>NC_141088.1:18100841-18711504 GCF_041138505.1 Cibotium barometz | reverse complement strand
ATTCACACCAGACCATCATAGGACCACTGTCTTTGATTCAAAGTGCCTTAGATTTCCCTTTGATCCAGGCGGGAGCTTATCTAGCCTCATCATTGAGAAGGGAGTCCACTGACCTTTCCATTTGATCCAGGCATCGTCGGAGATCACCTTTCAGTGGAGCGACATTACTTCATGTTTGACCTAGGTGACCGCACACTGATGGGGCGAGGGGAGATACGACCTACCCTTTGGACCTAGGTGGCACGAGATCTATGTCCTTGATCGTGCGATTTTTTTAAACTTTTGTATATAGCCTTTTGTATGTGTATTTTCATGCATGACCACCCTTAGATTTTGAGGAAGAAATCATATTAGGAGGCGATGGTTTGTAAACAAATTGTTCTTAGGATGCACATGCACATGGGATGGGTCTAGGTATATGGGCTTAGGGTCATTTACTTGTGGGATTAGGACACATGGGCCTTGGGACTATAAAAGACATATACATGGGTGAATTGTTGACCGGATTATGGGTCAAATGCTTTCACAAAGCCACCTTTTACCACTCCCAATGTACCTAAATTTCCTACCATCTTTGGTAGTGGTGGCAAACCATACAATGTGGGAGGTTTCAAAAGTGGGAATACTTCTCAAAAGCCTTCACAAATGGGTGTAAAGACAACCAATTATGGGGTGAACAAGACCAAATTTGTGAGGGAACACCACATCAATGAGATGAGGAACAAAAACCAATGCTACAAATGTGGTGGGAAGTACCACAAAGAGCATTGAAAGGAGTGCAAAGCCCACAATGTCAAAATTAATATGGTTTATTTGGAAATAGTGGATGAGACTGATGAAAAAGAAATGGAGCCATATGAGTTTGTGGATGCCAACCATTCTTTATAACTAGAAGGGGAGTTTTCTTTTAACTCCAGGGGTTTTCTTCGTGATCATTATGATTATGATTATGTCTTACCTCATACTTTGGGTGCTCCAAATGCATATGAACACAATGCTACTCTTTGTTCCATATCCAATGAACCCTATGTCGGTTGCACACAGGGGAACATACATTGAGACTTAAGGCTAAGGTCAAGGGAAGAGATGCATTTGTGTTGGTGGACAATGGTAGCACACATAGTTTTGTGAACCACAAATCATTGGCAAATCTCAAGTTGTAGGCTAGATGCATTAACAATGAAGAGAAAAGTTGAAGTCGCAAATGGGGATAATATGGATTGCATAGTGATTTGTAGAAATGTGGAATTGATGCTCTCATAGGAGTATACTTGCAAAGATGAATTGTTGGTTCTAGATATGGGGCCGATTGATATGATTTTGGGGTGTGATTGGCTACCAACCAATTGTATGCCAAAGAAACCAAGACTTGCACATTCATGGCAAAAGAGGTGGAATACCTTGGTCACATTGTGTTGATGGCATAAAGGTGGAGCCCAAAAAGGTGGAATGTGTAAAGAATTGGCCTACTCCCACCAATCTTACTCAAGTGAGGGGCATTTTAGGCTTCTCATCATTCTATCGATGAATCATTGAGAAGTATGCACGTATAGTAGCTGCTTTGATGGATAAGTTGAAGAACGAGAGGCATTCTTTTTAGATGTAATAGCACAAAATAATTTTGATGAGTTAAAAAGGATGCTTACTTTGGCACCTATTTTGGTATGCCCGAATTTTTCCAAGCCTTTCACTATTAGAGAGGATGCATGTGGAAGAGGTATTGGTGCCGTGTTGTATCAAGAACATAGAGTACATGCATATGAAAGCTGAAAACTTGATGACAAGGAGATGGAAATGAAATATATGACCAAGAGATGATTGCTATTTTGCATGCAATCAAGAAATGGCATCACTATCTTTATGGAAGCAAGTTTTATGTGCAAAGAAGTAGCTCTCAACAAGATCTTTGCTTTCTAGGAAAGCCCGTCTCTTGTGAATCTGTGGTCTCAACACGTCCATGACACACATTAGCAACCATAAACAAAATGGTTAGCATAGTTGTGAACAACTTGTTACCTTTTTCGGTGAAAGTTTTTTGGAAAGGAGCAGTTTGATCAATAAGGCCAATCTCACCATATTATTTCCTTTTAAGTGATTTGCTAACTACACAACATTCATGTGGGAGGAATTCTCACTAGGATTGATAACATCATCAAAAAATGGACCTTGTGTGACAAATTTATCAACACTTTGGATGAGGTCCAGTTTAGTCCCAAGGGGACCTAAGGGCTTGTCAGAAAGAGGGTTAGTAATGGTGCATGTTTGGGAAATTTTTCTTTTTGGAATCCAAATAAATGGCTTTCCCACATAATAAACTTGAGCAAAAAGCAACACCTTTGGGATCCACACTTATCAGGTGCTTACCTTCTTTGGTTGGTGAGTTGTAATTAGAGTCTCTTTAGTTGAATCACATTTCCTTTTGGCCAAGTTAGGTTTTTTTCGGTTGGCAAGTGATTTGCTACTACCAAGGTTTGGTAGTTCTTGTTAAGACGTGGAGCCAATTCTCATCTTCTCTAGGCTTAAGAAGATATTTAGCATCAAAGTTCAGTCCCACGGATGACACATCATCAGAATGGGATTTTTTCAAAAAGATAAACACTTTTAGCTTCCTCTTTTTCACTTTTGTTAGTGTTGGCAAAGTCTTTATCCTCTACATGATGCTTTGTTAACTGGGTGGTGGTAACTCTAATTTTTGAGATTGACCTTCCAGGTTTTTGGTGCAAGTAAACATGGTCAATTTCCCAGTCATGGATCATTCTAAGTTGTCTGCAATGAACTACAACTGGCCACTGAAAGCATGGAATGATAACATCGGTGTAGAAGCACCATCCATGGACAAAGAGGAGGGCAACCTTGCCATGAAAGCTTTTTGTAGTCTTGATAAGTATGAGTTAATTGTGATTAGTAATGCACATTGGCCTATATACCATGGCCCCCTTTTCACACACACTTATTAATGTCCACCCTCCTTGGCCTTTGGTCCATAAGCCTATGTCCCACACTTACTCTTGGCCCCTTGGCCTATTCAACTTATGGTTGGCCCCTTGGCCTATGTCCCACACTTACTCTTGGCCCCTTGGCCTATTCAACTTATGGTTGGCCCTTACTAATATGTACACTTTGTGTCCACACTCATGTGTCCACCACTTCATTATGAACCATCCCCACCCGAATATGTTTGGTCCTTGAAACATGCACATAGTAAAACCATAGTATGAATGGTTTGCATAAGCATCAATATGAACGACTTCATACTTCTTTGCATAAGCATCAATATGAACGACTTCATACTTCTTTGCCAAAGCTGTCCAAGAGAGCATGATTTGAGCCTTTGAGACCTCCTGGAAACTTCATGTAATGCTCCCCAACTCATTCATTAGGAAAAATGTGGACTCATTTTTGGGCCCTCTAAGAAATGCCAAGTCATCATTCTATTACAATAAGGGGGATCATGGATAACTCTATCCATAGTACCTTAAAACTATATCATGTAACATATCATTGGAAATATCTTGATGTTGAGAGGATTCTAACACACCAACCTCCGATAAATTTGGAGTTTTTATGCTCAAGTTATGGCCTCCCCACCAAAAAGTAACCTCAAAAGTTTCGTAAACGGAAGCCTCACCCTCATTGGTCCTTATGGAATATTTCCTAGAATCTCAAAGAGCTTAAAAGGCCCAAAACTGAGTCCAACTTTTCCCTAATGTGTTGAGATCATTACTAAGACGTGTATATGCGAATTGTATCCGTTTGAGCCTCTATTATGCCTCATAAGAGTAAATTACGACAAGATTTTTTTCATTGTTTTGACTCAAAAATCAACCTCGGATGCATCCAAAAGGTGTTCCATCCCCTCTACCATAGAGGCGGCGGGCTACCATGATGCTTCATCTTGACGTAAACCTTTCCACTTGTAAGGTATTCATGCAAAGTATAGTTGCATAACACCTTCTCTCTTTCTCCCAACACCTTTTGGGAAATGTACTCCACCATGCCATCTTCACTCATGGGTGGAAGATCATCCAATACTTGCACCTCCAACATATGCCATCTTCACTCATGGGTGGAAGATCATCCAATACTTGCACCTCCAACATATGCCTTCAAATGTGATACGTGAAAGATATCATATATTGTTGAAATATGCAAGTGAATGGGTGTATGCGAGAACAAGCCCTTAGCAAGAGGATGTAAAAGAGAGTCTGTAAAAGAGTGGGTAGCAGTGAAAAGGTGAGAGGTATCTACTGGGAGAGAATAAAGGGTAGCATGAGAAGATCTAGGATGTGTGGAGATATTCTGGTGGGAAAAGCAAAAGAGGTGGAGTGAATCCAGGATGAGGTGTCCCCCTTATTGCTTCCTGGTCTTCCTCAAATGCGACCCTTAGCTCCTCTTCTAGCTGTTGGTGAGGGAGTAGGGCTTTCTCTTGCTCTCTTCTTCTATGCGCCTCCTCATCAATCTAGCATTGTTGCTCTTCCAGCATGGGATTTAATATTCACGTGATCACAAGTTTTTTCTTGTTAATAACACATGTGAACATGTTAATAACATGTTTACATGATTACACGTTCACAAAATAGCAGGTTGCTGGTTACCTGGCAACCGGCCAAAATCTCGTCGGGATTCAAAAAAAACCCAATGGGCCCGCCGGGTATAATTAAAACCCGACGGGAACCGTCGGGGCCATCAGAATTCCTGTCGAGCAACATATTTCTATATATATGAAGCCCGCGGGGCCCCTTGGGGATTTATTACTTGACAGCTGTTTACACACAGGTAATGTCTTATCTGCATGTGGGTAGTGTGGGTGTGTGAGTACTCGTGCGGGCAGCCGCCCACAGTCTCGCAGTGCGCGGCTAGATGTGGGTGGTCCACCACACAAGAGATGCGTGTGTGTGTAAGGCCATTCTTCGGAATGGTGCTTATCATGGGGCACATGGTCGATAACGCGGCCGAGTTGTGTCCTATGGTAAGTATGGCACGTTGTAATGGTACTAGTCGGTAATGCGACAAGCATAGTATCATTATGACGATGTCACCTTCCCTTCCCTTTATCAAATGCGGGCATATGGTCGGTAACGCGGCTAATTTATGTCCGTATCCAATTCCTATTCCCATAGATTCGGGCGGCATCTTGTTGGTAACGCAGCAAAATGGTGTCGTTCGCTAGTGCATATGCTTTGATTGCATATTGTGGCATTTGACCGGTAATGCGGTCAAAAAATGTCGTAAATTTGTTTGGTTTACTGGTAATGTGGCCTGTGTTGTTTTTATTGCATGTGATACATGCGATACTTGGTTGGTAACGCGGCCTGAGTATCACATGGATCATAGTTTAAATCATATTGTCTACAAGTCTCATTTCATGAAATAGTAAAATCAAAGTAACAAAGTAATAACCAAAATAACACTAAAAAATAGATGATATTCTCTCTCTATCATTCTCTCTCTCTCTCTCTCTCTCCTACCTCTATCTTTACTTGGGTGATTATGGCTAAACGTCCATGCAAAGATGACAATGTAAACAAAACAATTCTACACACTATTTTAGTCTATCTTGGAGAATTTACGAAATCATTCAAAATGTCTTCTACTATTCACTCTCTCTCTCTATATCTATCTCTCTCTCTATTTTCCTTCTCTTATCTCTGTCTTGACTAGGTGATTATGGTTAGATTTCCATGTATAGATCACAATAAATATAAAACAATCATATACATTGTTTTGCATTATCTTTAAGAATTTATAAAACCATTTAAAATCTCATCTTTAAAAAATTTTAAAATTATTTAAAATGCCATAAAGGGATTATAAACATTGTTTTGCACTGTCTTTAAGAATTTATGAAACCATTTAGGAAACTATCTTTAAACATTGCTGAAATTATTCAAAATGCCATCTAATAAAATCTCTCTTTCCATCTGTTTCTCTCCTCCTTCCACTGTCTTGACTTAGGTGATTTTGGCTAGACAGTGAATATAAAACAATTTTAATCTCTCTCTCTCTCTCTCTCGCTCGCTCGCTCTATCTCTCCCTCGATTCACGTGAATATGGCTAGAAAGATATGTATATATGACAATGAATATTTAGCTTGACTGTTCACAGTGCCTTTCCTCTCTATCTGTGTCTTGATACTCTCTCTCTCTCTCTCATATATTTCTCTTGATCTACTTGATTGGTGGTAGCAATTCAGTGAATGTGCAACAATGGATGCTTCTTTTGGCGCAATCATGCGTACCATTTTCAACGAGCGATGTACACACCTTATCGGCATTTCGCACGAGGCCTTGATTGAGGGGAAAACAACAGGGTCAGGAGCTTTTGGCACAGTGAAGGAGTATAAGGTCCAGGGCATCTCATTTCTTCCAGAGCACATTACTTTTTGCGGAAAGCTTTACAAGGGAGAAGGCAGCTCAAGATTTGAGAGCTTTCAGGCAGAGCAGGGCATGCCGGTTCTACACCCATCCATCGTGCAATGCATAGCCTTCACCAAGGAATTGCTGTGGATCACTATTTTTTCGTTATATAACGGTGGCTTGCTGGGTGACACACTCTTGAAGGTTTCTTTCAGATACAGTGAATTTACCAAAGCGATGTATCGCTTGGATCAGGGATGGAAAAATCCCCCGCCTGCTGACATACAATTAAGCCAGGTGCACCTCGCTCAGATAAAGGAGGTGGCTTTGAATATGCCTCACATTATGCATGCCCTGGTGGTGGATGGCCTAGCAGCCGCACACATGGCTAGCATCATTCACACTGACCTACATCCCTTCAATTGCTACATCCCTTCAATGTTGTGCTAGATTTTACAAAGGATTTAAAAGCACGCATTGGTATCATTGACTGGGGCCTTCTGCTGAGAGCGCCCAAAAAGCGAATATCGCTCAATTTTGTATTCGAAGCCAGTAAAAATCCAAAAAGGTGGCAGAGGCTCAAGCTTATGCCGACAGGGAGCGGAACAAGCGACCATGGATAGTTCTAGAGATTTTTGATCCTCTCTTGGAAGATGCATACACTCCTGCGAGCGATGTTTTTGCCTTGGGATATTTATTAGAGGTGTTATATGACTTTTGGAGGAAAGTGTAGGAGTTGTGGTGGATGGGCGGCAGTACTCACGACAAAGCCACCATGGATTTTCTCTTTCACTCTTTCAGTCTGAGTGCTCTCCCAATCATAAACTGCCATCCATGTAAATGTTTCACAAATTGCATCTTTGTTTCGAAGAAGAGACTCGAAAGTATAGAAGTGAGTGCAAAACCTGGTCTCTGCAGGAAGCTTTAACATAACTGACATGCGAGGCCAAAAAATATCTAACACTCTCTGTCTCTTGAGCATAAATCTCACAAGCTTGCAAATAGTATCGACGACGATTGAGGCAAACCATTTGGTATCATCACTTTTATACCAATCTTTCAATACAAGATTCAAACTATGAGTATTGGAGCCAGACGGAAAAACATGTGGATACTGTCGCTTTAAGATTTTGGATGCATTCTTGCAATTTTTTGCATTGTCCTTAACAATTTGGACTACATTTTTGGCACCCACTTCTTCTATCATAGAGGCAATGATACCAGCAATATACGCCCCAGATTTTATTGCACCAGCCGAATCCACGGCGCGCATAAAAGTCTCACCTCTAGGTGAAACAACCATTATATTAATTAATGGTTTTCTTTGTACATTGGACCATCCATCGCTGACTATACTACATCCAGAAAGCTCTATGTTGCTAAGAATTATTCTATGTACACGTTCTTTCGCTTGAGCATAGCATTTCTCCAATAAATCATTTTGCATAGCATTTTTCCAATAGATCATTTCGCATAGCATGATACGAAGGCGGCGAAAACCCTGATCCAAATTCACCGATTTTCTTCCATGCTCTCTTCCAATGCTCACTCTCCACCATCACCATAGCACTCCCTAAAAAGTAGATCGCTTCAGCAAGGGCGAGCTGTGCATCATCGAGCAGACCGTTACGTAAGCTTTCCTGCAATGAAGTTTGACGCATGGGTATGTTAAAGTGACGCTTGCAAGAAGATGCACTGGGTAGATTACTTTCTAGTTGCACCTTAAAGTTCGGAGTACAAGCCCGCGATGCTTCCAGAGTTTGATGATTAGAACAACAATGTTCTTCCTGCCTTGATACATTGGCAGTAGATGAGAACTATTTCCTTGCGTCTTTCTTCTGTATTTCATCTCTTAAACATTTGGCCACTGCAGGTGCAGAGGGGTGGGTACATCCTCCACCTTTTTTCTTCACTCCACCTAAAAAGTGTTCTCTTAATCGAGGCACCCCACTTGATTTTACTGCGTTGCATAGCTTACACTCCCAATATATGAATCGGTCACCGATGTTAATTGCATATTGCCACACTATCCCACGTGCCTTTTTTTTCTGCTATTCTGAATTTGAGCTCTATTAGAAGTATCGCTAGGTCCAATGTTTTCTTCCATCTCAAATAACCTATTCAAGCAAGCATACAATAATGAATACACAAACGAAGTAACAACAAAGCCACTCACATATTACAAAACATATATCACCACAGAAACATAGAAGCCTTAAAAAACCAAGTGATTACTGAAAAGCTAAAATGTAGCCAAGCAAAAATCTAAAACTAGTTTGAATCTATTTTGACAAAAATAAAAGATCGTCATACATGTTGATCGTCATATATGTTGTTTATTGTTTTTATTTTAAAAGAGAAAGACATCCATGACGATTCATGCTAACTGCAAAGGATGACTGAAAGTTTTTTGCCTATAGGAGTTTTATTTTTCAACTTACAGAACCGTAGATATTAATTTTTGCTAGACTTTTAGCGTCACGACAAGACAAGACGAATGCATAAATGTGTATTCTAAGATTAAGATACATGTAATTGACAGCATGCATACAATGCACATTGCACCCCCAATGAAGGATGTCTTTCGTACCCAATTAAGGATACTTTAAACAAATCAAAGATCTATGATTGCCCAATACTCTAGTATAGGACAAAAGACCTTCTCTAAGACTCTAACATTGACAAAGCAAATCAAAGATCTATGTTTGCCCAACACTCTAGTATAGGACAATAGACCCTTGTCTAATAAAGACTATATCAAATATCAAGAACCAATACAAGCCCCTAAGGAGGACTCTTGGCTCCATCAAACCATTTATAGAGCAGAATAAGGTAGACTACCTGCGCTGCTCGAACGCAAAGTTGAAGTGACTCCAACTTTGTCCCTAAATCTCCGCGAGTATTAGCTACGAACCACACTCTGCCCACAATTCTTTGAATTGAGGACTAGTCAGTAGCCTTAGGAGTGCCAACAAGGAAAGATAATAGTCCCTAAGATAAGGATGTTCTTCCCTAGAGGACGCTCCTAGCCAACTGGGAGCTCTATAAGCACTTCAAGGAAAGATGTGACGCCCCCAAAACAAGGACAATCTTCCCAAAAAGCTGGCTGGAGGGTGTCGGGTGCCTTTTATTAATAAGAAATATGCCCGTCTCTCGGGATTCTTTGTTTCCCAGCGGGGCCCGCCAAGAAACAAAGAATCCCGACGAGTTTACAGGAATAGTAAGTTTTGGCCGGTAAGAGATCAAGTCTTGTGAATATATGTTGTGATCACATGTTTTAGAATGTTAATAACACGTTTTGTTAACGTGATCACGAATTTGTGAACACGTTTATGAAATCCCTGCTTCAAGCACACGCTGCTGCTGCTCAGCCTCTGAGAGAGGTCGGGGGAATGGTGTACGCGTGGCTCTAAATGAGCCGGTGTCTCCAGGCTACTTGGAGACATCCTCAATATTGTCCAGTCCTGAAAACACATCTGGCTGTACATCTTCGTATCGAGTCTCTACCTCTCTGTCCATGCTTGTATGCTTCTTTTTGATGCGTTTTTGCACTTGTTGAAATGCCTGTGCCGCAGCGACTGCCTGTATTAAATTGTGTGCACCAGACGGTACGTTTGGGTTCTCAGTTTTGCGTGCAGTGTGCTTAGTTCTAGCCATCCATTGACTTACACGAGTGAATGAACATGAAAATGTACTTTTAAAACTGACTTTTACAGGTTTATATAGTTTTTGAAAAAACTTATTGATAAAAAATATATCTCTAGAAATTAAAAAAAAAAGCTTTAACTTAAAAAAGGCTACAATTTTTTAATATGGAACCCATTTTTGATTGATACGCCTACGCGCACTGAACCACTCACGCATCCCATGCATGACACTTGATGCTCACCATGCAATTGCTCGTTGTAGATTGACATTTTTTACAACCTTTCGTAGTAATAACACCTGCCCTTTTGGTTTTTGTCGGCGTCGACCTCCCAAACTGCGATAAAACCAATTAACCATCTCATGCAAGGCATTGCTTTTTTCCTTACCACCTCCACAATGTCGCGTGTGCTTAAAGTATGCTGCCTTAGCTTGATAATGAGAGTGCTCCATTCCTTGGGTGCTCCAAATTGCCATTGGACCATATTGGTCGAGAAAAAACTGTGTGTGGGCAAATATAATGTGCTGCAACAAAGATCATATCAGAATTTTACTATTTGGCGATGAATATCAGTAAATAGATAGAAAGGTAAATACCATATAGTGGGTGATATGTGTTTCTCCCCATGCATCAACCATTTGTTGAGTAAATGTATGTATTGCAGTCTTTAAGTTTGTATAATCTCCTCAGCAACTAGTGGAGCCTTTTCTAGCAATTGAATCATTTTATCAAGTGACTCCCACAGCCTTGCATGCTTGAGACCAAGCTCTGCATTATTCCCACGATAAGTGGTGCATTCACAAATTGCCTTCCATATCTCATATTTTGTGTGACTATTCTACCCCTCGTAATTTGAGAGAAGGTGTCTTGCTTTGGACCCACCCATGCATATTTTGTTTGGATTATCCTGACCTGGTCTTGACTTTTTAGTATCCTTAGTTAACTTTACAGCACCACCATGAAGCCCCACGCTTGAAAGGACATCTTTCCGCTTACTGATGCATTCGTTGTGCGAAGATGTTCAGGCTCCATATTCCATGCATAATTGATATGTAACTTCAGTAATTTGTCCATTATGCGTAACCTAGCATGAAGCGTGCAAATATGAACACGGGAAAGTGGAATCTCTAATATAGGGCTCCATGAGATATCTTCTTGATCACGATTGAGGCGGACAATTGGTATTACAATTCATAATGCCATTAACCCATTCAATAGGTTTCTTTGGATCTTTGTTTTGCCTTGTACTCATTGAAGGTGGTTGTACATTTTTCTTGCCCTTTGCATGAGATTTGGTTGTCTTGGTGGTTGCAACCTTGCCTGAAGCTTTGCCGCATTCAATATACTCTGATTTTGAATGGCAGTAATAAATACATGGAAAAAAAGTATTTGCTCCTAGCTTGCATCCTAGCATACATTTCAATGTCTTTAAATCCCCTACCATGTGCCACTCAACTGTAAATGTTCCTACATATTCCACATGCAAAGTCTCTCCTTTTGATTGCAATGATATGACATTTGGGATGCCTATTCGGGTAAGGTACCATCGTAATGTATCATTCGTCTCCTGTGGAAGCTCAAATGCTGACAACCACCATATATTCTTTTCTGATTGCACTCCATAGTAATCTTTTCCCTGAGATTGCCTTCCCGTGTTGGAATTTGAGGCTTGTGCACTACAGCCAAGAAGATTATCATCCTGTTCCAGATTTCCTTTGATAGCCCTGTTCATAAGTGTTAGGCTGACTCTTTCTAATTTTCCTACACTCATCAAGCTTTAACACAAACACAGCCTAACCTTGGCATTCCTCAATGCTTAGACCATAATAAGAAATCATAGCTCTTTGAAGGGTCCTTAAATCAATAAAGACATTGTTGTACTTGTTGTATTTAAATACCTTTGTAGTACATACATGCAGAGCATCCTCCACATGACGGTAGCCACCTAACATGTTCGCAATGTCTGAGTTTGCACTTTTTCTTGCCATGGTTACACTGTATGGAGTTAATAGCATGGGTCGAAGAAGTCCTTTAGCACGATGACCTAGTGTAAACACCCTGTAAATGGCTTCATATCCCTTCCTACTGACACCAGCACTATCACATGCATCCATAATCTGTATGGGGCTTACCATATTTTGCAGCTCTCCAGAAATTTTGTTTTGGATTTGCTTAGCTATTTTGCATGTGGGATCTTCTAGCAGCTTTGATATATCGGATAACTTAACAACATGTTTGAATATACCTGCTCTACATTTCTCAGCACCACCTTCATATCCCATCATATCCCCCCAGCAATATCTCTACATGGAACATAAATACAAAATAACATCAATATGTTTCACAAAACAGAATGCGACAACAGATACATAATGTGAAGCGGAATAGAAGGAGCATCCATGATTATGTGCAAGAAATAAAGAAGTTTGCAGATGCATTGGCAACAATAAATGCCCCCATGCCTGATGATGATTTGGTAGACATTACCTTGCGTGGTCTTGGTAAGGAATATAAATCTTTTGATACATCCATCTCGGTTCAGAGTACAGGAGGTTTACCAGGTTTTGATGAGTTGGTTTCACTCTTGCTTGTTGAGGAAATCAAACTCAGTGATTCTTTTCAGGATGCATCTACTAGCCATGATGATAATGGCAGAAATCAAGCTTTCTATTCTCAAAGAGGATTTAGAGGCAGGGGGAGATTTGCATCACATGGCCGTGGTAATGGTCGTGGATGGCAAGACAGGTCACCACAATAGAATTTTCAGCCTTCATATGGTGCTAGCGGTGGTCGTGGATATACACCTCAGAGAGGCAGAGGTAATCCTCGTGGTAGAGGATGTTGGCAAGGCCAACAAACATCTATGCAAGATGTGAAATGCCATTACTGTGGGAAATTTGGTCATATGGCAAGTGATTGTTTCCGCAAACAGAATGATTTGAGAGGGAGTAGAGCACAACGTGGTGGACATTATGGTAGAAATTATGCACAACATGGTGGAAATCATGCATCAAGCAGTAATGATGGCAGCGCAAATCACTTGTTTGCCATGAAACATGTTGTGGGATCTATGATGACAAATGCTGAAAATGATGACACTTGGTATATGGACTTTGGAGCATCAAACCATATGACTTGTCATGGTGAATGATTTGAGCATATGAAGCCTATGGATGTGAAAGGCTATGTGGAGACAGGAGATGATACTCAGCATGCCATTACACATGTTGGAAGTGTACCATTGGTTATGCACAATGGTTAAACAAAATCTATGTCAGATGTATTGTATGTGCCTTCGATTACAAAAAGCTTGGCCTCAGTTGGTCAAAAAGCTTGGCCTCAGTTGGTCAAATGGTGGAACAAGGATTATAGGTTCGTTTCAATGAGCATGGTTGCTTCGTTGAGGATTTCAAACATGGATGTAGAGTCATTGCTAAAGGCAAGAAAGAAGGCAGGTTGTTTAAGCTAGATACTGGGATTCCTGAGTTAAAATCAGCCATGTTCTCTAAAAGCAGAAATGTGGCACAGGACATTGATATGTGGCATAAGAGGGTTGGGCATGTCAATATACAAAGGTTAAAGAACATGCAGGCAAGAGGCATTGTTAGTGGGCTGCCTAGATTCAAGTATGATGGGAATATGCATGTTTGTGAAGCCTGTCAGTTTGGAAAGTAGGCGAGGTTGCGGTTTCCTAGAGAAGGCAACATGAGTAGCAGGCCACTTGAGATAGTACACAATGATGTATGGGGTCCTGCACAAAACCCATCTATCAAAGGCAGTTTATATTATGTGACATTCATTGATGATTTCAGCAGAATGACATGGATATACTTTCTCAGAGAGAAAAGTGAAGTGTTGGAAAAGTTTATGGATTTCAAAGCTTTTGTAGGAAAGCAATATGGTTCTTGGATTAAGTGTTTGAGGACATATGGAGGTGGTGAATACACCTCAAATGCTTTTGCGCATTTCTTGAGAAAGCATGGAATAAGAAGACAATTGACTTGCAGGTATACACCTCAGCAAAATGGTGTGGCTGAGAGAAAGAATAGAGTCATATGTGAAGTGGCTAGGGCAATGCTCAATGAAAAGAGCATGCCAGATTATTATTGGGCAGAAGCTTGTGCTACCGCGGTGTAAATACTGAATAAAACACCTATAGCAGCCATACATGGAAGTACGCTAGAGATGCGGCTTACAGGTTTTAGGCCAGACATTGGACACCTCAAAGTTTTTGGATGCATAGCATATGTACATGTGCCTGATGAAAGAAGAAGGAAGTTGGATCCTAAGGCAGAAAAGTGTGTATTTGTTGGATATGCACAGGATCGTAAGGCATACAAATGTTACAATCCACAAACTAGACAAGTGGTTATCTCACGAGATGTGGTGTTTGATGAGCTTGCTAGTTGGTACAAAGCAAAGGATGAGGGTGTCATTGAGTCACTTGAAGCTGATGTGCATGTGAACTTGCCACAAGCAAGTTCTAGTTCTACTTCTATGTCTGGGCCAGCAAGAGAGGCTGAGAGTAGTACTGTACGTCCATGGTCAGGACGTTTGAGGCATGAGAGTGTGAGCACTGGGAGTAGTGCTCTGGACAAAGGAAAGAAGAAGGTTGAAGGCATTGGAATTACAGGTTGAGTCATCAAGTTCAGAGAGTTTGGATGAGGAACTTGGTATACCCGTTTTACGCACACCTGCTGGTGCTAGGCAGGATAGATATGTGCCACCACATGCTAGAGTGGCAGGTGTTCAGAGTGATCCGCATGCATTGCGGAGATCCCAAAGGGTCAGATATCCAGTTGTGACAGGTTGACATACCGTGATTTTGCTATGCATTATGCATATATGACATCTTTGGTGAAGCATGTGGAACCTACATGCTATATAGAAGCTATTGGAAAGCATGTATGGGAGAAAGCAATGGATGTTGAGATGGACGCATTGGTTCATAATGACACATGGGATTTGGTTGCATTACCACAGGACAAAAATGTTATTGGTTGTAAATGGGTTTACAAAGTGAAATGCAAGTCTGATGGTTCCATTGAGTGACATAAAGCAAGATTGGTAGCTAAGGGTTATGCACAAACCGAAGGTTTGTACTATGATGAAACATTTAGTCCAGTGGCAAAGATGGGAACAGTAAGAGCAGTCATTGCTATGGCTACAGCTAATGGTTGGGAAATGCATCAAATGGATGTGAAAAATGCATTTCTAAATGGTGATCTACAAGAAGAAGTGTATATGGCACAGCCAGAAGGTTATGTACACCCAAAGTATCCCACTCATGTATGTAGATTGAAAAAGGCTTTATATGGTTTGAAGCAAGCACCTCGTGCTTGAAGTGATAAGATGAGTAGATATCTTATCTCCCTTGGATTTCAGATTTCTACAGCAGATTCTTCACTCTATGTGAAGAAAACAGATCATGGAATTGTTTTACTTGTCATCTATGTGGATGACTTGATTATCACAGGTGAACATGGTACAGATGTGATGCATGTCAAGAAAGCATTGAGTGGGCAATTTGACATGAAAGATTTGGGTGAGTTGAGATACTTTCTTGGAGTTGAAGTGATCAAAGACCATGCAGGTACATGGTTAGTGCAACGCCAATATGCATTGGATATGTTGGCAAAATATGGCATGACAGGGTGTAAGCCTATGAGTACACCTTTGGAGCAGAATGTGAAGTTGTGGGCTGATTTTGGTGAGGAGTTAGATAATCCATCTATGTACAGGAAGATGGTTGGTAGTCTCATTTACATGACTATCACACGCCCGGATTTGAGTTATGCAGTGTTGCTAGTAAGCCAGTTTATGCAGAGCCCCAGAAAACCTCATTTGGATGCAGTGAGACGCATTATGCGATATGTAAAGACCACTGCACATTATGGTCTTCTTTATGAGAGTGGTAAAGGCTTGGATATACATGGCTACACAGATGCTGATTGGGCACGTAGCTCATATGACAGGAGGTCTACTAGTGGTTATGCCTTTACACTTGGAAGTGTCGTGGTGAGTTAGAGTAGCAAGAAGCAACCTACAGTTGCTTTATCTAGTACAGAGGCTGAATACAGAGGTGCAGCCATTGCTACTTGTGAAGGAATTTGGTTAAAGAGTCTCTTGGCAGATTTGGGTGAGCCTATTGATGGCAAAGTTGTCATTCATTGTGACAACATGAGCAGTATACAGTTGGCCAAGAATCCAATATTTCATACGCGGACCAAACACATAGAGGTCCATTATCACTTTGTCAGAGAGAAAGTGTTGGATGGTACAGTGGATCTACAGTATGTGAAGACTGATGAGAGCAGGTGGCAGACATCTTTACAAAGCCACTTAGCAGGGAGAAGTTTGAGTACTTCCGTACTATGTTGGGAGTACGTGGGATGAGCTTGAGGGGGAGTGTTGAGAGCCTTGATATCCCAAGCTCATCTACATCTTCATCTATGGCAGTACATCATGAGCTTGAGAGGGGCTGTTGAGATTCAAGCTCGATGTCAGTGTGAGCCAGCTATGTTATGTGCTGGCATGTTAGGTAGGAATATGTGTGAGACATAAATGACCGCGTCTAGCTGGTCATAGTGTGTGGACATTAGCTAGGGTTAGATGTGTGTGGACACAAGTCATAGTGTGTTGTGTGTATTATGGATTATGGTTTTATGCATTATGTGAGAAGGGAGATGGCTTCCCTCTATGGTTTGGGTTTGCAATATACATTAGGGTTTGCTCCTGTGTGTGTGTCTCCTCTTCCTCTACCTATTTTTTCAACAGAAGCTGCTTCTTCAGGCTTGCAAGGTGTCGTTACTTGTTTCGTGCATCCTGTTTGGCTGCATTCATCTTGTCCCATTCAATATCAAAGGCCTACTTAAGCAACAAGTTGTTCTTCTGGAGCTCCCGATTCTGAGTTTTCAAGTTGTTCACCACTTCTTTAATTCCTATTAGGCTCTAATACCATGTCAAAAGAATTAAGACTGTGCTCAAGAGTAAACTGTGTAGGGTGAAATTGTGTAGGAATGAGCTTAGGTGCAAGAGAGAAATAAGGGTTAGGGTTATAAGAATGTTTTGTACCAAAGATCTACTCATTTTCTAATGCATTCCACATGGGACGAGCACTTTGAATGCTTACAAAAAGTATTAATCAAACACTGCACTTTGAAAGAGGATATTGGAGGGGGTGAGAGGAGACAATGAGTAAGATTATGAGAGCCAAAGCATTTGCAACTCAAGCTTCCATAGCTTGGCTCCACTGTTACACTCTGTAAAAGGAGGTTGGACAAGGTAGAAGGATGAAGTAAGGAAATGTAAGTGAGGATCAAACTTCCATAGCTTCTGAGAGGAGGTTGCAGATCAAGCTTCCATAGCTAAAGCTCTGCTGTTACACTCTGTAAAAGGAGGTTGGACAAGGAAGAAGGATGAAGTAAGAGATTAAACTTCCATAGCTTCTGAGAGGAGGTTGCAGATCAAGCTTCCATAGCTAAGCTATGCTGTTACACTCTGTAAAAGGAGGTTGGACAAGGAAGAAGGATGAAGTAAGAGATCAAACTTCCATAGCTTCTGAGAGGAGGTTGCAGATCAAGCTTCCATAGCTAAGCTCTGCTATTACACTCTGTAAAAGGAGGTTGGACAAGGAAGAAGGATGAAGGAAGGAAATGTAAGTGAGGATCAAACTTCCATAGCTTCTAAGAGGAGGTTGCAGATCAAGCTTCCATAGCTATAGATCTAGGTTTCTGAGTGAAGAGAGAGGTAGATCAAGAGGTAGATAGCTAAAAGAAGTAGTCTAGAGAGTGAAAAACGCCTTGCTATGAGAAAGGGGGAAGAGAGAGCGTTTTGGAGGGAACGTGGGAGAGAGGGATAGTGGAAAGTGAAGGGGAATGTGCATTGAATGCATGGGAACTCGTTTTTGGGCCTCTATCACTTTAGAGACCTTACTTAATGATGGCTGCAGGCTGCAGCTATTCTATTTTTGAGTTTTAGTTGATTTTGAAAATTTAAAAAGAGCCTCTTTAGCCTATTATTCTAAGTTTGACTACTACCTTCTAGGCTCTTACAAACCATTGGTTTCAGTCCACATGTAATCTCCCTATTTGTCTATTTCTTAATCACCTCCATTAGGCAATGGCAAATTAAAGGGCCCAAAAAGACTCCATTGAGTTCCTAATGGAGTTCTTGGAGACGCATTGCAAGAAAAGGACTGATGTGTAGAAAATTAGGGGAGCTCTCCACCAAAAGCGAGTTCTTAGACTTATCAAAGCTTTCCAGAGCAAGGGAGTCTAGAGATGATTGGCTCATTGAGCCGGACATGCCTGGACCATCCAATGCCCAGTCCTCAAAGCCATCCATAGATGATTTACTTCTTGTAGATCTAAATTTGGAAAGGGATAGGAAAGGCAAGAGCAAAATGGATCAGGGGGCTGAGAACCAATGGGAGTTTGTACGACAAATTCCAGTGACAAAGGTCTTACAGGATGACCCACTTCAAGAGGTCTATAAGGACTCTTTAGAAGGATATTATGCCACAACTAGATTGCCAGAGCTAGATCTTCCTCTAGCACTTGTGGTGGTAGTCGAGAAGCTTGCAGAATACAAGAACCGAATCGTTGATAAATGGGCCAATGAATACCGAACCTTAGATTGGAAGGAGATTTGGGAGCTCACGTGGAAAGGACAACCATTATTCATGGAAGTGTTCTCAACAAATACAGCTAAACCAGGAGAGAAAGCCTTTCTTGAAGAAACTGTCGCTTCTCTCCTACGAGAGTTCATTAGAGAGGGACCCTCAACATCAAAGTGGACCACTGCAAGTAGCCGAACTCTAGCACCAAGATATTATCCTACACCAAAAGTGCGACCATAGATCACACCACAACAACGTTTCTCTCACTATGACAATCGGAGGGTAGGGGAGCCAACTCGGCCTCCCATAAATGCACCTCCTGAAATGCGGGTAGCAAGATCTTTGGAGGGGGTTGGTGAGGCAAGTAATAGGGGACCCACACCAATTTGGGATGCATGTGGACCATCTCACCAAAGAGAGGAACAATTCCCACTGAGAGTGAGAGGCCGTAGGCCCTATGATGAATATTTAAGACAAGTAAGGCCATCAACTCTTCAGAAACTGGTAAAGAAGTACGAAGGGTCGGGAGATCCATATGACCATGAAGCAGCATTTAGGCAAGCAGTTCGAGCTGAGCATTTAGGCAAGCAGTTCGAGCTGAGCAAGTGACTGACAAGCATACGCAAATTGAAGGAGTTCGAGCTGAGCAAGTGACTGACAAGCATACGCAAATTGAAGGATTTGGGCTCACTCTTGAGGGAAAGGCCCTCGCTTGGTTTCAGGCACTAGAGGCTTCAGACAAATCTTCTTTACGAGTTCTGGAAGAGAGATTCATTGCTGCTTTTTCCTTGATGGGGAATCAACATGACACGGTAGCAAATATCTACTCTTTCAAGCAAGGCGAGACTGAGAGTGTTAGAGATTGTGTAAATAGGATGAAGCAGTACATTAATCATTGCCTAGAAGATGAGAAGCCCACCCAGAGTCGATTAATTTCTCTCTTCTTAAAAGAACTCAAAAATTCAACACTGCATACACATCTCTATGCAAAGAAGCATACAAATTTCAATGAGTGTTGCCATGATGCTATGGATTTCACAGATAACTTCAAATTCCAAGATGGTTCTGGCCCTGAAGTGCAACCTAGGGATCAGTGGGGTGATGACCAAAGTTCAGGGTCTAGTGCGCTAGTAAATCCAGACCAGATAGCTAACCTAGTACTAAGGAGATTGGGATAGACCTATCGCCCACCCATGCAGCCACAACAACAACAGCAGCGAATGAGGAGTGTACTACCTACAGGTCCTCATCTTTGTGGAGCATGTGGCGGTAACCATAAAACCAAAGAATGTAATACTTTTTCTCCTCTAGTCACAAACTAGCCCACAAAGAAGTGGTGCCAGGCCTGTGCTTGGAACTTTACCCACACCACACAGGAATGTACTCGCATTGCAAGAATGAGACAGGAGCGTGAGCAGCAAAGGGGAGGAGTGACTCCACAAATGCATCAACAGTATACTAATTTTGCACGTCAGCCACCGATGGCACAAGAGCAAGCACGACCTGTTCTTGGAGCTCAACCTCCTGCTACTACGACAATTCAAATATGTGTAGAGACTTGGTAAACCCAGGCTATGTGGAGGAGGAATATGCATTGAATATTCATCCAAGGAAAGTCTCTTTGAAAGTCCCGCATATCCAAGCCAAGCACTGGAGGCTCAACCAGGGGAACAAAATTCTTTGATGTTGCTAGGCGGCTACCAACCTAGGACTCTAGGCCCCTCAGGTCATTGGCAGCAAAGGAAAGTAGAAGCCAAACTAATGGGACCCTGTTATGAGTGCGGAGAACCCCATTGGGCTCGTGATTGTCCACATCGCTCAAGGCAAGCAGCTCGATCCAATACAACAATACCACAGTTTCCACCAATTGAAAGATATTGTCTAGGGTGTTGTGTAGAACACTTCCCAAAGGATTGTTTTTTGCTGAAACCACATGAGGAAGGCACCTCTCAACCAAAGGTCTCACTCAACCTTGTAGGGGCAGTTCCATCGTCGCCACCTTCATCAAAGAATGAGGATGTCGTGCCACTTAGAGTCATGACTAGATCACAGACACGAAATGCCGAAATGCAGACTGATGAGACACCTTGAACTAGGGATGCAAAGGCAAATCTAGTGGACAAGACCCTACATTCCAATAGAAAAAAGACCACTAGGAGGAAAAAGAACCGCAACAAGCGAACTAAAAGTGCATCCACTAGTTCTCAAGAAGTCTCTAAACAAAACATGAGGGATCAAACTTTTACATCCCAAGAAGTGCATGAGGAGCATCAACCTCAACCTGGGCCTAGTGCTAAACAAGATGAGGCTAGTACGACCGAGGATAGTTCTGGGGTTCTGTTTTTGTGGATAAGGTGAACGAGACTCTAGATGCAATCATTGATGCTCATAGAAGTCGCATGTCAGCTTTATCTGAGCTACCCAAGAAGCTTCAAGAATACCCAAACCCTCGTGAGGAAAAGGTCAATCTAGCTGTACATCAGCAACTCATTAAGGAAGCTCAATCAATACTTGAGGGCCCACCTCCACCTATCCCTCGGGGCCCAACCTTTCTTAAGCCAACATTAGAAACCATACCAGAAGTGTCATCAAGTTGGGAAATAAAAAGTGAGCTCATCTCACAATCTCATAGCGAGAAGTCTGCACACCAGTTGCCATCCCATTGAAAGAAGGTATTCTGCCACCACCTAGCCTTGCCTTCCCATGCAATGATGAAGTTATTGATGCTAACGAGGACATGGCAAATGAGATGTGGGCAGCAGTTCATGAGAAAGTTAATGAGAATATGTCCTCTATTATTTCACCTCCATTCTCTGAGGTGGATTTTACCAGGGGCACAGAAAACAACTTTAGACGCCCAAGCATCCAGGAGGAAGTTCAAACAATTGTTTCTCCTAGAAGTAAGCATACAATGAAAACCTTACCATCATATTTGGGAGAATATGAGAACTGTTCTCAAACCTTGAGGATAACCTCCATGCATAAAAGGTTGACAAAGGAGATGGATATGGGTATCGTGCAAGCTATTTTGTCAGCACCAGTGGCTTGTACCTTACCTTTGCTTGATTTGATAAAGCTTCAACCTGAGTTGTGGAATGATATTGCCACATGTTTATCAGAGCAGGTATTGCTACAAAAGGGTCACCATCATTGTACTATACACCCTGAGACAAAGCATGTTATGCTAGTTCCTATCAACAAAGTAGGAAAATTTTATGAGGATGATCAGGGAAATGCTACCCTCCCATTAGAAGTGCGAAAAGTAGCTTCAACTGCAATACTTGTTGATAGTGGTGCAGGAGTGGGCAGTGACAAGGTCCATTTGGAAAAAGTGGGGCAAACCAGCTATTAGGAGTACCAGGATGCGCTTAATCACTCATATCATGATGTAACAAGGTCTCCAATAGATGAGTTTGATTCTGCTTCATCTGAGGGCTCAAGAGTTACATTGTCAGATGGGCGAGAAGATCTGTGGATGTGTGGAGCCTCATGTAGGGATTTCAACACTGAGAGACTTAAGGGTAATCGAAGTGTATCAGATGAGGCATACATTCCACAACCCTTCCCTGAGCAAAAAAAAGAAGAAACAAAAACCAAAACTCAAGTCTAAAACCGATCCAAAAGAGAATGTCGAAAGTGCAAAAATAACGGTTGAACAAAAAAATTTGATGTAAGATTGCAAAGGAGAGCTCAAAACCACATGGTCTTCAATGAGTGACGACTCAAGTGGACAAGAACAACGTCTCAATGTTCCCCCCAACAACTTCACACAGTACACTCTTCAAGATCGGAAGATTGTTCTTCAACAGCCCATGCGACAAAAGCCAAGCATGCTAGGGGTTTCATATGATGGTCCAGAAGATGCAAAAAAAATTGATATCGCTAAGCCAGGAGAAGAGCCTCGCTATGTGTGGATTGCCACAGACTTGTCCTTAGATGAGGAGAAGTTATTAACTCAAACAATAAAGGAGTATCGCGATGTTTTTGCTTGGAGTTATAAAGACCTCAAAGGAGTTGATCCAAGCATATGTCAGCATACAATTCCATTGTGAGAGGATGCAAAGCCTTCCAAGCAACGTCCTTATACTTACAATGAGAATTTTGCACGAAAGAGAAAAGAAGAAATAGACAAGCTCTTAGAGGCAGAATTTATCTATGAGATTGAACACACTGAATGGGTCTCCCCTATTGCAGTGGTGCTCAAGAAAAATGGAAAACTTCGAGTATGTGTAAACCTCAAGAAGGTAAATGCAGCTACTGTACGTGATCATTACCCACTTCCAATCACGGATCATGTTTTGGAAGGAGTTGCAGGGAAAAAGGCATATAGTTTCTTGGATGGATTCTCCGGTTACAATCAAGTGTCAATTGATCCAAAGGATCAACACAAGACAGCCTTTGCTACTGAAGATGGCATCTTTGCCTATCGTGTTATGCCATTTGGTCTAACAAATGCACCAGCAACCTTTCAGCGGTTAATGAGTCATGTATTCAAGGAGTACCTTAGGCAGTTTCTTGAGATCTTCATGGATGATTTATGTGTTCACTCACAAGAGCGTGATGATCATATAGAACACCTCAGACTTGTGTTTCAAAAGTGTCAAGTTTATCGTATATGCTTGAATCCTGACAAGTGCAAATTCATGGTAAGACAAGGGAAAATTTTGAGCCATATTGTTTCTCGCAATGGGATTTCAACAGATATGGATAAAATTGACATCATTGTCTCATTACCTCGGCCTATCAACCCTAAAGGGATACAAACATTCATGGGACATTGTGGCTATTATCGTCGATTCATCTACATGTACGCTGTCCTAGCCAGACCATTATATGCTCTTCTTGTAAAGTTTAATCGGACTGATGAGTGTGAGGAATCCTTTGAAAAGTTGAAGCAAGCATTAGTGACTGCACCCATCTTACGGGCACCAGATTGGAACCAAATCTTTCATGTCCATATTGATGCTTCAAACTTTGCAATTGGATGTATTTTGGCTCAATCGGGAGAACATAATAAGGATTTTCCAATCTCATATGCTAGTCGACAGTTGAACAATGCTGAGAAGAATTATACCACAACAAAAAGAGAAGGTTTGTCCATGATATATGCAGTGAAAAAGTTTCGCCATTACCTTTTGGCAAACAAATTCATATTTTTTGTGGACCATCAAGCATTGCTATATTTGGTGAATAAGCCTTGTGCAACTGGAAGGATTGTGAGGTGGTTTGTCATCCTTCTTGAGTTTGATTTTGAAGTGGCAGTCCGAAAAGGAACAACTCATCTAAGGGCAGATCATTTGTCTCGAATCACCTCGGGAGAAGCTCCTGTGGGTGTGGATGATGATATGTTAGATTCAACACTTTTCCTTGTAGAGACAACTCCTAAATGGTCTGAATCCATCTTAGAAATTTTGACAAGTGGGCAGATACAACTAGCGGGTCCTAATGTGGACCTATGGCGACCATTCAAGTTAATCTCAGGGAGATTATATCGTCAGGGTAATGATGGAGTGTTGCGGCTTATACCTAACCCTGACCAATATGAGGAGATCTTGGAATGGGCACATGCGGGTATCGGTGGAATCCATGCATCAGCTACTACTTGTGTGCGACGTATATCTCAGGATGGGCAATGGTGGCCTACCATGCATGCGGATGCTGAAAATTTTGTTTGCAATTGTGCTTCATGTCAAATTCAACAGCCAATTCATAATGTCACATTATTCCAAATTTCAACTACACCAAGTTGGAGTAAGTATATTGTGGACTATCTTCAGCATGGTCATACTCATCAAAAAATTCCTAAATATCAAAAGCATGCTATTGAAGTTGAAGCGACAAACTATATGCTGATAGAGGGCCAACTCTACAAGAGGGGCAAGGATGGCAACTTACGCATGTGTGTATGTGAAGCTGACTACTTGAAAATCTTGACTCATGCACATGCAGGTGTTGGGGGTGGACACTTTTCGGGCAATACCACAGCTAAGTTGATTAGGTGGTTTGGACTTTGGTGGCCAACCTTACAAATGGATGCCGAAGAATATGTAAAACGTTCTGACGATTGTCAAAGGACCAAACCTCCCATCACAAAGGACAATATGCCATTGCGGCCTATATTAAGCACATGTGCTTTTGCAAAATGGGGTATTGATTTTCTTGGTCCCATTAAACCTCCAGCTCGTCACACGCATGCCGAATATATTATAGTCACAACTGACTATTTGACCAAATGGGTAGAGGCAAAGGCTACAGTTAAAAATGATGCCAGAATCGAGACATGACGTGTCTACAGCCATGTGGAATGCTTGGTAGGACTTGGGGTTGTCTTAGCACCTTGGGGCCGATGCCTTGGTTTCCATGGGGTGAACACAGACGTCTAAAAGGCTAAGAAAGACCTTCAAGGACTCTATCGCCTTGATAGATGTTGGTAGGACTCTGGGGTACATTATGGGCCCTCGAGACCGATGCCCTCATCTTCATGGGGTACTCCTTATGTCAAAAAGAAAGAAAAGGGTCTGTCGCCCTTGAGATACTTAGCGGCCTTTAGATTCTCTTGGCGGAGGTCTCTTGGCCATTGCTTGGGTCTCATTGGGATGGAACCTTCCTCTTTATTCATCTTTTACACACACACCAAAAAAGAAGAAGAAGAAGAAGAAGAAGAAGAAAAAATAGAAAATAGAAAAAAGAAAAAAAAAAGAGGTCCAATCACCATTGCTCATATTTAGGAGTCAGGTTGCCAGGAATAACTTAAACACTTGTAGGACAATGAGACTGCGGTCATAACCTGTGGTGTGCAAGCACACTTGCCTTTGCATAGCACTATCTACCACTTAGTCTCACTTTGACTAGTCTTTACTTACCTCTTTTAGCACTCTTTAGAACTCTAATCAGCCTTTCACTTGTATGCTCACGTGTGAGATTGTCATTGCTGGTTTTTTTTTCAATAAAAGGCTTTACTTGTATCCATTGTTTTTTGCAGCTTTTGCTTCTACCGCGCTCGAGGACGTGCGCAAAATAGGAAGGGGGGAGTGTTGCGTGACGAGTGGTGATCAATGCAAGGATGCAACACAAAGATGCAAGCAGGAAAACAAGTGACATTCTTATTTAGGGCTCTTGTAAAGAGTTCCAAGTTGTAGATGAGTGTGGGAGTGGGCTTGAGAATAATCCCACATGGGAAGTTTTGGGAGTTTTAGAGTTTTTGTATAAAAAGTGGCTTATTTTATGGACACATTGGGCTAAACTCATGTTTGAGCTCTCTTGAGACTAGCTCTCCCTCTTTTTTTCATAGAGGTGCAAGCTCTTCTCTCTCCCCATCTACATTATTGTATGAGCAATGTTCTTTTTTTAATTCAATGCAATGAGATGATGTTTGTCTCTCTTCTCATGTCTATTCTCTAGTGTGCATGTTTCTTTGTTGATAGCTTCAAGGTTTGTGTGCATGCTAGGGAAGTAAGTGCTTGAGAATGAAGTATGCTTTGAGCTTGTGTATACATTAGCTTAGCTTTCTTCTTGTATTGGATGCATGAATGAGTGGGATGATGAGTGAATGAGTTGTGGCAAGATTGAGCTTGTGTGTGTGTTAAGTCTATGTCAAGGTAGTGGTGTTCTTAGCATTCTCTCCATTTGTGGATAAGCTTTTGTGCACCGGTACGGGTTGAATCCCTAGCTCCGAAAGGGATGCAAATCCCATTGGATTGAGCTACACGTGGATCATACTACTCTTGCTACAAGTGAGAGAGTTTTCCATCTCTCCATATACCTTGCTACCTTGTCTTATTTTTTTCATTTACATTATACTCATGGTACATACATACACTCCTTGAGAGATATGGGCATGCATGGAGATTGATGGGGTTGTTTCTTACATGTGAGTTCACTTTCAGGGTTTGTTGGGGCATATTTGTGTGCATAAGTGCTTTGTGAATCTTACTCACATGCCTTGGAATTCATTGATAATTTGTTTCATGATTCATACACTTGTCATTTGTGGAGTGTGTTCACATGTTTTTGGGATTGTTGGGGCTTGTTCACATGTTCTTTTAACGCATTGTGAGACTTGTTCACACATGAGTCCTTTTGTGTGAGATGTTTGCTCGCTCTAATCTTTCATTGGATATTGTTCACATGCTTAGGGCTTTTATGGGGCGTGTTCACATGCATTAGCACATTGTGGGCTTTATTCTTTTCACACATATTGGCACTTAATTTGGGTGCATTCACATACGGTGTGAGTTCATTGTGCATTGTAGCCCTTGTTCACACGCTTTGAGCGTCGGGTAGTGTTCACACACAGCCATGGTTTATTACTATTACCCCTCTACTACTTGCCATGGTCCTCTCTTCCTTTGGCAATGACATTATCTTGTGACTCTCGATGATTGGGGATGCATGTGATGCTAGATTTTTAGTGGGGATTCTTCGTACGCAGTATCATGGGTTACCTGACATGATCGGATTATACATCACTTTTGGTGAATGTGTGCATACATTTGGGACATCTAGACTTCAACCATAGGATTCTTCATCATCTATTTCACGTGATGAGGAGATACTCCATTTAGGCCATAGATGGATGATGGAGTTGCAGAGTTTATTGTCTATACATGTATGTTCCTCATTTATGGGATGAGAGATTGGCATCTTCATCCTTTGACTGTTGGTCATTGAGATATTTCTTAGAGGCAGATGGACCAATTTTTCTCAGTTGGGATGACTCCTATGGTTGCTTATTTGAGTGTCCTACATTCTTGAGTAGTCATGATTATGTTCCTGAGGATGTATACCACATAGACATCGGCACAGATGATGATGATGATGATGTATCACACCCACATATCCATGATGATGTATCGTGCACACATACACATGATGATACTGATGTATCACACACACATACACATGATGATAGTGATGTATCGCACACACATACACATGATGATAGTGATACATGCACACATGATGACACTGACACATGCACATGATGATGATGTATGTGATAGTGATAGTGAGAGTGATGTGTGTGAGTTAGATCATGTGGTCATGATCTTGATGGCAGGGATGGCAGAGCGAGGATTTCAAGCATTATGATTGATGGTACACTTATGTCTACCTACCATCCAACGGATCATAGTGATGCATTAGGAGATACTGATGCATTAGACTATCATGGGGATTTACTCTTGAATAGTGTGATACGTCATTTTGATACACCTATAGCACATCTCAGCCGTGCCATACACGATGGTTCTTCTGTGCTACGACCATTCCACATTCTTTCTACTAGGAGTGTTGATTCCACTTGGTGGATACCTCGAGTTTTGGATTCACACCATGGTCGTGTGGATGAGATTACGAGTTTTCCCTTTGACCTTGGTGCTACCAGGACATCGGTATCAAGAATCCCTGATGTGTGAGGTTACATGACTAGCTTCGCCCCATCGACGGTGATTCCTTAGCCTCTCCATTCACACCAGACCATCATAGGACCACTGTCTTTGATTCAAAGTGCCTTAGATTTCCCTTTGATCCAGCAGGGAGCTTATCTAGCCTCATCATTGAGAAGGGAGTCCACTGACCTTTCCATTTGATCCAAGCATCCTCGGAGATCACCTTTCAGTGGAGCGACATTACTTCACGTTTGACCTAGGTGGCCGCACACTGATGGGGCGAGGGGAGATACGACCTACCCTTTGGACCTAGGTGGCACGAGATCTATGTCCTTGATCGTGCGATTTTTTTTAACTTTTGTATATAGCCTTTTGTATGTGTATTTTCATGCATGACCACCCTTAGATTTTGAGGAAGAAATTGTATTAGGAGGCGATGGTTTGTAAACAAATTGTTCTTAGGATGCACATGCACATGGGATGGGTCTAGGCATATGGGCTTAGGGTCATTTACTTGTGGGATTAGGACACATGGGCCTTGGGACTATAAAAAACATATACATGGGTGAATTGTTGACCGGATTATGGGTCAAATGCTTTCACAAAGCCACCTTTTACCACTCCCAATGTACCTAAATTTCCTACCATCTTTGGTAGTGGTGGCAAACCATACAATGTGGGAGGTTTCAAAAGTGGGAATACTTCTCAAAAGCCTTCACAAATGGGTGTAAAGACAACCAATTATGGGGTGAACAAGACCAAATTTGTGAGGGAACACCACATCAATGAGATGAGGAACAAAAACCAATGCTACAAATGTGGTGGGAAGTACCACAAAGAGCATTGAAAGGAGTGCAAAGCCCACAATGTCAAAATTAATATGGTTTATTTGGAAATAGTGGATGAGACTAATGAAAAAGAAATGGAGCCATATGAGTTTGTGGATGCCAACCATTCTTTATAACTAGTTCAGGGGAGTTTTCTTTTAACTCCAGGGGTTTTCTTCGTGATCATTATGATTATGATTATGTCTTACCTCATACTTTGGGTGCTCCAAATGCATATGAACACAATGCTACTCTTTGTTCCATATCCAATGAACCCTATGTCGGTTGCACACAGGGGAACATACATTGAGACTTAAGGCTAAGGTCAAGGGAAGAGATGCATTTGTGTTGGTGGACAGTGGTAGCACACATAGTTTTGTGAACCACAAATCATTGGCAAATCTCAAGTTGTAGGCTAGATGCATTAACAATGAAGAGAAAAGTTGAAGTCGCAAATGGGGATAATATGGATTGCATAGTGATTTGTAGAAATGTGGAATTGATGCTCTCATAGGAGTATACTTGCAAAGATGAATTGTTGGTTCTAGATATGGGGCCGATTGATATGATTTTGGGGTGTGATTGGCTACCAACCAATTGTATGCCAAAGAAACCAAGACTTGCACATTCATGGCAAAAGAGGTGGAATACCTTGGTCACATTGTGTTGATGGCATAAAGGTGGAGCCCAAAAAGGTGGAATGTGTAAAGAATTGGCCTACTCCCACCAATCTTACTCAAGTGAGGGGCATTTTAGGCTTCTCATCATTCTATCGACGAATCATTGAGAAGTATGCACATATAGTAGCTGCTTTGATGGATAAGTTGAAGAACGAGAGGCATTCTTTTTAGATGTAATAGCACAAAATAATTTTGATGAGTTAAAAAGGATGCTTACTTTGGCACCTATTTTGGTATGCCCGAATTTTTCCAAGCCTTTCACTATTAGAGAGGATGCATGTGGAAGAGGTATTGGTGCCGTGTTGTATCAAGAACATAGAGTACATGCATATGAAAGCTGAAAACTTGATGACAAGGAGATGGAAATGAAATATATGACCAAGAGATGATTGCTATTTTGCATGCAATCAAGAAATGGCATCACTATCTTTATGGAAGCAAGTTTTATGTGCAAAGAAGTAGCTCTCAACAAGATCTTTGCTTTCTAGGAAAGCCCGTCTCTTGTGAATCTGTGGTCTCAACACGTCCATGACACACATTAGCAACCATAAACAAAATGGTTAGCATAGTTGTGAACAACTTGTTACCTTTTTCGGTGAAAGTTTTTTGGAAAGGAGCAGTTTGATCAATAAGGCCAATCTCACCATATTATTTCCTTTTAAGTGATTTTCTAACTACACAACATTCATGTGGGAGGAATTCTCACTAGGATTGATAACATCATCAGAAAATGGACCTTGTGTGACAAATTTATCAACACTTTGGATGAGGTCCAGTTTAGTCCCAAGGGGACCTAAGGGCTTGTCAGAAAGAGGGTTAGTAATGGTGCATGTTTGGGAAATTTTTCTTTTTGGAATCCAAATAAATGGATTTCCCACATAATAAACTTGAGCAAAAAGCAACACCTTTGGGATCCACACTTATCAGGTGCTTACCTTCTTTGGTTGGTGAGTTGTAATTAGAGTCTCTTTACTTGAATCACATTTCCTTTTGGCCAAGTTAGGTTTTTTTCGGTTGGCAAGTGTATTGCTACTACCAAGGTTTGGTAGTTCTTGTTAAGACGTGGAGCCAATTCTCATCTTCTCTAGGCTCAAGAAGATATTTAGCATCAAAGTTCAGTCCCACGGATGACACATCATCAGAATGGGATTTTTTCAAAAAGATAAACACTTTTAGCTTCCTCTTTTTCACTTTTGTTAGTGTTGGCAAAGTCTTTATCCTCTACATGATGCTTTGTTAACTGGGTGGTGGTAACTCTAATTTTTGAGATTGACCTTCCAGGTTTTTGGTGCAAGTAAACATGGTCAATTTCCCAGTCATGGATCATTCTAAGTTGTCTGCAATGAACTACAGCTGGCCACTGAAAGCATGGAATGATAACATCGGTGTAGAAGCACCATCCATGGACAAAGAGGAGGGCAACGTTGCCATGAAAGCTTTTTAGCTTGTAGTCTTGATAAGTATGAGTTAATTGTGATTAGTAATGCACATTGGCCTATATACCATGGCCCCCTTTTCACACACACTTATTAATGTCCACCCTCCTTGGCCTTTGGTCCATAAGCCTATGTCCCACACTTACTCTTGGCCCCTTGGCCTATTCAACTTATGGTTGGCCCTTACTAATATGTACACTTTGTGTCCAGACTCATGTGTCCACCACTTCATTATGAACCATCCCCACCCGAATATGTTTGGTCCTTGAAACATGCACATAGTAAAACCATAGTATGAATGGTTTGCATAAGCATCAATATGAACGACTTCATACTTCTTTGCATAAGCATCAATATGAACGACTTCATACTTCTTTGCCAAAGTTGTCCAAGAGAGCATGATTTGAGCCTTTGAGACCTCCTGGAAACTTCATGTAATGCTCCCCAACTCATTCATTAGGAAAAATGTGGACTCATTTTTGGGCCCTCTAAGAAATGCCAAGTCATCATTCTATTACAAAAAGGGGGATCGTGGATAACTCTATCCATAGTACCTTAAAACTATATCATGTAACATATCATTGGATGCAAGTGAATGGGTGTATGCGAGAACAAGCCCTTAGCAAGAGGATGTAAAAGAGAGTCTGTAAAAGAGTGGGTAGCAGTGAAAAGGTGAGAGGTATCTACTGGGAGAGAATAAAGGGTAGCATGAGAAGATCTAGGATATGTGGAGATATTCTGGTGGGAAAAGCAAAAGAGGTGGAGTGAATCTAGGATGAGGTGTCCCCCTTATTGCTTCCTGGTCTTCCTCAAATGCGACCCTTAGCTCCTCTTCTAGCTGTTGGTGAGGGAGTAGGGCTTTCTCTTGCTCTCTTCTTCTATGCGCCTCCTCATCAATCTAGCATTGTTGCTCTTCCAGCATGGGATTTAATTGTGATCACAAGTTTTTTCTTGTTAATAACACATGTGAACATGTTAATAACATGTTTACATGATTACACATTCACAAAATAGCAGGTTGCTGGTTACCTGGCAACCGGCCAAAATCTCATCGGGATTCAAAAAAAACCCAATGGGCCCGCCGGGTATAATTAAAACCCGACGGGAACCGTCGGGGCCATCAGAATTCCTGCCGGGCAACATATTTCTATATATATGAAGCCCGCGGGGCCCCTTGGGGATTTATTACTTGACAGCTGTTTACACACAGGTAATGTCTTATCTGCATGTGGGTAGTGTTGGTGTGTGAGTACTCGTGCGGGCAGCTGCCCACAGTCTCACAGTGCGCGGCTAGATGTGGGTGGTCCACCACACGAGAGATGCGTGTGTGTGTAAGGCCATTCTTCGGAATGGTGCTTATCATGGGGCACATGGTCGGTAACGCGGCCGAGTTGTGTCCTATGGTAAGTATGGCACGTTGTAATGGTACTAGTCGGTAATACGACAAGCATAGTATCATTATGACGATGTCACCTTCCCTTCCCTTTATCAAATGTGGGCATATGGTCGGTAACGCGGCTAATTTATGTCCGTATCCAATTCCTATTCCCATAGATTCGGGTGGCATCTTGTTGGTAACGCAGCAAAATGGTGTCGTTCGCTAGTGCATATGCTTTGATTGCATATTGTGGCATTTGACTGGTAATGCGGTCAAAAAATGTCGTAAATTTGTTTGGTTTACCGGTAATGTGGCCTGTGTTGTTTTTATTGCGTGTGATACATGCGATACCTGGTTGGTAACGCGGCTTGAGTATCACATGGATCATAGTTTAAATCATATTGTCTACAAGTCTCATTTCATGAAATAGTAAAATCAAAGTAACAAAGTAATAACCGAAATAAAACTAAAAAATAGATGATATTCTCTCTCTATCATTCTCTCTCTCTCTCTCTCTCTCTCCTACCTCTATCTTTACTTGGGTGATTATGGCTAAACGTCCATGCAAAGATGACAATGTAAACAAAACAATTCTACACACTATTTTAGTCTATCTTGGAGAATTTACGAAATCATTCAAAATGTCTTCTACTATTCACTCTCTCTCTCTATATCTATCTCTCTCTCTATTTTCCTTCTCTTATCTCTGTCTTGACTAGGTGATTATGGTTAGATTTCCATGTATAGATCACAATGAATATAAAACAATCATATACATTGTTTTGCATTATCTTTAAGAATTTATAAAACCATTTAAAATCTCATCTTTAAAAATTTTTAAAATTATTTAAAATGCCATAAAGGGATTATAAACATTGTTTTGCACTGTCTTTAAGAATTTATGAAACCATTTAGGAAACTATCTTTAAACATTGCTGAAATTATTCAAAATGCCATCTAATAAAATCTCTCTTTCCATCTATTTCTCTCCTCCTTCCACTGTCTTGACTTAGGTGATTTTGGCTAGACAGTGAATATAAAACAATTTTAATCTCTCTCTCTCTCTCTCTCTCTCTCTCTCTCTCTCTCTCTCTCTCTCTCGCTCGCTCTATCTCTCCCTCGATTCACGTGATTATGGCTAGAAAGATATGTATATATGACAATGAATATTTAGCTTGACTGTTCACAGTGCCTTTCCTCTCTATCTGTGTCTTGATACTCTCTCTCTCTCTCTCATATATTTCTCTTGATCTACTTGATTGGTGGTAGAAGTTCAGTGAATGTGCAACAATGGATGCTTCTTTTGTTTGATCAATGATAATTAATGTGACACACTTGTTACGGTTGTTTTACCTGTTTTAGTGTAAAGCGTAAATGGATAACATGTTGATGTATTGCTTGATGTTGTTTTCAATACTATTCTTTGATATTCTGTTTTTGTTCTGTATCTTAAGATATTTTCTAGATTTGTGACGATGGCCACCATGCTCTCCATCGAAGAGCGAAAGATCATCCTACGAGCCATTCGCTACAGAGGCAGTTATCATAGTGTCACAATTATCAGAAGAAGCTGTCAGAAAGACTAATGAGTCAGATATCCTCATGAGAGACCTCGTCGTGCAGATCTGGGAAAATGCACAGCGTCGTCTCATATGCGAAGGCAACGCTGAATTGTGTGAAAGACGGAAGTTAGTCGACTTTGACTACCAGCACAGGATACGCACTATCTTGGGGAGTATGCGTTTGGCATATGAGGATCTCAGAGATGCCGCACCACCCTATGCCGACTTACGCCGTTACAACTGTGGGACGCAACATGGAATGAGCAGAAGGTGAAGAGCAAACGTATGAGAGTTCTTTCAGCAGACACACTTCCGAAAAGAGTGCGCATCGCCCAGCTACACCGTCCGGACAACCGGATGTGACACGGACGGGCGCAATCATGCGTACCATTTTCAACGAGCGATGTACACACCTTATCGGCGTTTCGCACGAGGCCTTGATTGAGGGGCAAACAACAGGGTGAGGAGCTTTTGGCACAGTGAAGGAGGATAAGGTCCAGGGCATCTCATTTCTTCCAGAGCACATTACTTTTTGCGGAAAGCTTTACAAGGGAGAAGGCAGCTCAAGATTTGAGAGCTTTCAGGCAGAGCAGGGCATGCAGGTTCTACACCCATCCATCGTGCAATGCATAGCCTTCACCAAGGAATTGCCGTGGATCACTATTTTTTCGTTATATTTGCTGGGTGACACGCTCTTGAAGGTTTCTTTCAGATACAGTGAATTTACCAAAGCGATGTACCGCTTGGATCAGGGATGGAAAAAGCCCCCGCCTGCTGACATACAATTAAGCCAGGTGCACCTCGTTCAGATAAAGGAGGTGGCTTTGAATATGCCTCACATTATGCATGCCCTGGTGGATGGCCTAGCAGCCGCACACATGGCTAGCATCATTCACACTGACCTACATCCCTTCAATTGCTACATCCCTTCAATGTTGTGCTAGATTTTACAAAGGATTTAAAAGCACGCATTGGTATCATTGATTGGGGCCTTCTGCTGAGAGCGCCCAAAAAGCGAGTATCGCTCAATTTTGTATTCGAAGCCAGTAAAAATCCAAAAAGGTGGCAGAGGCTCAAGCTTATGCCGACAGGGAGCGAAACAAGCGACCATGGATAGTTCTAGAGATTTTTGATCCTCTCTTGGAAGATGCATACACTCCTGCGAGCGATGTTTTCGCCTTGGGATATTTATTAGAGGTGTTATATGACTTTTGGAGGAAAGTGTAGGAGTTGTGGTGGATGGGCGGCAGTACTCACGACAAAGCCACCATGGATTTTCTCTTTCACTCTTTCAGTCTGAGTGCTCTCCCAATCATAAACTGCCATCCATGTAAATGTTTCACAAATTGCATCTTTGTTTCGAAGAAGAGACTCGAAAGTATAGAAATGAGTGCAAAACCTGGTCTCTGCAGGAAGCTTTAACATAACTGACATGCGAGGCCGAAAAATATCTAACACTCTCTGTCTCTTGAGCATAAATCTCACAAGCTTGCAAATAGTATCGACGACGATTGAGGCAAACCATTTGGTATCATCACTTTTATACCAATCTTTCAATACAAGATTCAAACTATGAGTATTGCAGCCAGACGGAAAAACATGTGGATACTGTCGCTTTAAGATTTTGGATGCATTCTTGCAATTTTTTGCATTGTCCTTAACAATTTGGACTACATTTTTGGCACCCACTTCTTCTATCACAGAGGCAATGATACCAGCAATATACGCCCCAGATTTTATTGCGCCAGCCGAATCCACGGCACGCATAAAAGTCTCACCTCTAGGTGAAACAACCATTATATTAATTAATGGTTTTCTTTGTACATTGGACCATCCATCGCTGACTATACTACATCCAGAAAGCTCTATGTTGCTAAGAATTATTCTATGTACACGTTCTTTCGCTTGAGCATAGCATTTCTCCAATAGATCATTTCGCATAACATGATACGAAGGCGGCGAAAACCCTGATCCAAATTCACCGATTTTCTTCCATGCTCTCTTCCAATGCTCACTCTCCACCATCACCATAGCACTCCCTGAAAAGTAGATCGCTTCAGCAAGGGCGAGCTGTGCATCATCGAGCAGACCGTTACGTAAGCTTTCCTGCAATGAAGTTTGACGCATGGGTATGTTAAAGTGACGCTTGCAAGAAGATGCACTGGGTAGATTACTTTCTAGTTGCACCTTAAAGTTCGGAGTACAAGCCCGCGATGCTTCCAGAGTTTGATGATTAGAACAACAATGTTCTTCCTGCCTCGATACATTGGCAGTAGATGAGAACTGTTTCCTTGCGTCTTTCTTCTGTATTTCATCTCTTAAACATTTGGCCACTGCAGGTGCAGAGGGGTGGGTACATCCTCCACCTTTTTTCTTCACTCCACCTAAAAAGTGTTCTCTTAATCGCGAGGCACCCCACTTGATTTTACTGCGTGGCATAGCTTACACTCCCAATATAGGAATCGGTCACCGATGTTAATTGCATATTGCCACACTATCCCACGTGCCTTTTTTTTCTGCTATTCTGAATTTGAGCTCTATTAGAAGTATCGCTAGGTCCAATGTTTTCTTCCATCTCAAATAACTTATTCAAGCAAGCATACAATAATGAATACACAAACGAAGTAACAACAAAGCCACTCACATATTACAAAACATATATCACCCCACAGAAACATAGAAGCCTTAAAAAACCAAGTGATTACTGAAAAGCTAAAATGTAGCCAAGCAAAAATCTAAAACTAGTTTGAATCTATTTTGACAAAAATAAAAGATCGTCATACATGTTGATCGTCATATATGTTGTTTATTGTTTTTATTTTAAAAGAGAAAGACATCCATGACGATTCATGCTAACTGCAAAGGATGACTGAAAGTTTTTTGCCTATAGGAGTTTTATTTTTCAACTTACAGAACCGTAGATATTAATTTTTGCTAGACTTTTAGCGTCACGACAAGACAAGACGAATGCATAAATGTGTATTCTAAGATTAAGATACATGTAATTGACAGTATGCATACAATGCACATTGCACCCCCAATGAAGGATGTCTTTCGTACCCAATTAAGGATACTTTAAACAAATCAAAGATCTATGATTGCCCAATACTCTAGTATAGGACAAAAGACCTTCTCTAAGACTCTAACATTGACAAAGCAAATCAAAGATCTATGTTTGCCCAACACTCTAGTATAGGACAATAGACCCTTGTCTAATAAAGACTATATCAAATATCAAGAACCAATACAAGCCCCTAAGGAGGACTCTTGGCTCCATCAAACCATTTATAGAGCAGAATAAGGTAGACTACCTGCGCTGCTCGAACGCAAAGTTGAAGTGACTCCAACTTTGTCCCTAAATCTCTGCGAGTATTAGATACGAACCACACTCTGCCCACAATTCAAAGAATTGAGGACTAGTGGCTCAGTAGCCTTAGGAGTGCCAACAAGGAAAGATAATAGTCCCTAAGATAAGGATGTTCTTCCCTAGAGGACGCTCCTAGCCAACTGGGAGCTCTATAAGCACTTCAAGGAAAGATGTGACGCCCCCAAAACAAGGACAATCTTCCCAAAAAGCTGGCTGGAGGGTGTCGGGTGCCTTTTATTAATAAGAAATATGCCTTTCCCGGCGGGGCCCGCCAAGAAACAAAGAATCCCGACGAGTTTACAGGAATAGTAAGTTTTGGCCGGTAAGAGATCAAGTCTTGTGAATATATGTTGTGATCACATGTTTTAGAATGTTAATAACACGTTTTGTTAACGTGATCACGAATTTGTGAACACGTTTATGAAATCCCTGCTTCAAGCACACGCTGCTGCTGCTCAGCCTCTGAGAGAGGTCGGGGGAATGGTGTACGCGTGGCTCTAAATGAGCCGGTGTCTTCAGGCTACTTGGAGACATCCTCAATATTGTCCAGTCCTGAAAACACATCTGGCTGTACATCTTCCTATCGAGTCTCTACCTCTCTGTCCATGCTTGTATGCTTCTTTTTGATGCATTTTTGCACTTGTTGAAATGCCTGTGCCGCAGCGACTGCCTGTATTAAATTGTGTGCACCAGACGGTACGTTTGGGTTCTTAGTTTTGCGTGCAGTGTGCTTAGTTCTAGCCATCCATTGACTTACACGAGTGAATGAACGTGAAAATGTACTTTTAAAACTGACTTTTACAGGTTTATATAGTTTTTGAAAAAACTTATTGATAAAAAAAATATCTCTAGAAATTAAAAAAAAAGCTTTAACTTAAAAAAGGCTACAATTTTTTAATATGGAACCCATTTTTGATTGATACGCCTACGTGTACCGAACCACTCACGCATCCCATGCATGGCACTTGATGCTCACCATGCAATTGCTCGTTGTAGATTGACATTTTTTACAACCTTTCGTAGTAATGACACCTGCCCTTTTGGTTTTTGTCGGCGTCAACCTCCCAAACTGCGATAAAACCAATTAACCATCTCATGCAAGGCATTGCTTTTTTCCTTACCACCTCCACAATGTCGCGTGTGCTTAAAGTATGCTCCCTTAGCTTGATAATGAGAGTGCTCCATTCCTTGGGTGCTCCAAATTGCCATTGGACCATATTGGTCGAGAAAAAACTGTGCGTGAGCAAATATAATGTGCTGCAACAAAGATCATATCAGAATTTTACTATTTGGCGATGAATATCAGTAAAAAGATAGAAAGGTAAATACCATATAGTGGGTGATATGTGTTTCTCCCCATGCATCAACCATTTGTTGAGTAAATGTATGTATTGCAGTCTTTAAGTTTGTATAATCTCCTCAGCAACAACAAGTGGAGCCTTTTCTAGCAATTGAATCATTTTATCAAGTGACTCCCACAGCCTTGCATGCTTGAGACCAAGCTCTGCATTATTCCCATGATAAGTGGTGCATTCACAAATGGCCTTCCATATCTCATATTTTGTGTGACTATTCTACCCCTCGTAATTTGAGAGAAGGTGTCTTGCTTTGGACCCACCCATGCATATTTTGTTTGGATTATCCTGACCTGGTCTTGACTTTTTAGTATCCTGAGTTAACTTTACAGCACCACCATGAAGCCCCACGCTTGAAAGGACATCTTCCCGCTTACTGATGCATTCGTTGTGCGAAGATGTTCAGGCTCCATATTCCATGCATAATTGATATGTAACTTCAATAATTTGTCCATTATGCGTAACCTAGCATGAAGCGTGCAAATATGAACACGGGACAAGGATTTAATATTCACGTGATCACAAGATTTTTTGTGATAATAACACATGTGAACAAGTTATTCACATGTTCTCATGTTACCGTTCACAAAATAACAGGTCACTTGCCATTTGGGAACCCCTTAAAAGGTTGGCTACACATGGGAATAAGCTATTCACATGTTCTCATGTTACCATCTTCACATAATAGGAGGTCAGTGGCCATCTAAGAAGATTTTTTATGCCCGACAAAGATAATTTTTTTAGGCCCTTGTGAAAGCTTTGTGAATATAACATGTGATCACAAGTTTTTTTTTGTTATTAACATATGTTATTAACATGTTCACATGTTCTCGTTTACGTCAGTGAAATCCCTGACACGGGAAAGTGGAATCTCTAATATAGGGCTCCATGAGATATCTTCTTGATCACGATTAGGCAGACAATTGGTATTACAATTCATCATGCCACTAACCCATTCAATAGGTTTCTTTGGATCTTTGTTTTGCCTTGTACTCATTGAAGGTGGTTGTACATTTTTCTTGCCCTTTGCATGAGATTTGGTTGTCTTGGTGGTTGCAACCTTGCCTGAAGCTTTGCCGCGTTCAATATACTCTGATTTTGAATGGCAGTAATAAATACATGGAAAAAAAGTATTTGCTCCTAGCTTGCATCCTAGCATACACTTCAATGTCTTTAAATCCCCTACCATGTGCCACTCAACTGTAAATGTTCCTACATATTCCACATGCAAAGTCTCTCCTTTTGATTGCAATGATATGACATTTGGGATGCCTGTTCGGGTAAGGTACCATCGCAATGTATCATTCGTCTCCTGTGGAAGCTCAAATGCTGACAACCACCATATATTCTTTTCTGATTGCACTCCATAGTAATCTTTTCCCTGAGATTGCCTTCCCGTGTTGGAATTTGAGGCTTGTGCACTACAGCCAAGAAGATTATCATCCTGTTCTAGATTTCCTTTGATAGCCCTGTTCATAAGTGTTAGGCTGACTCTTTCTAATTTTCGTACACTCATCAAGCTTTAACACAAACATAGCCTAACCTTGGCACTCCTCAATGCTTAGACCATAATAAGAAATCATAGCTCTTTGAAGGGTCCTTAAATCAATAAAGACATTGTTGTACTTGTTGTATTTAAATACCTTTGTAGTACATACATGCAGAGCATCCTCCACATGACGGTAGCCACCTAACATGTTTGCAATGTCTGAGTTTGCACTTTTTCTTGCCATGGTTACATTGTATGGAGTTGGTAGCATGGGTCGAAGAAGTCATTTAGCACGATGACCTAGTGTAAACACCCTGTAAATGGCTTCATATCCCTTCCTACTGACACCAGCACTATCACATGCATCCATAATCTGTATGGGGCTTACCATATTTTGCAGCTCTCCAGAAATTTTGTTTTGGATTTGCTTAGCTATTTTGCATGTGGGATCTTCTAGCAGCTTTGATATATCTGATAACTTAACAACATGTTTCAATATGCCTGCTCTACATTCCTCAGCACCACCTTCATATCCCATCATATCCCCCCAGCAATATCTCTACATGGAACATAAATACAAAATAACATCAATATGTGTCACAAAACAGAATGGCCTGCAAAACAATGGCAAGAATAGAAGTTACCTTGTTGCTCGTACACGTCGTTTTCTTGCTCCACTTAGGGTTGCCAAGGTTTCTAGGGACTGACGCTTTCTTTTCTGTTGTCGAAGCTGTTGAGATTCAAGCTCGATGTCAATGTGAGCCAGCTATGCTATGTGTTGGCATGTTAGGTAGGAACATGTGAGACATAAATGACCGCGTCCAGCTGGTCATAGTGTGTGGACATTAGCTAGGGTTAGATGTGTGTGGACACAACTCATAGTGTGTTGTGTGTATTATGGATTATGGTTTTATGCATTATGTGAGAAGGGAGATGGCTTCCCTCTATGGTTAGGGTTTACAATATACATTAGGGTTTGCTCCTGTGTGTGTGTCTCCTCTCCCTCTACCTATTTTTTCAATATGGTATCAGAGCCTTGTGCTATCTATTAGGGTTTATGAGTGAGTGAGAGAAGAGGGAGAAGAAGCTGTGAAGAAAAGCTGTGAAGCTTGCCATTGATGCTCTAAAGCTTGGAGCACACAGATCTGAGAGCTTGGCCTATCGGGTAAGGTATTCTAAACATCCTTGAGTGGATTGCAGGTGATTCAGGCAAAAACAAAGCAAATTAGGGCAACCCAAAGCAAAGAAAAAATTTGGTTTTTGAAAGCTTTCCATTGAAGCTTGGAAGTGGTGATGTATGGTGGAAATAGATGTAAATCTGGCAAAGACACATGTATCTCACAAGGAGGAATGTATTGGCAACTCAAATGCAAGCCCTACACTGATTTCGGAGCAATTTGGATGCATTTCAATGAGTGAAATTTACTGGTTTTTGAGCTCTCACAAAACAGAGAAAAGGAAGCCAAATTTTGATGCATTTGGAGCAAGTTTTTGGCAAAAATCAAAGCATTGATGGATTGCACACATGCCTAGGTGTGTTGGGGACTTAATTCCATCATCAATTAACACTATAATCACTCCCAAATCCCTCAGGAGTAGACGACGCAGGCTGGACAGAGAAACAGAGCATATTTCACACTATTTTACAAAGTGGAGGACCAAAATCACCTCTTGTGCTTGATTAATTTCAAAATTGGTTTAGCAATTGGCTACTACATACACTTGAGAAGGAGGCTACATGATTGGATTGAGCAATTATCATCAATTGAGCTGGAAATGAGCTGATTAAACAGGCTATCTTCTCTACTGGTTATAGAGAAACAGAGTGTGATTAATCGATCAATTACTCACTGGTCTTAAACAATTGGACTAATTCCTTTTACATGGAGTCAGGTTACATCATTGCTAAGCTAATGAATGCCTGGTTGCTCAATTTGGACAAGGATTGAAGAAATTAGAGCAAAATTACTACTGGTTTTTCTGGTTTTTCTCAGAACAGAGAAAGGGGTTTGATAAAATTGATATGTGCACATGTTGGTTGGTGCTGATACTCAACATTCAGGTTGTTTAGGTGTCAATGCAAGTTATGCACACTTTATTGAACCACTACATTGCAATTTGGAGCCTTGGGAAGCGCATCAAAGCAGGGTATCTTGGACTATGTGAGCCAGTTCATTTTGGATGCATACAGGTTGATTTTCTACATCAAAATTGAAGATTGTTGACTACTTTGGAGCATCTGGAACACTCATTGGAGTGTGGTTGAGCTGAGGAAGGCTCGTTTATAGATTTGGAATTGTGCGGAAGGTGTATTTGCATTGAACAAACATGTCGGATAATCCAGTACAGATTGTTGGTGAAAAGCTGGATAGGAAGAACTTCCAGGCATGGAAGTACAGGATCAAAAGTTTTTTGAAGGGATTTAAAGGTTTTTGGAATCTCATTACAGGTGCTGAGCGAGAGCCGGAACTATCCCAAAAACCTACACAGCAGCAGGTTATAGCTCATAAGCAATGGTCAGAAAGAGCATTTAAAGTGTTGCATTATCTGTCTATATGTATTTCGGATGCTATGCTCATACACATACATGATGCTGAGAATCCCAAGGATGCATGGGATACATTGGTGAAGTTGTTTGATACAGACACGAGTGCTCGTGAGCCTCAGTTTGCGACAACAGATACATAATGTGAAGCGAAATAGAAGGAGCATCCATGATTATGTGTAAGAAATAAAGAAGTTTGTAGATGCATTGGCAACAATAAATGCCCCCATGCCTGATGATGATTTGGTAGACATTACCTTGCGTGGTCTTGGTAAGGAATATAAATCTTTTGATACATCCATCTCGGTTCGGAGTACAGGAGGTTTACCAGGTTTTGATGAGTTGGTTTCACTCTTGCTTGTTGAGGAAATCAAACTCAGTGATTCTTTTCAGGATGCATCTACTAGCCATGATGATAATGGCAGAAATCAAGCTTTCTATTCTCAAAGAGGATTTAGAGGCAGGGGGAGATTCGCATCACGTGGCCGTGGTAATGGTCGTGGATGGCAAGACATGTCACCACAATAGAATTTTCAGCCTTCTCATGGTGCTAGAGGTGGTCGTGGATATACACCTCAGAGAGGCAGAGGTAATCCTCGTGGTAGAGAACGTTGGCAAGGCCAACAAACATCTATGCAAGATGTGAAATGCCATTACTGTGGAAAATTTGGTCATATGGCACGTGATTGTTTCCGCAAACAAAATGATTTGAGAGGGAGTAGAGCACAACGTGGTGGACATTATGGTAGAAATTATGCACAACATGGTGGAAATTATGCATCAAGCAGTAATGATGGCAGCGCAAATCACTTGTTTGCCATGAAACATGTTGTGGGATCTATGATGACAAATGCTGAAAATGATGACACTTGGTATATGGACTCTGGAGCATCAAACCATATGACTTGTCATGGTGAATGATTTGAGCATATGAAGCCTACGGATGTGAAAGGCTATGTGGAGACAGGAGATGATACTCAGCATGCCATTACACATGTTGGAAGTGTACCATTGGTTATGCACAATGGTTAAACAAAATCTATGTCAGATGTATTGTATGTGCCTTCGATTACAAAAAGCTTGGCCTCAGTTGGTCAAATGGTGGAACAGGGATTATAGGTTCGTTTCAACGAGCATGGTTGCTTCGTTGAGGATTTCAAACATGGATGTAGAGTCATTGCTAAAGGCAAGAAAGAAGGCAGGTTGTTTAAGCTGGATACTGGGATTCCTGAGTTAAAATCAGCCATGTTCTCTAAAAGCAGAAATGTGGTACAGGACATTGATATGTGGCATAAGAGGGTTGGACATGTCAATATACAAAGGTTAAAGAACATGCAGGCAAGAGGCATTGTTAGTGGGCTGCCTAGATTCAAGTATGATGGGAATATGCATGTTTGTGAAGCTTGTCAGTTTGGAAAGTAGGCGAGGTTGCGATTTCCTAGAGAAGGCAACATGAGTAGCAGGCCACTTGAGAGAGTACATAATGATGTATGGGGTCCTGCACAAAACCCATCTATCAAAGGCAGTTTATATTATGTGACATTCATTGATGATTTCAACAGAATGACATGGATATGCTTTCTCAGAGACAAAAGTGAAGTGTTGGAAAAGTTTATGGATTTCAAAGCTTTTGTAGGAAAGCAATATGGTTCTTGGATTAAGTGTTTGAGGACATATGGAGGTGGTGAATACACCTCAAATGCTTTTGCGCATTTCTTGAGAAAGCATGGAATAAGAAGACAATTGACTTGCAGGTATACACCTCAGCAAAATGGTGTGGCTGAGAGAAAGAATAGAGTCATATGTGAAGTGGCTAGGGCAATGCTCAATGAAAAGAGCATGCCAGATTATTATTGGGCAAAAGCTTGTGCTACCGCGGTGTATATACTGAATAAAACACTTATAGAGCAGCCATACATGGAAGTACGCTAGAGATGCGGCTCACAGGTTTTAGGCCAGACATTGGACACCTCAAAGTTTTTGGATGCATAGCTTATGTACATGTGCCTGATGAAAGAAGAAGGAAGTTGGATCCTAAGGCAGAAAAGTGTGTATTTGTTGGATATGCACAGGATCGTAAGGCATACAAATGTTACAATCCACAAACTAGACAAGTGGTTATCTCACGAGATGTGGTGTTTGATGAGCTTGCTAGTTGGTACAAAGCAAAGGATGAGGGTGTCATTGAGTCACTTGAAGCTGATGTGCATGTGAACTTGCCACAAGCAAGTTCTAGTTCTACTTCTATGTCTGGGCCAGCAAGAGAGGCTGAGAGTAGCACTGTACGTCCATGGTCAGGACGTTTGAGGCATGAGAGTTTGAGCACTGGGAGTAGTGCTGTGGACAAAGGAAAGAAGAAGGTTGAAGGCATTGGAATAACAGGTTATGAGTCATCAAGTTCAGAGAGTTTGGATGAGGAACTTGGTATACCCGTTTTACGCACACCTGGTGCTAGGCAGGATAGATATGTGCCACCACATGCTAGAGTGGCAGGTGTTTAGAGTGATCCGCATGCATTGCAGAGATCCCAAAGGGTCAAATATCCAGTTGTGACAGGTTGACATACCGTGATTTTGCTATGCATTATGCATATATGACATCTTTGGTGAAGCATGTGGAACCTACATGCTATACAGAAGCTATTGGAAAGCATGTATGGGAGAAAGCAATGGATGTTGAGATGGACGCATTGGTTCATAATGACACATGGGATTTGGTTGCATTACCACAGGACAAAAATGTTATTGGTTGTAAATGGGTTTACGAAGTGAAATGCAAGTCTGATGGTTCCATTGAGTGACATAAAGCAAGATTGGTAGCTAAGGGTTATGCACAAACCCAAGGTTTGTACTATGATGAAACATTTAGTCCAGTGGTAAAGATGGGAACAGTAAGAGCAGTCATTGCTATGGCTACAGCTAATGGTTGGGAAATGCATCAAATGGATGTGAAAAATGCATTTCTAAATGGTGATCTACAAGAAGAAGTGTATATGGCACAGCCAGAAGGTTATGTACACCCAAAGTATCCCACTCATGTATGTAGATTGAAAAAGGCTTTATATGGTTTAAAGCAAGCACCTCGTGCTTGGAGTGATAAGATGAGTAGATATCTTATCTCCCTTGGATTTCAGATTTCTACAGCAGATTCTTCACTCTATGTGAAGAAAACAGATCATGGAATTGTTTTACTTGTCATCTATGTGGATGACTTGATTATCACAGGTGATCATGGTACAGATGTGATGCATGTCAAGAAAGCATTGAGTGGGCAATTTGACATGAAAGATTTGGGTGAGTTGAGATACTTTCTTGGAATTGAAGTGATCAAAGACCATGCAGGTACATGGTTAGTGCAACGCCAATATGCATTGGATATGTTGGCAAAATATGGCATGACAGGGTTTAAGCCTATGAGTATACCTTTGGAGCAGAATGTAAAGTTGTGGGCTGATTTTGGTGAGGAGTTAGATAATCCATCTATGTACAGGAAGATGGTTGGTAGTCTCATTTACATGACTATCACACGCCCGGATTTGAGTTATGTAGTGGTGCTAGTAAGCCAATTTATGCAGAGCCCCAGAAAACCTCATTTGGATGCAGTGAGACGCATTATGCGATATGTAAAGACCACTGCACATTATGGTCTTCTTTATGAGAGTGGTAAAGGCTTGGATATACATGGCTACACAGATGCTGATTGGGCACGTAGCTCATATGACAGGAGGTCTACTAGTGGTTATGCCTTTACACTTGGAAGTGCCGTGGTGAGTTAGAGTAGCAAGAAGCAACCTACAATTGCTTTATCTAGTACAGAGGCTGAATACAGAGGTGCAGCCATTGCTACTTGTGAAGGAATTTGGTTAAAGAGTCTCTTGGCAGATTTGGGTGAGCCTATTGATGGCAAAGTTGTCATTCATTGTGATGTCAACATGAGCAGTATACAGTTGGCCAAGAATCCAATATTTCATGCGCGGACCAAACACATAGAGGTCCATTATCACTTTGTCAGAGAGAAAGTGTTGGATGGTACAGTGGATCTACAGTATGTGAAGACTGATGAGAGCAGGTGGCAGACATCTTTACAAAGCCACTTAGCAAGGAGAAGTTTGAGTACTTCCGTACTATGTTGGGAGTACGTGGGATGAGCTTGAGGGGGAGTGTTGAGAGCCTTGATATCCCAAGCTCATCTACATCTTCATCTATGGCAGTACATCATGAGCTTGAGAGGGGCTGTTGAGATTCAAGCTCGATGTCAGTGTGAGCCAGCTATGTTATGTGCTAGCATGTTAGGTAGGAACATGTGTGAGACATAAATGACCGCGTCTAGCTGGTCATAGTGTGTGGACATTAGCTAGGGTTAGATGTGTGTGGACACAAGTCATAGTGTGTTGTGTGTATTATGGATTATGGTTTTATGCATTATGTGAGAAGGGAGATGGCTTCCCTCTATGGTTTGGGTTTGCAATATACATTAGGGTTTGCTCCTGTGTGTGTGTCTCCTCTCCCTCTACCTATTTTTTCAACAGAAGCTTCTTCAGGCTTGCAAGGTGTCGTTGCTTGTTTCGTGCATCCTGTTTGGCTGCATTCATCTTGTCCCATTCAATATCAAAGGCATGCTTAAGCAACAAGTTGTTCTTCTGGAGCTCCCGATTCTGAGTTTTCAAGTTGTTCACCACTTCTTTAATTCCTATTAGGCTCTAATACCATGTCAAAAGAATTAAGACTGTGCTCAAGAGTAAATTGTGTAGGGTGAAAGTGTGTAGGAATGAGCTTAGGTGCAAGAGAGAAATAAGGGTTAGGGTTATAAGAATGTTTTGTACCAGAGATCTACTCATTTTCTAATGCATTCCACATGGGACAAGCACTTTGAATGCTTACAAAAAGTATTAATCAAATACAAAGAGTACAGGATCTCCTTCAATCCTCTCAAATGTCAATTCTAGGTTTAGGATGGAGTCATATTGGGAGATAGGAATGGCATATCTATAGATCAAAGTAAGATCCGAGTGATTGCGGAACTAACAACTCCCACAAACTTCAAGGGAGTGCAACACCGCTTAATGGGCCACATGGGGTACTATCGACAATTCAGTATCTTTTATGTTGAGGTAGCATGTATACTATCCGAATTCTTCATAATATTTGAGTGGACAAATGAGTGTGAATAAGAATTTGAGGGGTTGAAATAAGCATTGGTCAATGCACCATATTCATGTAGATGCTTCAAAGTTTTTCACAAGATGTTCTTTCGCATAACCAGTTAGCATAAGCTAGACTTCCTAGTCAGCTTTGCGAGTAGGAATCTTTAACAAGGTAGAGATCAACTACACTATGATAAAGCATCAAAGGATAAGTGTTGGTCTATCATAGGGGTTCACTTTCCATATAAAAGGGGATGTCATCTAGGTTCACAAAACTCATAAAAACTCCCTATTTAGGTTTCTCTCGAGAATAAATTATACCCCCTTTTAAGCTTATGAGTCTTGCTTATGGAACTTAAGTACCCCATATTTAAGGTGTTAAAATCAAACAATAACTATTAATGCAGTACATGAGGTAAGATGCAACCCATATGGGTGTACACTACACTACAAGAGATGGGGAGCATAGCCACATGAGGACCTGGGCAGCAGCATGAGTGGAGGGTGTGCACAGTTCTAGTGCATATCTATGCACATGGCTATAATATCCTCATGCATAGCTATATGTATAGCCGCATACTAGGAAAGAAATCTAGATATTCTAGAGAAAATTCTAGAGAGCTCAAAATATCCCAATATCACAAAAGAAGAAGTACAAAATGTAATGTAATACAATCAATTATGGACTAAAGCAAGACTAGTAAATTAAGAAATTGATTAATGAATAGAGGTGAGATCAACCCAAAATTTGTTGCATCTACCATCAAATTCATACATGCTAATTGGTCTATCTCAAGATCCATAGGTTTCATTGTAAGATCAACAAAAAAATCTATCCCATTGCTAATGGACTCAACATCATTATCATCCTCATAATTATGCTCAGATTCAATTCCTTCCTCATTATGACACCTTCATCTTGTTTAGTTGGTGGTGGTATCTCGCGTTCTTCATCTTGTACTGGACTTCTTGTGAAGGTGAGGGATTATGAGAAGACCTTGAGAAGGGCTTGTGAAGGGAGAAGAGCATGATAAGGGCAAGGGAGGACAAGGGAGAGTAGGGTAAGGTACATGCCATAGCTAGAGAGGATCGACCTTTAAACTTATGCGTGAAGCAGAAGAGGAGTGGAGAATGCGAAAGCAGGTCGGGAAACATGCACGAGAAAGGTATCCGATTTTATTTTTCTACTATGTAGCTATCTTTACATATTCTCCCCACTATTAAAGCCAAAGGCACCTCCTCTTTTACAAGAGAAGCATAGTGAGAAGATTGAGGGCTCTCCCTCCACTATAACCACCTACTCGGAGATAACCACTCCTAACTTGACATAAGCAGCATTCTAGATGGCATATAATAATGCCTCATATCTCTATGCATAAACCATAATGTATGCATAGGCCGTTGACCTAAACCATAGCATATGCATAGTCTAAACCATATGCTATGCATAGCCTATGCATATCCTATGCATACACTATGCATAGCCTATATGTACACTATGCATAGGGTATGAATAGCATAGGCTATTCATAGGATATGCATAGCATAGGTAAAGCATAGGATATACATAGGCTATGCATAGGGTATGTATAGCATAGACTATGCATAGCTTCTGCATATGCTATGCATAACGTATGCATAGCCTATGCAGCATAGGCTATGCATAGGGGCTATAGACTCTTGACCTAAACTTAATCCTTGGCACCCAAGGGTGCAAAAACACAAAGAGAAGAAGCACAAACAAAGAGGGCTTACCTCTACTAGCCGAATCCATATGAGAACCACTACGTGGCCGGAACCCTTGGTGGTTTTTCGCTTGAATAGACATAAAACTTTATCATAATAAATCAAAACATTAGTTCATAAGTTCATAAGCACTATGCATAAGCCCTATGCATAGGCTATGCATCGGCCTTATGCATAGATATGCATAGCCTATGCATAACATATACATAGCCTCTGCATAGTGTATGCATAGCCTATGCATACGCTATGTATAGCCTATGCATAATCCCTATTGCATAAGGCCTGTGCATAGCCCTATTCATAAGGCTATGCATAAGCCCTATTGCATAAGGCCTATGTATAGCCTTATTGCAATAGCTGTGCATAAGGCTATGTATAATCCGTATGCATAAGGCTATGCATAAGCCCTATTGCATAAGGCCTATTGCATAAGCCCTATACATAAGGCTATTGTAATAAGCTTATGCATAAGTCCTATTGCATAAGGACTATGCATAGTCTTATTGCAATAGCTATGCATAGTCCTATGCATGAGGCTATGCATAAGCCTTATGCATAGGGCTATGCATATCCCTATTGCTGGTAAGCAACAAATTTTTGCCTAAGGAGCAGATTTTTGTTGGAGTGAAAAAACGTTGCTGTGGTCGTTGTTTAGCAGCGAAACCCTGCGTAATTTTTTGTTTGTAGTACTGGATATTGTTGTGTGTTTTGTATAAACCCTAAATCAGTTTTGGCCAGGTTAAAGATGTCTGACAGGTTAAAGATGTTTTTGCATGTATACGCTCATACTTTATCAAGGACCAGAATTTGGTTCCGAGGCATGGTTGAGAGAAAAACTTCGATGTGTGTGTGTGATCAATGTAAGGGCTAGTATATACAATAACGCCATATAACAATTGAGCATGTCTAGACATATGGTCTTCATGAGGCAGTGGCACAACCAAGTGCGAATGATGACATGGAGGAGAATCATATGAGAGTTCTAGGTAACATGCCACACCATTTAGTGACATCAGGTAGAGTGTAGAAGGTGGTAAGGCTTCATATGGAAAGCATGGCTGAGACTCATCTTCCCCAACCAATGAATGAGGTGCCTCCACCATTGCCACATGAGGAGGAAGAGAATCTCATCATGGATGACATGGTGAATGACTTCTTTGGACAGGAGGTCATAGATGATGCTGAGCAAGCTCCAATGTCACAAGAGGAGGAAACCTTGCATAGAGAGGCAAGCACCCCCTTGTATGATGTGTTCGTACTCCACACTACGTGCAAACTTGGAGCTATTGAACTTGCAAACAACCTATGGATGGAGTGATGCAAGTGTCACAAGTCTTCTTCGGCGGTAAGACTGCCTCATTATATTCTCTCAAAAAGAAAATATTCAATGTTCTATATACTCTCCTTGTGCTAAATTTTTGACATATGGTTTCTTATGTTATGTTGTAGGCTTCTCAAGAAGATCCTTTTCTCTCAAAAATCTATTACTGAAATCATGATATGGGTGTCATAAAATTCTCTCTCTACTATGTATGGATTACACAAAAATGCATGCATGTCCCAATGATTGCATGCTGTTTAGAGGGGTTAATAAAGATGCAACACAATGTCTACAATGTGGGGAGAGCCGCTATAGGGATGATTTGCAAGGAGATAAAGTTTCCCTAAAGGTTTTGAAACACTTTCCTTTCATTCCTCGCATCCAACACTTTTAAATGTAAGGGATTGTAGAACTCATGATGTGGCATGCTACTTATTGCTCGACCGATGGCATCATGAGGATCATAGGCTGATTCACCGCATGGCAACATGTGGAGCATCAATGGTCAGAGTTTAAACATGAGCCTCGTCACTTAGGTCTTGGCTTGGGCATGGATGGTGTTAACCCATTTGGCTTCAAGTCCACATAATGGTCTACTTGGCCTATTGTATTGGTGAATTACAACCTCCCTCCATGGGTGGCAATCAAGAAAGGTCATATCATTCTTACTCTCCTTGTACCACGAAAGTATAAGCATGAAAGTATAAGGTGGGAAACATGGATGTGTACCTCAAGCCTTTGATTAAGGAGCTTGAGACACTCTGGTGAGGTATCAAAGTACATGATGTTTCAAGGCCAATAAATAGGCATGAGGCGGAGGTGAAAGGAGTTTTTCTTTGGACGATGCATGACTATCTTAGGTTCTCGAAGTGCTCAGGTACATACTTGAACCTTATATTCTTAAGGCTTTAGCCTTTAAACTTTAATTTTATATCTCTATTTTATATCTCTCTATCTCAATCATCTCAATTTAAAAATAGGTTTGGCAACCTCTGGACATCATTTATGTTCAATTTACGGACCACCACTTGTTTGGAAAAGACCATCTACACTTAAGAAGGTGGTGTATGACAAACATCATTGATTTCTCCCTCTTTACATCCCAAGTATGTGCCACCACATGATGTCTCACCACTTGTGATGAGAGGTAGAGATTGGTTTGAGGCATGGAGAAGCACTCCCAATCCACCACCAAATGGGATGTCTACACACTCAATCTTCTTTCGACTTCGATATTGGTGTGACATGAAGATCAATCATCTCTTAGATCCCAAGCATATCTTCAAAAATATGGAAACAAATATTTGGGACCATTTAATTGGTAAAAGAGATGCAAAGGGTGCAACGGAGGACTTACAAAACATTGGACACCTTCAAAGTGCATGGCCAATTGAAAGTGAGAGTGGCAAAATAGTTCTACCAAAGGCACCATGGGTATTAAACAAGAGGGAGCACAATAAGGTGAAAAGTGTGGTTGCCTCTTTTTTCATACACCAACGGGAGTAATTCATTCATTGAAGGGTACCTTCACAAAAACCAAAAAAGAAAGGAGAGGAACAATTATATGGCCTCAAGACACATGATTGGCATAAGATATTATAGGTATATAAATATTCGCTTATTCATTTTCTCTTTATGGTACAGAATTTGTAAGCTCATATACTAACTTTCATTTTTTTCTATGCATAGTTTATTCTTCCAATTGCTATAGTTGGTTGTGGAGACAAGAAGGTGAGAGAGGCTATTTATAAAATGGAAAGCTTGGTGAGGTATGAATCTTCTCTTCAATTCACTAAGTTATATTGCTTATTTGGAATTCTCAAGCACTGATAAGTTATGTGTATTGGTAAATAGTACACACAATTGCTATGTATGTAGGTACATATTCTTAAAGGAGATAGATCCTACATCCATTGAGATGGCTCGTCTCAATGCTATTGAGGTAGTGTGTATGATTGAGGATAACTTTCCTTGAATAATTCTCACTAACCAATTGCATCTTGTGGTGCATTTGGTTGATGAAGTGGCATTGTGTGGTGTTGTTCATGTTTGATGGATGTTTTTTCTTGAAAGGTTCATGAAAACCTTAAAGAACTTTGTGAGACAAAGAGCAAGTCTGGAAGCAAGCATGGCAGAGGGATGGTTAATGCAAGAGTCTCTTGTATATATCTCAAAATATCTATCTCGCATAGATCCTTTGTTAACCCATGGCGGACATGGCGACGTACTATATTTTACGTCATTAATTTAAATATTCTGAGTCATGGGCCGGGCTTGTCGACACCATATGTTAAGGATGAAGGGATTGGGTGATCGCCGATGAGAGGCGCACCTTGGATATCAGTAGGATAAGGGTTAGGGTCGGCCGGCCATGTATGGGCGCCCAAGTGTGAACGGCCAAGTCACCTATATGAGTCAAATGTAACCCTAAAATCCTTATTCTCATGTGTTGTGAATACAAGAGCGCTCTTGCCTTATCTCTTTGGTTTCCTTCTCCTGCATGTGTGAGAGAGAGAGAGAGAGTGAGAGAGTGATCGAGCACTGTGTAGCGGCACGGCGGCGGAGAGGCGGTAGAGCGGCGACGGCGGCTCCTCCTTCACGGCTGCAACGCGGGAATCCTTCAAGGCGGCAGTTAAGCGGTGAGTGACACACCTTTTGCATTCTGTTTTGAGCTTCCTTCCCTGGTTGTATGCTTGCAGCCATTCGTGGCTCGCATACGGTGTCTGGCAAGTCCCCAGCTACGACCTGTGCGACAAAAGCGCACATTTTTGGCGCCGCTGCCGGGGAGTTGCCCTACACCAAGCTCCAGTTTGCAGCTCGGCTGCTGCGTGAAGTTTAATCTACACTGTAGGAAAGCGACTGTGTGTTTGTTGTTAAGGTGTTTCTGTGTTTTGCAATCTGTTTCTGTTATTTGTCTGCTGCATTTTCTGTTCCTTTTGTTATATTTTCGCTCCGCGTGTGGGCGTGCATTCTGTTATCTGGTTTCTGCGTGCGAGAGGGATTTCTGAATCCCCAGATCTGTGCTGTGTGTGCGAACTGCGCCGCGGCCAAGGCTGAACCCTAAGGAAACCGTAGAAAACTTATCCCACAAAAAAAACAGAAAATAAAAATTTTAAAAAAAATGCAAAAAATAAAAAAACAAAAAAATTAAATTTTATTTTTAAAGAAAGAACCAAACGTGTGGAGAGGAAGAGAGGAAAGATTTTCTAATTGGAAAAAAAAATTTGAAAAGAAAGAACCCCAATTGACCCACGACCCACGACCCCGGCCCCGGCCTCGGTCTCGGTCTCGGTCTTTTGATATATATATATAGGAGAGTGAGCCTCCATAGCTTTCTCTCAAGTGAGAGCTTATGGGAAGTCGTGCCCTATATGTAGCCCACTCCCCAAGGAGTAAAGTGAGCATGTGGGATAAAGCCCTCACCCTTTCCTCCACAAGCAAATAGGCTTTTGCCCTTTTCCCCCAAAGGAAACGGACTATTTTGAGGATTACAGGAGCTCTAGATAGGCGAACACGGTGCTGTAAAGCACACTAGGGCCCTTTAAACGATACGCTCTTTTCGAGCTATCACACGCCCTAGTCCAAGTTCGACCGTAAGTAAGGGGGTCAAAAACGGGTTAAAAACAACACAAAAACAAGTAAAAACGGGGTGCAAAACACCTAAGAAACCACTTGTGTGAGTTTCAAGGGTAGTTACCAACGCACGTAGGGTACCCACGTCACATGCATCTACGTTCTGGTCGGGTGCTAGAGCCTGAACCACTAGAAAGCGTTTCAGTCTACGCAGGCTCACACCATCCCTCCACGTTGGCATCTTGGCCTTCGGCTGGAACCCAAGGGAGTGCAACCCAAGATCCACGAATAGTGGATAGTGACTCATCCTCCGACTCAGAAGCCATGGAAGGGCACCCTACCAAGAACCCTGAGGAAACAAGCCAAAACATGCCAGTGTGGGCCCCACAGCCCGGATCTAGCATGTTTAGTCGTTTAATAGAGACCTTTAGTAGAGCTACACGCTCTGAGCATGCGACAAGCGAAGTAAATGAGGAAGGAGGGGTAGTAGATTCGCCATTCACATCTTATGTGGACCCTACCCTCCCAAAGAGTGTCCATGTGGATATTCTACCCACTTCGTTTAATGAGGGCCCTACTGAGCTACCACATTCCGATGCTCTTCCTAAAGTAGAGGTCCCTAGAAGCCAATCCATAAGAAGTGACATTGCGTCCACTTCAAGAGAACCGTTTGGCACACCAAGTCTAGATGGGATATTTCTCAATGAAAATTGGGAATATGATCTACACACAGAGACTCTAACGGACCTATACACGGGTTACACATACCATGTAGGTTGGTTAGAAGTCCTACGATCTACATCTAGCGCCACTAATCTAGAGGAGCAACAACACATGATATGTGAGGTGATTCATAGAATTATCCAAATTGAGAGGCAAAATAGGGGAGTGGACCTAGTTTCCACTGGCTCTATGAGGTTTTTGGATACGGGCAAGGCCAAACAACCAACCCTATCACAATTGGAGACTCCCTCGGTGAGTCCCATAGACCCTTCATATGTTGTTTCGCCTGGAGTCTCAATGCAGGTTGAGCCCACGAGTAGTAACTTTAGCTTTCCAACCTTGGCTCAACTTTCCATTAGGGAATCCGCAATGCCTACCCCAATGATGAGCATAGCTGAAAGTGCACCTGTTACCGCTGTAGTTAGTACGACACCACTACCTAGTGGAACAGTACCTACAACAGTGTGTGCCAGTGCCTATCGACCCTATGTACCTATCGCTACTCATGCTCAGGTAGCTCCTACGCCTCTTAGTATGCCAATGGCGTATGCTCCACGACCGCCTTATCATAACCATTATCCAAGGGGAGCTAGGCCTAGTCACATATCATATCCTACGTCATTTGCCAACCTACTCAGACCAACGCCAACTCCTATCAGCCAGGCTATCCCAGAAGTGCCTCCACCAACTATGCCTGCTCACTTAGGTGATCTCGCAGCATTTGCTCAGACGATCGGACGATCCATTGCAGAAAACATGCGGGGTATGCCTGAGAGAGAACCTAGAAGCAAGGCAGTACAAGTGGCTAAGCTCACTCAAAACTTCAGTGGTAACGAGGATGTTAGGAAGCACATTGAAGTCTTTGAACACGTGTGTGATTCCTTGGAAGAGCACAATGAGCTGCACAAGTGTAAAGCCTTAGGCTTAACCTTGAGTGGGAAGGCCGGAGATTGGTATCGAACCTTAAGGGTTGAAGAGCGCACTCACTACCCCACTCTCAAGAGATTGTTCTTGAAAGAATACATACGCGAGGGTGTGCTTTGGGGGGTAGCATCTCAACTCCAAAAAGCTGAACGCGAGGAAGGGGAGTCAGTGAGAGACTTTATAAGTCGACTGAAGCATTTAAATTCTCGCTGCACTCCCGATGAACGCTTCAATAACAACCAACTCCTCGATAGATTCATCCGAGGATTGCGCCACGAGGACATTTACAATGGCCTAGTCATTAGAGGTCTTACAACGTGGGAAGCAGTCACGGCCAATGCAATCCAGTTAGAAGACAACTTGATGATTGCAGGTAAAAAGGTGTCTTCAGAAACAAAATCCGTTAGTTCGCAAGTATCTGGGCACGAGCCAATGACGGTAAAACCTATTGCCAAGGAGCCCAAGATATCTGAAATGTCTGTGACCGACCTTACTAAGGCTCTCCAAGAATACTTTAGGGGTAATCGAGCTCCTCAGAATAGCCATATGTATCCAAGGAGAGAGCAACAATGGTGTTCGGTGTGCTTAGGACCACATAGCACGAGTGAATGTCCCACATTCAGAGTCAAATTCAATGGGAATTGCAATGCATGTGGTAAGTATGGCCATCAATCTAAAGATTGCCTAACACTTAAGCGAATGTTGGCAAACCAGGCACCACTAGCTTGGTCAAACACACCTCAAGTACCCGCGCTAATGCCTGCACAACCTATCGAGCAACCGTCACAGCACATAGTTCCAAGGAATCCAAATGTAGTCCAGTCTGTGCCGTTACCACCGCCAGTGCTAGGACCACAACCTCCACATCCAAGGATTACCCCAATAAACCAGATGGGTTGTGAGTCGCATAGTGCATGTGGGGATTATGAAGAGGAGATAGACCCCACTGCTCCATATGGGATTGATACGTTTGAAATGATTCCCCAGTACTACATGGAGGATCATTTCGGGCAAGTCAAGCCTGTATATCAAGCGGCTGCTCTCGCCACAAGAGGGCAAAACCTTAATACCTTGGCGAGGAGACCACCTCTTCAATGCTACGATTGTGGTGGACCGCATCGTATAGCGGAGTGCCCTAATAGGCTACAGAAGATCGCTACTCAGATGCAACCAAATCAAGGGAGCACATCAGGAATGCCGGTACTTACATGTAATCATTGTGGCATAGATCATTTGATCGCTCAATGTCCACATAATCCTAATGCACCCAAGATTACGCCATTGAATTTGGTTGAGGTCACCAACCAAGCACGAGGAACCACACCTATTGTACCCGCGAATGTAGTTACACGATCAATGCTTCAAAATCAAAACTACATTCTTGAAGAGAGGGATACTGCATCAATCACTCAGACAAAGAAAAAGAAAACACGGCGGAAGAGATCGCTTAATGCCACGAGCTCCAAGCCTAGTTCAAAGACTAACATAGGGACAGGAGACGACCCCGTGTATATGAATGATCCTGAAGATGATTCCGATTCAATAGAAACCATGGGGACCAAAGCCACTACCTTAAGGGAGGAACCCACTCGGGAGCTCAATGAAGGAGAATCAAGCGAGTACATAAATAAGGGGAAACAGAAGGAAACTTCCTCGGCCCCACAACCAAGTCAGTTAATGCCCTCTCGACCACCCAAACTGACTGAGACTCCCCAAGACAAGCCACGTGGACCAAAAACCCTTAAGAAAAAGATTGGAACTTACCCAAACCCAGTTGAGGAGATTGAACAAGTGCAACACTTAAGGGGTTTGGTGGAAGAAACACAAAGAGAACTGGAGCCAAACCCGAGAAAAATCAAAATTCCAGACACAGTGTTTCCTACGCAAGTTCAGCCTCACAGGAACCATAAACCGTTAGCTATACCGAGTATCATTCGAGAAGAAAGTGAGGATAGGACATCCGGAAGTGGGCAAACACCCTTCTTGCTAGAAAGAATGTTTAGTGAGGGAATGCCTGACCCCATTGAAGAGGAAGTGATTCCATCTTCACCAGTCCCTAGTCAAGGGGCGATATCTCGAAAAGTACCATTGAATGTGTCCAAGCTAATGGATTTCATGTCCTCCGAAATCAGAACCACGATCATATCCAAATTATACGGAGATCCTGAGCTATTCTTAGCTCTTCGGGCATTTCTCAATGGAGAACTTAAGGCGGGGCTACCACAATTTGCAAATATGGATAGACCCGACACGCTTCAAGATGAAGGGGAACATTGGGATCTACAACCCAACTTAGATGAAGATTCGGTCGTTGAAATACCTGTTAACAAGTTGGGACAGTACTTTGAAGGGGACGAATCTAATGCCACCCTCCCCATTACTACCAAGGGATTAACTCTAAAGGGAATCCTTGATGGTGGTGCTGGCGTGAGCATTGTGACTAAAAACTGTTGGGAATCTATGGGAAGACCTCACCTTGAAGTCACAAACATAGTGGTTAAGATGGCAAACGGAACCATAGCTAAACCTATTCGAATGTTAAGGGACCTTAAGATCAAGGTCCTGGGGTACAAGGTAAAACATACCTTCATTGTAATGGATTTCTCCAAGCATCCTATGTCATATCAAATGATCTTAGGACGTCCTTTCATGAGGGAAGCACAAATGGTGCATGACTGGTCGAAAAACCATGTCTACCTACAATTCCAGGACTCTGTCATTCGAGTTGATCTTGAGAATGGTCGTGCACATCCTTTAGGAAGCAAGGTTATCATTGATAATCGATCGGATACCACTATTCACTCCGCCCCATTAAGGTATTGCTATACATGCAAAAAAGAGACTGATGATGGGAAATATTCTCCTTATATGGATGTCCTACCGGGTATGACTGAGTCGGATAACGTGGATTGGGTACCTAGCGGCAACCATAGACACATGGGGAAATAGAGGCACAAGTTGGGTAACACCTGAGGGGCAAGATATGCCACCGTTAGTGCCAATAAACATGATAGATGTTATGCACTTGACTCCTGATGGCGAGAAAGTGGAAAACTCCACTGACACTGAAAGTAGCGAAGACTCTGACCAATGCAACTCTGAGTATGAATCTCAAGAAGAAACTGACCCTGAGCTTGATGGAAAAAATGAATCAAATATTCACTCAAATGTGGAAGCAAGGTGCTCAAGGCCTAGGACAGTGGCCTCCTGCAGTTCATCCGAAAGTGAAGATCGACCAAGTGAGTCCGAATCTGATAGAAACAAAAATCAAAAACTTGGTAAGAAGAAAACGAGACATAAGCGCCAACGCTATCGAGCTAATGTACGAACTGAAATAAATAAGGAAAGATCCACTGCAGAATGGCTCAGTTATGTAGGAGCCATTGATGCTCATCTAAAGATAGCTGATAATTGGGGACAATATCTCCAAAGTGTCATGTGGTGTATTCCGCAACCTCATGACGTCGCCCAATTAGAAATTGATGAGAAGCCAAAACTAAGTCGTACTGCAAGGAGGCGGCAAAACCAAGAGTTGGCTCAACAACAAAAGGAAGCGGAATTGAAAGAAAAAAGCCTGGCACAACAAGAACCAGTAGACTTACACCCCGCACCTGAGCATTTCAAATCATTCACCACAGGGGAACGTAAAGTAGTCTACACAAAAGCCCAACGAACGCCTACCAATGGGAGTAGCGGTGTCTACGATGGCCCTGCGGTAGTTAAGGAGATAGACTTAGCAGATCCGGGTGAGGAGTCTAAACCAGTTTATATTGCTCAAGACCTCACCAAGGCGGAAGAAGCTGCACTTACGAAGCTTCTTAAAGAATTCAAGGACATATTTGCTTGGACATATCATGATATGAAGGGTGTTCCACCCTCGGTGGTGCAACACACGATTCCAATGATTAGCACTGCTAAACCAGTCCAGCAACGTCCTTACCCAATGAATCCTAAGTACGCAAAGATTGTACAAGAGGAAATTGAAAAGCTTGTAAAATGTGGATTCATATACCCTATTGAGCACTCAGAATGGGTTTCTCCGATAGTCATCGTACCAAAGAAGAATGGGAAACTCAGAGTGTGCGTTGATCTCAAAAAGGTTAATGCGGCCACCAGAAGGGATCATTACCCCTTGCCATATTCTGAACATGTGCTTGAAAGAGTGGCAGGCAAGGAGGCATATAGCTTTTTAGATGGGTACTCGGGTTACAATCAGATCACAATTGCAGACGAGGACCAAGCTAAAACAGCATTTATCACGGAGTTTGGAGTGTTTGCCTTTCGCGTCATGGCCTTTGGCTTGACCAATGCACCTGCAACATTCCAACGATTGAAAAACACGGCCTTTAAGGAATATCTAAGGGACTTCTGTGAAGCTTTCTTAGATGATCTTTGTGTTCATTCCTCTTGGGACGAGCACTTGATGTGTTTACGAAAAATATTTGAAAGGTGTAGATTATATCGCATCTCCTTGAATCCTTTCAAATGCCAATTCTGGGTTAAACACGGAGTTATCTTAGGGCATATAGTGTCCAAAAATGGGATTTCCACTGACGAGAGTAAAATCAAGGTCATTCTGGAATTACCCCCACCCACCAACTACAAGGGAGTCCAACGCTTTATGGGCCACGTTGGTTATTATCGAAGGTTTATTCTCTTCTTCGCCGAGATAGCTCGACCATTGTATAAGCTTCTCATCGAGTTTATTTGGACCGAAGAATGTGACCGTGCCTATGAGCTATTAAAGAAGGCCTTGGCGAGTGCTCCAATCTTGAGAATGCCTAACTGGGATTTACTCTTCCATGTGCATATTGATGCATCAAACTTTGCTATTGGGTGTGTGTTAACTCAACCTGGAGAACACAAGCTAGACTACCCCATTAGCTTTGCCAGTCGCCAGTTGAATGATGCTGAGATGAACTACACCACTACGGAGCGAGAAGGGTTGGCAATGATATATGCAGTAAGGAAATTTCGTTATTACCTCCTTGCCACCAAGTTTGTTTTCTATGTGGATCATCAAGCATTGTTGTATCTGGTAAACAAACCATGCTCCACAGGAAGAATCACACGATGGCTATTGATTCTTCTTGAGTTTGATTTCACGGTTGTTGTGAGACCTGGCAAGAAACATGTTATGGCTGATCATTTGTCTCGCATACCCAATGGTGAGGCTCCTACGGGGGTTGATGATGACTTACCGGACACTTCCCTGTTCATGGTGGAGACAATGCCTGAATGGAGTGAGAAGATTGTTAACTTTTTGGTTAATGGCTTTCCACCCAAGGAGCTTCGTAAAGATCTAGCTCGAAAGCTAATCAAAGAATGCGAACCCTATTGCCTGATAGCCGGGACTCTTTATAAAAGAGGAAAGGATGACGTTCTTAGGCGTTGTGCCCGAGAGGATGAGTATCTATACATTTTGCAAGAGGCACATATGGGCGTAGCCGGTGGTCACTTCTCAGGCGACTTAACTGCGCGAAAGATCTTACAATCAGGGTATTGGTGGCCCACTATGTTCCAAGACGCATCACTCTTTGTGAAGGGTTGCGATGAATGCCAACGATATAAGAAACCCCAGAGGAAAGATCAGATGCCCCTACATCCGATCAAAGTAAACCAACCATTTGAAAAGTGGGGTTTAGACTTTGTAGGTCCAATTAGTCCAGCGGCCCGAAACACACAATCTCGCTATATTATTGTGGCCACTGACTATATGACCAAATGGGCTGAAGCGAAAGCGACACGTAAGGCAGATGCGAGGACAACAGCCAAGTTCCTCTTTGAAAATATAATCACACGATTCGGTTGTCCTTTTGAACTTGTGAGCGACAATGGTACGCATTTTATAAATGAAGTGATTAAGGAGCTCACAACAAATTTCATGATATCCCATCATAAATCTACTCATTATCCGCAAGCGAATGGCCAAGCCGAGAGTACCAACAAGACTTTAATCTCTATTTTGACAAAGGCAGTTGAAGCTCATCGCACGGATTGGGATCTAAAGCTTACGACAGCTTTATGGGCCTATCGTACTGCGTACACCATTCAAAATGGTATATGGCCAAGAAGCAGTCATGCCGTGGGAATTTGTCATTCCTAGTCTTCGTGTTGCTACTCAAGAGGGATGGGATGGTAATCCTTTAGCAGAGCGTCTGTATATCCTTGAGCGGCTAAACGAAGAAAGACAATTGGCTGTATACAATGCCCTTGTGGAGAAGGATAAAAGGAAAAAATGGTTTGATCGCCATCTAAAGGACAAGGACATCAAGGTGGGGGATAAAGTCCTGATGTATGGAGTGCGAAATGAAAAGAAGAAGCTCAAATATGCTGGTAAGGGACCATATAGAGTATGTGAAATCACCCCGCAAGGTACCATCAGAGTGGAGACTCTTGACGGAGTTGAAACCATTGGATTCCTTAATGGGAGTAAATTCAAACGATACTATGACCCCCTGAGCCAGGAGGAGTTACATGCAATCCATCAAAAGAAGGCAGCTAAAGAACAAGCTGAGCTTAAAAAGATACAAGCAAGAGTCGAAGCCAAAGAACGTCAACATCGTGCTAGGAGACAACGAGAAGCCAACTTGGGAATTACGCAAGTATTTTTTGAGGAAGCAGAGGAGGATGTATTGGAATCTGACGCACCTCTAAGATACCCAATTGAGTTACAGAGTCCTTACGGGGAGGTACTGTATAATGCATTATTGGATACAGGAGCTCAACACAATTTGCTATCATATGGCGTGTGGTGTCAACTGGGAAAACCACCTTTAACCAAGAGTTCTATCCAAGTTCAAGGAATCAACAAGAAGAAAACCCCTGTCTCAGGAATTCTGCACACCCCGGTTGCTTATGACAAGGGAACCATAATTCAAAGCTTTTTGGTTATGCCTGCTGGTACCATGGAAGGGACTGTAATCTTAGGGCGCAAATGGATGATGGCCACCAAGTGCAATATCGATTGGGCAACCAGACAAGTCACAACGCAAGAACCAACACTAGGTCTGACCGCTCAAAATCCCGCACCTAAGTCATCCACTCAAATATTAGATAATGAAAAATCACAAAGTCCAGCGGCAAAACCATCTTCGATTGTTGGCCACCCCTCTAACGCTTCAACGCCAAGAGTGGAAACAGGCAAGGTGGTCCCTAAAGCTTTGCTTACTATGCCAAAGAGTACATACAAATGGGTCCCCAAAGCTTCGCTAACAGCTACTTCCCCTTCTCAATCTCCTTCAGCCACCAAGAAGCCTCGTAAAAGGAAAGCAGCTACCCACCCGAAAAAGGGCAATGTAACATCACGATGGATCCCAAAAAAATTATTAGTAGCCCAAGGGTACTACGAGGGAAATGACCAGATTTGGGTCCCTAAACATAAGCTGAATCCCTCTACATCACTTGTAAAACCTTGCAAACCAATTGTTGCCACCCCAACGATAATTCAAGATCGTGGTAAGGGAAAGGTAACAGAGTGCTCCACACCACTTCTTCCAGAGTTAGTTTGGATTCCCAAACGATATCGATCATTACCACCTAGCTCAGGAAGGGGGGAGCCACATGAAGCTTCTAGCTCCTCATGCCAGGCACACGCTGATATAGAAGTTTCTACATGCTCTACACCTACTCTTGCCAACACCCAACAAAAAATCGATGAGTCTACGTCTCCCCTTGTAATAGTATCATCGGAAACCATTTCCTCCATTCGTCAATGGGAGCGTACACTACCATCTCTGCAATTGGATGTGGCCACAAGGGTCATAAAAAGCTATCTGCCCACATCACAACCTATGACCCGCTGGACAAATTGGTTCCAAGAGGCTGCAACATCATTGCAAATAATATGATCTACCCAAGGAAAGGAGGAGCATGTACTCACGCTCGACATTCTAATGCTTCCTCCTTATAACCTTCTCCCCTGACCATGTAATTGACAAATTCAAGGGGATGTATATATATAGCTTTATACACAGAAGAGAAAAGAAAAGAAAAGCAAAAAAATAGTAAAAAGCGCAAGAGCACGTTAAAAACAGAAATATCCGTATATACAATCAAGAATTAGATTGACCTGTCATAAACCTACTGATGCTATATCTGTGTTTGCAGATATGGCAGATGCACGATCATCATACACTTCATCCACTCCTACCTTTGATGAGAGGTATCATCTGTACCTTTCTCAGATATTTCACATGTGCTATCCTGTAATTGAAACTGAATGGGATCATATAGATGTATTAGCCAGAGAGGAAAATGTTGAGGAATTAGAATGGCTAATTCGCGTATTAACCATGACTGACCCCTACTCCGTAGAGGACATATCCCCGATAGCCCAATGCTTTCCTTTTCCACAAGATGACTATCCTCGCATGATTACATTCTTGATGAGTCTATGTGGATGGGAAAATGAAAAGGAAATATCTGACAATGATGAATGGACGGATGAAACTCATGGCACTACTGAGGTTGACTTTATTTGTTTGGATGATGCGGATAGAGGCTTAGCCTTAGGGCTAGAGCCAGGACTCTACAACATCCTCTTACCGTATCCTCAGTAGTAGTGTGGTGACTGGTAGGTAGGTTAGCGTTTTCAAGTTTTTTCTAGTTCAGATTCCTTAAACAAGTCTTGAAATTTTCACACTGATGTGCCTCTCGAGGTATAGTGCTTGTTAGTTGATTGTACAGGTTAAAAAGTTTGAGGTGGGTTCGCTTCCAAGTCCAGAGACTGCCGCAACATTCATCAAAATATATCTACTTCAAATTGCAAGCTGTCTCATCAAATCAAGGAGATCTCCAATTACAGGTGTAATGCTTCCATACCCACTCTCTTTCGTTTTTACTGTTCAATCAATTGCATAAACTATAATGCATGACCACATGGAAATTGTCAATGTACTACTTAGTTTTTGAAGTTGCTTGCATGCTAGTGTAAATCATTAATGAGCTTAACTTTATTGGAAATATTCCTAGGCAGCATGACGTCTTTAGTTAACCTTGGAATACGATTGTCTTAGGTCTAGGGTAAAACCATCTTAATGTTTGACACCTGGCCATGTGTGTGTTGACCTCTAGGACATAGCTATTACCCCTTTGTCGAAAGGATGCAAGACAAATTATAGTTCAGGAGCGAGGATCAAAAGAAATAGATTTTAAAAAAAAAGCCTACAATAAATGGCAATACAAGTCTATGATGTGCTTTAATGTTGGCCTATCGCCTTATTGATACTTGGTAGGCGAGGAGTATTCTACTCCAAACCGATGCCTTGGTTGGTAGGGGGTAGCCTTGCCTAAAGTGAGCTAATAGATTCCTGGATAATGCCTTGTGTTAAACATGGTACCAGGATCGATGTTAGTTTTGCCTTAGGAAGGTCGCCATTGTGTAAAAATTGTCACGTGCATTTAAAAAAAAAAAAAAAGAAGGCAAAAGGCTCCTGTAACTCTAATGTTTCTTGTGTCCCTAGACTCGTGGTATTAACTTGTTCTTAGAGTAGACACAGTGTGGTCATCTGTTTATTTATTAAGCTTGGTTATTTACCTTGACTTAGGCCAGTTATAAACCTTGATTAAACTTTGACACCTTGCTGACTCTTGATTTACTTTCAATAATTTTAAACTCCTGTTAATTTGCTACACTAGCTCATTCATGTGACCCTTAAACTAAGTTCTCATCGCAACATCCATTGTGGTCTAACATGCTTGAATTTCTACACTTTATATCTTTTGAATTCTAGCATACTTTCACTCTACTTCCCTATTTTGCAGACGGTCTACCACAACACCCTCTCGAGCTTACCATACCATAGCTTCCGAGGACGGAATCTACATCAGGAAGGGGGGCATGTTAACCCATGGCGGACATGGCGACGTACTATATTTTACGTCATTAATTTAAATATTCTGAGTCATGGGCCGGGCTTGTCGACACCATATGTTAAGGATGAAGGGATTGGGTGATCGCCGATGAGAGGCGCACCTTGGATATCAGTAGGATAAGGGTTAGGGTCGGCCGGCCATGTATGGGCGCCCAAGTGTGAACGGCCAAGTCACCTATATGAGTCAAATGTAACCCTAAAATCCTTATTCTCATGTGTTGTGAATACAAGAGCGCTCTTGCCTTATCTCTTTGGTTTCCTTCTCCTGCGTGTGTGTGAGAGAGAGAGAGAGTGAGAGAGCGATCGAGCACTGTGTAGCGGCACGGCGGCGGAGAGGCGGTAGAGCGGCGACGGCGGCTCCTCCTTCACGGCTGCAACGCGGGAATCCTTCAAGGCAGCAGTTAAGCGATGAGTGACACACCTTTTGCATTCTGTTTTGAGCTTCCTTCCCTGGTTGTATGCTTGCAGCCATTCGTGGCTCGCATACGGTGTCTGGCAAGTCCCCAGCTACGACCTGTGCGACAAAAACGCACATCCTTCCATGACACGATTGTGGAGCAATGAGGAGGATGACCGACTAATCACTAATATGCCTTAAGGAAAAGGAAGGCAAGGAAGACTGGATGAAGCATTATGCCACAAGGTGAATACATTCTGCATTCTAAATAGTCCCATCATAGAGAAGTGGATTTGGAGATACAAGGATGCAATCAATAGATGAAAGGACGAGAGAAGAGCTTTCAGAAGAGAAAATAGACGCTTGCCATTTCAGCCTAACTTGGAACCTCTACCAAATGTGATCAATATAGAATGGATTTGTATGGAAATATCAATGACATCGCAAAATGGAGAGATGATAACAGGAGAAGAGCATGAGTATACAAGAGGATGCGACCCTCAAGTAAGTACATTCTTCATCTCTATCTCACGTATATACCTTATTTAATGCACTATACAAAATGTCATGCGACCCTCAAGTAAGTACATTCTTCATCTCTATCTCACGTATATACCTTATTTAATGCACTATACAAAATGTCATGCTTTTGTTTAATGTTAGTACAAACTATATAATGCAATATGGTGAGAGGGAAGGAACTTTCACACAGAGCGTGTGGATTCTAAAAGAAACACATTTGATTGTGGTGTGATGACAACTTTTGAGCAATAAAGTCGAGCTAGTAGACATGATACCAATGTCATAGAGGACAATCTTGAGTATTGTGGAACTATTTAGGATATTCTTGAGGTTGGATTTAGAGCATTTAGTCTATTCATCTTTGATGTGTCAAATGGTTCAAGGTGATATATAGAGGTGCTCAAGCAACTGTGAAAAAACATCCAAATGAGTTCTTTCAAATTGATTCCACCAAGTTTTGGAACGATGAGAAAGATAACTTCGTACTACCTCAACACTGTCAAACAGGTTAGTAACCCAACCAATCCCAAATTAAATCTTGATGTAGTATAATAAAAGTGTAACCCCCTTGCTTTGTGATATTAGGTTTTGTTACATGCCGATCGAATTGATCTAAAGTGGTGGTATGTTAAATACAAGTTTTCCCTTGTTCAAAACATATCTTTCAAGATCAAGATGTTGAGGCCAAATCTCTGGATGAAGTGCTAGTACCACCTCAAATCGTCTCATTGGAAGAAGATGATGAAGAAAACGTTTTGGATGTGACTGATGAAGAGCATGAAGAAGATCAATCGAAAGAAGATGATGAGTCACCTATCAATCATGACAATTCTTCATTGGATCATGATAGTGATATTAAAATTGATATGGAACCCCATCTTTTCATTGAGCTTCCATTAGATATAGACATTGATGAAGCAACACATATGGATTTATTACAAGATGGGATAGATTCATGATCTTTCAACTATCTTTTCTTTTTTTCTCGAAACATGGCTCTAAGGGTTTTAACGCATGTTTTTTTTAAAACTATATATCATTTTTTGTGTATGTGATGTATTTTTAAAATTCAGCATCCAACAACTCTATGGAATTTCATGCAACAAAAATAGCAGCGTTTTTCGCTGTTCAATAGTGAAATCATAGTATAGCACTGAAATTTTGCTGCTGCTAAAGACGCTGCTCTCAACAATGGAATTTCGTTGCTATAAACGCTGCTCATCAGCCATAGCAACGGAATTTCGCTGCTATAAACGTTCTGGACGAACAAAATTTTACTGTTAATAGCACTGTTCAGCAGGGAACGAAATCGTCGACATCCCGACAAAAAAAGCGCTACTGAAATGCTGCTAGAAAACACTGTTGTTGCCCCAATGTGTTGTAGTGATTTGTTAAATAGTGATATTTAGTGTCATAAAATAATGTGGCACTAAACATCATTCTCATAAAAACTTACCAAAATCCCTTTAAAAAGGCTTTTCTTATGATGTTGTGTGACATTTTGTTGTGACATTAAACGTCACCCCTAATGGCATTAATGATTGACGTGTTAACATCTCCCGTATCTTGAAAGCTTACACATAGAAAACCCATGTGCTTTTTGGGCCATGTGACATTAGCATAGTGACATTAACATAGAAGTTCTCTTGTAGTGATGATCTTGAGACATCCCTCGACTTTGGCACAATAAAGAGGATGGAAAAATAGTTGGAGAGGTACCATAAGGCAAAGGACTAACTGGTAATATAGATGACACATTACAAGATAAGATAAATAAATTTGGTATGTTCAATTCTCTAGAAATGAAAAAATGGCTTGATGTAAAGAGGCACACGTGGGGAGGTCAAATGTACGAAAACATTTCAAGATAAGACCAAGACATCTTATATATCCTCTTAAGACTACACAACTCCCTAATAATATGCCACCTAGATAGCTAGAACAAACTCTACGAAAAGCAAGAGAGGACGTTGAAGGCTCCCGTAAGGTTTTAGCTATGTCAAAATGTGCTCAACGTGCTCTGCACTTTTTGTTTCCTTAAGGCCTTGGGTTCATTGTAGGGATCTTTTGGTCATTCATATCTTGGACACTTACATGTACTCTTGTCTCCTTTCATGGAGAAGGCCTTTCATGGTCTAGGGCTCAGGGCAAGCTTGATAGCCACCCTCATAGTGAGAGGTTAAATCACTTAGGCCTTATGCAAATACCTTCTTTGCTAATGTGCATGTCAATTTCTTCTCTTTTCATCATAATTGAGCATAACGGATGCTAGATTGGACTTTATGTGTTGATTTCTTTGATATTTGGTCTAGATCCATTTCAATTCGTATTAGAGCTTCGATTTTGATCAAGTTTCTTGAAATTTCTTGAAAATATTTTGAGTTTTCTTGATTTTCTTGATAAAGAAGATGAAAAATGTTGGGATTGCATGAATTTTGCTTCAACTATAAATTTTTCTAAGGTTTTTGGGCAAGAATTGGGCACTGGATCAATTTCTTGGACTAAATCTGAGCACAAGACCAAATTTTAAAAAGATGTGGAGAAAATTTGAACTAAGTAAGAGTGATTAGTGGTAATTTTTTTATAATCACATTTTTAGTTTCTCTTCCACTTTTGTTTAAGCTTTCCATGTCCAGGGTTCATCAAATAGTAGCCGTTTCCACACAAATCCTTGGGACTTTTGTCAGGGACATCTTTAGCAACACATAGAGCACCATTTTGAAGTATTTTTTAGGCTTGGAATGTTTTATTTTTCTCCTTCTTCCCATGAATCAAGAAACCCTAGAAATGGTGTTCTCAATCTTTCATAGGGCTCAAGATCCATCATACTCACCATATATTAGCATTAGAGCCTTATCTTGAGTACAGTTTGTGTGATTTGCATCTCCAAAGCTCCATACAAGCTAGCAGTGAGTTCTGCATGAGGAGGAGTTTCTTTTGCTTCCAACCAACACTTGGTGCAAGATATGGAGGCTTCCATAACTTAGTAATGCTATTGGGAGCTTAAAGAAGACATTCTTAGAGTCTTTATATGGAGATTTTGAAGTTCTTGAAGCTTTCCTCAAGAGGGTCAAAGCAAAGAATGTGCTTCGCAAATCTACACAAGGAAGAGACTTTTCTTTATCACACAAGCTGGAGGCTTCTTGGTAATCATCGATCAATTGCTACACATTTTCTTGCATTATTTGATGGATTTCGTGAGTTCTTGAATCCATTATCAAGAATTACGAGTTTATTTGAAGAAACCTTGATCTCATGGATTAAGCCTTGATTACATATGCTAACCAGCTTGCTAAGAAAGTCCTAGAAGCCACATTATGGTCATTGGATTGGCTTGATTGAATGCATATTGGAAAAGGGGATTGCATTGTGAGTAATGGATGCATTTAGTTCAAATTGGTTAACCCTAGTTCCATTTTTTTCTAGTTTTCTCAAAATATTTCATTATGGCCGGGAAGCCAAAAAGGCCATCCTCCGAAGTTATCATTGGTCACATAAGACATGAAAGGGGATGAGTTAGTGGAGCATGGCAACATTCATGTAATGAAGGAGTTGGGAGAGCAATTGATTGTGGTGATAAGCACTCAAAAAAGCACTTCTCCATCAATGGAGCAAGAATTTTCAGTGTAATGTTCTGACATGTAGTGTAAATTTACCTTAGTTACAAATACAAAATAGTAAATTTGGATTTTATAATTTCTCTATAAAATATCCCAACGCTATTTGAAGGGCCATTTAAAATAGGCAGTGCACTAACATTAGTCTCCATTTTGTTCCCCACTTGTGTTTCTTCTTCACCTATAACTTCTTTGAATTTTCAGATTTGAATCAATATTGTCTCCTATGTAACACGGAAGAGAGCAGAGTAAAAAGGACTTGGTTAGGCCTGCACTTACACGATTTGCATATATGTTTATTATGTTGGTCAATTTGCTTGATGAGAGATGTTATAAGGGATTGCGAAAGTTAATGCTTTGTGATAAGTTTGGAATACTCTAGGTTTCACATGCTCAAAAAGCAGAGGAAGTATCATCCATTGTGTATGGAGCAACACTTTGGCAAGAAGCTCGATTGATTGTGAACATATGTGTGCCTACTTTTAAAATTATGTGCTTGGTTGATAGGGAAGGAGCCACCATGGGCCTTATCTATGAGCTCATGGATTGCATGGTGGAGATGATAAAGAATATTCAAGGGGTTGATTCCACCAAGTTAAAGTAGGTTAGAGATTTTTCAGGCATTATTTGTTGGGGAACAGGGTAATATTTCATGTGGATCACCAAGCCCTGCTGTATCTGATTAAGAAGCCATTGTTGACAGGAAGATTAGCCAGGTGGATGCTTTTGTTACAGGAATTTGACTTTGTGATTGTCCATACTCCAGGAAAAGAGCATGCTATTGCTGATTACTTTAGCAGGTTGGAAACTGGAGAAGCACCAAGTGGGGTGGATGATGATCTACCAGATGCCCCATTGTTTGAAGTTCAGGCTGCTGAGTCGGATTCCTGGTATGATCAGTTTTTGACATTTTTAACTGAGGGATTTATGCCAGTAAAATTTACCCCTGATCAGAGAAGGAAGTTTGCTTTGAAGAGTAGACCATTCTTAGTGATTGCTGGAGCATTGTACAAAAAAGGAATTGACCAGGTGATAAGAAGATGTGTACCTGAGTATGAGCAGAAGGCAGTAATTCAGGAAGCACATTCCGGAACAGCAGGAGGGCATTTCTCAGGGGACATTACAGGAAAGAAAATATTGCAGGCTGGTTTGTGGTGGCCTACAGTTTTGAAAGATGCCCATGACTATGCCAAGAGCTGTGTGATTTGTCAAAAGCTTGGACAGCCAGATAATTCAGATAGGATATCAGATCATCCTATTTTGCCTTTGGAACCATTTCAGAAGTGGGGAATTGATTTTGTGGGACCTGTCAAGCCAACAACTCCAAGAGGTAACAGGTATATCCTTGTTTCTACTGATTATTGTACAAAATGGGCTGAGGCTGTAGCTCTGAAGGATAACAAGGCTGCAAGTGTTGCCAAGTTCTTGTATCACAACATCATGACCAGGTTTGGGTGTCCTGTAGAATTGGTCAGTGATAGGGAAACTCACTTTTTGAATGATGTAATTTCTGAATTGACAAGAACTCATATGATTATGCACAAAAAGTCTACAGCTTATCATCCCCAGGCGAATGGACAAGCTGAGAGTACCAACAAGACATTGGTCAGGATCCTCAAGAAGATTGTGCAGGATAACCAGAAAGATTGGGACTTGAAGCTGGACTCTGCTTTGTGGTCTTATAGAACAGCTTTTAAAGTTACAACAGGGATGACACCATTCAGGTTGGTGTATGGATTAGAAGCAGTTGTGCCTATGGAATTTGTGGTACCAAGTTTAAGAGTAACTGCTGAGAAAATGTCTCCAAGTTTGTCAGTGAAGTACAGGAGCAGGTATTTGATGCAGTTGGAAGAGGACAGATTAGTTAGTTCTTACATCACTGAGGTGATTCAAAGAAGAAGACAGGCTTGGGTGAGTATGAATGTCAAATTTAAGGTGTTTCAGGTTGGTGATTGGGTGATGGTGTACAATTCCAGGTTGGGACCTCATCCTGGTAAGCTCACACTGAGATACAAAGGGCCTTATCAAATTGTTGAAGATCTGGGACAAGGAACTTTTATTGTGGCTGATGTTTTTGGAACTAGGGTTGAGAAACCAATTAATGGGTTCAGGTTGAAAAAGTTTCAAGGAACACCACCACATTTGGATTGGGCAAGTTCAGCATTGATACAGGTGGAACAGGTGAAAATGGATCCAGAAGAAAGTCCGACAATACAGGGGTATGGATCTGCATCGGATTCGGACTCAGTCGGATTTTGCTGGGTCGGATCTCAGATAGTCGGAGTTTTTGAAAATTTTCACAATTTTGCATGGTGCCTTGATTTGAGGGGTGAGTGGACACTTCAGGAGAGTATCATTTCTAGGCAGCCAGAGTTTGATCGCACTTTTCGCGCGTACCAGCGTGTGCGAGGTCCTTTCTCTCCAGCGTCCATGCAAGACCACTCGCGCATTTTCTCTGCGTTTTCCTTGCACTCGCCTTTCACCATGCCGAAGGCTAAGAGCTCTGCAGGCATGCAACCACCAGCGGAGGACGAGCAGCGGGATGCTCTGAAGAAGAGGCTTCGTAGGAAGGGAGCACCGATGAGAGTTGAGGTTAGCAGCTCTGAGGAAGAGGAGCGTGCGGCTGAGGAAGACGACGAGGTTCCTACACCCTTGTCTACCGGCAAACTTACACAGTCGCTGATGGATCCCTACACCGATTTCAAAGTCGAGCTCGACAAGACAGCACCCGGGAATGCAACATGGTTGAAGCAGGTCGGTTTGCGGGAGTTTGCAGGCTTGCCATGGGATGACTGGAGGAATAACTTCTATGCTAAAAGCCAGGTGGAAATACTCCGAAAAACGAAAGGCGCAATTTCTTCAAAGGTGAGTATTACTGTGGAAATGGTTGCAGAAGTATTTAATTTACCCTATGTTTCGGATGCTGTGATCCCAAAATGTCTTGATGAAGCCTTGAAGAAGGAGTTTGGTCCCAGAGAAGGGGGTAGACAGTATTATATGTTAAGGAATGTCAACTATGCTAGGAGGGAACAGCTCAAATGGTATCTTGAAAGGATGTGCTCTATTATAAAATTTGATTACATGTCGAAGGAAAATTATGCACCATTGTCTTGGGCAGAGAAAGGAGAGGAGGTTAGCTGGGCACATTGGTTATTTGATAAGATTCATGGAGAAATATTTGGGTCGGACAAGAGAAAGACACAGTCCAATAGCAGGTTGAGTGCTTATTTAGCTGCAATGTTTCAGTATGCACAGAAAGTGGAAGTGGGAGAGATTATGTTGCCAGATAAAGAAAAATACAGCAAAGTAGAGAAAGAACAGCAGTCTGAGAAGGTTGTAGAGCAGAGGTCGGAATGTGATGAGTTGGAGCCTGACAAGAAGGAGTTGTATCAGAGCATGCTTCAAGTTGGGTACAGTCCGACAGAGGCCTTCAAGGTAATATATGGAGCTCAGAAAAAACCGTATGTTGAGGATGTAGAAGTGCAGCCTTTGATTGATGCATCAGGTTCACAAACACCCAAGATGTTGGGGAAGAGTTTTACACTGTCCAAGAAGAGGAAACTTGAATTGGGGGGAACCAAGTTAGTTGCAAAACTTGACTTTGGAGCACAGGTGGTGAATCAACCAGGGTTTGTGGTGAAGGATGTGAGTACTGCTCAGCAGTATTTGAAGGCAATTCAGTATTTCATCGAGAGTCAGCAGGAGAAGATTGAGCAGCAGCATCTTCTGAATGAGATAGTAACTTCAGAGGATTACCAGGATAAAAGTGTGCAGATGAAGCAGCTTGAGGAGGAATTGAAGCAGACAAAGCTGACGCATATTGCTGAAAAGGCTCAGTTATTGGAACAACATGCATTGGAGATAGCTAAGGTTAAGATGTCTTTAGGAATCTTCAAGGAATGGACAGCAAAAATGGATGAGAGGGTTACATCCGAGTTGGAAAAATTGGCTAAAGATAATGCAGAAATGAAGGTTGATAATGAAATAATGCAATTAAGACTTCAGCCTTTACAGGTGCTGGAAAAACAGATGTTGATGAATGAAGAGCTGGATGTAAATGGAGTGCTGATGGCACAAGGGGATGTACAGATTTTGAAGCAACAAATGCATAGCACTATGCAGGATTCTTGGGGAATGATCAAGGAGAGGATGTCAACAATGATAAATTATCCCTATGATGTTATGACAACAGGGTTTGTAACTCAGCATGAGGCAAGTTTGGTAGAAGAGGTTGGACAGTTAAAGAAAGAACGTGAGTATTGGATTCAGCAAGTACAGGAACTGAAAGAGATGCAGAGTGTGAAGATTCAGAATGATAGGACTGTGGAGGAAATGTTTCAGGACCTAGAAGTTCAGGTGGAAGTGCCTATTATCAATTTAAGTGTACAAACAGCAAGTCAGAGTGAGCAGCCAGTGGAGACTTCAGTGGAAGATAAATCAGCAGAGATGACTGAGGTTTTGAAGGAAGTTCCAGTTGTGGAAGGGATGCAGGCTGAGCAGCAAAGTGATGTGGTACCTGACATTTGAAGAAGTAGTATCAAATTTTGTCATGTGGCCAGTCTTTTCTGATCAAGGGATTGTGAATTCAAGTCCGATTTCTTTGAAATCAACCACCGGGCTGTGCCATGTGTTGAACTACAGATAGAATACCTAATAGTTACTTAATAGTTGCTTAGTCGGATTTATGTATCTTTGCTCAGTCGGATTGTTGCTCAGTCGGAATTCTACTCAGTCGGATTATTGATCAGTCGGAGTTTGTTATGATCTGGCTAAGTCGGATATTATCTGTTAGTGTCTTGTGACATTCCAGTTACAACTGTCTAAAACTGTCTGAAGTCACCTATTTATAGGGACTTTGTAGTCGTCTTTTACAAGTAGTAAGAGAAGAAGGAGAAAGCAATGTATGATTCATCTTGATCAATCAAATATGGTATTTCAGTTCTGTTCTGTTATTCTCCATCTTGTTTAGCAAATTTCTACTCAATCTGTGTTCTCTATGCTCTGTTTGTGTTTAGCCTGATGTGGGAATTGAAGTTAGTGTTACCTAATGGGGTTGTCTTTGCTGTGTCAGTAGTAGTTAGTTGTGTTGTGTTTGTGAACCCCAAACAGCCAAGTAGAGCACCTCGGTAGAGTACAAAAAAGAGTGTGCATCATGTCTTTCATGTTAGTAGGTCAAAAGAGCTCCTGGGTGTAGGAGATAGCTTAGTGTTTATCTAGGATCTTATGAGACTCGAGGTTTTTTCTTTTTATGTTTCTCATTAGATGGTTGGGGTTGCTGATTTCATAGGGAATGATTAACATGTCAAGTTCTAAGTGGCTGATCAAACCGGGAGACTACGACCACACTTGGGAGAATGTTTCTTTGCTCTAATTTAGTTTTAATATTTTTCCTAAAACATCCTCTGGTAAGGAAAGGGATAATATTATATTTTGGGGAGATTTTTCATGAAACATGAACCTTGGGAGAGTATCATCTCTCAAGGATGCATCTACTATTTAGCCCATTGTTTAGTGGCATAAGTGACAATCATGTGAAGAATAGGGTTGCATCATATGGGTGGTGCATGCCTTCGGGGGTGCAAATTATGCTCAGGTTGTGTAGTCTTTCACTTAGCAGAGTGTCTTTCCATTATATTTGATTTGGAGCATAAGGTTAGATGGTAGCTAAACCCACCAATTGTCCTCTTGGTTTATTTTCTATGTGTTGATGAACCATGGATTACACGTCCTAGGATTGATTCACGATTATGCTTTTATGCGTGTGGATCTTGGATGGACACTCAAGTAAGTGTTATTATTGCTTTCAAGTAATTCAACATCAAGCCAAGAGGCCTTGTTGTTGAAGTAACTTTGACATAATCTCGTTCTCTATCCGATGGGTAAACAGTACTGGTCAGCCCGAATCTCAAAATATCTCTTTCTCTCTCACTGTTCCTCTATAAAATCACCTCAAGGCTCTGAAAGAATAGCCCAAAAAATAGCGAATAAGAATTAGTTAGATTACCATGCACGAAAATGATAAAGATAGTAATCTTTTCTTAAAACCAGAATTAGTTAGATTACAAAACACTGGAAAGTGGTATTGGTTTCATTTCGCGAATACCGACTAAACTGTGCGGGATCTCCAAATGGCCCGAACACGGACTTTGTTTCTCTTGTGATGATCTAACTTTCTTTAATACTTCTCTTTGACAAATATAGTTATCCACCCCCTCATGGGAAGCCTTTACTAAAAATTAAGGGTCAAGTTGGTATCCAGGCCCTGTTTCGAGCGCCCGTTGTGGCTATATTTACTATGTAAACTCCCATGCGAGTTTCCTTTAGTCTAAACTTCCCACTGTGACCCTCTTATACATTATCGAAAATGGTTAGGTATGGAATATAAATCTCTTACGAATGATGGCACAAAATAGGTATAAAAACTCTAAAATTGGCCAAAAATCGACATCTCTAAAATCACTCAATTTGTGACCAAAATTAAAAGTATTTGCCACTTTTAAAGCATTTAATATAGATGCTAAAAACCACCAAGTCAACTGGACCCAAAAATACATACATAGGAGTACGTTACATCCTCTTTTGAACTTGAAAGTATAGAAACATTGGGCAACTATTTCAAATTTTGAGTGTAATGTGCTGACATGTAGTGTAATATTGGCAAATTTACCTCAGTAACAAATACAAGATAGCAAATTTGGATTTTCTATCCCTATAAAATAGCCCAACGCTGTTTGAAGGCCCTTTTAAATTAAAATAGCCAGTGGACTAACATTAGTCTCCATTTTGTTCCCCATTTGTGCATCTTCTTCACCTATATCAAAACTTCCTGGAAACTTCAAATTTGAATCAACATGATCCCTATTTTCAAAACAAGAGACAGATATATATGATAGTTAAGTATGTATTTTAGAATCAATCGATGCATACCATAAGACTGCGATTTTGCTTCGTACTGTATCTTGAAGTTTCTAAACACACTCATTTTAGATACTCCTTGGATTTAAATTATGATAAATGAACTTACTCAAGAGCTTACATTGGCAAGTTAATTCGGCAACTCCACTAGTTCGGAAACATCGATGATATTATTTAGAAGATGAAATTATTTAGAAGATGATATTATATAGTAAGGCATTGTTCCTTGTCACAGCTAGGAGAGGGTGGTCCTGACGCTAGCAGTGAGGAGGTCCACCTCTTTCTTCTCGATGCCGAAGGCCGTTTCGAGCACCTGGTCGGGGAGGGGCGGATTGGCCGCGAAGAGGGCGGCGGCGAGCTGCGAGGTGCCCGGGTTCTGGCTGTTAAGGGCGGAGATGGCCAGGGCGGGCTGGTGCATGTCGGGGTTGAGCTGGAAGTGCACTAGGCCACGGGGGAAGACGAAGAGATCGCCTGGGGAGAGGTTCTGCTGGAAGAGGGAGTTGTTGGTGGAGACGAAACCCACCTGGAGCATGCCCTGGGCCAGGAAGAGCACCTCGGTGGCGCGGGGATGCACGTGGGGAGGGTTAAGGCCCTTGGGCTGAAAGTCGATGCGCGCGATGGACAGGCCCTGCGTGTTGAGGCCCGGGAAGTTGGTCGCGAAGGCCAGGTTAACGGCTGAGCCCAGTCCTTTGACCAGGGGTGCCGCGTTACGAAGCAGCGTTGACGTGAAGTCCGAGGGCTGCACGCGGTTGGACGGCTTGCAGGTCAGCCCGTTGAGGGTGAGTCGGCCGCCGTCCGCCACGCAGAAGTCCTGCAGAGGGTCTTCATCGGCGGCACTCACCTCGACTATGAGCAGCGGCGGCGCAGAGGAGGCCAACAGCATCAGCGCGGCCAGAAGCAAGTAGCTGACTGCCATGACTGAGCGACTAGCAAAGAGTACATATTGAAAAGAAGGCACTCGTCGCTGCAATTTATGAACGGCGCCCGAGTTCAAAGATTCTACTATCTCCCACGCCACAAGGACGGGTGAACGCTATCTGAAAGCAACTGGAGTTCGACTCGGTTCTCCGGTCAGCATCTTACGGCAGCGCTGCCATAAGATGAAAAACCCGTGATCTAAGTTTGAACACAAATGCCATCAATCCCCCATGAAATCTTAGGGTCATTAGGATACTTTCACTCTTCTACAAAGCACCAATTTGGGGTCCCTACAGGCTACAAATATATATATGGCTGGAGCCTTCCTTTACTCTTGTGGAAGAAAATATTTGAAGCACCATAGATCTAAACATATTAGTAGGAACTTGTATGAAACCATACCATACTTGTGTGAAGTTTATGATCCGCACACGATAACTAGGAGGTGGATTGCACTACTTCATTGTAAACTATACATCTATAAATGCAATCATTTGAACCCAATGATAGTAGTCGAATAGTTAATGTGAGACCCACCCCACCATCACGTCGCGAGCACCTACCAAATTATGTATGTAGATTTCTTCGACTCTCAACCAAGTAGAGCATATGCATTTGTCAAAGGAGGTGGATTGCAAGACTTTATTGTAAATTGTATATCTATAAATGTAAACATTTGAACCCAATGATAGTAGTCGATAGTTAATGTGAGACCTACCCCGCCATCACATCACCCACCAATGTTGAATAATAAGACTAGCACATTCTACCTTCTCCACTACACTATATGGGTCTGGGGACCACTGTCCTACCTAAAAACTATAGGACTATCTTTACTCTTGTTTAAGAAAGTGTTTCTACTGACCTGCATCTACATAATCCCTTATGTCAAAATAAAGTCATGCATGATTGTAAGCTAGTGGAGACACAAATCATGCTTGTAGAGCCATATTTAAGTGTGGACACATTGGGCAAGTGAACACAAATCATGTGTTAGTGACTTCATGATGCAACACACTAGATGATCAACTGGGCAAGTGAACACAAATCATGTAGCTTGAGTCTTATAACTATTTTAAGGTTATGAGAAACCCATACTTCAGGCCCAAGGGACGTACGAGTTAAAAGAGAGGACCAGTTTGAAAGGAAGTACAATCTCTCAGCGTAATTTTTCTCATGTGCATGCTTGACAGATAAATGATGCTTTCATTTTCATATATTTATGAGCATAGAAAGACATTTCATTTAGTATTTAAAGTATCTTTAAAATCATCAATAGAAGTGCCACGCCACAATCAATCACTACATGCCAACAATCACAACCAAAAAAAAACTAAAAATATATAACATTGTGATAAAAAGATAATATTATCCAAATACCTTCAAATGAACATGCATTTTTGGTCTTTTTTAAATAAAAAAAACAATTTTGAGGTAAAATACATAATATAAGGATTGCAGGGATATCTATATCTACTCCTTCTTCATGTGTAACATCTCATGTAACTTATTTGCACTCTACCCATGCCTAAACATAAGGGTCATGTAAATACATAAGAACTTAGTACCACTTTTCTACCATCTAGCCACTGCCATGACTGAGAGACTAGCAAAGAGTGAGCAAAGAACTCGTCGCTGCAATTTATGAACGGTGCACGCTCATCGCCCAAGTTCAAAGATTCCACTATCTCCCACGTGACAAGGACTGGAGAACGGGGCAACTCGAGTTCAATTAGGTTCTCCGGTAAGCATCTTACGACACCGCTGTCGTTATGTATGTTGAAATGTGTGAGTGGATTGTATTTACTTGATGTATGAGCCATTTATGTATACATAGAGCTTCGTATGTTCTATTTATTGGAACGTAAAGCTATGCATGCTCTATGTATGCATGCACCATAAACCTATACATGCTCTATGTATCCAGACATAGAACTATGTATGCTCTATATGTATGTATGCATAGAGATCTGCATGCTATATATATATATGCATAAATGGATCATACATACCTCTATGTATGCTCTATGAATGCATACATAAAGCATACAGAGCTCTATGTATGCATAAATGGAGCATACATAGCTATATGTAGGCTCATGTATGCATACATAGAGCATGCATAGTTCTTAATGCTGCCTGGATTGAAACAAGTAAGGGTGGTTAATGCTGCTTGGATTGAAACAAGTAAGGGTGGTTAATGCATTCCTTAAATGATGTAAGAACCTACTTTCTTATATGCATCATGAAATAAAAAAGCATGCGTGCGGTGCACGTAAGAGTTGAATGCAAGGAAAGATTTTTAATGGCGAGGCTCTAGCTATAGTGCATAGTGTGTAGGCGTTAGTGTATAGTGCATGAGTGGTGTAGAAAGTTGCGATATTTTTACATAAATCTCTTGGCCCTCCTCTCGAAAAGTAATGTTTTGACTCTTATGCTTGCCCGTCTCACACAATTATGTGTGTCTTTCAATCGCACGCGACTTGGATAATGATGTATACATGAAAGAATTAAAGTGCAAAGGATAAATGATAGCTCTCCACCATGTTTTAAGGTTTTGAGCAACACAACAGGATAATTTTTTATTCCATCCTCCACTTTTTTGGCATCAAGGTATCTCCTCGAAAAAGCGACACAAATGGAAAGCCCAAATACACACACTCACTAGCTTAAGACTAACCAAGTGAAGTTCACTTACCTTTTTCTTAGCGTGGCAGATCTTATATACTCAACCGCCATATTGGAGAAGAGGCAACCACATTGATGCGAGTTATTAGTTGAGAACACCCACCTCTCATTATCATGGTAAGAGTTATCTATGTAGAGCTTGGGGCCCTCAATAGAGAAGAGATCTCTCACACTCTCACATGAGTTATCTATGTAGACCTTGGGACCCTCAATAGAGAAGAGATCTCTCACACTCTCACACATAAAGCAATGAAGGGGGTAATGTGCCCACCCAGTCCCAAAAGATGTATACATGGGAGATGCAAGGAGACAAGGAGAGAAAGAAGGCGCTACATGGTGGCAGTTAGACTTTCAAAGCCTCATATCTCCTCCTCCTTAGGGGTGTACTTTTAGGAAGACGTACATATAACGTGTAATCAAAGGGTATTTAAAAATATCATTTTCTATGAATTTTAATGGTAAAAAATGAACCCTTTTTCTTTATAAATATATGGTTTTTTTTTCAAAATGCCATTTGAAATCCCCTTATGTAGGTAGATGTCTATAATTTTTTCTCAAAATCTTTGCTTAAAAAACCCCTCCTAATGATCGCACATAGAAGATTTATATATTTTTAAGTGAAGATTTCCTCTTTTTCTTTTCTTGCATCCACACCCACTCACACACACCCACCATACACAATCACACCTCCTGGGAGGAGTTGCATGCTACTTGTGTAGTCATTCATTTATCTTCAGTTCATCATCATTGTTTTTAGTTTTTCACTTTGTGCTCTAACATTGATTTATTGAATTAGAGAAATATGTAAGGTTGTGATTCTTGATTTTGTAAAGTCTAATTCAGTGTTGTAATGATAACCGTGTGGCATAATACCCTACCCCAAAGGAAACACACCTGCACATGCATTTAGATTAGTTCATTTCATGAAAAATACACAGAACAACAAAAAACCATAAAACACACAGAAAATAGAGAAAAAAAACCCAAAAAAAATTAAAAAAGAGACACTGTTGAAAGAAAGATGAGTGTGAAAGGGTAAAACAACAAACTTAACATCTATGTAAGGAATCTTCGTTGGAACATGGAGCCACACTTCCCTTCCCCTCCAAAAGCCGAAATTGTGTCTCGCAAACATTCTTGACTACAAGGAGATATCTTTTGGAGGAGGTTGACCATATGCATTTGCGGTCTTGGAAAGTGGTGGTGGTAGTTATTGCTTGCCTTCTATATGAAGTTAATGAGAGTGAGTTCTCCTTGTGTGCTCCCCTACCACAACAAAATGCAGGATGGGAATTGAGAAATTCCTAACCCCATACCTCCACAAAAACCCTTGCTTTGACTTTGACAATTTTTCATCTACGAGGATTTCATAGAACCACCAATGGCTATGAAACCGACCCATCAATAATGAATTTTACTTAGGTAACGATGGTCTTGATCTATCTCCATCTTTTCAATAACAACAACCCCACTCTCATGTGGAAAAATGGTGACCTTTAACATTGATGAGTCTCCCTGCAACTCGATCGAAGGAATCCCACCGAACCTCAATGTCCATTGATGGGTAGTGTATTGGCTGTTGAAAAATAGGTAGAGGGAGAGGAGACACACATATAGGAGCAAACCCTAATGTATATTGCAAACCCTAACCATAGAGGGAAGCCATCTCCCTTCTCACACAATGCATAAAGCTATAATCCATAATACACACAACACACTATAAGTTGTGTCCACACACATCTAACCCTAGCTAATGTCCACACACTATGACCAGCTGGACGTGGTCATTTATGTCTCACACATGCTGCTACCTAACATGCCAGCACATAGCATAGCTGGCACACACTGACATCGAGCTTGAATCTCAACAGCCCCTCTCAAGCTCATGATGTACTGCCATAGATGAAGATGTAGATGAGCTTGGGATATCAAAGCTCTCAACACTCCCCCTCAAGCTCATCCCATGTACTCCCAACATAGTACGGAAGTACTCAAACTTCTCCCTGCTAAGTGGCTTTGTAAAGATGTCTGCCACCTGCTCATCAGTCTTCACATACTGTAGATCAACTGTACCATCCAGCACCTTCTCTCTGACAAAGTGATAATGGACCTCTATGTGTTTGGTCCTCGCATGAAATACTAGATTCTTGGCCAACTGTATACTGCTCATGTTGTCACAATGAATGACAACTTTGCCATCAATAGGCTCACCCAAATCTGCCAAGAGACTCTTTAACCAAATTCCTTCACAAGTAGCAATGGCTGCACCCCTGTATTCAGCCTTTGTACTGGATAAAGCAACTGCAGGTTGCTTCTTGCTATTCCAACTCACCACGGCACTTCGAAGTGTAAAGGCATAACCACTAATAGACCTCCTGTCATATGAGCTACCTGCCCAATCAACATCTGTGTAGCCATGTATATCCAAGCCTTTACCATTCTCATATAGAAGACCATAATGTGCAGTGGTCTTTACATATCGCATGATGCTTCTCACTGCATCCAAATGAGGTTTTCTGGGGCTCTGCATAAACTGGCTTACTAGCCCCACAACATAACTCAAATTCGGGCGTGTGATAGTCATGTAAATGAGACTACCAACCATCTTTCTGTACATAGATGGATCATCCAACTCCTCACCAAAATCAGCCCGCAACTTTACATTCTACTCCAAAGGTGTACTCATAGGCTTACACCCTGTCATGCCATATTTTGCCAACATATCCAATGCATATTGGCGTTGCACTAACCATGTACCTGCATGGTCTTTGATCACTTCAATTCCAAGAAAGTATCTCAACTCACCCAAGTCTTTCATGTCAAATTGCCCACTCAATGCTTTCTTGACATGCATCACATCTGTACCATGATCACCATTAGGACTTGTTTGGGGTCTTCTTGGGCCCTTTTATTTGGACACTTAGTGAAATGCTTAAAATGCTAATCAAGCTTTGACCAAGCTAGTGGCCTAGGCCTGAAAATGCATTTTTCCTTTTCTACAAAAAAGAAAATAGGCCAAAAGGTAATCTAATCATTAGATCTTCTGTCCTTGGGAAGGAATATGGACCTAACTGCCTTTTTGTCTTGTAGTGAAGTACCTTTCACAAAGAATGTTTGAAAATTTTCATCACTTTGTTCCCTCCCTTTTTGGAGGTGCTGCAGATCCCACTCTCTCTCTACACTCTCTCTCTAAAATGCGTTTAGGGTGTTTTACTTGGGTAAGGGCTTCTTTTTCTCTCTCTAGGAGCCATGGCCTGCAGATCTGGACCTCCTACTCCATCATCCTTTCCACCAGGTCTCATGGAAGAGCTCACCATCCCCTCTTGTGAAGGTATAGATCTACACATCCTTGCAAGCTGAAGCTCTCCATCTCCATCACTAGCAAGCTCTCCATATCTATCATCCTCTCCACACCAGCTCTCATGGAAGAGCTCACCATCCCCTCCTGTGAAGGTACAGATCTACACATCCTTGCAAGCTGAAGCTCTCCATCTCCATCACTAGCAAGCTCTCCATATCTATCTCCTCAAGGCCTCCATTTCCATCTCTATATCCATCTGCATCTCCTCGACCTCCACCTCCATCACCACCTCCATCTTCATCTCCTCCATCACCATCCACATTTCCATCCTCCACCTCCATCCTCCATCTCCATCATCTCCATCACCATCCACATTTCCATCTCTGTATCCATCTACATCTCCATCTCCATCACCATCCACATTTCCATCTCTGTATCCATCTACATCTCCATCTCCATTTGCTAGGTACAATGGCTCTACGGGACATCACCATCTCCATCTTCATCTCCTCCATCACCATCCACATTTCCATCCTCCACCTCCATCCTCCATCTCCATCATCTCCATCACCATCCACATTTCCATCTCTGTATCCATCTACATCTCCATCTCCATTTGCTAGGTACAATGGCTCTACGGGACATCACCATCTCCATCTTCATCTCCTCCATCACCATCCACATTTCCATCCTCCACCTCCATCCTCCATCTCCATCATCTCCATCACCATCCACATTTCCATCTCTGTATCCATCTACATCTACATCTCTATCTCCATCACCATCCACATTTCCATCTCTGTATACATCTACATCTCCATCTCCATTTGCTAGGTACAATGGCTCTACGGGACATCACCAACAAGCAATCAAAGTTTCGCTTGCACGTGGACTTAGACGAGGAGTATGCCACAATGCGAAGTAATCGAACGAAGGGATGTATTCTTGCTGAGGTGCTAGAACTTCAAGGTGCAAAAGCCATTGATCTTTGGACTGATGGAAGCATTTATCCCCTTGATCCACAGACTGGTGCACCTCCCCCTTTTCGTAATATCACGCAGGTCGTACGCTTCTTGGGTGATGGTTATAACGATTTCTTAGGGTACTGTCAGAGGCTCTATTCTTTGTACTTGCAGGAACTCTCAAATCAAAATCACCTCAGGAAGCTTCTAAAATTATGCAAGGCAGAAAAGGAAGAATGTGCGTCAACTTTCATGGCCACAAAGGAACATATGCTGGCTCGAGTCAAGGATCTAGAGAAGGAGGATGCAGAGCAGAAGATGAAGCTTGATGAAGGTGTGGAAAGCAGGGATCGAGCTATAGAGAACTATCTCCGTCTTCGAAACTCAACTCGGAACCTTCGCCGACGTGTCGATCATTTCACTCACCTCCCCATGGGATATAATGCAAGGCAGCAAAGCCTCTGAGTCTTCTTTCCAAAGATGGGGGGGGCTCGCAAAAAGCGACGTGTGCGTCAAACAAGGTAATCACAGCTTCAAAACTAGCATTACATTCCTTTTTCATATAGTTATGTCATTGACTCTGAACTATGTGATGTCCAGGGAATGTGCTAAAGCAATATTAGGTTGTTCCAATACTGAGGAGTCTATCCTTGAGCACATTATTCCAGAGCAGAAAGTAATCAATATGATAACCAATCCAGTAAATGGTGTGTTGCATGACAGGATTCAAAAGTATTTTCTCAAGGAATTCGAGCAGATTGTCAGTCCCGTTGACATGCTCACTGTGTGCGACACAGCAGGTATCAGTGATAAGGGATACAGGGCTTTGTATACTTGCATCACAGCACGTCTACGAGGCAAAGGAATGACACGATCTATACTTCCAACACCATACAGTATAGTTATGGCAAGGAAGTCAGCAAACAACAATATTGCCGACTTGCTAGGCGGCTACAGATGGGTGGATGGTAGCATGCCAATGTCAAATTCAAAAGATTTTGCTTACAACAAGTTTAACAATGTTTACGTCGAGGTGGAGGCGCTTCAACGAGCTATGATTCAGTTTTATGATATGACATTAGAGGAGACGGATGGAAAGGCTATATTTGTTCTCAAATTGGATGAATGTCAGGTTGTAAAGGGCCAAAGGGTGGAACGTACAAGTATGACACTCATGAGCAGGGCATTGAAGCGAAAGAGCTTAGACGGCGAAGATGAAAGGTGATGTGGAGAATAACTTGCACACAAAGCGACGCAATCAAGATTACTTTGGAGTGCAGTCTGAGAAGAACATATGGTGGCAGGCGGCATGGACCCTTCCGCACGAGGACCATGATAGTCTGAGGTGGTACTTCACCCGTACAGGTATTCAAGGAGTGATACACAGGCAATCAAATGGTGAAGTCTTGCATGTGCCTGGCGCACTGGTCACTTTGAAATAGAGTGGCACCTTGGTGGTGATCTCAAGACCCTCAAATGCATGTTGGGAACTAAAAGCGGTGCTAACACTTTGTTTCCATGCATCTTTTGTTGTCATCCAAGGATGCCAAGTGTCGTAGTGGGGAAGGCCAAACAAGCAACCAAGGTGAAAGGTCGTAAGCAGGCAAGTGCAAAGGGCTCAAATCAATTACAAAAAGGGAAGGGTATGCACGTCTGGCTCAATGGAATTATGAGCTGCAATCAAAGCAAGGCACCATCTCGCGCAGAGGAGGATGCTACTTGGAACCCTATTCTTTCAATTCCACTGTCGCGAGTACATGTGTGTACCTTGCACGCAAGACTTAGAATTCTGGACAAATTGTTGATGCTCCACATCAATTATGCTTGGAACATGGAGCCAGAGTCACGGCGAGAACAGGGCATCGAAGAGCTTGAAGTTGTTTTATCATCCGTGGGGCTTCACGCAGGTGCTGTCACCCTCTCTAAGGATCGCAAAAACCCATGAAGTACCCAAGATAACCCTAATAAGATATGTATGGGTGGTGCAAAAGCAAGACACCTGCTCTCAAACTATGGTGAGGCTCAAAGCCATACACATTTTGAATTATGGAAGCAGATTTGTGATGTAACAACCTATCGAGGCAATGAGGCGACACTAGGATTGAAGCGTGCACATGTGTGGGAAGCTTGTGATGAGATGATGAGGCTTCTTGAGCGCCCGTATCTTGATGAAGCAAAGATAGCTACATTCAAGACTTCGATTGACAGATTCACAGAAGAAATGATCGATGCTTGGGGGGAAACTCATATAACACACTACATGCATATTCTCTATGCGCACAGTTCCTTCTTTCTAGATGAATATGGGTCTCTTGCACTCTGGAGCAACCAAGACATGGAACGATCACATTACCAAGCCAAGGTGGCCTATTTTAAGAACACGGGTCATGGCGGTGGCAAGGTTTGCAGCAATGCATTTTAGGAAATGTTCAATTGGTTTTACCGTGCACTTACTGGGAGAAAGGCCCAAAAGCGAGCCAAAAATTTGTCTTTGAGGCGCAAAATCATGAAGGTGGTAGGTGCAAGGTGAAAGAGAAGGGTGCAATGCGTCAATGGCATGTGAAAGAGCGAGGCAATGGCACAGTGGTGGTCGACTAAGAAATGGCCGCGTGTGGTTACCCACCCAATAATTCTTGTTCGCCACTTTTTGGCGCGTTCATTGTAAATTGACTTTTTTGTAATTTTGGCCCCCTATAAATATCAGTGAGTTTTATAGTAATTTTTAAAAGTCTTGACTTGTGAGCTCTCTCTCTTCCTCTCCCCTTGACTCTCTCGCGCGCTCTCTCTCTCTCTCTCTCGCTCGTGCACTAATATCTCACGCACATGGAGCCCCCAAATGATCCTCCCTCCAGTACGCAGGATGACATTTTCAAAGACCTTGGGCCCTTACCGGTGGCACACATAGAACTGAAATCCCAAACATTTACCCACAAGCCCAAATGGATCTGGAAGCTGAGCGTGTGAGGCTTGAGCGAGAGGCCCAAGAAGCCCAAGAACGCCAAGAAGCGAAGAGATTACACAAAGAAGCAGAGGACATGGAGGCAGCTGAGAGAGCAAGAAAAGAAGCCGAAGAGACCGTCAGAACACAGGAGGAGGACGAGGCAGCAAAGAAAGCACAGGAGGATGAGGCTGCCAAGAAGGTGGAAGAAGACGAGGCAGTTAGGAAGGCGGAGGCAGATAAGAAGGTTGTAGAAGCTCAGGCCGCCGCAAGCAACAAGAGAAGATTAGCATTCTTTGCTGCGGAGGAGGATTGGCTTAACAGAAAAGCTCACGGATTTGTTGCTGACCTGCGAATGGCCGGATACGAAGATGACACAATTTTGGAAGCGGCTATACAAAGTCTTCGAGCAGAATATACAAAGAGGAGAAATGAAGACACAGTAGAAAGGGAGCACCTGCCGAGTAATAGGATTCTCAATGCACTGCTAGACAGAGTCTTGGCTCGTGCACTTGGTAAAGGAAAGAGAAAACTCTCAGCTGAGGAAGTAGAAAATAAGAGACAGAAGCTTGAACGAGAAGCCAGGGCAGCAAACACACGGAGGCTTCGTGAGGTGAAGAGGAGCGAGTAAGGAAGGAGGAAGAGCAGAGAGCAGCTCAGAAGACTCCATCTGCAAAGGCAAAGAAAACTCCAACACCTGCAAAGGCTAAGAAGGGGAAAACCATTCCTAAACGCACAGAACCCCCTTCCGATAACTTCCAAGAGCAGCGACAAAAGTTCAAAAATGACACGCCAGCTTGGACTCGCCACGCGCAAGCACCACCGCCCCCAACAACGCAGAAGAAGCAAAGGTGGAGACCAGGGACAGTTGCCCTTAGAGAAATTCGCAAATATCAGAAGACCTGCACACCAATTATTCCGAAGGCACCTTTTGGGCGTCTCGTCAAAGAGATTATCCACGACCAGCGCACCGGGATGTCAATTGTGTGCAAGCGGCGGCACTAGGCGCTCTGCAACAAGGTGCCGAGGATATTTTGGTTTCGCTTTTCCAAGACGCGGTTTTGTGCATGGTGCATGCAAAACGTGTCACTTTGAAGCCATCTGATCTTCATCTAGCTAGGCGTATCCGTGGAGAGGACGCTCTCTTTCACTAGATAGGGGAAGCCTTTGTAATGCAACAAATCCGTGTTTTGTAATCTCAATTTGATTAATGAAAACCCATGTCTATTTTCAAAAAAGTTATTTTCTATTGCAAGTGATTGTCGTCTTGTCAAGGTAATTGTAGTCTTTTGCATGTAATTGTTGTCGCTACGTACATTCGACCTCATGTGAACGCTCGTCTGCCACCGCCCGTCCGACTTTGGCTCGACTCGACGGGCCGATTTCTCCTGCGTATGGCCCCAAAAGGGTAGATCAGCTGTGCGGGGTGCACCGGGGCCGACGGGGGGGGCGGTGGTCGCGCCGTGGAACCCGTGTGCCACGGAGCGACTTTTGCCTGTTTGACCAGGTCAAACAGGCAAAAGTCGCTCCGTGGCACACGGGTTCCACGGCGCGACCACCGCCCCCCCCGTCGGCCCCGGTGCACCCGTGGAACCCGTGTGCCACGGAGCGACTTTTGCCTGTTTGACCAGGTCAAACAGGCAAAAGTCGCTCCGTGGCACACGGGTTCCACGGCGCGACCACCGCCCCCCCCGTCGGCCCCGGTGCACCCCGCACAGCTGATCTACCCTGGTCAAACAGGCAAAAGTCGCTCCGTGGCACACAGGTTCCACGGCGCGACCACCGCCCCCCCCGTCGGCCCCGGTGCACCCCGCACAGCTGATCTACCCTTTTGGGGCCATACGCAGGAGAAATCGGCCCGTCGAGTCGAGCCAAAGTCGGACGGGCGGTGGCAGAGGAGCGTTCACAAAAATTAATTGAAACATCATGACAGGACACAACAACAACATATAAATACATCAAGAAGATAAAACTTAAAATCAGCTCGAAAAACATCTTGATGTCATTAATTGTTTGATTTTCACAAAAGGCAAATGAGTACATTGGATCTAGCCAACTCGCTTGATGAGCTTGGTGAAAGCCTCGTGGGTGAGAGTCTTTACTGATGGTTTGTCACCAATGCGTTCGGCTATCTCTTTGGCATCAGTGATGCGTTGTCCAAGGCTAAGGCCACAAAATCCTAGGAAAGACCCTACACTTTTATCACCAAAGCTATAGATAGCTGCTTCCCTATTTACAAGAATACATTTATGGGCATTTTGGGCTATAGGGGCTTTAGACAGGATGGTGCTTAGGGCTCTGCACTTCAAAAATTCAGCTTGCGCATCATTTGAAAAGTCGTTGTGAATCACGCGAAGCATCTTGGCATTGAAGCTCGGGATGTAGTGCCATAGCGCAGCATCTTTCCCCTCCACCTCCTTTCGTGCTCCACCCTTTTGGCTTGCGAACCAGTCCATTTCTCTTGCGGTCTACAAAGTAGATAGAAGAATGAGTTGACTTCAAAAAATTACAAATTAAGAAGGGAAGAAATTGGGTGTACTACCTCAGTGGCATCATCATGATCCGCAAGGTCTGCATCACTAATATTGATGCTCCCGAGGCTGACGGAATCCGAAATGGCAAGCGGCTTGTGAGGGGCAAAGCTAGTTTCTGGCACACTCTCGTAGAAATCCTTGCACTAGGATATTTGTACAAGAGTCTCTGCCACAAGGGACTCTATTGAGGCATGATTTTCCGGGAGCGCAAGCACCTTTGTGACATCTGCGGAACTGAAGTCAATGCGGATGTCATCATCTTTGGACGGCTGTTGTGTGTCTCGCATGCCCGCGTACATAGCAATGACTGAGAGAGTTTCATCCTGGTGCAGCCCAAGGACATGGGCGATGTCATCCAAAAATAAGAACTCTACACCTTCTACTATGATGGGGTGTAGAGTTCACACTTCGAGCTCTGGAACTTCATCCATGACATCGTCCCCTTCGATGTCCCATTTCACAGCCTCAGCTTGCGGCTCTTCCGCCAGAGTCACAAGTGCAAGAGATGCTTCTTGCACTGGGGTGACAATCTCCTCCTTTGGGTCAGCTTCCTTGATCAAGAGATAAGGTGTGGCTTTCTTTGGAGGAGTGGCCTTCCTCTTTCCCTTGCTTTTCTCTGTTCCCTCGAAGATCAGGAGGGCAAGAGTCATGTCCCACCTCAAAAAACTTGTGCCCATGTTGCCCATTCCAAGACCTACCAGGTTATCTTCTTCCTCCTCCCTTAGATATGTGCTACTAAGGCCTTTGAGGAATCTTGCAAGCTTGAACCTGAAATTTTTGTCCGCTTTGTAGGTATGCTTGATAAGATCCACAGGCACCCAAGTTCCCTCCTCATCTTCAAAGTTGACACAATATTCAGCCATGTATGTGTCCATGTAGCTAGTGAACGCCCCAAACACGTCATTATGGAGTTCGGCGGTGCCTTCCATGTCAATAGATGTCTGAAAGATGGGTGCAAGCTTCTCGATCAAGTGACCGAGGTCAAGCTTGTGCAATTGAGATAGGAGAGCTTGGGCGGGGGTGGCCATGCTTGAGTAGCGAAGAAGGCGAGGGGACCGCAAAGATGCCGAGAGTGAGGAGATGAACTCAAAGTGGCCAAAAGCGACTTATAAAGAGGTCTTTAAAACTTTTTTTATGTTTAAAAATTCACTTAAAACCTCCAAAAAAATAAAAACACGCGACATAACTTAAAAGTGCACAAAATTGAACGCAAATTGCGAGTAGCCAAAATTGTTTTGAATTAATATCTCAAAATCTGTTACATAGCTTGCTTGATATGGATACATCTAGGGAAGGGAATGCTTTTACAAAAGTAAGATGCCTCTTTCCTCTTACGTAGAGGTGTGTTATCAATCACAAATGAAAAGTCACCTTTCAGTGCAAACCTAAGGCCTAAGTACTCCCTTAGGTTCGCCATATTCCAATCAACATTTACTACGATATCCCACACATCAGCTTGCGTGCTAACATGTACATCAAGCTGTTCTGCATCGTTGATGTCCGAATCGAGTGCTTGCCATTTGCCTCCAGTCAGCTTCCAACGTCTGTAAGGAAAGATAATAGAGAGTTGTTGCTTTCCAAGCTGGTACCGAACGACCATCTTCTCCGACACCACCATGCACTTTATCTTGTCACCCTGATGTTGAATAACCTTCAAATCCCACGAAGGTGGCAGAAAGGCACTCATTACTGTGCCTCCCTTTGCAATCCACATTGTAGGAGTCCGGTGAACATCAGCCTCCTTGAACAAAAACACAAACAAATGTAAAGGCATGAAGAACGTGAGAGTCGCACGATGTGACCCATAGGTGCACTTCATTGCATTGCACACATCAATCTCAATCCGACGTCTGGTTAGTGCAACCAAAGTATTGTCGGGCTTTGGCCAATCATGGTCCGTGAGACTTGGTGTAGGGAGCCTCCGTAGAGTCCCAGAACCATCTCTTGACGTGGGTACAATATACTCTGCATGAAAGAAGAAAACTGAGCGCTCTAAAAGCTCTAATGCCGAACAACCAGTATATAGTAGCTTGCCGATTTCAAAGTGGTGCGCCTCAAAGGTTCTAGAAAGGGCCTCTAAAGGCTCCCATTCCACAAATGTCGACGGAAAGATGTCTGCACAGAACATTACAAGAACCTCGGGGGGGTCACTATATGTAAATCCTCTATATCACGTGCGTTCAAGGCCTATTTAAAAAGTCCCTTATCTGTGAATTTTTTAGTGAATATAATGTATCCTTTCCTATTCAAATCTGTAAATTTTTTTTAAAATACAATAAATAAATCCCCTCTGTAAATATATTTCTGTAAGTTTTAAATATTTAAAATGTCTTTCTGTTGAACCCACGTGATACTTACATATTTATACGACTGACCCCCCCGAGACAAGAACACACTTGAAAAAATCAAGCTTCCGTAACATGAAATGATATTAGCATGTCTCAGTGCAGCCCATAAAACAAGAAGCATAAATAAAACTTACAATTTGCAGGAAAGCGTTTGTGATTGGCATTGTCAACACGGAGTTGCGATGCCTTGTAGACGTGTTGGATCATCACCTGCTTGCTTCCATCAGCCCCCTGCTTGAGATCCACTATGCGACCCTTCCAATGGTGTGACTTTAACCCTATGTATCTGCGAGAGACTTTGTGGGCTCCCCTTGTGCTTGGACGCATCGTCACCCCCACATTCCTTTTGCAAAGGTGCTTCATTAGGAACTCAATGGAGTCTTTTTGGGCCCTTTAATTTGCCATGAGGTTATGGAAACGTTTAACTTTTTGACAAATAGGAGCCTGCCATGTAAGCAAAAACCAATGGTTTGTAAGAGAGGTGTAAGAGTGGTCAAAGGGTGCACTTTTTCCCCCAAAAAGGAGAGGGGGCAATTTTACAATTTTCGGACCTCCATAACTTCTACATACAAGCTCCGATTTGAGCGGAGATTACAGATCCGTGATCTACGCATCAAGAGCTTTCCATAGATATGATACATGATATGGTTTTATCCGCTAGATTTTAAATTCCATTTTTCCCCCAAAATTCAAATTCGAATAAAGTAGCCGTTTTGAGGCTTCAAATTAGAAAACGTTTCTTCTTAACAGAAAAGGTTTGACTCCCTTAAACTGCCAAATAAAAGGGCCCAAGAAGACTCCATTGAGTTCCTAATGGTAACCCATAAGCCAGTGTCATCTTGTTCGTTGCTGCTGCTAAAGGACTCCACCCTTGAACGAGGTCGGCGACTCATTGTGCTTGGCTAACCGATTAAGCTAAATGCTATGAAGTTGTAGGTGTGTGAGAAGATCTCTGCAACCTAATGCTAGCAGAGCATATAAGCTGGCAAGAAGAGTCAAGAATGTGTATAAGCTAGCAAGAGGAGAGTGAAGAATGTGTGCAAGCAAGAGAGGATGGACTTGATGGGGAAAAAAGTGGACTGTTTTCCAAGCTTTCCATAGCCAAGAAGGCACAGAAAGATAGATCTAACTTTAGGAGGGAAGGGGAAGGCAGAATGGGGAGGGAGGAGGCCAAAAAAGACTCTTTTAGTTAGAGAGAGACTCAAAACCGAATTGCTAGTTTTAGAGAGAGGAAGAGGGAGTGGGGAGAGGGAAAAGTAGCTTTAAATGAGGGATAATGATGGGGGGCGTTTCTGGCCCTAGCCCACTTTTTGAGGTAGGGTCATTTATGCGAGTTTGAGCTGTCTTTATTAAAAAAAGGTGAGAAATTTGATTTTATTGAAAGATTTTGTATTTTTCAGCCCAATTTCTTAAAAAAAAAACGTATGATTCAAGTTTGACCCCTACATATTAGGGGCAGGGAAACCCAACATTTTTCTCCACATGGCCTTCTCCCATTGCACCACTCCTTAATGACTGTCATTAGGCTTGGGGCAAATTAAAGGACCCAAGAAGACCCCAAACAAGTCCTAATGCCTGTGATAATCAAGTCATCCACATAGATGACAAGTAAAACAATCCCATGATCTGTTTTCTTCACATAGAGTGAAGAATCTGCGGTAGAAACCTGAAATCCAAGAGAGATAAGATATCTGCTCATCTTATCACTCTAAGCACGAGGTGCTTGCTTCAAACCATATAATGCCTTTTTCAATCTGCATACATGAGTGGGATACTTTTGGTGTACATAACCATATTAATCTCTTCTTGTAGCTCACCATTTAGAAATGCATTTTTGACATCCATTTGATGCATTTCCCAACCATTAGCTGCAGCCATAGCAATGACTGCTCTCACTGTTCCCATCTTTGCCACTGGACTAAATGTTTCATCATAGTCCAAACCTTGGGTTTGTGCATAACCCTTAGCTACTAATCTTGCTTTATGTCTTTCAATGGAACCATCAGACTTGCACTTTACTTTGTAAACCCATTTACAACCAATGATATTTTTATCCTGTGGTAATGCAACCAAATCTCATGTATCATTATGAACCAATGCGTCTATCTCAACATCCATTGCCTTCTCCCATACATGCTTTCCAATAGCTTCTGTATACCATGTAGGTTCCACATGCTTCACCACATGCTTCACCAAAGACGTCATATATGCATAATGCATAGCAAAATCACGGTATGTCAACTTGTCAACTGGATATCTGACCCTTTGGGATCTCCGCAATGCATGCGGATCACTCTGAACACCTGTTACTCTAGCATGTGGTGGCACATATCTATCCTGCCTTGCACCAGGTGTGCGTAAAACAGGTATGCCAAGTTCCTCATCCAAACTCTCTAAACTAGATGACTCATAACCTGTAATTCCAATTCCTTCAACCTTCTTCTTTCCTTTATCCATAGCACTACTCCCAGTGCTCACACTGTCATGCCTCAAACGTCCTGACCATGGACGTACACTGCTACTCTCAGCCTCTGCTCTCAGGGATTTAGTATTCACGTGATCACAAGATTTTTTGTGATAATAGCACATGTGAACAAGTTATTCACATGTTCTCATGTTACCGTTCACAAAATAACAGGTCACTTGCTATTTGGAAACCCCTTAAAAGCTTGGCTACACATGGGAATAAGCTATTCACATGTTCTCATGTTACCATCTTCACATAATAGCAGGTTAGTGGCCACCTAAGAAGATTTTTTATGCCCGACAAAGATAATTTTTTTAGGCCCTTGTGAAAGCTTTGTGAATATAACATGTGATCACAAGATTTTTTGTTATTAACATATGTTATTAACATGTTCACATGTTCTCATTTACGTCAGTGAAATCCCTGTCTGCTCTGCTGGCCCAGACATAGTAGTAGAACTAGAACTTGCTTGTGGCAAGTTCACAGGCACATCAGTTTCAAGTGACTCAATGACACCTTCATCCTTTGCTTTGTACCAACTAGCAAGCTCATCAAACACCACATCTCGTGAGATAACAACTTGTCTAGTTTGTGGATTGTAACATTTGTATGCCTTGCGATCCTGTGCATATCCAACAAATACACACTTTTCTGCCTTAGGATCTAACTTCCTTCTTCTTTCATCAGGCACATGTACATAAGCTATGCATCCAAAAACTTTGAGGTGTTCAATGTCTGGCCTATAACCTGTAAGCCGCATCTCTGGCGTACTTCCATGTATGGCTGCATTAGGTGTTTTATTCAGTATATACACTGCAGTAGCACATGCTTCTGCCCAATAATAATCTAGCATGCTCTTTTCATTGAGCATTGCCCTGGCCACTTCACAAATGACTCTATTCTTTCTCTCAGCGACACCATTTTGCTGAGGTGTATACCTGCAAGTCAATTGCCTTCTTATGCCATGCTTTCTCAAGAAATGCTCAAAAGCATTTGAGGTGTATTCACCACCTCCATCTGTCCTCAAACATTTAATCCAACAGCCATATTGCTTCTCTGCAAAAGCTTTGAAATCCATAAACTTTTTCAACACTTCACTTTTCTCTCTGAGAAAGTATATCCATGTCATCCTCCTGAAATCATCTATGAATGTCACATAATATAAACTGCCTTTGATAGATGGATTTTGTGCAGGACCCCATACATTGCTATGTACTATCTCAAGTGGCCTGCTACTCATGTTGCCTTCTCTAGGAAACCGCAACCTTGCCTGCTTTCCAAACTGACAAGCTTCACAAACATGCATATTCCCATCATAATTGAATCTAGGCAGCCCACTAACAATGCCTCTTGTCTGCATATTCTTTAACCTTTGTATATTGACATGTCCAATCCTCCTATGCCACATATCAATGTCTTGTACCACATTTCTGCTTTTAGAGAACATGGCTGATTTTAACTCAGGAATTCCAGCATCCAGCTTAAACAACCTGCCTTCTTTCTTGCCTTTAGCAATGACTCTACAACCACGTTTGAAATCCTCAACGAAGCAACCATGCTCGTTGAAATGAACCTGTAATCCCTGTTCCACCATTTGACCAATTGAGGGCCAAGCTTTTTGTGATAGAAGGCTCGATCCATTCTCCAATCAGAAGTCAGAGAACTCGGTCTAAATATATTCTCCAATGACCCTGTGCCAGATTACCCACTTGCAGGCATGTGCCTGACAGGGATGACAGAAGAGAACAGCTCTCCCCTGTCGTTCACTCAAATGGGGTGTGCCGATTATCTGAGGTTTCTCAACCTGACCTTGTATTCCTACAAGACTCTGTGTTGAGAGGAAGCAAACATACATAAAAGCGATATTAAGTACTTCTCAAACTTTCCTAGCAGAGCAGTAGAGGCCTTTGATACCAAGCCCAGAAAACAACTCTGAGCAACCTCGTGTCAACACACATTGCCTGTGTTCACAGGGGTCATGCGTTCTGTTGCCACACATATGGCTGATCAGCTTCAGCCTCTGTTCTTCACACACATGCATTGGTGTGGGATGGCCCATACAGGCTGCCTATCAACTCCCAGAGCATTCCATACGGGCCATCAGGGATAGCACCAAGCCAGGTTCTTTTAAGCAAGTGAACAACTAAAATCATAGTGGGGCCAACCCTGTTACAGGATGGGACGTGGGCTGTGTCAGACAAGTTTGCAACTCATTCATCAAGGTACCAAGGCAGAATGCAGTAGGTAAAAGAAAAGGTGTGTAATAGGTTTTGTGAATGGCTTCAAACCATCCACAAAACCTACCTACCTGTTCTTCACAATCTACGATCTTGTGAAGCACAAGCAAAATCTTGTAGAGACAAGGAAGATGATCAATATACACTCATCATTGGCATTTGAGAACTTGATACCAGTCTTAATGACCCTGGGGCAACTGATATCTAGATATGATGAAGTCGAACACCATCAAATCCACCAGATGCTGTGAGTGCTGAATTCATTTTTGATGCCCAACAGATCACCTTCTCACCATCCATCTTGTGATTTAACTTGGCTGCTTCCACAACTTTGACATATGAGCTAGCTCTTTGGAAGAGAGGTATTTCTGCATGTGACTTCCTTTGCTCCCCCAAGTGATAAATGTCTCAATAAAGCCCGTTGCAACTCCGCAAAGATACTCTTCTCTACCTAGGGGAGAGTAGCCCACAACCCATCAACATTCCTTGGATCGATGGTGGATATCTTGCCTCAATCCTACCAGATCCGAAGGAATGTTCCGATATACAACCATCATGTGTTGCACCACTATATCCCTCCCCAACCCAGAAGTGCTCACAGCCTGGCAGGATGTATCATGAATCATTACCGTTTTGGCTTCTAGTCGCATCACAAGACACAATGAAAGAATTCCTCTCTCAAAATGGCAAACTTTGAAATCCATTGTAGCACAACACCTATATCTGAATGTAATGGAAGAGGTCCCTAGAATGACCACCCAAACATAGAGCTAGCAGGCTACAAGCCATGTAGCACATCTACCAAGTCATAAGGTAAACAAGCCAGCAGGCGCATAGCCCAGTGGCGATGACGTGTGACACAGGGAGGGGAGGTCCAGAGTTCAAATCCCCCTGGAGGCCCCATTGGTATTGTGGCTGCTTTGCGACCACAAGTTGTAATGCTTTCACCAAGCCGCCTACGGGAAGGTACCAAACCTTGCGACTAAAAAGAAAAGGAAAAGAAAACCATAAAGTAAACAAACAATGCGTGTACAATTAAGCCAGTGAACAATATGTTGCACACCTAACCTTAAACAAGTCCACACAGTGTAGATTAGGCCATATCTGAGGCACAAGATTATATATGAATTTGATGAATTGACAGATGGAATGAAGGTGAGGATACATGACAGAACAAAAGCAAATAAGTCATGCTGAGCCTCGAGATAGCCATGTAGGGCACCCTCAATGAGGGCAGCTATCAAGCCTGTTAGAAGGCAAAGCCAGACACTAAGAAGCCAGCATGGAAGCTACGAAACATGTTTCTAAGGAAGCTTCATACATGCTAATACTAAAAAAAAGTGAGAAAAGCCTATGTAGAAATAGAGGTCTCATTCTTAGCAGCTGAAGCCAAAACAAGCTTTGGCTGCACTCCTCCAAGCTTGTAAGTGCCATCAAGAGCATTGGGAAGCCCTAGCGTCTTCAGTGCAATATGGGCTGCCTTCTGATCAGAAACCATCATATCTCCAAACCTCTTTAGTGCATCAGCACAGGCAACGTTTTGATGACTTGAGAGCAGAGGTAAGGCCATCAACGTTGGTATTCAACATTCACGGTTTGCAGCATAAGCGTCTCATGAGCAGTTCTTCAGTAACAAGCACCGCACATGCATTTTGATGACTTAAGAGTAGAGGTAAGGCGGCCATCAGAGTTGGTATTCAACATTCACTGTTTGCATCATAAGCGTCTCAGAGCAAGTGCTTCAGAGCAAGCAGCTCACAGGCATTTTAGCGTGAAGCAAGTTTCATAGAAGCAAGTGCAGAGACGCAGTGAGCAGACAGTGCATAATTCTTCGTTTCATCTCAGCTCAGCAAAGATTGGAGGTTTTCGTTTCACCTCAGGCCTTGTTTTGTCTCAGCTCATCAGCAAAGAAAAGTGCTTGTTGACCAACCCTTGGCGCAATGCTAAGGATTCGCTTTACTTAAATCTTAGGCTTCGTTTCGTCTCAGCTCAACAACGAAAAGCAATTGTTGTTAAGGAAAAAAAGAAGCAGCAATTGTTTTGCTAAAGGAAAAGAAGAAGAAGAGAGCTTTGCTATACAGAGCATAAATCATTAAGCAAAGAGCTCTCATCTCATTACCAGAATTGGCCGATGAAGAAGCTCAAGGTGAAAAGAAGCCACCAACCTGATCTTAAGTGAAGTGAGGTTTTTTTTAGGGTTCTTATTTTTTCACACCTTCTTTAATTAGTCCACATCCACACCTCGTCTAATGCTTTCACTCTCCCTTGTCCCATATACCTTTACCCATTTTTCAAACCTTAGACCACACTTTCTTTGATCTCCCTCTTATAAATAATTCCCTTCTCACATTACCTTGCTACCTTGTCATATTTTTTTCATTTACATTCATGGTACATACATACCTTGCTACCTTGTCTTAGTTTTTTCATTTACATTATACTCATGGTACATACATACACTCCTTGAGAGATATGGGCATGCATGGAGATTGATGGGGTTGTTTCTTACATGTGAGTTCACTTTCAGGGTTTGTTGGGGCATATTTGTGTGCATAAGTGCTTTGTGAATCTTACTCACACGCCTTGGAATTCATTGATAATTTTTTTCGTGATTCATACACTTGTCATTTGTGGAGTGTGTTCACATGTTTTTGGGATTGTTGGGGCTTGTTCACATGTTCTTTTAACGCATTGTGAGACTTGTTCACACATGAGTCCTTTTGTGTGAGATGTTCGCTCGCTCTGATCTTTCATTGGATATTGTTCCTTTTATGGGGCGTGTTCACGTGCATTAGCACACTGTGGGCTTTATTCTTTTCACACATATTGGCACTTAATTTGGGTGCATTCACATACGGTGTGAGTTCACGGTGTGAGTTCATTGTGCATTGTAGCCCTTGTTCACACGCTTTGAGCATCGGGTAGTGTTCACACACAGCCATGGTTTATTACTATTACCCCTCTACTACTTGCCATGGTCCTCTCTTCCTTTGGCAAACAATGACATCATCTTGTGACTCTCGATGATTGGGGATGCATGTGATGCTAGATTTTTAGTGGGGATTCTTTGTACGCAGTATCATGGGTTACCTGACATGATCGGATTATACATCACTTTTGGTGAATGTGTGCATACATTTGGGACATCTAGACTTCAACCATAGGATTCTTCATCATCTATTTCACGTGATGAGGAGATACTCCATTTAGGCCATAGATGGATGATGGAGTTGCAGAGTTTATTGTCTATACATGTATGTTCCTCATTTATGGGATGAGAGATTGGCATCTTCAGTGATCCTTTGACTGTTGGTCATTGAGATATTTCTTAGAGGCAGATGGACCAATTTTTCTCAGTTTGGGAGGACTCCTATGGTTGCTTATTTGAGTGTCCTACATTCTTGAGTAGTCATGATTATGTTCCTAAGGATGTATACCACATCGACAGCGGCACAGATGATGATGATGATGATGTATCACACCCACATATCCATGATGATGTATCCTGCACACATACACATGATGATACTGATGTATCACACACACATACACATGATGATAGTGATGTATCGCACACACATACACATGATGATAGTGATACATGCACACATGATGACACTGACACATGCACATGATGATGATGTATGTGATAGTGATAGTGAGAGTGATGTGTGTGAGTTAGATCATGTGGTCATGATCTTGATGGCAGGGATGGCAGTGAGGATTTCAAGCATTATGATTGATGGTACACTTATGTCTACCTACCATCCAACAGATCATAGTGATGCATTAGGAGATACTGATGCATTAGACTATCATGGGGATTAACTCTTGATTAGTGTGACACATCATTTTGATGCACCTATAGCACATCTCAGCCGTGCCATACACGATGGTTCTTCTGTGCTACGACCATTCCACATTCTTTCTACTAGGAGTGTTGATTCCACTTGGTGGATACCTCGAGTTTTGGATTCACATCATGGTCGTGTGGATGAGATTACGAGTTTTACCTTTGACCTTGGTGCTACCAGGACATCGGTATCAAGAATCCTTGATGTGTGAGGGTACATGACTAGCGTCGCCCCATCGACGGTGATTCCTTAGCCTCTCCATTCACACCAGATCATCATAGGACCACTCTCTTTGATTCAAAGTGCCTTAGATTTCCCTTGACGATTCATGCTAACTGCAAAGGATGAATGAAAGTTTTTTGCCTATAGGAGTTTTATTTTTCAACTTATAGAACCATAGATATTAATTTTTGCTAGACTTTTAGCGTCACGACAAGACAAGACGAATGCATAAATGTGTATTCTAAGATTAAGATACATGTAATTGACAGCATGCATACAATGCACATTGCACCCCCGATGAAGGATGTCTTTCGTACCCAATTAAGGATACTTTAAACAAATCAAAGATCTATGATTGCCCAATACTCTAGTATAGGACAAAAGACCTCCTCTAAGACTCTAACATTGACAAAGCAAATCAAAGATCTATGTTTTCCCAACACTCTAGTATAGGACAATAGACCCTTGTCTAATAAAGACTATATCAAATATCAGGAACCAATACAAGCCCCTAAGGAGGACTCTTGGCTCCATCAAACCATTTATAGAGCAGAATAAGGTAGACTACCTGCGCTGCTCGAACGCAAAGTTGAAGTGACGCCAACTTTGTCCCTAAATCTCCGCGAGTATTAGCTACGAACCACACTCTGCCCACAATTCAAAGAATTAATAATGCCATTAACCCACTGCATAGGTTTCTTTGGATCTTTGTTTTGCGTTGTACTCATTGAACATGGTTGTACATTTCCCTTGCCCTTTGCATGAGATTTGGTTGTCTTGGTGGCTACAACCTTGCCTGAAGCTTTGCCGCGTTCAATATACTCTGATTTTGAATGGCAGTAATAAATACATGGAAAAAAAGTATTTTCTCCTAGCTTGCATCCTAGCATAAACTTCAATGTCTTTAAATCCCTTGCCATGTGCCACTCAACTGTAAATGTTCCTACATATTCCACATGCAAAGTCTCTCCTTTTGATTTCAATGATATGACATTTGGGATGCCTGTTCGGGTAAGGTACCATCGCAATGTATCATTCGTCTCCTGTGGAAGCTCAAATGCTGATAACCACCATATATTCTTTTCTGATTGCACTCCATAGTAATCTTTTTCTTGAGATTGCCTTCCCGTGTTGGAATTTGAGGCTTGTGCACTACAGTCAAGAAGATTATCATCCTGTTCCGGATTTCCTTTGATAGCCCTGTTCATAAGTGTTAGGCTGACTCTTTCTAATTTTCGTCCTTTTACAATTTGACACTCATCAAGATTTAACACAAACACTGCCTGACCTTGGCACTCCTCAATGCTTAGACCATAATAAGTGTGAGATCCCTGTTCCCGCCGCGCAACGGATTCGGGGTACTAGCAGCGGAAGTAGCACTTCTTACGCGAGGCAGGGTCCCACACTCGGGGCCTCGTCCACGGATATCCGGACAAAAGACTAATCCGTCGGTTTTTCCAAAACCAGACCCGGAAAAACTTCCCTTATCCGGAAAGCACGGGCGATTCCACCAGGATAACTCTTTACTCTAACGTAGTCAAGATCATTATGGATCAATTGATCTGACTGTACCTTTAACGGTACTTGGTCAAATCAAGGAAGAAACTTGCACTTGGATCATTGGGATCAACGCTTTTTTCCCCATCAAGAGGCACAGCCGTTGATTCCTATCCATAGAACAATTTCTATCCGGGATTTACTTCATCTATCGTAATAATAGAAATTAAATCTCGATTTACGGATCCATCAGTCCAGCCTAACCCCATCCGATCCCATGGGTTAGCCAACCGCCCAACCACTGTAGTGATGGGATCCAATTTGGAATTTGGTTAGGTTTTGTCCCGGGTACCAAAGAAAAGAGTTCCAAGGCCCCCTAGCCGGAATTTCATGCAAACATAAAACTAGCCACACCACTTACACACCCAATATGAAAATTGCCTTTTTCTTAGCATCAGCTAACTTTAAAACAATCCTTTAATGAAACCATAGTACCACTGATCACAATCTCTCAATTTATCCAGTTGATTCATAATTTCCCATCATTCCTTCATCAGAGTATCTATGGCATCATTGGCAACTAGAACGCTCACCACCTATCCACACAGGGGCCGTTTCAATAGTTCCTAGCCCATAATACTCAACAATATAATCACTTATCAAGATGGACTCTCGTTGAAGATCAGCAAGATCAACTAACAGATCCATATAAAAGAGCCATGGACTCATCCGTTGAGGACCAGCAAGGTCAGTCAAGCAGATCCATGCCCGGTTCCAGAAAACAACTCTTACTCCTTGTTCCAATATCTTCCTCGACGCACGAGTGGGTATCCTGGGCGACCCAGAGCCCGAGCACCGTATGGTCAGCACCCTCTAGGATCCTTCGCAGGTGACCTAGCGCTTCACTCATAGGCCGCTTCCTTGGTCCCTCATCCACCGTACCGGAAGCTCACCATTTTAATCGAACCGAGGCTGGTCAAGACCTCGGCCGACCTTGCTACGCGAGACGTCCTCCATTGACTCTCCGTCAGCAGTTGCAACTTTATCAGTTAGGTCTCCACGACCTTAATCACAAGACGGTCAAAATGCTTTCCCAGCATTCTTGACATAAAACAGCCATTTACAAACAGCATTTACAAATAGTTTACAAATACAATTTCTATATTAACTCTCATTTTTCCACATTATCCCTCATACAATCCACATTACTTATTCCACATTTCATTTATATGTGTACTCATCCAATCATATCATTTTCCATCTCTTCACTTCAGATTCCTTCACATCACATATCATATATTCACATCCATATCCACATCCATACATCCACATCCACATCCACATTCACATCCATACATCCACATCTACATGCTTAACTCCATTTTCACATCCTCATTTATACATCCACATCCCATATCCACATTCATACATACACATCCATATCCACATCCATATCCGTATTCATACATACACATCCATATCCACATCCACATGCATACATTCATTATCACGTCCTCATTCATACATCCACATCCACATACATACATACATACATCCACATCCACATCCACATTCCCATTCACATCTATACATCCATATCTACATGCACATTTCATCCATACATCCACATCTATATCCTCATTCACATCCATACATCCACATTCATGCATCCACATCTACATGCTTATCTCCATCCTCATTTATACATCCACATCCCATATCCACATTCATACATATGCATCCATATCCACATCCACATGCATACATATATCCACATCCACATTCCCATTCACATATATACATCCATATCTACATGCACATTCACATCCATACATCCACATCTATATGCTCATTCACATCCATACATCCACATTCATGCATCCACATCTACATGCATACATCCATACATCCACATCCACATTTACATCCATGCATCCACATCTACATGCTTAACTCCATTTTCACATCCTCATTTATACATCCACATCCCATATTCACATTCATACATACGCATCCATATCCACATCCGCATGCATACATATATCCATATCCACATTCCCATTCACATATATACATCCATATTTACATGCACATTCACATCCATACATCCATATCTACATGCACATTCACATCCATACATCCACATCTATATGCTCATTCACATCCATACATCCACATTCATGCATCCACATCTACATGCATACATCTATACATACACATCCACATTTACATCCATGCATCCACATCTACATGCTTAACTCCATTTTCACATCCTCATTTATACATCCACATCCCATATCCACATTCATACATACGCATCCATATCCACATCCACATGCATACATATATCCACATCCACATTCCCATTCATATATACATCCATATCTACATGCACATTCACATCCATACATCCACATCTATATGCTCATTCACATCCATACATCCACATTCATGCATCCACATCTACATGCATACATCTATACATACACATCCACATTTACATCCATGCATCCATATCTACATGCTTAACTCCATTTTCACATCCTCATTTATACATCCACATCCCATATCCACATTCATACATACACATCCATATCCACATCCACATGTATCTTATCATATCTTATCACTTCCCATATCTTTTATGCATACCTCTATGCATGAAATTCAATTATGCTAAAAGTAACACTTTTATAATAAAATATTCAACTTTTATGCATACCTCTATGCATGAAATCCAATATGATAAAAGTAACACTTTTGATATTAAAAAAATTATCCTTTATGCATACTTCTATGCATGAAAATTAAAAATGATAAAAGTAACACTTTTGATATAAAAAATTTATCCTTTATGCATACTTCTATGCATGAAAATTAAAAATGATAAAAGTAACACTTTTAATATAAAAAAAATTATCCTTTATGCATACTTCTATGCATGAAAATTAAAAATGATAAAAGTAACACTTTTAATATAAAAAAATTATCCTTTATGCATACTTCTATGCATGAAAATTAAAAATGATAAAAGTAACACTTTTGATATAAAATTTTTTTTCCTTTATGCATACTTCTATGCATGAAAATTAAAAATGATAAAAGTAACACTTTTGATATAAAAAATTATCCTTTATGCATGATATTAAAATTTAATTTCTCCATGATTATAATGAAATTCTTTCAATTAATCTAGGATGATAATTCCTAGAATATGGTAGAAAGTCCTCTTTTTATGCTTTGAATGAAATTATTTTATGCATAATTTTTATAAAAATTTTGCCATAGCTCCGCTGCTATGACTGATAAATCTCAATTTTTTCTAAGGGATAAAGCTTATCATTAAGGAAATAATTAAAATGATCTCTAATTGGATCATTAATCTATAATGGATTGAATCATCAATATGCATAAACTAAAAGCATAGAAAAAAGCCATTAATTTGGCCTCAAGCATAGCTTAATCTTGGATTGAGGAAAAGCTTTATGAAAAGCTTCATTTGGATTGAGAATGGGTCATGAGTATGACCATTTCTTGAGTGAGAGAGAGAAATTACATAAAAACCATTAGAATTTAAACATAAATAAAAATTAACTTCAATAGCATTTATTAAATTATGTAACTCTTCACTACTATTCACCAATTAACTTTAATAGCATTAAAAAAAAACCATACCAATTAAGCTTCTCAAGCTTGAGAGGGGTTGAGAAGAGAGAAACATTGAGAAATTATAGAAAAGATCAATATTCACTAATTACCTTACAAATTGCTTGATTCTTTGTTCACGGTAGAGGCCCCCAACCAATCAATTGGTTAAGTATGTTGATGGAGCCACTAATGGGGATTGAAGAAAGAGGGAAGCTCCAAAAACTAGTGAATTATTAAATGAATTCACAGTTCTTGGCTTAGGTGGAGTAGAGTAACGATGCATAAACACTATATATTTTTCAACAAGGAGGAGGCTTCTATTTATAGGAAAAATTGAGCTCCTAACCAAACAAACTGATTCTAGAATTTTCTAAATCATTTTGGTCAATATTTGACCATTTTTAGGTCAGTTAAGCTAACTTTTTGGAACTAGACTTGAATGAGGAGAGAGGAGAGATGAAATATCTCAATTTTTATGAGTTTAAAACTCATTCAAGCATGTGAAATATGCACCTCCTTTAAAGAACTCCCCTTCCTTACATATGTGTCATAATGGAATCATTTTAATATTGCTCATAGTTTTTTTACTAATAAACCTTGTACATTTTCAACTCTTCATCTTATGTGAAATATGCACCTCCTTTAAAGAACTCCCCTTCCTTACATATGTGTCATAATGGAATCATTTTAATATTGCTCATAGTTTTTTACTAATAAACCTTGTACATTTTCAACTCTTCATCTTATGTGAGCATTTACTCATTTTTGGATACCCAAAATATCTCATATTTTTAATATTGCTCATAGATTTTTACTAATAAACCTTGTACATTTTCAACTCTTCATCTTATGTGAGCATTTAAGGGACTCCCCTTCCTTACATATGTGTCATAATAAAATCATTATACCCAAAATATCTCATATTTTTAATATTGCACATAGTTTTTTACTAATAAACCTTGTACATTTTCAACTCTTCACCTCATGTGAGCATTTACTCATTTTTGGGTATTTTCTTTTTACAAGTTGGATTTATCTCCTCCCTACACATGGATTGATGCTATTGGTCCATAGGAACCTTAATTGGACCATAGTCTAAAGATTTCTGAAAATCTAGACCCTTAGGCTAAGGTTCTTTATACCTATTTTCAATTAATTCCAATTGCATATTGGAAACTTCTTTTTGAATTTCTGTTTCAGGGGAACTCATTTGAATTAGAAGAGATATTTTTCTATCCAAAAATATTCAAAATCTGAATATTCTCTCTCTAGAATATTTTTCTCTCTCTAGGCTAAAACAGATAGAAACAAGGTCTTTATATTTCTGAAGAGGGATTGATTACAGGGAAAGATACTAGACATCAAAAAGGAGGTGGGGGAGGAATCTTACATTCTACCCCACTTAAAAAATTCAAGATGTCCTCATCTCGCAAACTGGGATAATTTCGCAAGATGCATGAATATCAGACTTAGAGAAAAATTTTAATCAAGATTAACCACCAAGAAACGTCTTAAAGAGAGCAAGATTCAAAATAAGAACAAGATTTAAACTTTATTCATTCTCGGAACTTATACAGTAAAGATAGAAGAACTCTTTACACTTCCATAAGCCCGTCCATCATATGATCACAAAAGCAGTCCTCACAAGCTGCACAAGTATAAGGTAACTCATCTATGGGAATAATTCTGTTGGTTATTGCTGCACCTATCTCAGTGGTATGAGGTGATCTAACAAAAGGACCTCTGAGAGGCAAGCCAAAAACGGGATAAAGGCATATCTTCTCATGAGGAAGAAAACATGCCAGTAAGAAGACCCGCTCAGAAAACCCAAGATGCCTTGATCTCATGACACAGTAGTATCGGGGACCCAAACCCAAAGCTTCAATAACCATGGCCAAGCGGACATTGTTACGAAAGTGCTGCTGACCCCAGGGTGTTACCCTAGTTATGTTTTGATAGGTCCGCCATTTGGTTTGCGCTACAGAAGTTCCCAAGTGAGGGAAAAGTGAGCGCTCATACTGCTCTATAAAATCCTTCTTCACAGATTCACTTGCGTCTTGAAGGTGAGGAATCATTATGGATAAAACTAGTTCTTGTTGCCAAGCCATGAAGGAGATTAAGAAAGAAAGGAGATCGATGGAAGTAAGATTACTGTGAGCGACAAGTAAAAGTTACGACTTATATAAAGGAAGGAGCTAGCGTAACTTAGAAGCCAACGGTAACTTGCCACTGAAGTTTTACCGTCTTTCCATGATTTGGGTTTGACACATTTTTCTATAGAAGGCATTAAGAATTTTGAGATGAAGAGATAAAAGAAGCTTGTAGGCTAAGTCACCTACTTTCATTGAATTCAGATATAAGGCTCACAATATCTGGGGGATAACTTCATATACTCCCCAAGAGATAAAGAACTTCTTTTGGGCCGTACTCGAATGAAGACCAAAACCTTGATATCCAAAACATCGATTCTCACTTCTGAACTCATTGTTCTGAATCCTTAAAACAGGTGGGACTCTTGAGAAGTATTCTAGGAAAAGGGTCTTCCTTTGTTAAACAGAACTTTCTTTTATTTTAGAGAGGGAATAATTATAAGATCAGAAAGGGAGATTCTTACTCCTGTATACCTCGAAGGCTGGGGAGGAATCTTACATTCTACCCCACTTAAAAAGTGCGAGATGTCCTCATCTCGCAAGGTAGAGGACAACTCTTTTTCTTAACATCCAATTTTATTTTGGGGTTCCTTATATTCTGGTCAACCCAACAGAACACTGGGATAAATATCCCTTATATAGAACTCATCATTAATATTCAGATCATATCATTCATATCTTTAACATGATAATGGTCCATTAGAAATTGTGTTTTATCCCTCCTTGCGTTGTGTTTTATCCCTCCTTGCGTTGTGTTTTATCCCTCCTTGCGAGGTGAGCTTTGTAGCCATATGGCGTTTTCTCATTAACTAATAGAAGGATCTTTTTTCCAAAAAAAAAAAAATGGTCCATTAGACTGAAAAATTTCCTTGTGAACATTCCTCCACGGGAATTTGAGTCAAGCAAGTTCTCAATTTGTCATCCCTTAACTTGAACTACTGATCAAGTGTTAACAGTAACAATTTGACAGCACAACCCACTAATCTCATAGTGATTTGCTGAATTCATTATCATCATTCCAGTTATGAATATCATCACTGGGACTCGTCCCATTCATCCTCATTGTGGTTTTGTTCAGATTTTTATATTTCAACTAATTTCAGAAATCATCATTTTTCAATCAGAATTTTCAATCAGAATCCAATTCAATTCATCAATTCTCAAACAGAATTAAAAATCATATCAACCACATTCAAATTCATCATCTGGATAGCATTAACGCTTATAATTTCAAGTCTTAGATTTACTCGTATATACTGTCAGTAAAGAGCTGCAGTATACTCTCGGTATATACGGGTAGTCGTGGCTCTTGGAATTATAAGGTAAATACCATCATGTCTAGGCCTCAAGCAAGTCAGGGATTCTATATAATTGCGGTACTTCTATCTGAAGACCCAATTACCAAATTACGAATTTCAGTTTGAATATCAAATTGTATGAATTATATCACACAATTACAACCTTTTTGTGTTTCTACATAAATTTTTGACATATTTGTCTTCTCAGTTGATCTTTATTAACCAATTCGCTCTGATACCAACTGTGAGATCCCTGTTCCCGCCGCGCAACGGATTCGGGGTACTAGCAGCGGAAGTAGCACTTCTTACGCGAGGCAGGGTCCCACACTCGGGGCCTCGTCCACGGATATCCGGACAAAAGACTAATCCGTCGGTTTTTCCAAAACCAGACCCGGAAAAACTTCCCTTATCCGGAAAGCACGGGCGATTCCACCAGGATAACTCTTTACTCTAACGTAGTCAAGATCATTATGGATCAATTGATCTGACTGTACCTTTAACGGTACTTGGTCAAATCAAGGAAGAAACTTGCACTTGGATCATTGGGATCAACGCTTTTTTCCCCATCAAGAGGCACAGCCGTTGATTCCTATCCATAGAACAATTTCTATCCGGGATTTACTTCATCTATCGTAATAATAGAAATTAAATCTCGATTTACGGATCCATCAGTCCAGCCTAACCCCATCCGATCCCATGGGTTAGCCAACCGCCCAACCACTGTAGTGATGGGATCCAATTTGGAATTTGGTTAGGTTTTGTCCCGGGTACCAAAGAAAAGAGTTCCAAGGCCCCCTAGCCGGAATTTCATGCAAACATAAAACTAGCCACACCACTTACACACCCAATATGAAAATTGCCTTTTTCTTAGCATCAGCTAACTTTAAAACAATCCTTTAATGAAACCATAGTACCACTGATCACAATCTCTCAATTTATCCAGTTGATTCATAATTTCCCATCATTCCTTCATCAGAGTATCTATGGCATCATTGGCAACTAGAACGCTCACCACCTATCCACACAGGGGCCGTTTCAATAGTTCCTAGCCCATAATACTCAACAATATAATCACTTATCAAGATGGACTCTCGTTGAAGATCAGCAAGATCAACTAACAGATCCATATAAAAGAGCCATGGACTCATCCGTTGAGGACCAGCAAGGTCAGTCAAGCAGATCCATGCCCGGTTCCAGAAAACAACTCTTACTCCTTGTTCCAATATCTTCCTCGACGCACGAGTGGGTATCCTGGGCGACCCAGAGCCCGAGCACCGTATGGTCAGCACCCTCTAGGATCCTTCGCAGGTGACCTAGCGCTTCACTCATAGGCCGCTTCCTTGGTCCCTCATCCACCGTACCGGAAGCTCACCATTTTAATCGAACCGAGGCTGGTCAAGACCTCGGCCGACCTTGCTACGCGAGACGTCCTCCATTGACTCTCCGTCAGCAGTTGCAACTTTATCAGTTAGGTCTCCACGACCTTAATCACAAGACGGTCAAAATGCTTTCCCAGCATTCTTGACATAAAACAGCCATTTACAAACAGCATTTACAAATAGTTTACAAATACAATTTCTATATTAACTCTCATTTTTCCACATTATCCCTCATACAATCCACATTACTTATTCCACATTTCATTTATATGTGTACTCATCCAATCATATCATTTTCCATCTCTTCACTTCAGATTCCTTCACATCACATATCATATATTCACATCCATATCCACATCCATACATCCACATCCACATCCACATTCACATCCATACATCCACATCTACATGCTTAACTCCATTTTCACATCCTCATTTATACATCCACATCCCATATCCACATTCATACATACACATCCATATCCACATCCATATCCGTATTCATACATACACATCCATATCCACATCCACATGCATACATTCATTATCACGTCCTCATTCATACATCCACATCCACATACATACATACATACATCCACATCCACATCCACATTCCCATTCACATCTATACATCCATATCTACATGCACATTTCATCCATACATCCACATCTATATCCTCATTCACATCCATACATCCACATTCATGCATCCACATCTACATGCTTATCTCCATCCTCATTTATACATCCACATCCCATATCCACATTCATACATATGCATCCATATCCACATCCACATGCATACATATATCCACATCCACATTCCCATTCACATATATACATCCATATCTACATGCACATTCACATCCATACATCCACATCTATATGCTCATTCACATCCATACATCCACATTCATGCATCCACATCTACATGCATACATCCATACATCCACATCCACATTTACATCCATGCATCCACATCTACATGCTTAACTCCATTTTCACATCCTCATTTATACATCCACATCCCATATTCACATTCATACATACGCATCCATATCCACATCCGCATGCATACATATATCCATATCCACATTCCCATTCACATATATACATCCATATTTACATGCACATTCACATCCATACATCCATATCTACATGCACATTCACATCCATACATCCACATCTATATGCTCATTCACATCCATACATCCACATTCATGCATCCACATCTACATGCATACATCTATACATACACATCCACATTTACATCCATGCATCCACATCTACATGCTTAACTCCATTTTCACATCCTCATTTATACATCCACATCCCATATCCACATTCATACATACGCATCCATATCCACATCCACATGCATACATATATCCACATCCACATTCCCATTCATATATACATCCATATCTACATGCACATTCACATCCATACATCCACATCTATATGCTCATTCACATCCATACATCCACATTCATGCATCCACATCTACATGCATACATCTATACATACACATCCACATTTACATCCATGCATCCATATCTACATGCTTAACTCCATTTTCACATCCTCATTTATACATCCACATCCCATATCCACATTCATACATACACATCCATATCCACATCCACATGTATCTTATCATATCTTATCACTTCCCATATCTTTTATGCATACCTCTATGCATGAAATTCAATTATGCTAAAAGTAACACTTTTATAATAAAATATTCAACTTTTATGCATACCTCTATGCATGAAATCCAATATGATAAAAGTAACACTTTTGATATTAAAAAAATTATCCTTTATGCATACTTCTATGCATGAAAATTAAAAATGATAAAAGTAACACTTTTGATATAAAAAATTTATCCTTTATGCATACTTCTATGCATGAAAATTAAAAATGATAAAAGTAACACTTTTAATATAAAAAAAATTATCCTTTATGCATACTTCTATGCATGAAAATTAAAAATGATAAAAGTAACACTTTTAATATAAAAAAATTATCCTTTATGCATACTTCTATGCATGAAAATTAAAAATGATAAAAGTAACACTTTTGATATAAAATTTTTTTTCCTTTATGCATACTTCTATGCATGAAAATTAAAAATGATAAAAGTAACACTTTTGATATAAAAAATTATCCTTTATGCATGATATTAAAATTTAATTTCTCCATGATTATAATGAAATTCTTTCAATTAATCTAGGATGATAATTCCTAGAATATGGTAGGAAGTCCTCTTTTTATGCTTTGAATGAAATTATTTTATGCATAATTTTTATAAAAATTTTGCCATAGCTCCGCTGCTATGACTGATAAATCTCAATTTTTTCTAAGGGATAAAGCTTATCATTAAGGAAATAATTAAAATGATTTCTAATTGGATCATTAATCTATAATGGATTGAATCATCAATATGCATAAACTAAAAGCATAGAAAAAAGCCATTAATTTGGCCTCAAGCATAGCTTAATCTTGGATTGAGGAAAAGCTTTATGAAAAGCTTCATTTGGATTGAGAATGGGTCATGAGTATGACCATTTCTTGAGTGAGAGAGAGAAATTACATAAAAACCATTAGAATTTAAACATAAATAAAAATTAACTTCAATAGCATTTATTAAATTATGTAACTCTTCACTACTATTCACCAATTAACTTTAATAGCATTAAAAAAAAACCATACCAATTAAGCTTCTCAAGCTTGAGAGGGGTTGAGAAGAGAGAAACATTGAGAAATTATAGAAAAGATCAATATTCACTAATTACCTTACAAATTGCTTGATTCTTTGTTCACGGTAGAGGCCCCCAACCAATCAATTGGTTAAGTATGTTGATGGAGCCACTAATGGGGATTGAAGAAAGAGGGAAGCTCCAAAAACTAGTGAATTATTAAATGAATTCACAGTTCTTGGCTTAGGTGGAGTAGAGTAACGATGCATAAACACTATATATTTTTCAACAAGGAGGAGGCTTCTATTTATAGGAAAAATTGAGCTCCTAACCAAACAAACTGATTCTAGAATTTTCTAAATCATTTTGGTCAATATTTGACCATTTTTAGGTCAGTTAAGCTAACTTTTTGGAACTAGACTTGAATGAGGAGAGAGGAGAGATGAAATATCTCAATTTTTATGAGTTTAAAACTCATTCAAGCATGTGAAATATGCACCTCCTTTAAAGAACTCCCCTTCCTTACATATGTGTCATAATGGAATCATTTTAATATTGCTCATAGTTTTTTTACTAATAAACCTTGTACATTTTCAACTCTTCATCTTATGTGAAATATGCACCTCCTTTAAAGAACTCCCCTTCCTTACATATGTGTCATAATGGAATCATTTTAATATTGCTCATAGTTTTTTACTAATAAACCTTGTACATTTTCAACTCTTCATCTTATGTGAGCATTTACTCATTTTTGGATACCCAAAATATCTCATATTTTTAATATTGCTCATAGATTTTTACTAATAAACCTTGTACATTTTCAACTCTTCATCTTATGTGAGCATTTAAGGGACTCCCCTTCCTTACATATGTGTCATAATAAAATCATTATACCCAAAATATCTCATATTTTTAATATTGCACATAGTTTTTTACTAATAAACCTTGTACATTTTCAACTCTTCACCTCATGTGAGCATTTACTCATTTTTGGGTATTTTCTTTTTACAAGTTGGATTTATCTCCTCCCTACACATGGATTGATGCTATTGGTCCATAGGAACCTTAATTGGACCATAGTCTAAAGATTTCTGAAAATCTAGACCCTTAGGCTAAGGTTCTTTATACCTATTTTCAATTAATTCCAATTGCATATTGGAAACTTCTTTTTGAATTTCTGTTTCAGGGGAACTCATTTGAATTAGAAGAGATATTTTTCTATCCAAAAATATTCAAAATCTGAATATTCTCTCTCTAGAATATTTTTCTCTCTCTAGGCTAAAACAGATAGAAACAAGGTCTTTATATTTCTGAAGAGGGATTGATTACAGGGAAAGATACTAGACATCAAAAAGGAGGTGGGGGAGGAATCTTACAATAAGAAATCATAGCTCTTTGAAGGGTCCTTAAATCAATAAAGACATTGTTGTACTTGTTGTATTCAAATACCTTTGTAGTACATACATGCAGAGCATCCTCCACATGATGGTAGCCACCTAACATGTTCGCAATGTCTGAGTTTGCACTTTTTCTTGCCATGGTTACACTGTATGGAGTTGGTAGCATGGGTCGAAGAAGCCCTTTAGTACGATGACCTAGTGTAAACACCCTGTAAATGGCTTCATATCCCTTTCTACTGACACCAGCACTATCACATGCATCCATAATCTGTATGGGGCTTACCATATTTTGCAGCTCTCCAAAAATTTTGTTTTGGATTTGCTTAGCTATTTTGCATGTGGGATCTTCTAGCAGCTTTGATATGTCTGATAACTTAACATGTTTCAATATGCCTGCTCTACATTCCTCAGCACCACCTTCATATCCCATCATAATCCCAGCAATATCTCTACATGGAACATAAATACAAAATAACATCAATATGTTTCACAAAACAGAATGGCCTACAAAACAATGGCAAGAATAGAAGTTACCTTGTTGCTCGTACACGTCGTTTTCTTGCTCCACTTAGGGTTGCCAAGGTTTCTAGGGACCGACGCTTTCTTTTCCATTGTCGAAAGCCTACAGGAAGCTGTTGAGATTCAAGCTCAATGTCAGTGTGAGCCAGCTATGCTATGTGCTGGTATGTTAGGTAGGAACATGTGTGAGACATAAATGACCGCGTCCAGCTGGTCATAGTGTGTGGACATTAGCTAGGGTTAGATGTGTGTGGACACAACTCATAGTGTGTTGTGTGTATTATGGATTATGGTTTTATGCATTGTGTGAGAAGGGAGATGGCTTCCCTCTATGGTTAGGGTTTGCAATATACATTAGGGTTTGCTCCTGTGTGTGTGTCTCCTCTCCCTCTACCTATTTTTTCAACATGGTATCAGAGCCTTGTGCTGTCTATTAGGGTTTATGAGTGAGTGAGAGAAGAGGGAGAAGAAGCTGTGAAGAAAAGCTGTGAAGCTTACCATTGATACTGTGAAGCTCCGATTACTATCAGATCTGAGAGCTTGGCCTACTGGGTAAGGTATTCTAAACATCCTTGAGCGGATTGCAGGTGATTCAGGCAAAAACAAAGCAAATTAGGGCAACCCAAAGCAAAGAAAAATTTTAGTTTTTGAAAGCTTTCCATTGAAGCTTGGAAGCGGTGATGTATGGTGGAAATAGATGTAAATCTGGCAAAGACACATGTATCTGACAAGGAGGAATGTATTGGCAACTCATATGCAAGCCCTACACTGATTTTGCAGCAATTTGGATGCATTTGAATGAGTGAAATTTACTGGTTTTTGAGCTCTCACAAAACAGAGAAAAGGAAGCCAAATTTTGATGCATTTGGAGCAAGTTTTTGGTCAAAATCAAAGCATTGATGGATTGCACACATGCCTAGGTGTGTTTGAGATTTAATTCCATCATCAATTAACATTATAATCACTCCCAAATCCCTTAGGTGCAGGCGGCGCAGGCTGGACAGAGAAACAGAGCATATTTCACACTATTTTGCAAAGTGGAGGACCAAAATCACCTCTTGTGCTTGATTAATTTCAAAATTGGTTTAGAAATTGGCTACTACATACACTTGAGAAGGAGGCTACATGATTGGATTGAGCAATTATCATCAATTGAGCTGGAAATGAGCTGATTAAACAGGCTGTCTACTGGTTACAGAAAAACGGAGTGTGATTAATCGATCAATTACTCACTGGTCTTAAACAATTAGACTAATTCCTTCTACATGGAGTTAGTGGACATCATTGCTAAGCTAATGAATGCGTGGTTGCTCAATTTGGACAAGGATTGAAGAAATTAGAGCAAAATTACTACTGGTTTTTTTGGTTTTTCTCAGAACAGAGAAAGGAGTTTGATAAAATTGATATGTACACATGTTGGTTGGTGTTGATACTCAACATTGAGGTTGTTTGTCAATGCAAGTTATGCACACTTAAGTGAACCACTTCATTGCAATTTGGAGCCTTGGAAAGCGCATCAAGGCAGGGTATCTTGGACTATGTGAGCTAGTTCATTTTGGATGCATACAAGTTGATTTTCTACATCAAAATTGAAGATTGTTGACTACTTTGGAGCATCTGGAACACTCATTGGAGTGGTTGAGCTGAGGAAGGGTCGTTTACAGATTTGGAATTGTGCGGAAGGTGTATTTGCATTGAGCAAACATGTCGGATAATCCAGTACAGATTGTTGGTGAAAAGCTGGATAGGAAGAACTTCCAGGCATGGAAGTACAGGATCAAAAGTTTTCTGAAGGGATTTAAAGGTTTTTGGAATCTCATTACAGGTGCTGAGCGAGAGCCAGAACTATCCCGATAACCTACACAACAGCAGGTTATAGCTCATAAGCAGTGGTCAGAAAGAGCATTTAAAGTGTTGCATTATCTGTCTATATGTATTTCGGATGCTATGCTCATACACATACATGATGCTGAGAATCCCAAGGATGCATGGGATACATTGGTGAAGTTGTTTGATACAGACACGAGTACTCGCAAGTCTCAATTGCGACAACAGATACATAATGTGAAGCAGAATAGAAGGAGCATCCATGATTATGTGCAAGAAATAAAGAAGTTTGCAGATGCATTGGCAACAATAAATGCCCCCATGCCTGATGATGATTTGGTAGACATTACCTTGCGTGGTCTTGGCAAGGAATATAAATCTTTTGATACATCCATCTCGGTTCGGAGTACAGGTTTACTAGATTTTGATGAGTTGGTTTCACTCTTGCTTGTTGAGGAAATCAAACTCAGTGATTCCTTTCAACAGGATGCATCTACTAGCCATGATGATAATGGCAGAAATCAGGCTTTCTATTCTCAAAGAGGATTTAGAGAGGCAGGGGGAGATTCGCATCACGTGGCCATGGTAATGGTCGTGGATGGCAAGACAGGTCACCACAACAGAATTTTCAGCCTTCATATGGTGCTAGAGGTGGTCGTGGATATACACCTCAGAGAGGCAGAGGTAATCCTCGTGGTAGAGGATGTTGGCAAGGCCAACAAACATTTATGTAAGATGTGGAATGCCATTACTGTGGGAAATTTGGTCGTATGGCACGTGATTGTTTCCGCAAACACAATGATTTAAGAGGGGGTAGAGCACAACGTGGTGGACATTATGGTAGAAATTATGCACAACATGGTGGAAATTATGCATCAAGTAGTAATGATGGCAGCGCAAATCACTTGTTTGCCATGGAACATGTTGTAACACCATATTAGATAATTTGGAAAAAATCCCATTCCCATTTGAAAAATGGGAGCATGGTGAACTTGTTCAAAAGTTTGTCAAAACCCCCTCATGTGACATATCATCAGAAAGATCTTGAAGAGTAGAATCTAAATCTATGATCTCCGACAAATTTGGAGTTAGTATGTTTAAGATATGTCCAAAACTATATGGAGTAATTGATTCCCAAAATGTGAGATTTTTCCCAAATTACCTAATATTGACTTTTGTGGGATCTATGATGACAAATGCTGAAAATGATGACACTTGGTATATGGACTTTTTGGTATATGGACTCTGGAGCATCAAACCATATGACTTGTCATGGTGAATGGTTTGAGCATATGAAGCCTATGGATGTGAAAGGCTATGTGGAGACAGGAGATGATACTCAGCATGCCATTACACATGTTGGAAGTGTACCATTGGTTATGTACAATGGTTAAACAAAATCTATGTCAGATGTATTGTATGTGCCTTCGATTACAAAAAGCTTGGCCTCAGTTGGTCAAATGATGGAACAGGAATCACAGGTTCGTTTCAACGAGCATGGTTGCTTCGTTGAGGATTTCAAACATGGATGTAGAGTCATTGCTAAAGGCAAGAAAGAAGGCAGGTTGTTTAAGCTGGATGCTGGGATTCCTGAGTTAAAATCAGCCATGTTCTCTAAAAGCAGAAATGTGGTACAGGACATTGATATGTGGCATAAGAGGATTGGACATGTCAATATACAAAGGTTAAAGAACATGCAGGCAAGAGGCATTGTTAGTGAGCTGCCTAGATTCAAGTATGATGGGAATATGCATGTTTGTGAAGCCTGTCAGTTTGGAAAGCAGGTGAGGTTGCGGTTTTCTAGAGAAGGCAACATGATTAGTAGGCCACTTGAGATAGTACATAGTGATGTATGGGGTCCTGCACAAAACCCATCTATCAAAGGCAGTTTATATTATGTGACATTCATTGATGATTTCAGCAGAATGACATGGATATACTTTCTCAGAGAGAAAAGTGAAGTGTTGGAAAAGTTTATGGATTTCAAAGCTTTTGCAGAAAAGCAATATGGTTCTTGGATTAAGTGTTTGAGGACATATGGAGGTGGTGAATACACCTCAAATGCTTTTGAGCATTTCTTGAGAAAGCATGGAATAAGAAGACAATTGACTTGCAGGTATACACCTCAGCAAAATGGTGTGGCTGAGAGAAAGAATAGAGTCATATGTGAAGTGGCTAGGGCAATGCTCAATGAATAGAGCATGCCAGATTATTATTGGGCAGAAGCTTGTGCTACTGCGGTGTATATACTGAATAAAACACCTACAGCAGCCATACATGGAAGTACGCCAGAGATGCGGCTTACAGGTTTTAGGCCAGACATTGGACACCTCAAAGTTTTTGGATGCATAGCTTATGTACATGTGCCTGATGAAAGAAGAAGGAAGTTGGATCCTAAGGCAGAAAAGTGTATATTTGTTGGATATGCACAGGATTGTAAGGCATACAAATGTTACAATCCACAAACTAGACAAATGGTTATCTCACGAGATGTGGTGTTTGATGAGCTTGCTAGTTGGTACAAAGAAAAGGATGAGGGTGTCATTGAGTCACTTGAAGGTGATGTGCATGTGAACTTGCCACAAGCAAGTTCTAGTTCTAATTCTATGTCTGGGCCAGTAGCAGAGGCTGAGAGTAGTACTGTACGTCCATGGTCAGGACGTTTGAGACATGAGAGTGTGAGCACTGGGAGTAGTGCTGTGGACAAAGGAAAGAAGAAGGTTGAAGGCATTGGAATTACAGGTTATGAGTCATCAAGTTCAGAGAGTTTGGATGAGGAACTTGGTATACTCGTTTTACGCACACCTGGTGCTAGGCAGGATAGATATGTGCCACCACATGCTAGAGTGGCAGGTGTTCAGAGTGATCCGCATGCATTGCAGAGATCCCAAAGGGTCAGATATCCAATTGACAGGTTGACATACCGTGATTTTGCTATGCATTATGCATATATGATATCTTTGGTGAAGCATGTGGAACCTACATGCTATACAGAAGCTATTGGAAAGCATGTATGGGAGAAAGCAATGGATGTTGAGATGGACGCATTGGTTCATAATGACACATGGGATTTGGTTGCATTACCACAGGACAAAAATGTTATTGGTTGTAAATTGGTTTACAAAGTGAAATGCAAGTCTAATGGTTCCATTGAGCGACATAAAGCAAGATTGGTAGCTAAGGGTTATGCACAAACCCAAGGTTTGGACTATGATGAAACATTTAGTCCAGTGGCAAAGATGGGAACAGTAAGAGCAGTCATTGCTATGGCTGCAGCTAATGGTTGGGAAATGTATCAAATGGATGTGAAAAATACATTTCTAAATGGTGATCTACAAGAAGAAGTGTATATGGCACAGCCAGAAGGTTATGTACACCCAAAGTATCCCACTCATGTATGCAGATTGAAAAAGGCTTTATATGGTTTGAAGCAAGCACCTCGTGCTTGGAGTGATAAGATGAGCAGATATCTTATCTCCCTTGGATTTCAGGTTTCTACAGCAGATTCTTCACTCTATGTGAAGAAAACAGATCATGGAATTGTTTTACTTGTCATCTATGTGGATGACTTGATTATCACAGGTGATCATGGTACAGATGTGATGCATGTCAAGAAAGCATAAAGTGGGCAATTTGACATGAAATATTTGGGTGAGTTGAGATACTTTCTTGGAATTGAAGTGATCAAAGACCATGCAGGTACATGGTTAGTGCAACGCCAATATGCATTGGATATGTTGGCAAAATATGGCATGACAGGGTGTAAGCCTATGAGTACACCTTTGGAGCAGAATGTGAAGTTGCGGGGGCTGATTTTAGTGAGGAGTTAGATAATCCATCTATGTACAGGAAGATGGTTGTTGGTAGTCTCATTTACATGACTATCACATGCCCGGATTTGAGTTATGCAGTGGGGCTAGTAAGCCAGTTTATGCAGAGCCCCAGAAAACCTCATTTGGATGCAGTGAGATGCATTATGCGATATGTAAAGACCACTGCACATTATGGTCTTCTTTATGAGAGTGGTAAAGGCTTGGATATACATGGCTACACAGATGCTGATTGGGCAGGTACCTCATATGACAGGAGGTCTACTAGTGGTTATGCCTTTACACTTGGAAGTGCCGTGGTGAGTTGGAGTAGCAAGAAGCAACCTACAGTTGCTTTATCTAGTACAGAGGCTGAATACAGAGGTGCAGCCATTGCTACTTGTGAAGGAATTTGGTTAAAGAGTCTCTTGGCAGATTTGGGTGAGCCTATTGATGGCAAAGTTGTCATTCATTGTGACAACATGAGCAGTATACAGTTGGCCAAGAATCGAGTATTTCATGCGCGGACCAAACACATAGAGGTCCATTATCACTTTGTCAGAGAGAAAGTGCTGGATGGTACAGTGGATCTACAGTATGTGAAGACTGATGAGCAGGTGGCAGACATCTTTAGAAAGCCACTTAGCAGGGAGAAGTTTGAGTACTTTCATACTATGTTGGGAGTACGTGGGATGAGCTTGAGGGGGAGTGTTGAGAGCCTTGATATCCCAAGCTCATCTACATCTTCATCTATGGCAGTACATCATGAGCTTGAGAGGGGCTGTTGAGATTCAAGCTCGATGTCAGTGTGACCCAGCTATGTTATGTGCTGGCATGTTAGGTAGGAACATGTGTGAGACATAAATGATCGTGTCCAGCTGGTCATAGGGTGTGGACATTAGCTAGGGTTAGATGTGTGTGGACACAACTCATAGTGTATTGTGTGTATTATGGATTATGGTTTTATGCATTGTGTGAGAAGGGAGATGGCTTCCCTCTATGGTTAGGGTTTGCAATATACATTAGGGTTTTCTCCTGTGTGTGTGTCTCCTCTCCCTTTACCTATTTTTTCAAAAGAAGCTTCTTCAGGCTTGCAAGGTGTCATTGCTTGTTTCGTGCATCCTGTTTGGCTGCATTCATCTTGTCCCGTTCAATATCAAAGGCCTGCTTAAGCAACAAGTTGTTCTTCTGGAGCTCCTGATTCTGAGTTTTCAAGTTGTTCACCACTTCTTCAAGCCTATCAATGTCCTTCTTGTGTTGCTGCTGCAACTCATGCCATAAGCCTCGAAAATGCACTCTTGAATGCGGTTCCTGAGCCGCAACAAAAGAAAGCCTCCTACAATAGCCAAATAGACCATTAGCTCCATCACCTACATACGTAAGAAATGTAGTGATATTAACAAAATGAGGTGGATCATTGGTGAGCGGGTCAATAGGGTATATGAATCCATGCGTCCAGAGGTCAATACATTTTCGCCCTTGTGATCGAAGAGTACCCAACAATGGCACATTGGTCACACCACTTGTTTTTGAGCTGCGGGCGGATGGTAGCATACTCAGCAGCCAAATCTACATGTAACCTGAACTTTGGTGCTCTGTTAGATATATCTTCAAGTGGCATTTTCTTTAGGGTTAGGCAATGCTGAAAAGATCTTCTCAATGCGAGAGTGAGGATAGGGTATTCTAAGGAGAGTGCAATTAAGTTTTGCTATAAAAAATATTAGAAGGTCATAGATGGAGTGATTAGGTAATAGGAGAAAGGACAAGGAAGATGGCAAGAGGCATAGAAGATGGTAGATTGAGGTTTTGCAGCATAATACAGTAGAGAGAGAGAGAGAGATGTAGAATATAGACGGAAGTAGGGGATATGTATGCTAAACAATGCAAGAATGGAAAGTGGTAAGCTCTGAAGCTATGGAGGTTGACAGAGGGATTTTCTGCACTTCAATGTGGGAAAGACATGAGAGAGAGAGAGAGAGAGAGAGAGCAGAAAATGATAAAAAGATGAGGCATGGAGGATGAGAGAGTGTGAGATATCAACATTTGGAAGTGCAGAGGTTATGGAAGCTTACTAATCAGAGATGCTTGGCCATGGCACACCCAAATGTGAGAAAGGGGAAGAGAAAGAGAGTTGTAGTGAGATGACGGCATCTTAGAGGGAGAATGTAGAGAGAGAAAGTGGGGGGGGGGGTCCTAAAAGTGGAGGGAAGAGAGGAGGGAAGGCTTTTCAACCATTTTGAATTTGGTGAAACCAAAAAGTTACCCCCAATTTAGCTCAAGCAAATATATATTTGAAAAAAAAGAAATTCAAATAATGATTGCATAAAGATCCCCTTGTCAAGCCTAGTCAAAGTTTGCTTAGAGTCCTTAAGAAAAAGTACTTAAAAACATAATATGGCAGCTTAAAGGGCTCCCATAGACCTCAACCTTCCCCTAATGCATTGCTTTGAGATAGAATAAAAGTGAATAAAATAGGTGTACCTGATAAGTATATAGCTCTTGCTTGTTGTAGACAATGAAAAGTGCTTCTTTAGAAAATATCCCATGATAGAAGAACTCCTTAGCTTGAGTAAGTCTTGAAGTAAATAGATGTGAAGCTGAACTGAGTAGATCTGATAAGTAGTAAATAGAATTGAGCTAAAGTCAGTAGATCTAATGTAATAGATGCTAGACAATGCTAACCTTGCAAAATAATATGCTAGGCTATGCCAGGCTTACTGTGAAATATGCTATTTCCTATTAGGCTCTAATACCATGTCAAAAGAATTAAGACTGTGCTCAAGAGTAAACTGTGGAGGGTGAAAGTGTGTAGGAATGAGCTTAGGTGCAAGAGAGAAATAAGGGTTAGGGTTATAAGAATGTTTTGTACCAGAGATCTACTCATTTTCTAATGCATTCCACATGGGACGAGCACTTTGAATGCTTACAAAAAGTATTAATCAAATACAAAGAGTACAGGATCTCCTTCAATCCTCTCAAATGTCAATTCTAGATTTAGGATGGAGTGATATTGGGAGATAGGAATGGCATATCTATAGATCAAAGTAAGATCCGAGTGATTGCGGAACTAACAACTCCCACAAACTTCAAGGGAGTGCACCACCGCTTAATGGGCCACATGGGGTACTATCGACAATTCAGTATCTTTTATGTTGAGGTAGCGTGTATACTATCCAAATTCTTCATAATATTTGAGTGGACAAATGAGTGTCAATAAGACTTTGAGGGGTTGAAATAAGCATTGGTCAATGCACCATATTCATGTAGATGCTTCAAAGTTTTTCACAAGATGTTCTTTCGCATAACCAGTTAGCATAAGCTAGACTTCCTAGTCAGCTTTGCGAGTAAGAATCTTTAACAAGGTAGAGATCAACTACACTATGATAAAGTATGAGAGGATAAGTGTGGTCTATCATAGGGGTTCACTTTCCATATAAAAGGGGATGTCATCTAGGTTCACAAAACTCATAAAAACTCCCTATTTAGGTTTCTCTCGAGAATAAATTATACCCCCTTTTAAGCTTATGAGTCTTGCTTATGGAACTTATGTACCCCATATTTAAGGTGTTAAAATCAAACAATAACTATTAATGCAGTACATGAGGTAAGATGCAACCCATATGGGTGTACACTACACTACAAGAGATGGGGAGCATAGCCACATGAGGACCTGGGCAGCAGCAGGAGCGGAGGGTGTGCACAGTTCTAGTGCATATCTATGCACATGGCTATATCCTCATGCATAGCTATATGTATAGCCGCATACTAGGAAAGAAATCTAGATATTCTAGAGAAAATTCTAGAGAGCTCAAAATATCCCAATATCACAAAAGAAGAAGTACAAAATGTAATGTAATACAATCAATTATGGACTAAATCAAGACTAGCAAATTAAGAAATTGATTAATGAATAAAGGTGAGATCAACCCAAAATTTATTGCATCTACCATCAAATTCATACATGCTAATTGGTCTATCTCAAGATCCATATGTTTCATTGTAAGATCAACAAAAAAATCTATCCCATTGCTAATGGACTCAACATCATTATCATCCTCATAATTATGCTCAGATTCAATTCCTTCCTCATTATGACACCTTCATCTTGATTAGTTGGTGGTGGTACCTCGCGTTCTTCATCTTGTACTGGACTTCTTGTGAAGGTGAGGGATTATGAGAAGACCTTGAGAAGGGCTTGTGAAGGGAGAAGAACATGATAAGGGCAAGGGAGGACAAGGGAGAGTAGGGTAAGGTACATGCCATAGCTAGAGAGGATTGACCTTTAAACTTATGCGTGAAGCAGAAGAGGAGTGGAGAATGCGAAAGCAGGTTGGGCAACATGCACGAGAAAGGTATCCGATTTTATTTTCCTATTATGTAGCTATCTTTACACATGCTCCCCACTATTAAAGCCAAAGGCACCTCCTCTTTTACAAGAGAAGCATAGTGAGAAGATTGAGGGCTCTCCCTCCACTATAACCACCTACTCGGAGATAACCACTCCTAACTTGACATAAGCAGCATTCTAGATGGCATATAATAATGCCTCATATCTCTATGCATAAACCATAATGTATGCATAGGCTGTTGACCTAAACCATAGCATATGCATAGTCTAAACCATATGCTATGCATCGCCTATGCATATCCTATGCATACACTATGCATAGCCTATACTTACGCTATGCATAGGGTATGAATAGCATAGGCTATTCATAGGATATGCATAGCATAGGTATAGCATAGGATATACATAGGCTATGCATAGGGTATGTATAGCATAGACTATGCATAGCTTCTGCATATGCTATGCATAACGTATGCATAGCCTATACAGCATAGGCTATGCATAGGGGCCATAGACTCTTGACCTAAACTTAATCCTCGGCACCCAAGGGTGCAAAAACACAAAGAGAAGAAGCACAAACAAAGAGGGCTTACCTCTACTAGTCGAATCCATATGAACCACTACGTGGCCGGAACCCTTGGTGGTTTTTCGCTTGAATAGACATAAAAATTTATCATAATAAATCAAAACATTAGTTCATAAGTTCATAAGCACTATGCATAAGCCCTATGCATAGGCCTTATGCATAGATATGCATAGCCTATGCATAACATATGCATAGCCTCTGCATAGTGTATGCATAGCCTATGCATACGCTATGTATAGCCTATGCATAATCCCTATTGCATAAGGCCTATGCATAGCCCTATGCATAAGGCTATGCATAAGCCCTATTGCATAAGGCCTATGTATAGCCTTATTGCAATAGCTGTGCATAAGGCTATGTATAATCCGTATGCATATGCATAAGGCTATGCATAAGCCCTATTGCATAAGGCCTATGCATAGCCCTATTTCATAAGGCCTATTGCATAAGCCCTATGCATAAGGCTATTGTAATAAGCTTATGCATAAGGCTATGCATAAGTCCTATTGCATAAGGACTATGCATAGTCTTATTGCAATATCTATGCATAGTCCTATGCATGAGGCTATGCATAAGCCTTATGCATAGGGCTATGCATATCCCTATTGCAATAGCCTATGCATAAGCCCTATGCATAAGGGTATGCATAAACGTATGCATAGGGATTCTGCATAAGCCCTATTGCAATAGGCCTATGCATAGTCTATGCATAAGGCTATACATAAATCCTATTGCCTATTGACCTACCCCTAATCCTCGGCACCCAAGGGTGCAAAAACACAAAGACAAGAAGCATAAGCAAAAATGAAGAAAGAGGTCTTTAAACAGTATGAGAGGCTATGCCCAAAACCCTTCTCACTTGAATAAACCTACAAGAAAGAAACATAATAATAATAAAACCCTAAACGCTACTCTTAATGCATAAGTGAATGGAAATTTTAGTTTATGTTAAGCCTAAACCCTAGCTCTATGCATATAATGCTTAATAGAACACTTTGATGGTGGAGAGCTCTCCATCAAAGCTCTCTATTAGAGCTCTGTATGCATTAGGCTAGGATTAGGGCAAGGGAGAGGAAAGAGAGGGGAAGGAGAAAGGGAGAGAGGGGAAGGGAGAAAAGGTCACATAAAACTATGTCCAAGATTTTCATTAAAGCTTGAAAGAAGACAAAGATTGAACAAAACCATGAAAGCTTGAAGAAAGCAAGAAAGGGCTTACCTTGGAGAGGGAGACTTGATCGATGCAAAACCCTTGAGAGAGAAGAGGTGTGGTGGGAGGAATACTTGGGTTGCAGGCGTAGGCTGTGCATGTGCAAGATAGGGGAAGTAGGTAGGTATTGACACCCATCGGTTGACACCCATCGGTGGCGATTTACGCGGGAGTCACAGTTCGCCCGGTCTCTACTAACTTCACTGGTAAGCAACAAATTTTTGCCTAAGGAGCAAATTTTTGCTGGAGTGAAAAAACGTTGCTGTGGTCGTTGTTTAGCAGCGAAACCCTGCGTAATTTTCTGTTTGTAGTACTGGATATTGTTGTGTGTTTTGTATGAACCCTAAATCAGTTTTGGCCAGGTTAAAGATGTCTGACAGGTTAAAGATGTTTTTGCATGTATACGCTCATACTTTATCAAGGACCAGAATTTGGTTCCGAGGCATGGTTGAGAGAAAAACTTCGATGTGTGTGTGTGATCAATGTAAGGGCTAGTATATACGACAACGCTATATAACAATTGAGCATGTCTAGACATATGGTCTTCATGAGGCAGTGGCACAACCAAGTGCGAATGATGACATGGAGGAGAATCATATGAGAGTTCTAGGTAACATGCCACACCATTTAGTGACATCAGGTAGAGTGTAGAAGGTGGTAAGGCTTCATACGGAAAGCATGGCTGAGACTCATCTTCCCCAACCAATGAATGAGGTGCCTCCACCATTGCCACATGAGGAGGAAGAGAATTTCATCATGGTTGACATGGTGAATGACTTCTTTGGACAGGAGGTCATAGATGATGCTGAGCAAGCTCCAATGTCACAAGAGGAGGAAACCTTGCATAGAGAGGCAAGCACCCCCTTGTATGAGATGTTCGTACTCCACACTCTGCGTGCAAACTTGGAGCTATTGAACTTGCAAACAACCTATGGATGGAGTGATGCAAGTGTCACAAGTCTTCTTCGGTGGTAAGACTGCCTCATTATATTCTCTCAAAAAGAAAATATTCAATGTTCTATATACTCTCCTTGTGCTAAATTTTTGACATATGGTTTCTTATGTTATGTTGTAGGCTTCTCAAGAAGATTCTTTTCTCTCAAAAAGCTATTACTGAAATCATGATATGGGTGTCATAAAATTCTCTCTGTGCTATGTATGGATTACACAAAAATGCATGTATGTCCCAATGATTGCATGCTGTTTAGAGGGGTTAATAAAGATGCAACACAATGTCTACAATGTGGGGAGAGCCGCTATAGGGATGATTTGCAAGGAGATAAAGTTTCCCTAAAGGTTTTGAAACACTTTCCTATCATTCCTCGCACCCAACACGTTTAAATGTAAGGGATTGTAGAACTCATGATGTGGCAGTGTGACATGAAGATTAATCATCTCTTAGATCCCAAGCATATCTTCAAAAATGTGGAAACAAATATTTGGGACCATTTAATTGGTAAAAGAGATGCAAAGGGTGCAACGGAGGACTTACAAAACCACCTTCAAAGTGCATGGCCAATTGAAAGTGAGAGTGGCAAAATAGTTCTACCAAAGGCACCATGGGTATTAAACAAGAGGGAGCACAATAAGGTGAAAAGTGTGGTTGCCTCTTTTTTCATACACCAACAGGAGTAATTCATTCATTGAAGGGTACCTTCACAAAAACCAAAAAAGAAAGGAGAGTGTGAAATCCCTGTTCCCACCGAGCAACAGATTCGGGGTACTGGCAGCGGAAGTAGCACTTCTCGCGTGGGACAGGGGTCCCACATTCGGGGCCTCGCCCACAGATATCTGGACAAGAGACTAATCCGTCGGTTTGTCCAAAACCGAAACCGGAAAAACTTCCTTTACCCGGAAAGCATGGGCGATTCCACCAGGATAACTCTTTACTCTAACGTAGTCAAGATCATTATGGATCAACTGACCTGACTGCACCTTTAACGGTACTTGGTCAAATCGAGGAAGAAACTTGCACTTGGATCATTGGGATCAACGCTTTTTTCCCCATCAAGAGGCACAGCCGTTGATTCCTATCCATAGAACAATTTCTATCCGGATTTACTTCATCTATCATAATAATAGAATTTAAATCTCGATTTACGGATCCATCAGTCCAGCCTAACCCCATCCGATCCCATGGGTTAGCCAACCGCCCATCCACTGTAGTGATGGGATCCAATTTGGAATTTGGTTAGGTTTTGTCCCGGGTACCAAGGAAAAGAGTTCCAAGGCCCCCTAGCCGGAAGTTCATGCAAACATAAAACTAGTCATACCACTTACACACCCAATATGAAATTGCCTTTTTCTTAGCATCAACTAGCTTTAAAACAATCCTTTAATAAAACCATTATGTCACTGATGACAATCCTCAAAGTCTCTGGTTGAATCCTTATTTCCAGTCATTCTTTCATCGGTGTACTTATGGCATCATTGGCAACCAGAACGCTCACCACCTGTTCTCTCAGGGGCCTTTTCCATAGTTCCTAGCTCATAGTAACCGGCAATATATTCATATAATAGAATGGAATCTCCGAGGAAGATCAGCAAGATCAACCCACAGATCCATATAAAAGAGCCATGGACTCATCTGTTGAGGACCAGCAAGGTCAATCAACCAGATCCATGCCCGGTTTCAGAAAACAACTCTTACTCCTTGTTCCAATATCTTCCACGATGCACGTGTGGGTATCTTCGGCGACCCAGAGCCCGAGCACCGTATGGTCAGCACCCTCTAGGATCCTTCGCAGGTGACCTAGCGCTTCACTCATAGGCCGCTTCCTTGGTCCCTCATCCACCGTACCGGAAGCTCACCATTTAAATCGAGCCGAGGCTGGTCAAGACCTCGATCGACCTTGCTACGCGAGACGTCCTCCATTGACTCTCCGTCAGCAGTTGCAACTTTATCAGTTCAGTCTTCATGACCTTAATCCTCAAGACGGTCAAAATGCTTCTCCAGCATTCTTGACATAAAACAGTCATTTACAAACAGTCACAAATACAGTTTCTATAACGAACTCTTGTCTTTCCATATTATCCACTCTCGGACCACATTACTTATTCCACATTCCATTCAGTGTGTACTCGTTCTCATCCATTCACTCATATAGACTACATTATCTCACATACATCTTCATATTCATTATTCTACATACATATCCATGTTCGTACGTCCATATCATACATCCAATTTCACATTCTTACATACGCATCTACATGCATACATCCACATCTACATTCATACATCCATACCTCCATTTCCACATCCACACATCCACATTCATATTCATACATCCACATTCACATGCATACATCCATTTTCACATCCTCATTCATACATCCACATTCACATACATACATCCACATCCGTATCTACATCCATACATCCACATCCACCTCTTCATTCACAATCACATCCATACATCCACATCTACATACATACATCCACATCTACATACATACATCCATACATCCACATCTACATACATACGTCCATTTTCACATCCTCATTCATACATACACATCCACATACATACATACACATCCGTATCTACATCCATACATCCACATCCACATCAACATTCACATTCATACATATACATCTACATGTATACATACACATCCGTATCTACATCCATACATCCACATCCACATCAACATTCACATTCATACATATACATCTACATGTATACATCCACATCACATTCATACAACCATATTACATCCATTCTCATCCTAACACATCCCATATACATCTTAACACATCCTAACTCATCTTAACACATTCTATCACATCTCATACACATCTTTTTACATCTCATACACCTCTTATCACATCCTATCACTTTCCATACGCATCTTATCAAATCTTATCATATCTCATACACATCTTTTTACATCTCATACACCTCTTATCACATCCTATCACTTTCCATACGCATCTTATCAATTCTTATCACATCTCATACACCTCTTATCACATCCTATCACTTTCCATACGCATCTTATCAATTCTTATCACATCTCATACTCCTCTTATCACATCCTATCACTTTCCATACGCATCTTATCAATTCTTATCACATCTCATACACCTCTTATCACATCTTATCACATTTCATATCTTTTAAAAAAAAAAAGAGAATTCTTATATTTGATATAAGATTTCTCTACACATTTATTTATACATAAATTCCATTTAAGGAGACTAACACTTTCGAAATTAAAATCAATCTTTTATGCATCTTCTTATGCATAAATTCAATTTGGTAGGAAATTACACTTTTAGAATAAAAGAATTTCTCTTATGCATCTAAGTTAAGCATAAAATCCATTTATGAGGAAAATCACACTTTTAGTATAAAAAGAATATCTTTTATGCATACGTATATGCATGAAATCCAATATGATAAAAGTAACACTCTTACAATAAAATAATCAACTTTTATGCATACCTCTATGCATGAAATTCAATTATGATAAAAGTCACACTTTTATAATAAAATAATCAACTTTTATGCATACTTCTAAGCATGAAAATTAAAAATGATAAAAGTAACACTTATGATATAAAAATTTTTCCTTTATGCATACTTCTATGCATGAAAATTAAAAATGATAAAAGTAACACTTTTGATATAAAAAATTTTCCTTTATGCATACTTCTATGCATGAAAATTAAAAATGATAGAAGTAACACTTTTGATATAAAAAATTTTCTTTTATGCATACTTCTAAGCATGAAAATTAAAAATGATAAAAGTAACACTTTTAATATAAAAATTTTTCTTTTATGCATACTTCTATGCATGAAAATTAAAAATGATAAAAGTAACACTTTTGATATAAAATTTTTTCCTTTATGCATACTTCTATGCATGAAAATTAAAAATGATAAAAATAACACTTTTGATATAAAAATTTATCCATTATGCATACTTCTATGCATGAAATAAAAATGGTAAAAATAACACTTTTGATATAAAAATTTATCCATTATGCATACTTCTATGCATGAAATAAAAATGGTAAAAATAACACTTTTGATATAAAAACTTATCCTTTATGCATGATATTAAAATTCAATTTCTCCATGATTGTAATGAAATTCTTTCAATTAATCTAGGATGATAATTCCTAGAATATGGTAGGAAGTCCTCTTTTTATGCTTTGAATGAGATTATTTTATGCATAATTTTTATAAAAATTTTGCCATAGCTCCGCTGCTATGACTGATAAATCTCAATTTTTATAAGGAATAATGCTTATCATTAAGGAAATAATTAAAATGATCTCTAATTGGATTATTAATCCATAATGGATTGAAACATCAATATACATAAACTAAAAGCATAGAAAAAAGCCATTAATTTGACCTCAAGCATAGCTTAATCTTGGGTTAAGGAAAAGCTTTATGAAAAGCTTGATTTGGATTGAGAACGGGTCATGAGTATGACCATTTCTTGAGTGAGAGAGAGAATTTACATAAAAACCATTAGAATTTAAACATAAATAGAAATTAACTTCAATAGCATTTATTAAATTATGTAACTCTTCACTACTATTCACCAATTAACTTCAATAGCATTTAAAAAACCATACTAATTAAACTTCTCAAGCTTGAGAGGGGTTGAGAAGAGAGAAACACTAAGAAATTATAGAAAGATCAATATTCACTAATTACCTTACAACTTGCTTGATTCTTTGTTCACGGTAGAGGCCCCCAACCAATCAATTGGTTAAGTATGTTGATGGAGCCACTAATGGGGATTGAAGAAAGAGGGAAGCTCCAAAAACTAGTGAATTATTAAATGAATTCACAGTTCTTGGCTTAGGTGGAGTAGAGTAACGATGCATAAACACTATATCTTTTTCAACAAGGGGGAGGCTTCTATTTATAGGAAAAATTGAGCTCCTAACCAAACAAACTGATTCTAGAATTTTCTAAATCAGTTTGGTCAATATTTGACCATTTTTAGGTTAGTTAAGCTAACTTTTTGGAACTAGACTTAAATGAGGAGAGAGGAGAGATGAAATATCTCAATTTTTATGAGTTTAAAACTCATTCAAGCATGTGAAATATGCACCTCCTTTAAAGAACTCCCTTTCCTTACATATGTGTCATAATGGAATCATTTTAATATTGCTCATAGTTTTTTACTAATAAACCTTGTACATTTTCAACTCTTCATCTTATGTGAAATATGCACCTCCTTTAAAGAACTCCCCTTCCTTACATATGTGTCATAATGGAATCATTTTAATATTGCTCATAGTTTTTTACTAATAAACCTTGTACATTTTCAACTCTTCATCTTATGTGAAATATGCACCTCCTTTAAAGAACTCCCCTTCCTTACATATGTGTCATAATGGAATCATTTTAATATTGCTCATAGTTTTTTACTAATAAACCTTGTACATTTTCAACTCTTCATCTTATGTGAGCATTTACTCATTTTTGGGTATCTTCTTTTACAAATTGGATTTATCTCCTCCCTACACATGGATTGATGCTATTGGCCCATAGGAACCTTAATTGGACCATAATCCAAAAATTTCTGAAAATCTAGACCCTTAGGCTAAGGTCCTTTATACCCATTTCCAATTAATTCCAATTGCACATTGGAAAGTTCTTTTTGAATTTCTGTTTCAGGGGAACTTATTTTAATAAGATGAGTTATTTTTCTATCCAAAAATATTCATAATCTGAATATTCTCTCTCTAGAATAATTTTCTCTCTCTAGGCTAAAACAGTTAGAAACAAGGTCTTTATATTTCTGAAGAGGGATTGATTACAGGGGAAGATACTAGACATCAAAAAGGGGGTTGGGGGAGGAATCTTACATTCTACCCCACTTAAAAAACGCGAGATGTCCTCATCTCGCAACTTGTGATAATTTCGCAAGATTCACGAATATGAGACTTAGAGAAAAATTTTAATCAAGATTAACCACCAAGATAAGTCTTAAAGAGAGCAAGATTCAAAATAAGAACAAGATTTAAACTTTATTCATTCTCGGAACTTATACAGTAAAGATAGAGGAACTCTTTACACTTCCATAAGCCCGTCCATCATATGGTCACAGAAGCAGTCCTCACAAGCTGCACAAGTATAAGGTAACTCATCTATGGGAATGATTCTGTTGGTTATTGTTGCGCCTATCTCAGTGGTATGAGGTGTTCTAACAAAAGGACCTCTGAGAGGCAAGCTAAAAACGGGGTAAAGGCATATCTTCTCATGAGGAAGAAAACACGCCAGTAAGAAGACCCGCTCAGAAAACCCAGGATGCCTTGATCTCATGACACAGTAGTATCGGGGACCCAAACCCAAGGCTTCGATAACCATGGACAAGCGGACATTGTTACGAAAGTGCTGCTGACCCCAGGGTGTTACCCTAGTTATGTCTTGATAGGTCCGCCATTTTGTCTGCGCTACAGAAGTTCCCAAGTGAGGGAAAAGTGAGCGCTCATACTGTTCTATAAAATCTTTCTTCACAGACTCCCTTGCGTCTTGAAGGTGAGAAATCATCATGGATAAAACTAATTCTTGTTGCCAAGCCATGAAGGAGATTAAGAAGGAAAGAAGATCGATGGAAGTGAGATTACTGTGAACGACAAGTAAAAGTTACGACTTATATAAAGGAAGGAGCTAGCGTAACTTAGAAGCCAACGGTAACTTACCACTGAAGTTTTACCGTCTTTCCATGATTTGGGTTTGGTACATTTTTTCTATAGAAGGTATTCAAAACTTTGAGATGAGGAGATAAAAGAAGTTCGTAAGCTAAATCACCTACTTTCTTTGGTCCACAATATCTGGGAGATAACTTCTTATACTTCCCAAGAGATAAAGAACTTCTTTTGGGCCGTACTCGAGACCAAAACCTTGATATCCAAAACATCGATTCTCACTTCTGAACTCATTGTTCTGAATCCTTAAAACAGGTAGGACTCTTGAGAAGTATTCAGGAAAAAGGTTAATCCTTTTTTAAACAGAATCTTTCTTTTATTTTAGAGAGAGAATAATTATAAGATCAGAAAGGGAGATTCTTACTCCTGTATACCTCTAAGGCTGGGGGAGGAATCTTACATTCTACCCCACTTAAAAGGGTGCGAGATGTCCTCATCTCGCCAAGTAGAGGACAACTCTTTTTCTTAAGATCCAATTTTATTCTGGGGTTCCTTATATTCTGGTCAACCCAACAGAACACTGGGATAAATATCCCTTATATAGAACTTATCATTAAATAATAATTCATTCAGATCATATCATTCATATCTTTAACATGATAATGGTCCATTAGACCGAAAAATTTCCTTTTGAACATTCCTCCACGGGAATTTCAGTCAAGCAAGTTCTCAATTTGTCATCCCTTAACTTGATCTACCGGTCAAGTGTTAACAGTAACAATTTGACAGTACAACTCACTAATCTCATAGTGATTTGCTAAATTCATTATCATCATTCTAGTTATGAATATCATCACAGGGACTCGTCCCATTCATCCTCATTGAGGTTTCGCTCAACTTATTACATTTCAACCAATTTTCAGGGGTCATCATTTTTCAATCAGAATCCAAATCAATTCATCAATTCTCAAACAGAATTAAAAATCATATCAACCACATTCGAAATCATCCTCTGGATAGCATTAACGCTTATAAATTCAAGTCTTAGATTTACTCGTATATACTGTCGGTAAAGAGCTGCACTTATACCCTCGGTATATACGGATAGTCATGATACTCGAAACTATAAGGTAAATACCATCATGTCTAGGTCTCAAGCAAGTCAGGGTTCTATACAATTGCGGTACTTCCAATTGAAGTCCTAATTTACGAATTTCAGTTTGAATAACAAATTGTATGAATTATATCACACAATTACAACCTTTTTGTACGTCTTGATAACTTTTGACATAATTGGCTCCTCAATTGATCTTATTGGAGATCTATGACATAAGTCTGATAAACAGATTTTTCTTTATCCGATCGTCCGTAAACAATCACTTAAATAAAAAAAACATTTGTATATTTATACACAAGTTGCAATAAGTACATAGAGTGGCTCGGCTTCAAAATTCAAAATCTCCTTGAGAGACGCATAAGACGACGGTACTGGGCCATAGTCATGCCCTGTTACATAATTTCTCTAATTGCGAAGGGAGCTATTATTTTCTCCTTAGGGATAAATCGACTGAAGAGTCTATAAACTCGGCAAGCAAGTCTGAAATTTTGAGGCGTTGAAAGATATAGAATGACACCACGCGTCATTTTCAGCTTTATCAAAATCATGGCTAATGAGAGGTTCTGCCTCAGCATTGCACGCCGGTTGTAAGAGGCGTGGATATATAGCCCTGCAAACCACTTATGCTGTTGTCTCTCCACTAGGTTAGGAAAATACAATTCCTCGAAATGGCGTGCGAGTCTTGCTCGGCTTGTTCGTGTTGAAGCGGAAGAGATGAAATGCTCGAAGGCAAATGCAATCATATATTGAGACAAGGTGAGGTCGGGAATACCAGATAAATGGGGAACTTCCATCTATAAAAACAATTTCTTTGATTAAAATTTCTTCATTAAAGAAGCTTACGGAATGAAAATACATTATGAAAATGCTGTTTCTGAACTCTTATTACCAATTTCAGATAAGAATTTAATTATCCTTATTAGCTTTCAATTTGGCTCTGATACCAACTGTGAAATCCCTGTTCCCACCGAGCAACAGATTCGGGGTACTGGCAGCGGAAGTAGCACTTCTCGCGTGGGACAGGGGTCCCACATTCGGGGCCTCGCCCACAGATATCCGGACAAGAGACTAATCCGTCGGTTTGTCCAAAACCGAAACCGGAAAAACTTCCTTTACCCGGAAAGCATGGGCGATTCCACCAGGATAACTCTTTACTCTAACGTAGTCAAGATCATTATGGATCAACTGACCTGACTGCACCTTTAACGGTACTTGGTCAAATCGAGGAAGAAACTTGCACTTGGATCATTGGGATCAACGCTTTTTTCCCCATCAAGAGGCACAGCCGTTGATTCCTATCCATAGAACAATTTCTATCCGGATTTACTTCATCTATCGTAATAATAGAATTTAAATCTCGATTTACGGATCCATCAGTCCAGCCTAACCCCATCCGATCCCATGGGTTAGCCAACCGCCCATCCACTGTAGTGATGGGATCCAATTTGGAATTTGGTTAGGTTTTGTCCCGGGTACCAAGGAAAAGAGTTCCAAGGCCCCCTAGCCGGAAGTTCATGCAAACATAAAACTAGTCATACCACTTACACACCCAATATGAAATTGCCTTTTTCTTAGCATCAACTAGCTTTAAAACAATCCTTTAATAAAACCATTATGTCACTGATGACAATCCTCAAAGTCTCTGGTTGAATCCTTATTTCCAGTCATTCTTTCATCGGTGTACTTATGGCATCATTGGCAACCAGAACGCTCACCACCTGTTCTCTCAGGGGCCTTTTCCATAGTTCCTAGCTCATAATAACCGGCAATATATTCATATAATAGAATGGAATCTCCGAGGAAGATCAGCAAGATCAACCCACAGATCCATATAAAAGAGCCATGGACTCATCTGTTGAGGACCAGCAAGGTCAATCAACCAGATCCATGCCCGGTTTCAGAAAACAACTCTTACTCCTTGTTCCAATATCTTCCACGACGCACGTGTGGGTATCTTCGGCGACCCAGAGCCCGAGCACCGTATGGTCAGCACCCTCTAGGATCCTTCGCAGGTGACCTAGCGCTTCACTCATAGGCCGCTTCCTTGGTCCCTCATCCACCGTACCGGAAGCTCACCATTTAAATCGAGCCGAGGCTGGTCAAGACCTCGATCGACCTTGCTACGCGAGACGTCCTCCATTGACTCTCCGTCAGCAGTTGCAACTTTATCAGTTCAGTCTTCATGACCTTAATCCTCAAGACGGTCAAAATGCTTCTCCAGCATTCTTGACATAAAACAGTCATTTACAAACAGTCACAAATACAGTTTCTATAACGAACTCTTGCCTTTCCATATTATCCACTCTCGGACCACATTACTTATTCCACATTCCATTCAGTGTGTACTCGTTCTCATCCATTCACTCATATAGACTACATTATCTCACATACATCTTCATATTCATTATTCTACATACATATCCATGTTTGTACGTCCACATCATACATCCAATTTCACATTCTTACATACGCATCTACATGCATACATCCACATCTACATTCATACATCCATACCTCCATTTCCACATCCACACATCCACATTCATATTCATACATCCACATTCACATGCATACATCCATTTTCACATCCTCATTCATACATCCACATTCACATACATACATCCACATCCGTATCTACATCCATACATCCACATCCACCTCTTCATTCACAATCACATCCATACATCCACATCTACATACATACATCCACATCTACATACATACATCCATACATCCACATCTACATACATACGTCCATTTTCACATCCTCATTCATACATACACATCCACATACATACATACACATCCGTATCTACATCCATACATCCACATCCACATCAACATTCACATTCATACATATACATCTACATGTATACATACACATCCGTATCTACATCCATACATCCACATCCACATCAACATTCACATTCATACATATACATCTACATGTATACATCCACATCACATTCATACAACCATATTACATCCATTCTCATCCTAACACATCCCATATACATCTTAACACATCCTAACTCATCTTAACACATTCTATCACATCTCATACACATCTTTTTACATCTCATACACCTCTTATCACATCCTATCACTTTCCATACGCATCTTATCAAATCTTATCATATCTCATACACATCTTATCACATCTTTTTACATCTCATACACCTCTTATCACATCCTATCACTTTCCATACGCATCTTATCAATTCTTATCACATCTCATACACCTCTTATCACATCCTATCACTTTCCATATGCATCTTATCAATTCTTATCACATCTCATACTCCTCTTATCACATCCTATCACTTTACATACGCATCTTATCAATTCTTATCACATCTCATACACCTCTTATCACATCTTATCACATTTCATATCTTTTTTAAAAAAAAAGAGAATTCTTATATTTGATATAAGATTTCTCTACACATTTATTTATACATAAATTCCATTTAAGGAGACTAACACTTTCGAAATTAAAATCAATCTTTTATGCATCTTCTTATGCATAAATTCAATTTGGTAGAAAATTACACTTTTAGAATAAAAGAATTTCTCTTATGCATCTAAGTTAAGCATAAAATCCATTTATGAGGAAAATCACACTTTTAGTATAAAAAGAATATCTTTTATGCATACCTATATGCATGAAATCCAATATGATAAAAGTAACACTCTTACAATAAAATAATCAACTTTTATGCATACCTCTATGCATGAAATTCAATTATGATAAAAGTCACACTTTTATAATAAAATAATCAACTTTTATGCATACTTCTAAGCATGAAAATTAAAAATGATAAAAGTAACACTTTTGATATAAAAAATTTTCTTTTATGCATACTTCTATGCATGAAAATTAAAAATGATAAAAGTAACACTTTTGATATAAAAATTTTTCCTTTATGCATACTTCTATGCATGAAAATTAAAAATGATAAAAGTAACACTTTTGATATAAAAAATTTTCCTTTATGCATACTTCTATGCATGAAAATTAAAAATGATAAAAGTAACACTTTTGATATAAAAAATTTTCCTTTATGCATACTTCTATGCATGAAAATTAAAAATGATAAAAGTAACACTTTTGATATAAAAAATTTTCTTTTATGCATACTTCTAAGCATGAAAATTAAAAATGATAAAAGTAACACTTTTAATATAAAAATTTTTCTTTTATGCATACTTCTATGCATGAAAATTAAAAATGATAAAAGTAACACTTTTGATATAAAATTTTTTCCTTTATGCATACTTCTATGCATGAAAATTAAAAATGATAAAAATAACACTTTTGATATAAAAATTTATCCATTATGCATACTTCTATGCATGAAATAAAAATGGTAAAAATAACACTTTTGATATAAAAATTTATCCATTATGCATACTTCTATGCATGAAATAAAAATGGTAAAAATAACACTTTTGATATAAAAACTTATCCTTTATGCATGATATTAAAATTCAATTTCTCCATGATTGTAATGAAATTCTTTCAATTAATCTAGGATGATAATTCCTAGAATATGGTAGGAAGTCCTCTTTTTATGCTTTGAATGAGATTATTTTATGCATAATTTTTATAAAAATTTTGCCATAGCTCCGCTGCTATGACTGATAAATCTCAATTTTTATAAGGAATAATGCTTATCATTAAGGAAATAATTAAAATGATCTCTAATTGGATTATTAATCCATAATGGATTGAAACATCAATATACATAAACTAAAAGCATAGAAAAAAGCCATTAATTTGACCTCAAGCATAGCTTAATCTTGGGTTAAGGAAAAGCTTTATGAAAAGCTTGATTTGGATTGAGAACGGGTCATGAGTATGACCATTTCTTGAGTGAGAGAGAGAATTTACATAAAAACCATTAGAATTTAAACATAAATAGAAATTAACTTCAATAGCATTTATTAAATTATGTAACTCTTCACTACTATTCACCAATTAACTTCAATAGCATTTAAAAAACCATACTAATTAAACTTCTCAAGCTTGAGAGGGGTTGAGAAGAGAGAAACACTAAGAAATTATAGAAAGATCAATATTCACTAATTACCTTACAACTTGCTTGATTCTTTGTTCACGGTAGAGGCCCCCAACCAATCAATTGGTTAAGTATGTTGATGGAGCCACTAATGGGGATTGAAGAAAGAGGGAAGCTCCAAAAACTAGTGAATTATTAAATGAATTCACAGTTCTTGGCTTAGGTGGAGTAGAGTAACGATGCATAAACACTATATCTTTTTCAACAAGGGGGAGGCTTCTATTTATAGGAAAAATTGAGCTCCTAACCAAACAAACTGATTCTAGAATTTTCTAAATCAGTTTGGTCAATATTTGACCATTTTTAGGTTAGTTAAGCTAACTTTTTGGAACTAGACTTAAATGAGGAGAGAGGAGAGATGAAATATCTCAATTTTTATGAGTTTAAAACTCATTCAAGCATGTGAAATATGCACCTCCTTTAAAGAACTCCCTTTCCTTACATATGTGTCATAATGGAATCATTTTAATATTGCTCATAGTTTTTTACTAATAAACCTTGTACATTTTCAACTCTTCATCTTATGTGAAATATGCACCTCCTTTAAAGAACTCCCCTTCCTTACATATGTGTCATAATGGAATCATTTTAATATTGCTCATAGTTTTTTACTAATAAACCTTGTACATTTTCAACTCTTCATCTTATGTGAAATATGCACCTCCTTTAAAGAACTCCCCTTCCTTACATATGTGTCATAATGGAATCATTTTAATATTGCTCATAGTTTTTTACTAATAAACCTTGTACATTTTCAACTCTTCATCTTATGTGAGCATTTACTCATTTTTGGGTATCTTCTTTTACAAATTGGATTTATCTCCTCCCTACACATGGATTGATGCTATTGGCCCATAGGAACCTTAATTGGACCATAATCCAAAAATTTCTGAAAATCTAGACCCTTAGGCTAAGGTCCTTTATACCCATTTCCAATTAATTCCAATTGCACATTGGAAAGTTCTTTTTGAATTTCTGTTTCAGGGGAACTTATTTTAATAAGATGAGTTATTTTTCTATCCAAAAATATTCATAATCTGAATATTCTCTCTCTAGAATAATTTTCTCTCTCTAGGCTAAAACAGTTAGAAACAAGGTCTTTATATTTCTGAAGAGGGATTGATTACAGGGGAAGATACTAGACATCAAAAAGGGGGTTGGGGGAGGAATCTTACATTCTACCCCACTTAAAAAACGCGAGATGTCCTCATCTCGCAACTTGTGATAATTTCGCAAGATTCACGAATATGAGACTTAGAGAAAAATTTTAATCAAGATTAACCACCAAGATAAGTCTTAAAGAGAGCAAGATTCAAAATAAGAACAAGATTTAAACTTTATTCATTCTCGGAACTTATACAGTAAAGATAGAGGAACTCTTTACACTTCCATAAGCCCGTCCATCATATGGTCACAGAAGCAGTCCTCACAAGCTGCACAAGTATAAGGTAACTCATCTATGGGAATGATTCTGTTGGTTATTGTTGCGCCTATCTCAGTGGTATGAGGTGTTCTAACAAAAGGACCTCTGAGAGGCAAGCTAAAAACGGGGTAAAGGCATATCTTCTCATGAGGAAGAAAACACGCCAGTAAGAAGACCCGCTCAGAAAACCCAGGATGCCTTGATCTCATGACACAGTAGTATCGGGGACCCAAACCCAAGGCTTCGATAACCATGGACAAGCGGACATTGTTACGAAAGTGCTGCTGACCCCAGGGTGTTACCCTAGTTATGTCTTGATAGGTCCGCCATTTTGTCTGCGCTACAGAAGTTCCCAAGTGAGGGAAAAGTGAGCGCTCATACTGTTCTATAAAATCTTTCTTCACAGACTCCCTTGCGTCTTGAAGGTGAGAAATCATCATGGATAAAACTAATTCTTGTTGCCAAGCCATGAAGGAGATTAAGAAGGAAAGAAGATCGATGGAAGTGAGATTACTGTGAACGACAAGTAAAAGTTACGACTTATATAAAGGAAGGAGCTAGCGTAACTTAGAAGCCAACGGTAACTTACCACTGAAGTTTTACCGTCTTTCCATGATTTGGGTTTGGTACATTTTTTCTATAGAAGGTATTCAAAACTTTGAGATGAGGAGATAAAAGAAGTTCGTAAGCTAAATCACCTACTTTCTTTGGTCCACAATATCTGGGAGATAACTTCTTATACTTCCCAAGAGATAAAGAACTTCTTTTGGGCCGTACTCGAGACCAAAACCTTGATATCCAAAACATCGATTCTCACTTCTGAACTCATTGTTCTGAATCCTTAAAACAGGTAGGACTCTTGAGAAGTATTCAGGAAAAAGGTTAATCCTTTTTTAAACAGAATCTTTCTTTTATTTTAGAGAGAGAATAATTATAAGATCAGAAAGGGAGATTCTTACTCCTGTATACCTCTAAGGCTGGGGGAGGAATCTTACATTCTACCCCACTTAAAAGGGTGCGAGATGTCCTCATCTCGCCAAGTAGAGGACAACTCTTTTTCTTAAGATCCAATTTTATTCTGGGGTTCCTTATATTCTGGTCAACCCAACAGAACACTGGGATAAATATCCCTTATATAGAACTTATCATTAAATAATAATTCATTCAGATCATATCATTCATATCTTTAACATGATAATGGTCCATTAGACCGAAAAATTTCCTTTTGAACATTCCTCCACGGGAATTTCAGTCAAGCAAGTTCTCAATTTGTCATCCCTTAACTTGATCTACCGGTCAAGTGTTAACAGTAACAATTTGACAGTACAACTCACTAATCTCATAGTGATTTGCTAAATTCATTATCATCATTCTAGTTATGAATATCATCACAGGGACTCGTCCCATTCATCCTCATTGAGGTTTCGCTCAACTTATTACATTTCAACCAATTTTCAGGGGTCATCATTTTTCAATCAGAATCCAAATCAATTCATCAATTCTCAAACAGAATTAAAAATCATATCAACCACATTCGAAATCATCCTCTGGATAGCATTAACGCTTATAAATTCAAGTCTTAGATTTACTCGTATATACTGTCGGTAAAGAGCTGCACTTATACCCTCGGTATATACGGATAGTCATGATACTCGAAACTATAAGGTAAATACCATCATGTCTAGGTCTCAAGCAAGTCAGGGTTCTATACAATTGCGGTACTTCCAATTGAAGTCCTAATTTACGAATTTCAGTTTGAATAACAAATTGTATGAATTATATCACACAATTACAACCTTTTTGTACGTCTTGATAACTTTTGACATAATTGGCTCCTCAATTGATCTTATTGGAGATCTATGACATAAGTCTGATAAACAGATTTTTCTTTATCCGATCGTCCGTAAACAATCACTTAAATAAAAAAAACATTTGTATATTTATACACAAGTTGCAATAAGTACATAGAGTGGCTCGGCTTCAAAATTCAAAATCTCCTTGAGAGACGCATAAGACGACGGTACTGGGCCATAGTCATGCCCTGTTACATAATTTCTCTAATTGCGAAGGGAGCTATTATTTTCTCCTTAGGGATAAATCGACTGAAGAGTCTATAAACTCGGCAAGCAAGTCTGAAATTTTGAGGCGTTGAAAGATATAGAATGACACCACGCGTCATTTTCAGCTTTATCAAAATCATGGCTAATGAGAGGTTCTGCCTCAGCATTGCACGCCGGTTGTAAGAGGCGTGGATATATAGCCCTGCAAACCACTTATGCTGTTGTCTCTCCACTAGGTTAGGAAAATACAATTCCTCGAAATGGCGTGCGAGTCTTGCTCGGCTTGTTCGTGTTGAAGCGGAAGAGATGAAATGCTCGAAGGCAAATGCAATCATATATTGAGACAAGGTGAGGTCGGGAATACCAGATAAATGGGGAACTTCCATCTATAAAAACAATTTCTTTGATTAAAATTTCTTCATTAAAGAAGCTTACGGAATGAAAATACATTATGAAAATGCTGTTTCTGAACTCTTATTACCAATTTCAGATAAGAATTTAATTATCCTTATTAGCTTTCAATTTGGCTCTGATACCAACTGTGAAATCCCTGTTCCCACCGAGCAACAGATTCGGGGTACTGGCAGCGGAAGTAGCACTTCTCGCGTGGGACAGGGGTCCCACATTCGGGGCCTCGCCCACAGATATCCGGACAAGAGACTAATCCGTCGGTTTGTCCAAAACCGAAACCGGAAAAACTTCCTTTACCCGGAAAGCATGGGCGATTCCACCAGGATAACTCTTTACTCTAACGTAGTCAAGATCATTATGGATCAACTGACCTGACTGCACCTTTAACGGTACTTGGTCAAATCGAGGAAGAAACTTGCACTTGGATCATTGGGATCAACGCTTTTTTCCCCATCAAGAGGCACAGCCGTTGATTCCTATCCATAGAACAATTTCTATCCGGATTTACTTCATCTATCGTAATAATAGAATTTAAATCTCGATTTACGGATCCATCAGTCCAGCCTAACCCCATCCGATCCCATGGGTTAGCCAACCGCCCATCCACTGTAGTGATGGGATCCAATTTGGAATTTGGTTAGGTTTTGTCCCGGGTACCAAGGAAAAGAGTTCCAAGGCCCCCTAGCCGGAAGTTCATGCAAACATAAAACTAGTCATACCACTTACACACCCAATATGAAATTGCCTTTTTCTTAGCATCAACTAGCTTTAAAACAATCCTTTAATAAAACCATTATGTCACTGATGACAATCCTCAAAGTCTCTGGTTGAATCCTTATTTCCAGTCATTCTTTCATCGGTGTACTTATGGCATCATTGGCAACCAGAACGCTCACCACCTGTTCTCTCAGGGGCCTTTTCCATAGTTCCTAGCTCATAATAACCGGCAATATATTCATATAATAGAATGGAATCTCCGAGGAAGATCAGCAAGATCAACCCACAGATCCATATAAAAGAGCCATGGACTCATCTGTTGAGGACCAGCAAGGTCAATCAACCAGATCCATGCCCGGTTTCAGAAAACAACTCTTACTCCTTGTTCCAATATCTTCCACGACGCACGTGTGGGTATCTTCGGCGACCCAGAGCCCGAGCACCGTATGGTCAGCACCCTCTAGGATCCTTCGCAGGTGACCTAGCGCTTCACTCATAGGCCGCTTCCTTGGTCCCTCATCCACCGTACCGGAAGCTCACCATTTAAATCGAGCCGAGGCTGGTCAAGACCTCGATCGACCTTGCTACGCGAGACGTCCTCCATTGACTCTCCGTCAGCAGTTGCAACTTTATCAGTTCAGTCTTCATGACCTTAATCCTCAAGACGGTCAAAATGCTTCTCCAGCATTCTTGACATAAAACAGTCATTTACAAACAGTCACAAATACAGTTTCTATAACGAACTCTTGCCTTTCCATATTATCCACTCTCGGACCACATTACTTATTCCACATTCCATTCAGTGTGTACTCGTTCTCATCCATTCACTCATATAGACTACATTATCTCACATACATCTTCATATTCATTATTCTACATACATATCCATGTTTGTACGTCCACATCATACATCCAATTTCACATTCTTACATACGCATCTACATGCATACATCCACATCTACATTCATACATCCATACCTCCATTTCCACATCCACACATCCACATTCATATTCATACATCCACATTCACATGCATACATCCATTTTCACATCCTCATTCATACATCCACATTCACATACATACATCCACATCCGTATCTACATCCATACATCCACATCCACCTCTTCATTCACAATCACATCCATACATCCACATCTACATACATACATCCACATCTACATACATACATCCATACATCCACATCTACATACATACGTCCATTTTCACATCCTCATTCATACATACACATCCACATACATACATACACATCCGTATCTACATCCATACATCCACATCCACATCAACATTCACATTCATACATATACATCTACATGTATACATACACATCCGTATCTACATCCATACATCCACATCCACATCAACATTCACATTCATACATATACATCTACATGTATACATCCACATCACATTCATACAACCATATTACATCCATTCTCATCCTAACACATCCCATATACATCTTAACACATCCTAACTCATCTTAACACATTCTATCACATCTCATACACATCTTTTTACATCTCATACACCTCTTATCACATCCTATCACTTTCCATACGCATCTTATCAAATCTTATCATATCTCATACACATCTTTTTACATCTCATACACCTCTTATCACATCCTATCACTTTCCATACGCATCTTATCAATTCTTATCACATCTCATACACCTCTTATCACATCCTATCACTTTCCATATGCATCTTATCAATTCTTATCACATCTCATACTCCTCTTATCACATCCTATCACTTTACATACGCATCTTATCAATTCTTATCACATCTCATACACCTCTTATCACATCTTATCACATTTCATATCTTTTTTAAAAAAAAAGAGAATTCTTATATTTGATATAAGATTTCTCTACACATTTATTTATACATAAATTCCATTTAAGGAGACTAACACTTTCGAAATTAAAATCAATCTTTTATGCATCTTCTTATGCATAAATTCAATTTGGTAGAAAATTACACTTTTAGAATAAAAGAATTTCTCTTATGCATCTAAGTTAAGCATAAAATCCATTTATGAGGAAAATCACACTTTTAGTATAAAAAGAATATCTTTTATGCATACCTATATGCATGAAATCCAATATGATAAAAGTAACACTCTTACAATAAAATAATCAACTTTTATGCATACCTCTATGCATGAAATTCAATTATGATAAAAGTCACACTTTTATAATAAAATAATCAACTTTTATGCATACTTCTAAGCATGAAAATTAAAAATGATAAAAGTAACACTTTTGATATAAAAAATTTTCTTTTATGCATACTTCTATGCATGAAAATTAAAAATGATAAAAGTAACACTTTTGATATAAAAATTTTTCCTTTATGCATACTTCTATGCATGAAAATTAAAAATGATAAAAGTAACACTTTTGATATAAAAAATTTTCCTTTATGCATACTTCTATGCATGAAAATTAAAAATGATAAAAGTAACACTTTTGATATAAAAAATTTTCCTTTATGCATACTTCTATGCATGAAAATTAAAAATGATAAAAGTAACACTTTTGATATAAAAAATTTTCTTTTATGCATACTTCTAAGCATGAAAATTAAAAATGATAAAAGTAACACTTTTAATATAAAAATTTTTCTTTTATGCATACTTCTATGCATGAAAATTAAAAATGATAAAAGTAACACTTTTGATATAAAATTTTTTCCTTTATGCATACTTCTATGCATGAAAATTAAAAATGATAAAAATAACACTTTTGATATAAAAATTTATCCATTATGCATACTTCTATGCATGAAATAAAAATGGTAAAAATAACACTTTTGATATAAAAATTTATCCATTATGCATACTTCTATGCATGAAATAAAAATGGTAAAAATAACACTTTTGATATAAAAACTTATCCTTTATGCATGATATTAAAATTCAATTTCTCCATGATTGTAATGAAATTCTTTCAATTAATCTAGGATGATAATTCCTAGAATATGGTAGGAAGTCCTCTTTTTATGCTTTGAATGAGATTATTTTATGCATAATTTTTATAAAAATTTTGCCATAGCTCCGCTGCTATGACTGATAAATCTCAATTTTTCTAAGGAATAATGCTTATCATTAAGGAAATAATTAAAATGATCTCTAATTGGATTATTAATCCATAATGGATTGAAACATCAATATACATAAACTAAAAGCATAGAAAAAAGCCATTAATTTGGCCTCAAGCATAGCTTAATCTTGGGTTAAGGAAAAGCTTTATGAAAAGCTTGATTTGGATTGAGAACGGGTCATGAGTATGACCATTTCTTGAGTGAGAGAGAGAATTTACATAAAAACCATTAGAATTTAAACATAAATAGAAATTAACTTCAATAGCATTTATTAAATTATGTAACTCTTCACTACTATTCACCAATTAACTTCAATAGCATTTAAAAAACCATACTAATTAAACTTCTCAAGCTTGAGAGGGGTTGAGAAGAGAGAAACATTGAGAAATTATAGAAAGATCAATATTCACTAATTACCTTACAACTTGCTTGATTCTTTGTTCATGGTAGAGGCCCCCAACCAATCAATTGGTTAAGTATGTTGATGGAGCCACTATTGGGGATTGAAGAAAGAGGGAAGCTCCAAAAACTAGTGAATTATTAAATGAATTCACAGTTCTTGGCTTAGGTGGAGTAGAGTAACGATGCATAAACACTATATCTTTTTCAACAAGGGGGAGGCTTCTATTTATAGGAAAAATTGAGCTCCTAACCAAACAAACTGATTCTAGAATTTTCTAAATCAGTTTGGTCAATATTTGACCATTTTTAGGTTAGTTAAGCTAACTTTTTGGAACTAGACTTAAATGAGGAGAGAGGAGAGATGAAATATCTCAATTTTTATGAGTTTAAAACTCATTCAAGCATGTGAAATATGCACCTCCTTTAAAGAACTCCCTTTCCTTACATATGTGTCATAATGGAATCATTTTAATATTGCTCATAGTTTTTTACTAATAAACCTTGTACATTTTCAACTCTTCATCTTATGTGAAATATGCACCTCCTTTAAAGAACTCCCCTTCCTTACATATGTGTCATAATGGAATCATTTTAATATTGCTCATAGTTTTTTACTAATAAACCTTGTACATTTTCAACTCTTCATCTTATGTGAAATATGCACCTCCTTTAAAGAACTCCCCTTCCTTACATATGTGTCATAATGGAATCATTTTAATATTGCTCATAGTTTTTTACTAACAAACCTTGTACATTTTCAACTCTTCATCTTATGTGAGCATTTACTCATTTTTTGGATACCCAAAATATCTCATATTTTTAATATTGCTCATAGTTTTTTACTAATAAACCTTGTATATTTTCAACTCTTCATCTTATGTGAGCATTTACTCATTTTTGGGTATCTTCTTTTACAAATTGGATTTATCTCCTCCCTACACATGGATTGATGCTATTGGCCCATAGGAACCTTAATTGGACCATAATCCAAAAATTTCTGAAAATCTAGACCCTTAGGCTAAGGTCCTTTATACCCATTTCCAATTAATTCCAATTGCACATTGGAAAGTTCTTTTTGAATTTCTGTTTCAGGGGAACTTATTTTAATAAGATGAGTTATTTTTCTATCCAAAAATTTTCATAATCTGAATATTCTCTCTCTAGAATAATTTTCTCTCTCTAGGCTAAAACAGTTAGAAACAAGGTCTTTATATTTTTGAAGAGGGATTGATTACAGGGGAAGATACTAGACATCAAAAAGGGGGTTGGGGGAGGAATCTTACAGAGAGGAAGAATTATATGGCCTCAAGACACATGATTGGCATAAGATATTACAGGTATATAAATATTCGCTTATTCATTTTCTCTTATGGTACAGAATTTGTAAGCTCATATACTACCTTCCATTTTTTTCTATGCATAGTTTATTCTTCCAATTGCTATAGTTGGTTCTGGAGACAAGAAGGTGAGAGAGGCTATTTATAAAATGGAAAGCTTGGTGAGGTATGAATCTTCTCTTTAATTCACTAAGTTATATTGCTTATTTGGAATTCTCAAGCACTGATAAGTTATGTGTATTGGTAAATAGTACACACAATTGCTATGTATGTAGGTACATATTCTTAAAGGAGATAGATCCTACATCCATTGAGATGGCTCGTCTCAATGCTATTGAGGTAGTGCATATGATTGAGGACAACTTTCCTTGAATAATTCTCACTAACCAATTGCATCTTGTGGTGCATTTGGTTGATGAAGTGGCGTTGTGTGGTGTTGTTCATGTTTGATGGATGTTTTCTCTTGAAAGGTTCATGAAAACCTTAAAGAACTTTGTGAGACAAAGAGCAAGTCTGGAAGCAAGCATGGCAGAGGGATGGTTAATGCAAGAGTCTCTTGTATATATCTCAAAATATCTATCTCGCATAGATCCTTCCATGACACGATTGTGGAGCAATGAGGAGGATGACCGACTAATCACTAATATGCCTTAAGGAAAAGGAAGGCAAGGAAGACTGGATGAAGCATTATGCCACAAGATGAATACATTTTGCATTCTAAATAGTCCCATCATAGAGAAGAAGATTGGGAGATACAAGGATGCAATCAATAGATGAAAGGACGAGAGAAGCGCTTTCTGAAGAGAAAATAGATGCTTGCCATTGCAGCCTAACTTGGAACCTCTACCAAATGTGATCAATATAGAATGGATTTGTATGGAAATATCAATGACATCGCAAAATGGAGAGATGATCACAGGAGAAGAGCATGAGTATACAAGAGGATGCGACCCTCAAGTAAGTACATTCTTCATCTCTATCTCACGTATATACCTTATTTAATGCACTATACAAAATGTCATGCGACCCTCAAGTAAGTACATTCTTCATCTCTATCTCACGTATATACCTTATTTAATGAACTATATAAAATGTCATGCTTTTGTTTAATGTTAGTACAAACTATATAATGCAATATGGTGAGAGGGAAGGAACTTTCACACAGAGCGTGTGGATTCTAAAAGAAACACATTTGATTGTGGTGTGATGACAACTTTTGAGCAATAAAGTCGAGCTAGTAGACATGATACCAATGTCATAGAGGACAATCTTGAGTATTGTGGAACTATTTAGGATATTCTTGAGGTTGGATTTAGAGCATTTAGTCTATTCATCTTTGATGTGTCAAATGGTTCAAGGTGATATATAGAGGTGCTCAAGCAACCGTGAAAAAACATCCAAATGAGTTCTTTCAAATTGATTCCACCAAGTTTTGGAACGATGAGAAAGATAACTTCGTACTACCTCAACACTGTCAAACAGGTTAGTAACCCAACCAATCCCAAATTAAATCTTGATGTAGTATAATAAAAGTGTAACCCCCTTGCTTTGTGATATTAGGTTGTGTTACATGCCGATCGAATTGATCTAAAGTGGTGGTATGTTATACAAGTTCTCCCTCGTTCAAAACATATCTTTCAAGATCAAGATGTTGAGGCCAAATCTCTGGATGAAGTGCTAGTACTACCTCAAATCGTCTCATTAGAAGAAGATGATGATGAAAACATTTTGGATGTGACTGATGAAGAGCATGAAGAACATCAATCGAAAGAAGATGATGAGTCACCTATCAATCATGACAATTCTTCATTGGATCATGATAGTGATATTGAAATTGATATGGAACCCCATCTTTTCATTGATCTTCCATTAGATATAGACATTGATGAAGCAACATATATGGATTTATTACAAGATGGGATAGATTCATGATCTTGACATTGTTTCGTTTCGCAAAAGTTTTCAACTATCTTTTTTTTTCTCTCGAAACATGGCTCTAAGGATTTTAACGGATGTTTTTTTAAAACTATATATCATTTTTTTGTGTATGTGACATGTATTTTTTAAATTCAGCATCCAACAACTCTATGGAATTTCATGCAACAAAAATAGCAGCGTATTTTCACTGTTCAGTAGCAAAATCATAGTATAGCACTGAAATTTTGCTGTTGCTAAAGACGCTGCTCTCAACAATGGAATTTCGCTGCTATAAACGCTGCTCATCAGCCACAGCAGTGGAATTTTGCTGCTATAAACGTTCTGGACCAACAAAATTTTACTGTTAATAGCACTGCTCAGCAGGGAACGAAATCCCCGACATCCCGACAAAAAAAGCGCTATTGAAATGCTGCTAGAAAACACTGTTGTGCCCCCAATGTGTTGTAGTGATTTGTTAAATAGTGATATTTAGTGTCATAAAATAATGTGGCACTAAACATAATTCTCATAAAAACTTACCAAAATCCCTTTAAAAAGGCTTTTCTTATGATGTTGTGTGACATTTTGTTGTGACATTAAACGTCACCTCTAATGGCATTAATGATTGACGTGTTAACATCTCCCGTATCTTGAAAGCTTACACATAGAAAACCCATGTGTTTTTTGGGCCATGTAAGATTCCTCCCCAGCCTTTGAGGTATACAGGAGTAAGAATCTCCCTTTCTGATCTTATAATTATTCCCTCTCTAAAATAAAAGAAAGTTCTGTTTAACAAAGGAAGACCCTTTTCCTAGAATACTTCTCAAGAGTCCCACCTGTTTTAAGGATTTAGAACAATGAGTTCAGAAGTGAGAATCGATGTTTTGGATATCAAGGTTTTGGTCTTCATTCGAGTACGGCCCAAAAGAAGTTCTTTATCTCTTGGGGAGTATATGAAGTTATCCCCCAAATATTGTGAGCCTTATATCTGAATTCAATGAAAGTAGGTGACTTAGCCTACAAGCTTCTTTTATCTCTTCATCTCAAAATTCTTAATGCCTTCTATAGAAAAATGTGTCAAACCCAAATCATGGAAAGACGGTAAAACTTCAGTGGCAAGTTACCGTTGGCTTCTAAGTTACGCTAGCTCCTTCCTTTATATAAGTCGTAACTTTTACTTGTTGCTCACAGTAATCTTACTTCCATCGATCTCCTTTCTTTCTTAATCTCCTTCATGGCTTGGCAACAAGAACTAGTTTTATCCATAATGATTCCTCACCTTCAAGACGCAAGTGAATCTGTGAAGAAGGATTTTATAGAGCAGTATGAGCGCTCACTTTTCCCTCACTTGGGAACTTCTGTAGCGCAAACCAAATGGCGGACCTATCAAAACATAACTAGGGTAACACCCTGGGGTCAGCAGCACTTTCGTAACAATGTCCGCTTGGCCATGGTTATTGAAGCTTTGGGTTTGGGTCCCCGATACTACTGTGTCATGAGATCAAGGCATCTTGGGTTTTCGGAGCGGGTCTTCTTACTGGCATGTTTTCTTCCTCATGAGAAGATATGCCTTTATCCCGTTTTTGGCTTGCCTCTCAGAGGTCCTTTTGTTAGATTACCTCATACCACTGAGATAGGTGCAGCAATAACCAACAGAATTATTCCCATAGATGAGTTACCTTATACTTGTGCAGCTTGTGAGGACTGCTTTTGTGATCATATGATGGACGGGCTTATGGAAGTGTAAAGAGTTCTTCTATCTTTACTGTATAAGTTCCGAGAATGAATAAAGTTTAAATCTTGTTCTTATTTTGAATCTTGCTCTCTTTAAGACGTTTCTTGGTGGTTAATCTTGATTAAAATTTTTCTCTAAGTCTCATATTCGTGCATCTTGCGAAATTATTCCAGTTTGCGAGATGAGGACATCTCGCATTTTTTTTAAGTGGGGTAGAATGTAAGATTCCTCCCCCACCCCCTTTTTGATGTCTAGTATCTTTCCCTGTAATCAATCCCTCTTCAGAAATATAAAGACCTTGTTTCTATCTGTTTTAGCCTAGAGAGAGAAAAATATTCTAGAGAGAGAATATTCAGATTTTGAATATTTTTGGATAGAAAAATATCTCTTCTAATTCTGATGAGTTTCCCTGAAACAGAAATTCAAAAAGAATTTTCCAATGTGCAATTGGAATTAATTGAAAATAGGTATAAAGAACCTTAGCCTAAGGGTCTAGATTTTCAGAAATCTTTAGACTATGGTCCAATTAAGGTTCCTATGGACCAATAGCATCAATCCATGTGTAGGGAGGAGATAAATCCAACTTGTAAAAAGAAAACACCCAAAAATGAGTAAATGCTCACATGAGGTGAAGAGTTGAAAATGTACAAGGTTTATTAGTAAAAAACTATGTGCAATATTAAAAATATGAGATATTTTGGGTATAATGATTTTATTATGACACATATGTAAGGAAGGGGAGTCCCTTAAATGCTCACATAAGATGAAGAGTTGAAAATGTACAAGGTTTATTAGTAAAAAACTATGAGCAATATTAAAATGATTCCATTATGACACATATGTAAGGAAGGGGAGTTCTTTAAAGGAGGTGCATATTTCACATAAGATGAAGAGTTGAAAATGTACAAGGTTTATTAGTAAAAAAAACTATGAGCAATATTAAAATGATTCCATTATGACACATATGTAAGGAAGGGGAGTTCTTTAAAGGAGGTGCATATTTCACATGCTTGAATGAGTTTTAAACTCATAAAAATTGAGATATTTCATCTCTCCTCTCTCCTCATTCAAGTCTAGTTCCAAAAAGTTAGCTTAACTGACCTAAAAATGGTCAAAAATTGACCAAACTGATTTGGAAAATTCTAGAATCAGTTTGTTTGGTTAGGAGCTCAATTTTTCCTATAAATAGAAGCCTCTCCCTTGTTGAAAAATATATAGTGTTTATGCATCGTTACTCTACTCCACCTAAGCCAAGAACTGTGAATTCATTTAATAATTCACTAGTTTTTGGAGCTTCCCTCTTTCTTCAATCCCCATTAGTGGCTCCATCAACATACTTAACCAATTGATTGGTTGGGGGCCTCTACCGTGAACAAAGAATCAAGCAATTTGTAAGGTAATTAGTGAATATTGATCTTTCTATAATTTCTCAATGTTTCTCTCTTCTCAACCCCTCTCAAGCTTGAGAAGCTTAATTGGTATGGTTTTTTTAAATGCTATTAAAGTTAATTGGTGAATAGTAGTGAAGAGTTACATAATTTAATAAATGCTATTGAAGTTAATTTTTATTTATGTTTAAATTCTAATGGTTTTTATGTAATTTCTCTCTCTCACTCAAGAAATGGTCATACTCATGACCCATTCTCAATCCACATGAAGCTTTTCATAAAGCTTTTCCTTAATCCAAGATTAAGCTATGCTTGAGGCCAAATTAATGGCTTTTTCCTATGCTTTTAGTTTATGCATATTGATGATTCAATCCATTATAGATTAATGATCCAATTAGAGATCATTTTAATTATTTCCTTAATGATAAGCTTTATCCCTTAGAAAAAATTGAGATTTATCAGTCATAGCAGCGGAGCTATGGTAAAATTTTTATAAAAATTATGCATAAAATAATTTCATTCAAAGCATAAAAAGAGGACTTCCTACCATATTCTAGGAATTATCATCCTAGATTAATTGAAAGAATTTCATTATAATCATGGAGAAATTGAATTTTAATATCATGCATAAAGGATAATTTTTTTATATCAAAAGTGTTACTTTTATCATTTTTAATTTTCATGCATAGAAGTATGCATAAAGGAAAAAAAAAATTATATCAAAAGTGTTACTTTTATCATTTTTAATTTTCATGCATAGAAGTATGCATAAAGGATAAATTTTTTATATTAAAAGTGTTACTTTTATCATTTTTAATTTTCATGCATAGAAGTATGCATAAAGGAAAATTTTTGATATCAAAAGTGTTACTTTTATCATTTTTAATTTTCATGCATAGAAGTATGCATAAAGGATAATTTTTTTTATATTAAAAGTGTTACTTTTATCATTTTTAATTTTCATGCGTAGAAGTATGCATAAAGGAAAATTTTTATATCAAAAGTGTTACTTTTATCATATTGGATTTCATGCATAGAGGTATGCATAAAAGTTGAATATTTTATTATAAAAGTGTTACTTTTAGCATAATTGAATTTCATGCATAGAGGTATGCATAAAAGATATGGGAAGTGATAAGATATGATAAGATGCATGTGGATGTGGATATGGATGTGTATGTATGAATGTGGATATGGGATGTAGATGTATAAATGAGGATGTGAAAATGGAGATAAGCATGTAGATGTGGATGTATGGATGTGAATGTGGATGTGGATGTGGATGTGGATGTATGAATGTGGATGTATGGATGTGAATGAGGATGTGGATGTGGATGCATGGATGTAAATGTGGATGTGTATGTATGGATGTATGCATGTAGATGTGGATACATGAATGTGGATGTATGGATGTGAATGAGGATATAGATGTGGATGTATGGATGTGAAGGTGCATGTAGATATGGATGTATAGATGTGAATGGGAATGTGGATGTGGATGTATGTATGTATGTGGATGTGGATGTATGAATGAGATGTGATAATGAATGTATGCATGTGGATGTGGATATGGATGTGTATGTATGAATGCGGATATGGATGTGGATATGGATGTGAATATATGATATGTGATGTGAAGGAATCTGAAGTGAAGAGATGGAAAAGGAGGTGATTGGATGAGTACACATATACATGGAATGTGGAATAAGTAATGTGGATTAATGAGAGATAATGTGGAAAAATGAGAGTTAATATAGAAACTGTATTTGTAAACTGTTTGTAAATGCTGTTAGTAAATGATTGTTTTATGTCAAGAATACTGTAAGATCCCTGTTCCCACCGAGCAACGGATTCAGGGTACTGGCAGCGGAAGTAGCTCTTCTCGCGCAGGACAGGGGTCCCACACTCGGGGCCTCGCCCACGGATATCCGGATAAGAGACTAATCCGTCGGTTGTTCCAAAACCGAACCCGGAAAAACTTTCTTAACCGGAAGCACGGGCGATTCCACCAGGATAACTTTTTACTGTAACGTAGTCAAGATCATTTCTGATCGAGATGATCCGATTACATCTATAAGATACTTAGTCAGTTCAAGGAAGAAACTTGCACTTGGATCATTGGGATCAACGCTTTTTTCCCCATTCAAGAGGCACAGCCGTTGATTCCTATCCATAGAACAGTTTCTGTCCGGGATTTATTTTTTTTTTTCTATCGTAAAAACAAAAGTTTGAGTCTCGATTTACGGATCCATCAGTCCAGCCTAACCCCATCCAATCCCATGGGTTAGCCAACCGCCCAACCACTGTAATGATGGGATCCAATTTGGAATTTGGTTAGGTTTTGTCCCGGGTACCAAGGAAAAGAGTTCCAAGGCCCCCTAGCCGGAAGTTCATGCAAACATAAAACTAGCCACACCACTTACACACCCAATATGAAAATTGCCTTTTTCTTAGCATCAGCTAACTTTAAAACAATCCTTTAATGAAACCATAGTACCACTGATCACAATCTTCCAATTTATCCAGTTGATTCATAATTTCCCATCATTCCTTCATCAGAGTATCTATGGCATCATTGGCAACTAGAACGCTCACCACCTGTCCACACAGGGGCCTTTTCAATAGTTCCTAGCCCATAATACTCGGCAATATAATCACTTATAAAAATCAAGATGGACTCTCGTTGAAGATCAACAAGATCAACCAACAGATCCATATAAAGAGCCATGGACTCATCCATTGAAGACCAGCAAGGTCAATCAACCAGATCCATGCCCGGTTTCACAAAACAACTCTTACTCCTTGTTCCAATATCTTCCTCGACGCACGCGTGGGTATCCTAGGCGACCCAGAGCCCGAGCACCGTATGGTCAGCACCCATGGATCTGGTTGACTGACCTTGCTGGTCCTCAACGGATGAGTCCATGGCTTTTCTATATGGATCTGTTGGTTGATCTTGCTGATCTTCAACGAGAGTCCATCTTGATAAGTGATTATATTGTTGAGTATTATGGGCTAGGAACTATTGAAACGGCCCCTGTGTGGACAGGTGGTGAGCGTTCTAGTTGCCAATGATGCCATAGATACTCTGATGAAGGAATGATGGGAAATTATGAATCAACTGGATAAATTGGGAGATTGTGATCAGTGGTACTATGGTTTCATTAAAGGATTGTTTTAAAGTTAGCTGATGCTAAGAAAAAGGCAATTTTCATATTGGGTGTGTAAGTGGTGTGGCTAGTTTTATGTTTGCATGAAATTCCGGCTAGGGGGCCTTGGAACTCTTTTCCTTGGTACCCGGGACAAAACCTAACCAAATTCCAAATTGGATCCCATCACTACAGTGGTTGGGCGGTTGGCTAACCCATGGGATCGGATGGGGTTAGGCTGGACTGATGGATCCGTAAATCGAGATTTAATTTCTATTATTACGATAGATGAAGTAAATCCCGGATAGAAATTGTTCTATGGATAGGAATCAACGGCTGTGCCTCTTGATGGGGAAAAAAGCGTTGATCCCAATGATCCAAGTGCAAGTTTCTTCCTTGATTTGACCAAGTACCGTTAAAGGTGCAGTCAGATCAGTTGATCCGTAATGATCTTGACTACGTTAGAGTAAAGAGTTATCCTGGTGGAATCGCCCATGCTTTCCGGGTAAAGGAAGTTTTTCCGGTTTCGGTTTTGGACAAACCGACGGATTAGTCGCTTGTCCGGATATCCGTGGGCGAGGCCCCGAGTGTGAGACCCCTACCCACGCATGATGTGCTACTTCCGCTGCTAGTAACCCGAATCCGTTGCGCGGTGGAGATCGGGATCTTACAGTTGGTACCAGAGCATTTGGTTAATAAAGATCAACTGAGAAGACAAATATGTCAAAAAATTATCAAGAAACACAAAAAGGTTATAATTGTGTGATATAACTCATACAATTTGATATTCAAACTGAAATTCATAATTTGGTAATTGGTTCTTCAGATGGAAGTACCGCAATTATATAGAAACCCTGACTTGCTTGAGGCCTAGACATGATAGTATTTACCTTATAATTCCAAGGGCCGTGACTACCCGTATATACCGAGAGTATACTGCAGCTCTTTACTGACAGTATATACGAGTAAATCTAAGACTTGAAATTATAAGCGTTAATGCTATCTAGATGATGATTTTCGAAATTTAGTTGAAATGTAATAAGCTGAGCGAAACCACATGAGGATGAATGGGACGAGTCCCTGTGATGATATTCATAACTGGAATGATGATAATGATTTCAGCAAATCACTATGAGATTAGTGGATTGTGCTGTCAAAGTGCTACTGTTAACACTTGACTCGGTATAGCAAGTTAAGGGATGACAAATTGAAAACTTGCTTGACTGAAATTTCCGTGGAGGAATGTTCAGAAAGAAAAAATTTCGATCTGATGGACCATTATCGTGTTAAGGATATGAATGATATGATCTAAAATGAATTGTTATTTAATGATGAGTTCTATATAAGGGATATTTATTCCTGTATTCTGTTGGGTTGACCAGAATATAAGGAACCCTAGAATAAATTAGATCTTAAGAAAAAGAGTTGTCCTCTACTTGGCGAGATGAGGACATCTCGTACTTTTTTAAGTGGGGTAGAATGTAAGATTCCTCCCCAGCCTTTGAGGTATACAGGAGTAAGAATCTCCCTTTCTGATCTTATAATTATTCCCTCTCTAAAATAAAAGAAAGTTCTGTTTAACAAAGGAAGACCCTTTTCCTAGAATACTTCTCAAGAGTCCCACCTGTTTTAAGGATTCAGAACAATGAGTTCAGAAGTGAGAATCGATGTTTTGGATATCAAGGTTTTGGTCTTCATTCGAGTACGGCCCAAAAGAAGTTCTTTATCTCTTGGGGAGTATATGAAGTTATCCCCCAAATATTGTGAGCCTTATATCTGAATTCAATGAAAGTAGGTGACTTAGCCTACAAGCTTCTTTTATCTCTTCATCTCAAAATTCTTAATGCCTTCTATAGAAAAATGTGTCAAACCCAAATCATGGAAAGACGGTAAAACTTCAGTGGCAAGTTATCGTTGGCTTCTAAGTTACGCTAGCTCCTTCCTTTATATAAGTCGTAACTTTTACTTGTCGCTCACAGTAATCTTACTTCCATCGATCTCCTTTCTTTCTTAATCTCCTTCATGGCTTGGCAACAAGAACTAGTTTTATCCATAATGATTCCTCACCTTCAAGACGCAAGTGAATCTGTGAAGAAGGATTTTATAGAGCAGTATGAGCGCTCACTTTTCCCTCACTTGGGAACTTCTGTAGCGCAAACCAAATGGCGGACCTATCAAAACATAACTAGGGTAACACCCTGGGGTCAGCAGCACTTTCGTAACAATGTCCGCTTGGCCATGGTTATTGAAGCTTTGGGTTTGGGTCCCCGATACTACTGTGTCATGAGATCAAGGCATCTTGGGTTTTCGGAGCGGGTCTTCTTACTGGCATGTTTTCTTCCTCATGAGAAGATATGCCTTTATCCCGTTTTTGGCTTGCCTCTCAGAGGTCCTTTTGTTAGATTACCTCATACCACTGAGATAGGTGCAGCAATAACCAACAGAATTATTCCCATAGATGAGTTACCTTATACTTGTGCAGCTTGTGAGGACTGCTTTTGTGATCATATGATGGACGGGCTTATGGAAGTGTAAAGAGTTCTTCTATCTTTACTGTATAAGTTCCGAGAATGAATAAAGTTTAAATCTTGTTCTTATTTTGAATCTTGCTCTCTTTAAGACGTTTCTTGGTGGTTAATCTTGATTAAAATTTTTCTCTAAGTCTCATATTCGTGCATCTTGCGAAATTATCCCAGTTTGCGAGATGAGGACATCTCGCATTTTTTTTAAGTGGGGTAGAATGTAAGATTCCTCCCCCACCCCCTTTTTGATGTCTAGTATCTTTCCCTGTAATCAATCCCTCTTCAGAAATATAAAGACCTTGTTTCTATCTGTTTTAGCCTAGAGAGAGAAAAATATTCTAGAGAGAGAATATTCAGATTTTGAATATTTTTGGATAGAAAAATATCTCTTCTAATTCTGATGAGTTTCCCTGAAACAGAAATTCAAAAAGAATTTTCCAATGTGCAATTGGAATTAATTGAAAATAGGTATAAAGAACCTTAGCCTAAGGGTCTAGATTTTCAGAAATCTTTAGACTATGGTCCAATTAAGGTTCCTATGGACCAATAGCATCAATCCATGTGTAGGGAGGAGATAAATCCAACTTGTAAAAAGAAAACACCCAAAAATGAGTAAATGCTCACATGAGGTGAAGAGTTGAAAATGTACAAGGTTTATTAGTAAAAAACTATGTGCAATATTAAAAATATGAGATATTTTGGGTATAATGATTTTATTATGACACATATGTAAGGAAGGGGAGTCCCTTAAATGCTCACATAAGATGAAGAGTTGAAAATGTACAAGGTTTATTAGTAAAAAACTATGAGCAATATTAAAATGATTCCATTATGACACATATGTAAGGAAGGGGAGTTCTTTAAAGGAGGTGCATATTTCACATAAGATGAAGAGTTGAAAATGTACAAGGTTTATTAGTAAAAAAAACTATGAGCAATATTAAAATGATTCCATTATGACACATATGTAAGGAAGGGGAGTTCTTTAAAGGAGGTGCATATTTCACATGCTTGAATGAGTTTTAAACTCATAAAAATTGAGATATTTCATCTCTCCTCTCTCCTCATTCAAGTCTAGTTCCAAAAAGTTAGCTTAACTGACCTAAAAATGGTCAAAAATTGACCAAACTGATTTGGAAAATTCTAGAATCAGTTTGTTTGGTTAGGAGCTCAATTTTTCCTATAAATAGAAGCCTCTCCCTTGTTGAAAAATATATAGTGTTTATGCATCGTTACTCTACTCCACCTAAGCCAAGAACTGTGAATTCATTTAATAATTCACTAGTTTTTGGAGCTTCCCTCTTTCTTCAATCCCCATTAGTGGCTCCATCAACATACTTAACCAATTGATTGGTTGGGGGCCTCTACCGTGAACAAAGAATCAAGCAATTTGTAAGGTAATTAGTGAATATTGATCTTTCTATAATTTCTCAATGTTTCTCTCTTCTCAACCCCTCTCAAGCTTGAGAAGCTTAATTGGTATGGTTTTTTTAAATGCTATTAAAGTTAATTGGTGAATAGTAGTGAAGAGTTACATAATTTAATAAATGCTATTGAAGTTAATTTTTATTTATGTTTAAATTCTAATGGTTTTTATGTAATTTCTCTCTCTCACTCAAGAAATGGTCATACTCATGACCCATTCTCAATCCACATGAAGCTTTTCATAAAGCTTTTCCTTAATCCAAGATTAAGCTATGCTTGAGGCCAAATTAATGGCTTTTTCCTATGCTTTTAGTTTATGCATATTGATGATTCAATCCATTATAGATTAATGATCCAATTAGAGATCATTTTAATTATTTCCTTAATGATAAGCTTTATCCCTTAGAAAAAATTGAGATTTATCAGTCATAGCAGCGGAGCTATGGTAAAATTTTTATAAAAATTATGCATAAAATAATTTCATTCAAAGCATAAAAAGAGGACTTCCTACCATATTCTAGGAATTATCATCCTAGATTAATTGAAAGAATTTCATTATAATCATGGAGAAATTGAATTTTAATATCATGCATAAAGGATAATTTTTTTATATCAAAAGTGTTACTTTTATCATTTTTAATTTTCATGCATAGAAGTATGCATAAAGGAAAAAAAAATTATATCAAAAGTGTTACTTTTATCATTTTTAATTTTCATGCATAGAAGTATGCATAAAGGATAAATTTTTTATATTAAAAGTGTTACTTTTATCATTTTTAATTTTCATGCATAGAAGTATGCATAAAGGAAAATTTTTTATATCAAAAGTGTTACTTTTATCATTTTTAATTTTCATGCATAGAAGTATGCATAAAGGATAATTTTTTTTATATTAAAAGTGTTACTTTTATCATTTTTAATTTTCATGCGTAGAAGTATGCATAAAGGAAAATTTTTATATCAAAAGTGTTACTTTTATCATTTTTAATTTTCATGCATAGAAGTATGCATAAAGGATAATTTTTTTTATATCAAAAGTGTTACTTTTATCATATTGGATTTCATGCATAGAGGTATGCATAAAAGTTGAATATTTTATTATAAAAGTGTTACTTTTAGCATAATTGAATTTCATGCATAGAGGTATGCATAAAAGATATGGGAAGTGATAAGATATGATAAGATGCATGTGGATGTGCATCTACATAATCCCTTATGTCAAAATAAAGTCATGCATGATTGTAAGCTAGTGGAGACACAAATCATGCTTGTAGAGCCATATTTAAGTGTGGACACATTGGGCAAGTGAACACAAATCATGTGTTAGTGACTTCATGATGCAACACACTAGATGATCAACTGGGCAAGTGAACACAAATCATGTAGCTTGAGTCTTATAACTATTTTAAGGTTATGAGAAACCCATACTTCAGGCCCAAGGGACGTACGAGTTAAAAGAGAGGACCAGTTTGAAAGGAAGTACAATCTCTCAGCCTAATTCTCATGTGCATGCTTGACAGATAAATGATGCTTTCATTTTCATATATTTATGAGCATAGAAAGACATTTCATTTAATATTTAAAGTATCTTTAAAATCATCAATAGAAGTGCCACGCCACAATCAATCACTACATGCCAACAATCACAACAAAAAAAAAAACTAAAAATATATAACATTGTGATAAAAAGATAATATTATCCAAATACCTTCAAATGAACATGCATTTTTGGTCTTTTTTAAATAAATAAAAAACAATTTTGAGGTAAAATACATAATATAAGGATTGCAGGGATATCTATATCTACTCCTTCTTCATGTGTAACATCTCATGTAACTTATTTGCACTCTACCCATGCCTAAACATAAGGGTCATGTAAATACATAAGAACTTAGTACCACTTTTCTACCATCTAGCCATATGTCCAATAGATAGAACATACACTGCAGAGGGTCTTCATCAGCGGTACTCACCTGGGCTATGAGGGCGACGTAGAGGAGGCCAACACCATCAGCGTGGCGAGAAGCAAGTAGCTGACTGCCATGACTGAGAGACTAGCAAAGAGTGAGCAAAGAACTCGTCTCGCTGCAATTTATGAACGGTGCATGCTCATCGCCCAAGTTCAAAGATTCCACTACGCGACAAGGACGGGAGAACGGGGCAAGTCGAGTTCAATTAGGTTCTCCGGTAAGCATCTTACGACACTGCTGTCTCGTTATGTATGTTGAAATGTGTGAGTGGATTGTATTTACTTGATGTATGTTCAATTAGGTTCTCCGGTAAGCATCGTTACGACACTGCTGTCTCGTTATGTATGTTGAAATGTGTGAGTGGATTGTATTTACTTGATGTATGAGCCATTTATGTATACATAGAGCTTCGTATTTTCTATTTATTGGAACGTAAAGCTATGCATGCTCTATGTATGCATGCACCATAAACCTATACATGCTCTATGTATCCAGACATAGAACTATGTATGCTCTATATGTATGTATGCATAGAGATCTGCATGCTATATATATATGCATAAATGGATCATACATACCTCTATGTATGCTCTATGAATGCATACATAAAGCATACAGAGCTCTATGTATGCATAGATGGAGCATACATAGCTATATGTAGGCTCATGTATGCATACATAGAGCATGCATAGTTCTTAACGCTGCCTGGACTGAAACAAGTAAGGGTGGTTAATGCTGCTTGGATTGAAACAAGTAAGGGTGGTTAATGCATTCCTTAAATGATGTAAGAACCTACTTTCTTATATGCATCATGAAATAAAAAAGCATGCGTGCGGTGTACGTAAGAGTTGAATGCAAGGAAAGATTTTCAATGGCGAGGCTCTAACTATAGTGTATAGTGTGTACCTATAGTGTATAGTGTGTATGTGTTAGTGTATAGCGTGCTTGCATAAGAGGTATGCTGAAAACCTGAACGAGTACGACTAGAAATAGGTGCATTAATTTTACTATCACGCAAGGTTTGCACCAGCAATTTAGGCACACCTCTAGCCTGCTCATTTTCAGCCCTATCCTCATAAATTACATCCTATAAATCTGCATCAAAAATAGGATGATCTATGATATCGTTTGAAATCTGCATAGGCTGAATATTTGACTCATTAGGACTTACATTTGAATTCCCATCAGAAATAGGCTGATCTATGATATCGTTTGAAATCTGTATAGGCTCAATATTTGACTCATTAGGACTTACATTTGAATTCCCACCTATAAGCAGAGGCAACAACGTATCAAATACATCCCGTGAGCTCACACCTGTCTCTTTGGTACATGATAACAAAGACTGCACAGCATCTTCTACAAAAACATCTCGACTAATCAAGATACGCTTTGATTGCGGATGATACAATCTGTAACCCTTGCTCTCAGCACTGTAACCAACAAAAATGCATTTGACAGCCTTATCATCCAATTTTCTACGTTGTTGCACAGGCACTAAAGCATAGGCCAAGCAACCAAAGACATGAAGTGACCAATAGAAGGCTTCCTGCCATGCCAAGCTTCATATGGAGTAACAGACTACAAGGCCTTAGTGGGACACCTGTTGAGTACATATGCAGCACACATGACAGCCTCAAGCCAAAACGCATGTAGGAAAGCTTGGCTCTTGACCATACATCGTGCCATCTCCATAAGTGACCTGTTTTTCCTCTCAGCAACACCATTTTGCTGAGGGGTATACGGCACTGTACATTGGTGTGTTATCCCATGACTAGCCAGAAATGCATCAAACTCTTTAGACATGTACTCCCCCCCTGATCAGAACGGAGGGTGCCCATAGTACAATTGGATACATTTTCAACCATAAGCAAAAACTGTTTGAAGCACAAAAACACTTCGGACTTTGCCTTCAGTGGATATACCCATGCATGCCTTGAGTAATCATCAATGAAAGTCACGAAGTACAAGTGTTTACTAAATGACGGAGTTTGCATAGGCCCACATACATCACTATGTACAAGTTGCAATTTGCGAGTGGCCTGCATAGAACCATCCTTTGGAAACGCAGAACGCTGCATTTTACCCAAAATACAGTCTTCACAAATACGTTTCAATGGTGCCTCAAGAGGGGGCAATGAAGCAACCATATCAAATTTCTGCAAACGCAGCAAACTAGCAAAGTTCAGATGACCAAAACGAGCATGCCATAGTTTTGCATCTGAAACTGCCTTTTCATTAGAAACTGCATTTGCTGAATCTTCCACACACTTGTCATAAGAATTGAGCCTATACAGCCCACGAAACAAGGTGCCAGATGTAATAATCGTATAACCAGAAGTCAAATCATGAACAGTACATCTGTCATCCACAAATTTGACTACAAGTCCAAGTCTAGCAAGCGTAGAGACAGACAATAGATTCTTCTTTATCCCTGGCACATACAAAGCATCTGAAAGTGTGAAAGCGCTGCCATTTGCAGCAGTAAGCATAATTTTCCCAACGCCCTTCACTGGGTAAGAAGCATTATTGTCACATGTGACAGTATTCCCATTAGGGACAGCCTCAAGACAAGTGAATATATCACGATGTGAGGTAATGTGCTTTGTAGCACCACTGTCAAAATACCATACATCAGAGTCAACAGAAACTGCCAAACATGCATCATGTACAGATGGGTCAAACTGGCAATACATGCTAAACGCCCATTTTGTATCCTGCACAACATTTATAGAATCTGCATTTGTAGAAGTATCCGCTATTGTGGCTGCATTTGACCTCTTTCTTCTTTGCCTCTTTAGCCTTTAGCTTAGGGCAATTCTTAATGACATGATCAGTTGCCTTACAATAGTTGCACCTGATCTTTTTCTTGCCTTTATCAAGAGCCTTCTCAGACCTATTGTTGCTACCTGTGGAAGGAGAAGAAGTTGCAGACCTACTAATAGGAGAAGAAATAGTGGAAGGGGCTGCCTTACCACTTCTTCTCTGGATGCCTGATCAACTGCATGCTGCCTAGCCCTGTTTTACTTGGACTGCGCTTCTTGCAAGAGCTTGTTGACTAAAGTATCATGCTTGACAACATCAGTAACAAGTCTCCACATGGAAGCAAAAGTCTGATTTGACTCAAGTAAAGCATCAAGAACAGTCTGCACAAGAGAATGATCAGGAATAATCTCACGTGCAGAAATCAACTATTCCTTGAGATCTTTAATATCAGCAAGAAAAACATTCATGTCATATCTTCCTGCATAATCTTCGATTCTAGCTCTTTACGCAGGTAAGAGATTTTTGCCTCGTTATGACCTGCATACAAACCAGCTAGAATATCCCAAGCTTGTTTTGCTGTTTTAGCTGAACGAATATGTGGAGTGATGTTATGTTTGACAGAAAGTGCAATCAAGGCATGAGCCTGTGCATCTTTACCATCCCAACGAGCTTGTTCAGCAGTGGGTAAAACAACAGCAACAGTAGAGCTACTAGAACTTGCAACATCCTTAACAGATCCTACATCCACAGAACCTGGACGTACATCCATACCCTGCACAATGTTCCACACTCCTTTTGCAACCAAAACATGCTGCATCATGTATGCCCAAAGTGGGTAGTTGCTGTCTCCATCCAATTTGTCATCAGCGGGACAACATGCGAAATACATCATTGCTGTTATCAGCCATGGCCACTGACTGAAACTGATGCAAAAGCTACCTGTAATGAAGCAAAGACTGAACAGAAAACAACTCGTGCTATGTAGCACGGTCCACAACAATAGAATACGTGTGCCTGTTATGCAGAAAACTGCACTGTTGAAATTTCTACACAGAATGATGAAAACACCTGTACAGAACTTGTAATGCAAAAACGGAGCCCGAAATGACCTCAGATGCACAGTATAGGGACTTGTAAGCGGTCGTGAAAGCTCACCTCAATCGGAGAACGTGAGTCGGAGGGTGCTAGTAGCAGCGTAGCCCTGGGAGCTGATGCCTGCTCTGATACCAATTGTTGGAATTAGGGTTGCAGGAAAGCACACAAAGCTTGGAGAAGAAGAAGCAAGAATGCACACAACACACAGTGTATTAGATTGTGTCAATGTACAAAGATAAGTTAGTCCTAGAATGATGGGCGTATTTACAAGCCGGGGAAAAAAACCTCCTAAAGAGGAAAAAAAGTACCCCGGTGGTCCTAAGTGTGTTCACACACATCACTGCCTATATATATGGTAACCGTGCTTAGGGTCATTTACTTGTGGGATTAGGGAACATGGGCCTTGAGACTATACAAGGCATGTGCTCTAGGACTATCGTAACCTTTTGATACCTTTTGAACCTTTGACCTTTGGATACATACCTTTTCAGCCATTCCTTAGTATTAATTGCTCAAGCTTTTCCTAATCCAAGCTAATTAGGCTAATTCATGCGACTAACCTAGATGTTACTTTCTTTCATTGGTATCTGAGCTCTAGGCTTAGATCTTAATGCTTTGATTAGGAGATTAATAATTTTTGGATTACTCTTAACTTAGTTTTTGAAAATGCATTTTCTTGATCATGATTAGTATTAATAATTTTCTTGATCATGATTAGTGGTAATAATTTTCTTGATCATGATTAGTGGTGTTAATCATTTTTAGAATTGAGTTTTACACAGTTTTCAGATTTGCTATTCTCTAGTCTTGAGAAGATTAGCAATCAAACTTAAATTTGTATTAATGACTGTTTTTTCAGAACCTTGATCCACTTCAGTGTTTGATTTCTTGAAGTTCTTGATCTTCTTGATCTTGATTTCTTGATTTTAAAAATTAGGGTTTGTAGAGAATTCTAGTAACAAATATTTAGTGATTTTCTTGCATTATCTTGCTTAGAGAGCGTATAGTTTCAAATATCAATCCTTAAAGCCCTTATTTCTTCAAGATCAAACCCTAGATTGTTAAATCTTGGAGTTCTTGGAGACGCATTGCAAGAAAAGGACTGATGTGTAGAAAATCAAGGTTGCTGTGTAGAGTTTTTAGATTATTGTGAAGAATATTCAGATTGCTGTGCAGAGTTCTCAGATTACTGTTGCAGAGTTGCAAAGTGCTGTGTAGAGAGTATTTATTGTAATTCTGAACAGATTTTAGTGCATTTCAAGATTAATGAAGTTTTCAATAAATCTTGGAGGAGTAAGTGCACAAACTTTAACTTCATTTCATGTTTCTTGAATATTGTGCAACTATGGCTTGCTCAACAAGCAACAAATTGATAGACATTAATACTTGGTGAAAGATTAAGTGAATCTTGACAACTTTTGACAAAGATTATATAAAAATTGCAATGAAATTGTGAAAGCTTCAAGAGCTATAAATAACAGAGAACAACAATGAAACGATGCAGCTCTTGAGCAAGAAAATGTGTAGAAACTGTTAAATCTTTTCAGATTCGTGCAAAAGCAAGGTCTTATCATAGATTAGTGTTAATATTTCAAAGACTAATGTTAAACACACTTCTACAACAAATATTGATCAAGCTATACTAATTTTGATGAAAGGAGGACAAGATTATCAAGCAAAACAATTTCATGGTTTGTTGGAATGCAAGTAAGATTGACAGTTTGATGCAAAAGTTGATGTATGCATGACATAATGACTTAAATCCATGTAAAAAATGATGCATACTAGGCAAGCAATGATGAATGTATTCCATGTGAGATGGATTCTTGCTGCAACTGTTTGTTGTTAATCAAGAAAGCCTCACTGGGAGTTGAACCCAGACCATTGGCACTAGCCAATATTCTCCGTACACCATAAGGCTTGAGTTGTGTTGGGTTGTTGGGAGAGACTACCAACAATTGATTGGTTGGCAGCCTTCAAGGATTTACAACTCGAGTTGTGTTGGGCTATTGGGAGAGACTACCAACAATTGATTGGTTGGCAGCCTTCAAGGATTTACAACTCGAGTTGTGTTGGGCTATTGGGAGAGACTACCAACCATTGATCGGTTGGTAGCCTTCAAGGATTTACAGCAAGTTGGGCAGCATAGGAGGGGTCTTCTAACCTAGCTGGCCAAGGGAGCATTAGAAGGTCTTGACAACAGCAGCAACAAGCTTACACATTTTCTTCATTGAGCTATAACAGCCCTTAGACAGTGGTTTGCAAGACAATTTCCATGTATGCTTGAAAAATATTGATGATCAAAGGCAAACAATTGGTAGCACATTGAGCTATAGCAGCTCTCGGTTAGTGGTTTGCAAGACAATTTCCAAGTATGCTTGCAAAAGATTGATGATAAAAGGCAAACAATTGGTAGCACATGTGCTCTAGCAACAAACAAAAGTCACATTATTTAGAATTTGTACATGAAGACTCCAAAACATATTTATGTCCTTCCTTGTCTCACAAGCTAACTGTTAAAAGGAAAAGATACCATAAACTAATACTAAAAAAAGTGAGAAAAGCCTATGTAGAAATAGAGGTCTCATTCTTAGAAGCTGAAGCCAAAACAAGCTTTGGCTGCACTCCTCCAAGCTTGTAAGTGCCATCAAGAGCATTGGGAAGCCCTAGCATCTTCAGTGCAATATGGACTGCCTTCTGATCAGAAACCATCATATCTCCAAACCTCTTCAGTGCATTAGCATAGGCAACGTTTTGATCACTTGAGAGCACAGGTAAGGCCATCAACGTTGGTATTCAACATTCACGGTTTGCAGCATAAGCGTCTCATCAGTAACAAGCACCGCACATGCATTTTGATGACTTAAGAGCAGAGAGGTAAGGCGGCCATCAGAGTTGGTATTCAACATTCACTGTTTGCATCATAAGCGTCTCAGAGCAAGTGCTTCAGAGCAAGCAGCTCACAGGCATTTTAGCGTGAAGCAAGTTTCATAGAAGCAAGTGCAGAGACGCGTTAATCTCGCCAGTGAGAAGAGAGTGCATAATTCTTCGTTTCATCTCAGCTCAGCAAAGATTGGAGGTTTTCGTTTCACCTCAGGCCTTGTTTTGTCTCAGCTCATCAGCAAAGAAAAATGCTTGTTGACCAACCCTTGGCGCAATGCTAAGGATTCGCTTTACTTAAATCTTAGGCTTTCGTTTCGTCTCAGCTCAACAACGGAAAGCAATTGTTGTTAAGGAAAAGAAGAAGCAACAATTGTTTTGCTAAAGGAAAAGAAGAAGAAGAGAGCTTTGCTATACAGAGCATAAATCATTAACCAAAGAGCTCTCATCTCATTACCAGAATTGGCTGATGAAGAAGCTCAAGGTGAAAAGAAGCCACCAACCTGATCTCAAGTGAAGTGAGGTTTTTTTTAGGGTTCTTATTTTTTCACATCTTCTTTAATTAGTCCACATCCACACCTCGTCTAATGCTTTCACACTCCCTTGTCCCATATGCCTTTACCCATTTTTTTAACCTTAGACCACACTTTCTTTGATCTCCCTCTTATCAATAATTCCCTTCTCACATTACCTTGCTACCTTGTCATATTTTTTTCATTTACATTCATGGTACATACATACTGTTGCGTGACGAGTGGTGATCAATGCAAGGATGCAACACAAAGGTGCAAGCAGGAAAACAAGTGACATTCTTATTTAGGGCTCTTGTAAAGAGTTCCAAGTTGTAGATGAGTGTGGGAGTGGGCTTGAGAATAATCCCACATGCGAAGTTTTGGGAGTTTTAGAGTTTTTGTATAAAAAGTGGCTCATTTGAGGGCTTATGGACACATTAGGCTAAACTCATGTTTGAGCTCTCTTGAGACTAGCTCTCCCTCTTTTTTTCATAGAGGTGCAAGCTCTTCTCTCTCCCCATCTACATTATTGTATGAGCAATGTTCTTTTTTTAATTCAATGCAATGAGATGATGTTTGTCTCTCTTCTCATGTCTATTCTCTAGTGTGCATGTTTCTTTGTTGATAGCTTCAAGGTTTGTGTGCATGCTAGGGAAGTAAGTGCTTGAGAATGAAGTATGCTTTGAGCTTGTGTATACATTAGCTTAGCTTTCTTCTTGTATTGGATGCATGAATGAGTGGGATGATGAGTGAATGAGTTGTGGCAAGATTGAGCTTGACAATGTGTGTGTTAAGTCTATGTCAAGGTAGTGGTGTTCTTAGCATTCTCTCCATTTGTGGATAAGCTTTTGTGCACCGGTATGGGTTGAATCCCTAGCTCCGAAAGGGATGCAAATCCCATTGGATTGAGCTACACGTGGATCATGCTACTCTTGCTATAAGTGAGAGAGTTTTCCGTCTCTCCATTGGCGCCGCTGTCGGGGAGAAGACTCAAAACCGGTTGAGAAGCTTGCATTACTACCACTATTTCTTTTTGTTTTTAGGTTTAGGGTTAGCATGAGTGTGGAATCTCGGAGCTAGTGATTAGAAGAGAAAAAGTAGATTAGTACTTACTTGTGCGGTTGAGATCTACTCCCGCTTATGTTTTCTCATTCATGTATATGCTTTCCATGGTTGTTTTCATCGTTGTGTTCATTTTTTGTTCATAGATTAGAAACGAAAATCTGAATAATACATTAAGCTCAATGCATTATGTGTGAGCTTATGTATTATGCATTAAACTTGTGCTTAATGTATTAATGCGTTATGGCTTAAGCTTAATGCATTATGCAATAATGCAATAGATTAATGCTTAATGCAATATTAGCCGGCTGCATCTAAGGCCGTGGATGGCTGGCTATAGCAAGAGGCGAAGGCAGTGGCCGGCAGCAGAGGCGGTGACGGCAAGGAGGTGAAAAAATAAAAATAAAAAGCCACCTGGCCGCTGAAGGGCTGCGTGGAGGCGATTGGCAGAGCAGCTGGCGGAAGAAGGTGAAGCCAAGGCCGCCGACGGTGGGAGAAAGAGAAGAAGTCAGGCGAGGAGGGCCGATGGGCTTGGGCTTCTCAACGGCTACGTCCGTAGCAGCAGGGGCTACCACCTCGGCCGCACGGACGTAGAGGCGAAAGGGAGCTGCAGAAGGCGAGTAGAGGCCGGGCGAAGGCTGTGAAGGAAGCGAGGAGCTGAGGAAGCGACAGGAGATAAGGTGGGGCTGCAGGCGAGGAGGCACGTGAAGGAAATCCGGGAACGGTGCACGATCCGGAGGCGACAGAAAGATAAGGTTAGTACTTTTTTTTATTTTTTATTTTTTATTTTTTGTTAATTTTCATGTTTTTGCATTTTTTTTAAAAATAATAAAAATAAAAAGAAAAAAAACAATAAAACAATAAAAATAATTTTAAAAAAAAAAGAGAAAAGAAAAAAAAATTTGTAATTTTAGTTCATATTTTTTGCATATTCTGTAATTTTTTATTTGTTTTAAATTTCTATAATTTTTTGCATAACTAGTGTAACTTGCATTTCTTTAATTTTTTTTGTAATTTTATGCATAATTAGTATTTTTGTGTAATTAGTAAAAAAATAAAAATAAAAAAAAATTATGTGTTTTATTTTGAGTCCATATTTTTTGCATAATTTATATTTTTTTTTAAATTTTCTCTAATTTTTTTTGCATAATTAGTGTAACTTGCATTTTTTAAATTTTTGTAATTTTGTGCATAATTTTTGTGTAATTAGTAAGAAATAAATAAAAAAATAAAAAAATAAAAAATAATATAGATAGTTACACACATATTCATGTTAGTTGCATTTAGTGGTTAGGTAGGGTTTATATATATATATATATATATATATATACATAAATATATATATATATATATATATACATAAATATATATATATATATATATGTATTTAAAAAAAACCTTAAAATTTGACCTTATGCACTTGCGGTCGGGACGTCATATAGACACTGCCATAGGGCCTAGGGTACCTTTTAGAGTACCTACGCAGGAAAGTGAGACCCAATTGGTAGGAAATTTGGCAGATATTGCTGAAACCTTTTCCGAATCCCAATCTGATACCCTTTCCAGAACAACTAGCTCATTGTCCATGGACAATCAAATAGTCATCCCTTAGCCGCAAATAGGACACCCACAAGATCTTTTAATCCATTTGAAGCCGACACCATGGGGTTACCACTCAATGTGAGACTTCAATATGTCTACACGAATGCTCAAGGAGCTGAGATCTTTAGGGATCCACAACAACGATATCTTGTTAAGATCGCAGACTTTTTCTCAGAATTTGATAGAGCACCTCTAGTCAATGACCAGGGTAACATGTACATGGGTGGAGATGGTGTTCGCCTACGAAGTCACCTATCATCTAGAGAATGTAAACAAATTAGGGGAGCTCTCCACCAAAAGCGAGTTCTTAGACTTATCAAAGCTTTCCAGAGTAAGGGAGTCTAGAGATGATTGGCTCATTGAGCCGGACATGCCTGGACCATCCAATGCCCAGTCCTCAAAGCCATCCATAGATGATTTACTTCTTGTAGATCTAAATTTGAAAAGGGATAGGAAAGGCAAGAGCAAAATGGATCAGGGGGCTGAGAACCAATGGGAGTTTGTACGACAAATTCCAGTGACAAAGGTCTTACAGGATGACCCACTTCAAGAGGTCTATAAGGACTCTTTAGAAGGATATTATGCCACAACTAGATTGCCAGAGCTAGATCTTCCTCTAGCACTTGTGGTGGTAGTCGAGAAGCTTGCAGAATACAAGAACCGAATCGTTGATAAATGGGCCAATGAATACCGAACCTTAGATTGGAAGGAGATTTGGGAGCTCACGTGGAAAGGACAACCATTATTCATGGAAGTGTTCTCAACAAATACAGCTAAACCAGGAGAGACAGCCTTTCTTGAAGAAACTGTCGCTTCTCTCCTATGAGAGTTCATTAGAGAGGGACCCTCAACATCAAAGTGGACCACTGCAAGTAGCCGAACTCTAGCACCAAGATATTATCCTACACCAAAAGTGCGACCACAGATCACACCACAATAACGTTTCTCTCACTATGACAATCGGAGGGTAGGGGAGCCAACTCGGCCTCCCATAAATGCACCTCCTGAAATGCGGGTAACAAGATCTTTGGAGGGGGTTGGTGAGGCAGGTAATAGGGGACCCACACCAATTTGGGATGCATGTGGACCATCTCACCAAAGAGAGGAACAATTCCCACTGAGAGTGAGAGGCCATAGGCCCTATGATGAATATTCAAGACAAGTAAGGCCATCAACTCTTCAAAAACTGGTAAAGAAGTACGAAGGGTCGGGAGATCCATATGACCATGAAGCAGCATTTAGGCAAGCAGTTCGAGCTGAGCAAGTGACTGACAAGCATACGCAAATTGAAGGAGTTCGAGCTGAGCAAGTGACTAACAAGCATACGCAAATTGAAGGATTTGGGCTCACTCTTGAGGGAAAGGCCCTTGCTTGGTTTCAGGCACTAGAGGCTTCAGACAAATCTTCTTTACGAGTTCTGGAAGAGAGATTCATTGCTGCTTTTTCCTTGATGGAGAATCAACATGACACGGTAGCAAATATCTACTCTTTCAAGCAAGGCGAGACTGAGAGTGTTAGAGATTGTGTAAATAGGATGAAGCAGTACATTAATCATTGCCTAGAAGATGAGAAGCCCACCCAGAGTCGATTAATTTCTCTCTTCTTAAAAGGACTCAAAAATTCAACACTGCATACACATCTCTATGCAAAGAAGCATGCAAATTTCATTGAGTGTTGCCATGATGCTATGGATTTCACAGATAACTTCAAATTCCAAGATGGTTCTGGCCCTGAGGTGCAACCTAGGGATCAGTGGGGTGATGACCAAAGTTCCGGGTCTAGTGCGCTAGTAAATCCAGACCAGATAGCTAACCTAGTACTAAGGAGATTGGGATAGACCTATCGCCCACCCATGCAGCCACAACAACAGCAGCAGCGAATGAGGAGTGTACTACCTACAGGTCCTCATCTTTATGGAGCATGTGGCATTGCATACTTCTAAAAAAAAATAAAAAATAAAAAATGCAAGCTACCTTAATTATGCAAAAATTTAAATGATGAACAATGATTTCAAAATAGAAATTGTTTTTTTTTTCTTCTTCTTTTTCTTTTTCTTTTTTTCCTTTTGTTTTGTTTTGTTTTTATTTTTATTTTATTTTTGTTTTTGTTTTTAATAACAAAAAGTTAAAACAATGCAAATCTACTCTAATTATGCTAAAAATTACAGAAATAAAAAATAAAAAATATGCAAACAATATGGACTCCTTAAAAAAAATAATTTAAAATTTTTTTTATTTTATTTTTTTATTATTTTTTTATTATATTTTTTTATTTCTTTTTCTCTATATTTTTTTTTCTTTTTTCCCTTTTTTATATTCTTTTTAAAATATATATATATATATATATATATATATTGTTTTATTGTTTTATTTTTTTATTATTTTTTTTAAAAAAAATACAAAAATCATGAAAATTTAAAAAAAAATAAAAAAAATAAAAAAACAAAAAAATAAAAAATCCCACCAACCTTATCTTTCGCTCGCCGTTCACGTTCCTCACCGCTCGCCTTCAATGCACCGCTTCTTCACAGCCAGGCGCCTTCACTCCCACCAGCTGCCTCCTCTTACTCCCACTTACAGCCAGCCACCACGCAGACCTTCTACCGTCTTCACGCTTGCTGTCGTCTGCAGGCTACGCCCGCTGCAGAGCTCGCCATCCCGCTTCTACTGGTGCTTCACAGTCCGCCCACTGCTACTCAGCTGCAGCACCCCTTTCGCCTGACGCCTTCAACAGATGCAGCCGAGACCTTTCTCCATGCGTCTTCTTGCTTCCACTTGGCTGCCTCGACGCCCTTAGCTCTGCAGGCGCCTCAGCTTCTTTGCTCCTTCCGCGCCGGCCGTGCTACTGCTCTGCTGCCCGCCTGCATTTTACAGCTGTGCTTCGATGCTCTTCAACCAGCCTAAGCCAATCGTAAAAAACGATTATATATATATATATATATATAATTGTTTTTTTTAAATTAAAAAAAACCGTCTGCTGCTGCACGCCGCTTCTTGCTGTCTTCTGCAAGTGCTTCAGTTGCAGACGACACCTTCGTTCGCCGCCACAGCTACTGGTCTCTTCTGCTCTTCCACACCTCTCGCCGACCAGCCTTCGCTCGTTGGCCTCGCCTCCCGTAAAAACGATTAAAACAATTATCTGCAGCGCTCGCCTCCCTGCAAAAATAGAAATAGATTTATATTTTTCTTTTTCTTTTTTTTAGCTGGCCGCCTCCGCCTTCGCTCGGCCACCTACTTCCACGTGATTAATAATATATATATATATATATATTATTGCCGCCTTCACACACTTGTTGGCCTCACGACCCCCTCCACGATGCAGCTCTCAAAGCAACTGAAAAAAAGAAATATATATCTATATATATATAGATTTATATTTCTTTCTTAAGGCCGCCTTGAAGGCTCTTTCAACGGCCACTCAATACTTCCACGCAATTATTCTTCACGATGCAACAGCCTATGCCTTTTGTGTGTTTTTTTAAAAATATATATATATATATATATATATAACAAAAATACAAATAAAATTTGCAACCACTCTCCTCCTTTTTTTTTTTTTCTTTCTCCCTTCTCTTTCCCTCTCTCCTCTCTTCCTTGAGCGGGCTCCACGCTTGGGAGTCTATGGAGCTTGCATAAGCTATGGAAGAGCTTAGCAACGCACCTCTTTTCTTTTTTTTTCTTTTTTTTTTTACTAATCACGTGTTAACGAAGAGCATGAAAGCATGAAATGGCAAAAAACAATGAATGTAAGCATAATGACGGTACTTGAAAAGGAATAAAATCAATAAAACTTAAAAAACAATGCGGGAGAAACCTCAACCGCTCAATAGTTTTTTTCTTATCGTGGTTTCCACACACTCTCAACCGGATTTGAGTCTTCTCCCCGGCAGCGGCGCCAATGGAGAGACGGAAAACTCTCTCACTTGTAGCAAGAGTTGTATGATCCACACTAAGCTCAATCCAATGGGATTTGCATCCCTTTCGGAGCTAGGGATTCAACCCGTACCGGTGCACAAAAGCTTATCCATTTGATGATGGAGAGAATGCTAGGAATACTACTACTATTGACATAGACTAACACATACTCAAGCTCAATCTTGCCACACTCAATCACTCAACATCCCACTCATTCCATGCATCCAAACAAGAAGAAAGCTAAGCTATTGCATACACAAGCTCAAAGCATCCTTCATTCTCAAGATCTTACTTCCTAGCATGCACACACACCTTGAAGCTATCAACAATAAAGAAACATGCTTACTAGAGAATAGACATGAGAAGAGAGACAAACATCACTCATTGCATTAACAAAAGAATAGACTTACAATAATGTAGCTGGGGAGAGAGAAGAGCTTGCACCTCTATGGAAGAAGAGGGAGAGCTAGTCTCATGAGAGCTCAAACATGAGTTTGCCCAATGTGTCCATGCTCTCAAATGAGCCACCTTTTATACAAAAATTCTAGAACTCTCAAAAGTTCCCATGTGGGATTATTGTGAAGCCCTCTCCCACATACATCTACAAAGTGGAACTCTTTACAAGAGCCCTAAGTATCTTTTTTGTTGCTTCCTTGTATTGATCTTCATTTGCATGCAACACTACTCTTGCTACAAGTGAGAGAGTTTTCCGTCTCTCCATATACCTTGCTACCTTGTCTTATTTTTTTCATTTACATTATACTCATGGTACATACATACACTCCTTGAGAGATATGGGCATGCATGGAGATTGATGGGGTTGTTTCTTACATGTGAGTTCACTTTCAGGGTTTGTTGGGACATATTTGTGTGCATAAGTGCTTTGTGAATCTTACTCACATGCCTTGGAATTCATTGATAATTTGTTTCATGATTCATACACTTGTCATTTGTGGAGTGTGTTCACATGTTTTTGGGATTGTTGGGGCTTGTTCACATGTTCTTTTAACGCATTGTGAGACTTGTTCACACGAGTCCTTTTGTGTGAGATGTTCGCTCGCTCTAATCTTTCATTGGATATTGTTCACATGCTTAGGGCTTTTATGGGGCGTGTTCACATGCATTAGCACATTGTGGGATTTATTCTTTTCACACATATTGGCACTTAATTTGGGTGCATTCACATACGGTGTGAGTTCATTGTGCATTGTAGCCCTTGTTCACACGCTTTGAGCGTCGGGTAGTGTTCACACACAGCCATGGTTTATTACTATTACCCCTCTACTACTTGCCATGGTCCTCTCTTCCTTTGGCAATGACATTATCTTGTGACTCTCAATGATTGGGGATGCATGTGATGCTAGATTTTTAGTGGGGATTCTTCGTACGCAGTATCATGGGTTACCTGACATGATCAGATTATACATCACTTTTGGTGAATGTGTGCATACATTTGGGACATCTAGACTTCAACCATAGGATTCTTCATCATCTATTTCACGTGATGAGGAGATACTCCATTTAGGCCATAGATGGATGATGGAGTTGCAGAGTTTATTGTCTATACATGTATGTTCCTCATTTATGGGATGAGAGATTGGCATCTTCAGTGATCCTTTGACTGTTGGTCATTGAGATATTTCTTAGAGGCATATGGACCAATTTTTCTCAGTTGGGATGACTCCTATGGTTGCTTATTTGAGTGTCCTACATTCTTGAGTAGTCATGATTATGTTCCTGAGGATGTATACCACATCGACATCGGCACAGATGATGATGATGATGATGTATCACACCCACATATCCATGATGATGTATCGTGCACACATACACATGATGATACTGATGTATCACACACACATACACATGATGATAGTGATGTATCGCACACACATACACATGATGATAGTGATACATGCACACATGATGACACTGACACATGCACATGATGATGATGTATGTGATAGTGATAGTGAGAGTGATGTGTGTGAGTTAGATCATGTGGTCATGATCTTGATGGCAGGGATGGCAGAGCGAGGATTTCAAGCATTATGATTGATGGTACACTTATGTCTACCTACCATCCAACGGATCATACTGTGTCTTGACTAGGTGAATATGGTTAGATTTCCATGTATAGATCACAATGAATATAAACAATCATATACATTGTTTTGCATTATCTTTAAGAATTTATAAAACCATTTAAAATCTCATCTTTAAAAAATTTTAAAATTATTTAAAATGCCATAAAGGGATTATAAACATTGTTTTGCACTGTCTTTAAGAATTTATGAAACCATTTAGGAAACTATCTTTAAACATTGCTGAAATTATTCAAAATGCCATCTAATAAAATCTCTCTTTCCATCTGTTTCTCTCCTCCTTCCACTGTCTTGACTTAGGTGATTTTGGCTAGACAGTGAATATAAAACAATTTTAATCTCTCTCTCTCTCTCTCTCTCGCTCGCTCTATCTCTCCCTCGATTCACGTGATTATGGCTAGAAAGATATGTATATATGACAATGAATATTTAGCTTGACTGTTCACAGTGCCTTTCCTCTCTATCTGTGTCTTGATACTCTCTCTCTCTCTCTCATATATTTCTCTTGATCTACTTGATTGGTGGTAGCAGTTCAGTGAATGTGCAACAATGGATGCTTCTTTTGGCGCAATCATGCATACCATTTTCAACGAGCGATGTACACACCTTATCGGCATTTCGCACGAGGCCTTGATTGAGGGGAAAACAACAGGGTCAGGAGCTTTTGGCACAGTGAAGGAGTATAAGGTCCAGGGCATCTCATTTCTTCCAGAGCACATTACTTTTTGCGGAAAGCTTTACAAGGGAGAAGGCAGCTCAAGATTTGAGAGCTTTCAGGCAGAGCAGGGCATGCAGGTTCTACACCCATCCATCGTGCAATGCATAGCCTTCACCAAGGAATTGCCGTGGATCACTATTTTTTCGTTATATAACGTGGCTTGCTGGGTGACACACTCTTGAAGGTTTCTTTCAGATACAGTGAATTTACCAAAGCGATGTACCGCTTGGATCAGGGATGGAAAAATCCCCCGCCTGCTGACATACAATTAAGCCAGGTGCACCTCGCTCAGATAAAGGAGGTGGCTTTGAATATGCCTCACATTATGCATGCCCTGGGGTGGATGGCCTAGCAGCCGCACACATGGCTAGCATCATTCACACTGACCTACATCCCTTCAATTGCTACATCCCTTCAATGTTGTGCTAGATTTTACAAAGGATTTAAAAGCACGCATTGGTATCATTGACTGGGGCCTTCTGCTGAGAGCGCCCAAAAAGCGAGTATCGCTCAATTTTGTATTCGAAGCCAGTAAAAATCCAAAAAGGTGGTAGAGGCTCAAGCTTATGCCGACACGGAGCGGAACAAGCGACCATGGATAGTTCTAGAGATTTTTGATCCTCTCTTGGAAGATGCATACACTCCTGCGAGCGAGCGATGTTTTCGCCTTGGGATATTTATTAGAGGTGTTATATGACTTTTGGAGGAAAGTGTAGGAGTTGTGGTGGATGGGCGGCAGTACTCACGACAAAGCCACCATGGATTTTCTCTTTCACTCTTTCAGTCTGAGTGCTCTCCTAATCATAAACTGCCATCCATGTAAATGTTTCACAAATTGCATCTTTGTTTCGAAGAAGAGACTCGAAAGTATAGAAGTGAGTGCAAAACTTGGTCTCTGCAGGAAGCTTTAACATAACTGACATGCGAGGCCAAAAAATATCTAACACTCTCTGTCTCTTGAGCATAAATCTCACAAGCTTGCAAATAGTATCGACGACGATTGAGATAAACCATTTGGTATCATCACTTTTATACCAACCTTTCAATACAAGATTCAAACTATGAGTATTGCAGCTAGACGGGAAAACATGTGGATATTGTCGCTTTAAGATTTTGGATGCATTCTTGCAATTTTTTGCATTGTCCTTAACAATTTGGACTACATTTTTGGCACCCACTTCTTCTATCACAGAGGCAATGATACCAGCAATATACGCCCCAGATTTTATTGCACCAGCCGAGTCCACGGCGCGCATAAAAGTCTCACCTCTAGGTGAAACAACCATTATATTAATTAATGGTTTTCTTTGTACATTGGACCATCCATCGCTGACTATACTACATCCAGAAAGCTCTATGTTGCTAAGAATTATTCTATGTACACGTTCTTTCGCTTGAGCATAGCATTTCTCCAATAGATCATTTCGCATAGCATTTCTCCAATAGATCATTTCGCATAGCATGATACGAAGGCGGCGAGAACCCTGATCCAAATTCACCGATTTTCTTCCATGCTCTCTTCCAATGCTCACTCTCCACCATCACCATAGCACTCCCTGAAAAGTAGATCGCTTCAGCAAGGGCGAGCTGTGCATCATCGAGCAGACCGTTACGTAAGCTTTCCTACAATGAAGTTTGACGCATGGGTATGTTAAAGTGACGCTTGCAAGAAGATGCACTGGGTAGATTACTTTCTAGTTGCACCTTAAAGTTCGGAGTACAAGCCCGCGATGCTTCCAGAGTTTGATGATTAGAACAACAATGTTCTTCCTGCCTCGATACATTGGCAGTAGATGAGAACTATTTCCTTGCGTTTTTCTTCTGTATTTCATCTCTTAAACATTTGGCCACTGCAGGTGCAGAGGGGTGGGTACATCCTCCACCTTTTTTCTTCACTCCACCTAAAAAGTGTTCTCTTAATCGAGGCACCCCACTTGATTTTACTGCGTGGCATAGCTTACACTCCCAATATATGAATCGGTCACCGATGTTAATTGCATATTGCCACACTATCCCACGTGCCTTTTTTTTCTGCTATTCTGAATTTGAGCTCTATTAGAAGTATCGCTAGGTCCAATGTTTTCTTCCATCTCAAATAACCTATTCAAGTAAGCATACAATAATGAATACACAAACTAAGTAACAACAAAGCCACTCACATATTACAAAACATATATCACCACAGAAACATAGAAGCCTTAAAAAACCAAGTGATTACTGAAAAGCTAAAATGTAGCCAAGCAAAAATCTAAAACTAGTTTGAATCTATTTTGACAAAAATAAAAGATCGTCATACATGTTGATCGTCATATATGTTGTTTATTGTTTTTATTTTAAAAGAGAAAGACATCCATGACGATTCATGCTAACTGCAAAGGATGACTAAAAGTTTTTTGCCTATAGGAGTTTTATTTTTCAACTTACAGAACCGTAGATATTAATTTTTGCTAGACTTTTAGCGTCACGACAAGACAAGACAAATGCATAAATGTGTATTCTAAGATTAAGATACATGTAATTGACAGCATGCATACAATGCACATTGCACCCCCAATGAAGGATGTCTTTCGTACCCAATAAAGGATACTTTAAACAAATCAAAGATCTATGATTGCCCAATACTCTAGTATAGGACAAAAGACCTTCTCTAAGACTCTAACATTGACAAAGCAAATCAAAGATCTATGTTTGCCCAACACTCTAGTATAGGACAATAGACCCTTGTCTAATAAAGACTATATCAAATATCAAGAACCAATACAAGCCCCTAAGGAGGACTCTTGGCTCCATCAAACCATTTATAGAGCAGAATAAGGTAGACTACCTGCGCTGCTCGAACGCAAAGTTGAAGTGACTCCAACTTTGTCCCTAAATCTCCGCGAGTATTAGCTACGAACCACACTCTGCCCACAATTCAAAGAATTGAGGACTAGTCAGTAGCCTTAGGAGTGCCAACAAGGAAAGATAATAGTCCCTAAGATAAGGATGTTCTTCCCTAGAGGACGCTCCTAGCCAACTGGGAGCTCTATAAGCACTTCAAGGAAAGATGTGACGCCCCCAAAACAAGGACAATCTTCCCAAAAAGCTGGCTGGAGGGTGTTGGGTGCCTTTTATTAATAAGAAATATGCCTGTCTCGGGATTCTTTGTTTCCCGGCGGGGCCCGCCAAGAAACAAAGAATCCCGACGAGTTTACAAGAATAGTAAGTTTTGGCCGGTAAGAGATCAAGTCTTGTGAATATATGTTGTGATCACATGTTTTAGAATGTTAATAACACGTTTTGTTAACGTGATCACGAATTTGTGAACACGTTTATGAAATCCCTGCTTCAAGCACACGCTGCTGCTGCTCAGCCTCTGAGAGAGGTCGGGGGAATGGTGTACGCGTGGCTCTAAATGAGCCGGTGTCTCCAGGCTACTTGGAGACATCCTCAATATTGTCCAGTCCTGAAAACACATCTGGCTGTACATCTTCCTATCGAGTCTCTACCTCTCTGTCCATGCTTGTATGCTTCTTTTTGATGCGTTTTTGCACTTGTTGAAATGCCTGTGCCGCAGCGACTGCCTGTATTAAATTGTGTGCACCAGACGGTACGTTTGGGTTCTCAGTTTTGCGTGCAGTGTGCTTAGTTCTAGCCATCCATTGACTTACACGAGTGAATGAACGTGAAAATGTACTTTTAAAACTAACTTTTACAGGTTTATATAGTTTTTGAAAAAACTTATTGATAAAAAATATATCTCTAGAAATTTAAAAAAGAAGCTTTAACTTAAAAAAGGCTACAATTTTTTAATATGGAACCCATTTTTGATTGATACGCCTACGCGCACCGAACCACTCATGCATCCCATGCATGGCACTTGATGCTCACCATGCAATTGCTCGTTGTAGATTGACATTTTTTACAACCTTTCGTAGTAATGACACCTGCCCTTTTGGTTTTTGTCGGCGTCGACCTCCCAAACTGCGATAAAACCAATTAACCATCTCATGCAAGGCATTGCTTTTTTCCTTACCACCTCCACAATGTCGCGTGTGCTTAAAGTATGCTGCCTTAGCTTGATAATGAGAGTGCTCCATTCCTTGGGTGATCCCAATTGCCATTGGACCATATTGGTCGAGAAAAAACTGTGCGTGGGCAAATATAATGTGCTGCAACAAAGATCATATCAGAATTTTACTATTTGGCGATGAATATCAGTAAATAGATAGAAAGGTAAATACCATATAGTGGGTGATATGTGTTTCTCCCCATGCATCAACCATTTGTTGAGTAAATGTATGTATTGCAGTCTTTAAGTTTGTATAATCTCCTCAGCAACTAGTGGAGCCTTTTCTAGCAATTGAATCATTTTATCAAGTGACTCCCACAGCCTTGCATGCTTGAGACCAAGCTCTGCATTATTCCCACGATAAGTGGTGCATTCACAAATGGCCTTCCATATCTCATATTTTGTGTGACTATTCTACCCCTCGTAATTTGAGAGAAGGTGTCTTGCTTTGGACCCACCCATGCATATTTTGTTTGGATTATCCTGACCTGGTCTTGACTTTTTAGTATCCTTAGTTAACTTTACAGCACCACCATGAAGCCCCACGCTTGAAAGGACATCTTTCCGCTTACTGATGCATTCGTTGTGCGAAGATGTTCAGGCTCCATATTCCATGCATAATTGATATGTAACTTCAGTAATTTGTCCATTATGCGTAACCTAGCATGAAGCGTGCAATTATGAACACGGGAAAGTGGAATCTCTAATATAGGGCTCCATGAGATATCTTCTTGATCACGATTCATTAGGAACTCAATGGAGTCTTCTTGGGCCCTTTAATTTGCCATGAGGTTATGGAAACGTTTAACTTTTTGACAAATAGGAGCCCGCCATGTAAGCAAAAACCATTGGTTTGTAAGAGAGGTGTAAGAGTGTTCAAAGGGTGCACTTTTTCCCCCAAAAAGGGGGGGGGCAATTTTACAATTTTCGGACCTCCATAACTTCTACATATAAGCTCCGATCTGAGCGGAGATTACAGATCCGTGATCTACGCATCAAGAGCTTTCCATAGATATCTTACATGATATGGTTTTATCCGCTAGATTTTAAATTCCATTTTCCCCCCCAAATTCAAATTCGAATAAAGTAGCCGTTTTGAAGCTTCAAATTAGAAAACGTTTCTTCTTAAGAGAAAAGGTTTGACTTCCTTAAACTGCCAAATAAAAGGGCCCAAGAAGACTCCATTGAGTTCCTAATGAGGCGGACAATTGGTATTACAATTCATAATGCCATTAACCCATTCAATAGGTTTCTTTGGATCTTTGTTTTGCCTTGTACTCATTGAAGGTGGTTGTACATTTTTCTTGCCCTTTGCATGAGATTTGGTTGTCTTGGTGGTTGCAACCTTGCCTGAAGCTTTGCCGCATTCAATATACTCTGATTTTGAATGGCAGTAATAAATACATGGAAAAAAAGTATTTGCTCCTAGCTTGCATCCTAGCATACACTTCAATGTCTTTAAATCCCCTACCATGTGCCACTCAACTGTAAATGTTCCTACATATTCCACATGCAAAGTCTCTCCTTTTGATTGCAATGATATGACATTTGGGATGCCTATTCGGATAAGGTACCATCGCAATGTATCATTCGTCTCCTGTGGAAGCTCAAATGCTGACAACCACCATATATTCTTTTCTGATTGCACTCCATAGTAATCTTTTCCCTGAGATTGCCTTCCCGTGTTGGAATTTGAGGCTTATGCACTACAGCCAAGAAGATTATCATCCTGTTCCAGATTTCCTTTGATAGCCCTGTTCATAAGTGTTAGGCTGACTCTTTCTAATTTTCGTACACTCATCAAGCTTTAACACAAACACAGCCTAACCTTGGTACTCCTCAATGCTTAGACCATAATAAGAAATCATAGCTCTTTGAAGGGTCCTTAAATCAATAAAGACATTGTTGTACTTGTTGTATTTAAATACCTTTGTAGTACATACATGCAGAGCATCCTCCACATGACGGTAGCCACCTGTTAGGGGTTAACTTTACCTAAGTTGGAATATCCGAATTCTATGTATGTGAATGATCCTTTTGGGTAGTTGCTTAGGAATTCGTGAGAAGGGAGAGATATGAAGAGATGTAGTTAGTTGATCATGGGAAGGCGCATAACGGATATTCAGAATTGTAGAAGATGAAGAAGCGGAAATGTAATCCCTTACATGATTATGACATGAATGAATTCTGATCATCTGTTCAGGGTTATTGTGTGTAGCGGATTTTCTGTATGATGTTTTGTATTCCGTTTTACTGTTATGATTTTCTGCTAAAGGGAATGTCTTTGTGCTAGTGTTTGTTCTTTTATGAGATTTCCATTACCAAGTATCAGGCATTTAGTGCCCAGATACACATTGGCGATCCTGCGGTGTTCGCATACTCAGCATTGTCTTGTCTTTGTTGGGTATGGGGTTGTGTTGTGCTGTGCTGTTTGTGTCTCACATGAATGTCAGATAGGGAGAGGCAAACTAGTCCCATTCATTTCACGAGGGCACAAGCCAGGAAGCGCAGATATGACAGGTCGGAAGCTTCTAGCAGTGGAAGCGGTGATGCTGCGGAAGCGCCACCTGTGGCAGTTACGTCGGTTTCTGCTGGCGTAATTGAGGGCCAATTGGTGCAGGCCGGTGTGGACGAGGCGGACGCTGTCGAGCATACAAAACCACTTGCAGAAGGGCCGGGGCAGAATGTCGTTAGCCCGGAGCAAGCCCGGCGGCATTTGCATCAATTTGTTGGTGCCCTATTTCTGTCCAGACCGCCTGTTCGGAGTCAGAGACGGTTGCAATTTGATCCATTGAAAAATCCGCCACCAGCTAATCCACTACCAGGAATTGTGAACATGGCTGCACCACCAACCAATCCAACGGTTAAGGCTGCCAAATTTAAGGCAAAGCCTAAGGAAGACCCAGACTGTCACGTGGCTCAATTCGAGACCCGATGGCAAGCCAGTGGGTACCCTACCCATTTTGGAGATCCGGTGAAATTGCAGCAGTTTGCCGCAACCCTGGAGGGGGTAGCAATGAGTTGGTTTAGCCAATATGGCTTGGCCCACTTTGCAGATTTCAATGCTTTGAAGGATGCGTTTTTGGCCCGGTTCAGGAACGAGAAAACTCCTACTGATATCGTTAAAAAGATCAAGGCCATGGAACAGAAGCATCTGTTAGTGGAGGATTATGCTCAGAAGTTTCGGGGATTGGCTGCCAGACTGCAGGGTAATGAAAGACCCTCGGATGAAATGCTTGCCAGTTATTTTGTCAAAGGATTGCGGAGGAACTTGAAGAGTGCTGTCGCAAATGTGGATATTGCCGGCGGCTTTGATAACCTCATGACAGCTGCCTCTCGGGTGGAAAAGCGCCTGGGCATTCAGAAGGACAAACGGAAGGGCAGGAAGCAGGATGACTCAGAGTCGGATAGTTCGACTGAGTCAGACTCGGATAGTGAGGCCGAGTCGGCATGCTCATCTGATGAATCGGAGGATGAGAAGCATAGTGAGAAGAAAAAGGCCTCAAGGAAGGCTAAGCAAAAAAAAGATAAAGAGAAACAGGTTAGGGAGGAGAAGGAGAAAAAGCTTCTTCACAAACTTAAAGCCTTAGGGTATGCAGCAGTCTTGCCCAAGGAGAAACAGTACTGCCATATCTGTGAGAAGGACGGCCATCTTATGAGTGCCTGTTGGTACAACCCCAACTACAGAGGCAAGGTGCCACCCAATGTGGTTCAGAGAGCACCACCTCAGCAAGTTGCAGAGGCTAATCCGGTGGTTCCGACCGTTCCGCATGTTCCCTATAATAGGCCTTCAAGACCATATTCTCCAAGACCTAATTGGCAGGGGCAGCAAGGGTTTCAGAGGGGACCTCAGGGTGTGCCACTGTGTGATTACTGTGGAAAAGACGGGCATCGAATTGGTCCGGCCTGTGAATTATGGTGTAAGCATAGGGAGGAAAGAGGGAGACCTGTCATTCGATTCAATGAGGGGAATCGGGGTCAGGGACCTCCCCAGGACCAACAGCAGCAGAGACCTCCAGCTCAAGCAAATGCCATCCTGATAGAGATGGTGGGAGATAAAGCAGCGGGGGCTAGCACGGGGGTTTCACATCTTCAGGGTGTGACGCAGCAGTTCCAAGTGCTGAAAGCTTCTAGCTCTGTTGATGCGCAGGGTGTTAGCACTAACCCTCGGGCTTCTTGCTGGCTCGGTGAGTGCTCCACGGGTATGCTCGTTGGGGATTGTAAGGGGCAAGATTTAGTGGATACTTTGGCTGTTACCCGTGCAAAGGGTAAGGGACCTATCAGTTGGGAGGACCAGGAGGTGGTTCGTAGAAAAGTTTCCAGTCAGGTTCAGAAACTCCAGCAGAAGCAGCTCCCGGTGGAACCGATGGAGCCACTGCTAAAGATGTCTGAGTTTGCACTTTTTCTTGCCATGGTTACACTGTATGGAGTTGGTAGCATGGGTCGAAGAAGTCCTTTAGCACGATGACCTAGTGTAAACACCCTGTAAATGGCTTCATATCCCTTCCTACTGACACCAGCACTATCACATGCATCCATAATCTGTATGGGGCTTACCATATTTTGCAGCTCTTCAAAAATTTTGTTTTGGATTTGCTTAGCTATTTTGCATGTGGGATCTTCTAGCAGCTTTGATATATCTGATAACTTAACATGTTTCAATATACCTGCTCTACATTCCTCAGCACCACCTTCATATCCCATCATATCCCCCCAGCAATATCTCTACATGGAACATAAATACAAAATAACATCAATATGTTTCACAAAACAGAATGCGACAACAGATACATAATGTGAAGCGGAATAGAAGGAGCATCCATGATTATGTGCAAGAAATAAAGAAGTTTGCAGATGCATTGGCAACAATAAATGCCCCAATGCCTGATGATGATTTGGTAGACATTACCTTGCGTGGTCTTGGTAAGGAATATAAATCTTTTGATACATCCATCTCGGTTCGGAGTACAGGAGGTTTACCAGGTTTTGATGAGTTGGTTTCACTCTTGCTTGTTGAGGAAATCAAACTCAGTGATTCTTTTCAGGATGCATCTACTAGCCATGATGATAATGGCAAAAATCAAGCTTTCTATTCTCAAAGAGGATTTAGAGGCAGGGGGAGATTTGCATCACATGGCCGTGGTAATGGTCATGGATGGCAAGACAGGTCACCACAATAGAATTTTCAGCCTTCATATGGTGCTAGAGGTGGTCGTGGATATACACCTCAGAGAGGCAGAGGTAATCCTCGTGGTAGAGGATGTTGGCAAGGCCAACAAACATCTATGCAAGATGTGAAATGCCATTACTGTGGGAAATTTGGTCATATGGCAAGTGATTGTTTCCGCAAACAGAATGATTTGAGAGGGAGTAGAGCACAACGTGGTGGACATTATGGTAGAAATTATGCACAACATGGTGGAAATCACGCATCAAGCAGTAATGATGGCAGCGCAAATCACTTGTTTGCCATGAAACATGTTGTGGGATCTATGATGACAAATGCTGAAAATGATGACACTTGGTATATGGACTTTGGAGCATCAAACCATATGACTTGTCATGGTGAATAATTTGAGCATATGAAGCCTATGGATGTGAAAGGCTATGTGGAGACAGGAGATGATACTCAGCATGCCATTACACATGTTGGAAGTGTACCATTGGTTATGCACAATGGTTAAACAAAATCTATGTCAGATGTATTGTATGTGCCTTCGATTACAAAAAGCTTGGCCTCAGTTGGTCAAAAAGCTTGGCCTCAGTTGGTCAAATGGTGGAACAAGGATTATAGGTTCGTTTCAACGAGCATGGTTGCTTCGTTGAGGATTTCAGACATGGATGTAGAGTCATTGCTAAAGGCAAGAAAGAAGGCAGGTTGTTTAAGCTGGATACTGGGATTCCTGAGTTAAAATCAGCCATGTTCTCTAAAAGCAGAAATGTGACACAGGACATTGATATGTGGCATAAGAGGGTTGGGCATGTCAATATACAAAGGTTAAAGAACATGCAGGCAAGAGGCATTGTTAGTGGGCTGCCTAGATTCAAGTATGATGGGAATATGCATGTTTGTGAAGCCTGTCAATTTGGAAAGTAGGCGAGGTTGCGGTTTCCTAGAGAAGGCAACATGAGTAGCAGGCCACTTGAGATAGTACATAATGATGTATGGGGTCCTGCACAAAACCCATCTATCAAAAGCAGTTTATATTATGTGACATTCATTGATGATTTCAGCAGAATGACATGGATATACTTTCTCAGAGAGAAAAGTGAAGTGTTGGAAAAGTTTATGGATTTCAAAGCTTTTGTAGGAAAGCAATATGGTTCTTGGATTAAGTGTTTGAGGACATATGGAGGTGGTGAATACACCTCAAATGCTTTTGCGCATTTCTTGAGAAAGCATGGAATAAGAAGACAATTGACTTGCAGGTATACACCTCAGCAAAATGGTGTGGCTGAGAGAAAGAATAGAGTCATATGTGAAGTGGCTAGGGCAATGCTCAATGAAAAGAGCATGCCAGATTATTATTGGGTAGAAGCTTGTGCTACCGCGGTGTATATACTGAATAAAACACCTATAGCAGCCATACATGGAAGTACGCTAGAGATGCGGCTTACAGGTTTTAGGCCAGACATTGGACACCTCAAAGTTTTTGGATGCATAGCTTATGTACATGTGCCTGATGAAAGAAGAAGGAAGTTGGATCCTAAGGCAGAAAAGTGTGTATTTGTTGGATATGCACAGGATCGTAAGGCATACAAATGTTACAATCCACAAACTAGACAAGTGGTTATCTCACGAGATGTGGTGTTTGATGAGCTTGCTAGTTGGTACAAAGCAAAGGACGAGGGTGTCATTGAGTCACTTGAAGCTGATGTGCATGTGAACTTGCCACAAGCAAGTTCTAGTTCTACTTCTATGTCTGGGCCAGCAAGAGAGGCTGAGGGTAGTACTGTACGTCCATGGTCAGGACGTTTGAGGCATGAGAGTGTGAGCACTGGGAGTAGTGCTCTGGACAAAGGAAAGAAGAAGGTTGAAGGCATTGGAATTACAGGTTATGAGTCATCAAGTTCAGAGAGTTTGGATGAGGAACTTGGTATACCCGTTTTACGCACACCTGGTGCTAGGCAGGATAGATATGTGCCACCACATGCTAGAGTGGCAGGTGTTCAGAGTGATCCGCATGCACTGCGGAGATCCCAAAGGGTCAGATATCCAGTTGTGACAGGTTGACATACCGTGATTTTGCTATGCATTATGCATATATGACATCTTTGGTGAAGCATGTGGAACCTACATGCTATATAGAAGCTATTGGAAAGCATGTATGGGAGAAAGCAATGGATGTTGAGATGGACGCATTGGTTCATAATGACACATGGGATTTGGTTGCATTACCACAGGACAAAAATGTTATTGGTTGTAAATGGGTTTACGAAGTGAAATGCAAGTCTGATGGTTCCATTGAGTGACATAAAGCAAGATTGGTAGCTAAGGGTTATGCACAAACCGAAGGTTTGTACTATGATGAAACATTTAGTCCAGTGGCAAAGCTGGGAACAGTAAGAGCAGTCATTGCTATGGCTACAGCTAATGGTTGGGAAATGCATCAAATGGATGTGAAAAATGCATTTCTAAATGGTGATCTACAAGAAGAAGTGTATATGGCACAGCCAGAAGGTTATGTACACCCAAAGTAACCCACTCATGTATGTAGATTGAAAAAGGCTTTATATGGTTTGAAGCAAGCACCTCGTGCTTGGAGTGATAAGATGAGTAGATATCTTATCTCCCTTGGATTTCAGATTTCTACAGCAGATTCTTCACTCTATGTGAAGAAAACAGATCATGGAATTGTTTTACTTGTCATCTATGTGGATGACTTGATTATCACAGGTGAACATGGTACAGATGTGATGCATGTCAAGAAAGCATTGAGTGGGCAATTTGACATGAAAGATTTGGGTGAGTTGAGATACTTTCTTGGAATTGAAGTGATCAAAGACCATGCAGGTACATGGTTAGTGCAACGCCAATATGCATTGGATATGTTGGTATGAGTACACCTTTGGAGCAGAATGTGAAGTTGTGGGCTGATTTTGGTGAGGAGTTAGATAATCCATCTATGTACAAGAAGATGGTTGGTAGTCTCATTTACATGACTATCACACGCCCGGATTTGAGTTATGCAGTGGTGCTAGTAAGCCAGTTTATGCAGAGCCCCAGAAAACCTCATTTGGATGCAGTGAGACGCATTATGCGATATGTAAAGACCACTGCACATTATGGTCTTCTTTATGAGAGTGGTAAAGGCTTGGATATACATGGCTACACAGATGCTGATTGGGCACGTAGCTCATATGACAGGAGGTCTACTAGTGGTTATGCCTTTACACTTGGAAGTGTCGTGGTGAGTTAGAGTAGCAAGAAGCAACCTACAGTTGCTTTATCTAGTACAGAGGCTGAATACAGAGGTGCAGCCATTGCTACTTGTGAAGGAATTTGGTTAAGGAGTCTCTTGGCAGATTTGGGTGAGCCTATTGATGGCAAAGTTGTCATTCATTGTGACAACATGAGCAGTATACAGTTGGCCAAGAATCCAATATTTCGTACGCGGACCAAACACATAGAGGTCCATTATCACTTTGTCAGAGAGAAAGTGTTGGATGGTACAGTGGATCTACAGTATGTGAAGACTGATGAGAGCAGGTGGCAGACATCTTTACAAAGCCACTTAGCAAGGAGAAGTTTGAGTACTTCCGTACTATGTTGGGAGTACGTGGGATGAGCTTGAGGGGGAGTGTTGAGAGCCTTGATATCCCAAGCTCATCTACATCTTCATCTATGGCAGTACATCATGAGCTTGAGAGGGGCTGTTGAGATTCAAGCTCGATGTCAGTGTGAGCCAGCTATGTTATGTGCTGGCATGTTAGGTAGGAACATGTGTGAGACATAAATGACCGCGTCTAGCTGGTCATAGTGTGTGGACATTAGCTAGGGTTAGATGTGTGTGGACACAAGTCATAGTGTGTTGTGTGTATTATGGATTATGGTTTTATGCATTATGTGAGAAGGGAGATGGCTTCCCTCTATGGTTTGGGTTTGCAATATACATTAGGGTTTGCTCCTGTGTGTGTGTCTCCTCTTCCTCTACCTATTTTTTCAACAGAAGCTTCTTCAGGCTTGTAAGGTGTCGTTGCTTGTTTCGTGCATCCTGTTTGGCTGCATTCATCTTGTCCCATTCAATATCAAAGGCCTGCTTAAGCAACAAGTTGTTCTTCTGGAGCTCCCGATTCTGAGTTTTCAAGTTGTTCACCACTTCTTTAATTCCTATTAGGCTCTAATACCATGTCAAAAGAATTAAGACTGTGCTCAAGAGTAAACTGTGTAGGGTGAAATTGTGTAGGAATGAGCTTAGGTGCAAGAGAGAAATAAGGGTTAGGGTTATAAGAATGTTTTGTACCAAAGATCTACTCATTTTCTAATGCATTCCACATGGGACGAGCACTTTGAATGCTTACAAAAAGTATTAATCAAACACTGCACTTTGAAAGAGGATATTGGAGGGGGTGAGAGGAGACAATGAGTAAGATTATGAGAGCCAAAGCATTTGCAACTCAAGCTTCCATAGCTTGGCTCCACTGTTACACTCTGTAAAAGGGGGTAAGTATTAATCAAACACTGCACTTTGAAAGAGGATATTGGAGGGGGTGAGAGGAGACAATGAGTAAGATTATGAGAGCCAAAGCATTTGCAACTCAAGCTTCCATAGCTTGGCTCCACTGTTACACTCTGTAAAAGGAGGTTGGACAAGGTAGAAGGATGAAGTAAGGAAATGTAAGTGAGGATCAAACTTCCATAGCTTCTGAGAGGAGGTTGCAGATCAAGCTTCCATAGCTAAAGCTCTGCTGTTACACTCTGTAAAAGGAGGTTGGACAAGGAAGAAGAATGAAGTAAGAGATTAAACTTCCATAGCTTCTGAGAGGAGGTTGCAGATCAAGCTTCCATAGCTAAGCTCTGCTGTTACACTCTGTAAAAGGAGGTTGGACAAGGAAGAAGGATGAAGTAAGAGATCAAACTTCCATAGCTTCTGAGAGGAGGTTGCAGATCAAGCTTCCATAGCTAAGCTCTGCTATTACACTCTGTAAAAGAAGGTTGGACAAGGAAGAAGGATGAAGGAAGGAAATGTAAGTGAGGATCAAACTTCCATAGCTTCTAAGAGGAGGTTGCAGATCAAGCTTCCATAGCTATAGATCTAGGTTTCTGAGTGAAGAGAGAGGTAGATCAAGAGGTAGATAGCTAAAAGAAGTAGTCTAGAGAGTGAAAAACGCCCTGCTATGAGAAAGGGGGAAGAGAGAGCGTTTTGGAGGGAACGTGGGAGAGAGGGATAGTGGAAAGTGAAGGGGAATGTGCATTGAATGCATGGGAACTCGTTTTTGGGCCTCTATCACTTTAGAGACCTTACTTAATGATGGCTGCAGGCTGCAGCTATCCTATTTTTGAGTTTTAGTTGATTTTGAAAATTTAAAAAGAGCCTATTTAGCCTATTATTCTAAGTTTGACTACTACCTTCTAGGCTCTTACAAACCATTGGTTTCAGTCCACATGTAATCTCCCTATTTGTCTATTTCTTAATCACCTCCATTAGGCAATGGCAAATTAAAGGGCCCAAAAAGACTCCATTGAGTTCCTAATGGAGTTCTTGGAGACGCATTGCAAGAAAAGGACTGATGTGTAGAAAATCAAGGTTGGTGTGTAGAGTTTTTAGATTATTGTGAAGAATATTCAGATTGCTGTGCAGAGTTCTCAGATTACTGTTGCAGAGTTGCAAAGTGCTGTGCAGAGAGTATTTATTGTAATTCTGAACAGATTTTAGTGAATTTCAAGATTAATGAAGTTTTCAATAAATCTTGGAGGAGTAAGTGCACAAACTTTAACTTCATTTCATGTTTCTTGAATATTGTGCAACTATGGCTTGCTCAACAAGCAACAAATTGATAGACAGTAATACTTGGTGAAAGATTAAGTGAATCTTGACAACTTTTGACAAAGATTACATAACAATTGCAATGAAATTGTGAAAGCTTCAAGAGCTATAAATTACAGAGAACAACAATGAAACGATGCAGCTCTTGAGCAAGAAAATGTGTAGAAACTGTTAAATCTTTTCAGATTCGTGCAAAAGCAAGGTCTTATCATAGATTAGTGTTAATATTTCAAAGACTAATGTTAAACACACTTCTACAACAAATATTGATCAAGCTATACTAATTTTGATGAAAGGAGGACAAGATTATCAAGCAAAACAATTTCATGGGTTGTTGGAATGCAAGTAAGATTGACAGTTTGATGCAAAAGTTGATGTATGCATGACATAATGACTTAAATCCATGTAAAAAATGATGCATACTAGGCAAGCAATGATGAATGTATTCCATGTGAGATGGATTCTTGCTGCAACTGTTTGTTGTTAATCAAGAAAGCCTCACTGGGAGTTGAACCCAGACCATTGGCACTAGCCAATATTCTCCGTACACCATAAGGCTTGAGTTGTGTTGGGTTGTTGGGAGAGACTACCAACAATTGATTGGTTGGTAGCCTTCAAGGATTTACAACTCGAGTTGTGTTGGGCTATTGGGAGAGACTACCAACCATTGATCGGTTGGTAGCCTTCAAGGATTTACAGCAAGTTGGGCAGCATAGGAGGGGTCTTCTAACCTAGCTGGCCAAGGGAGCATTAAAAGGTCTTGACAACAGCAGCAACAAGCTTACACATTTTCTTCATTGAGCTATAACAGCCCTTAGACAGTGGTTTGCAAGACAATTTTCATGTATGCTTGAAAAATATTGATGATCAAAGGCAAACAATTGGTAGCACATTGAGCTATAGCAGCCCTCAGATAGTGGTTTGCAAGACAATTTCCAAGTATGCTTGCAAAAGATTGATGATAAAAGGCAAACAATTGGTAGCACATGTGCTCTAGCAACAAACAAAAGTCACATTATTTAGAATTTGTACATGAAGACTCCAAAACATATTTATGTCCTTCCTTGTCTCACAAGCTAACAGTTAAAAGGAAAAGCTACCATAAACTAATACTTAAAAAAGTGAGAAAAGCCTATGTAGAAATAGAGGTCTCATTCTTAGAAGCTGAAGCCAAAACAAGCTTTGGCTGCACTCCTCCAAGCTTGTAAGTGCCATCAAGAGCATTGGGAAGCCCTAGCGTCTTCAGTGCAATATGGGCTGCCTTCTGATCAGAAACCATCATATCTCCAAACCTCTTCAGTGCATTAGCACAGGCAACGTTTTGATCACTTGAGAGCACAGGTAAGGCCATCAACGTTGGTATTCAACATTCACGGTTTGCAGCATAAGCGTCTCATGAGCAGTGCTTCAGTAACAAGCACCGCACATGCATTTTGATGACTTAAGAGCAGAGGTAAGGCGGCCATCAGAGTTGGTATTCAACATTCACTGTTTGCATCATAAGCGTCTCAGAGCAAGTGCTTCAGAGCAAGCAGCTCACAGGCATTTTAGCGTGAAGCAAGTTTCATAGAAGCAAGTGCAGAGACGCGTTAATCTCGCCAGTGAGCAGAGGGTGCATAATTCTTCGTTTCATCTCAGCTCAGCAAAGATTGGAGGTTTTCGTTTCACCTCAGGCCTTGTTTTGTCTCCGCTCATCAGCAAAGAAAAATGCTTGTTGACCAACCCTTGGCGCAATGCTAAGGATTCGCTTTACTTAAATCTTAGGCTTCGTTTCGTCTCAGCTCAACAACGGAAAGCAATTGTTGTTAAGGAAAAGAAGAAGCAACAATTGTTTTGCTAAAGGAAAAGAAGAAGAAGAGAGCTTTACTATACAGAGTATAAATCATTAACCAAAGAGCTCTCATCTCATTACCAGAATTGGCTGATGAAGAAGCTCAAGGTGAAAAGAAGCCACCAACCTGATCTTAAGTGAAGTGAGGTTTTTTTTAGGGTTCTTATTTTTTCACACCTTCTTTAATTAGTCCACATCCACACCTCGTCTAATGCTTTCACACTCCCTTGTTCCATATACCTTTACCCATTTTTTTAACCTTAGACCACACTTTCTTTGATCTCCCTCTTATAAATAATTCCCTTCTCACATTACCTTGCTACCTTGTCATATTTTTTTCATTTACATTCATGGTACATACATACTGTTGCGTGACGAGTGGTGATCAATGCAAGGATGCAACACAAAGATGCAAGCAGGAAAACAAGTGACATTGTTATTTAGGGCTCTTGTAAAGAATTCCAAGTTGTAGATGAGTGTGGGAGTGGGCTTGAGAATAATCCCACATGCGAAGTTTTGGGAGTTTTAGAGTTTTTGTATAAAAAGTGGCTCATTTGAGGGCTTATGGACACATTGGGCTAAACTCATGTTTGAGCTCTCTTGAGACTAGCTCTCCCTCTTTTTTTCATAGAGGTGCAAGCTCTTCTCTCTCCCCATCTACATTATTGTATGAGCAATGTTCTTTTTTTAATTCAATGCAATGAGATGATGTTTGTCTCTCTTCTCATGTCTATTCTCTAGTGTGCATGTTTCTTTGTTGATAGCTTCAAGGTTTGTGTGCATGCTAGGGAAGTAAGTGCTTGAGAATGAAGTATGCTTTGAGCTTGTGTATACATTAGCTTAGCTTTCTTCTTGTATTGGATGCATGAATGAGTGGGATGATGAGTGAATGAGTTGTGGCAAGATTGAGCTTGACAGTGTGTGTGTTAAGTCTATGGTGGAGCATGTGGCGGTAACCATAAAACCAAAGAATGTAATACTTTTTCTCCTCTAGTCACAAACTAGCCCACAAAGAAGTGGTGCCAGGCCTGTGCTTGGAACTTTACCCACACCACACAGGAATGTACTCGCATTGCAAGAATGAGACAGGAGCGTGAGCAGCAAAGGGATGGAGTGACTCCACAAATGCATCAACAGTATACTAATTTTGAACGTCAGCCACCGATGGCACAAGAGCAAGCACGACCTGTTCTTGGAGCTCAACCTCCTGCTACTACGACAATTCAAATATGTGTAGAGACTTGGTAAACCCAGGCTATGTGGAGGAGGAATATGCATTGAATATTCATCCAAGGAAAGTCTCTTTGAAAGTCCCACATATCCAAGCCAAGCACTGGTGGAGGCTCAACCAGGGGAACAAAATTCTTTGATGTTGCTAGGCGGCTACCAAACTAGGACTCTAGGCCCCTCAGGTCATTGGCAGCAAAGGAAAGTAGAAGCCAAACTAATGGGACCCTGTTATGAGTGCGGAGAACCCCATTGGGCTCGTGATTGTCCACATCGCTCAAGGCAAGCAGCTCGATCCAATACAACAATACCACAGTTTTCACCAATTGAAAGATATTGTCTAGGGTGTTGTGTAGAACACTTCCCAAAGGATTGTTTTTTGCTGAAACCACATGAGGAAGGCACCTCTCAACCAAAGGTCTCACTCAACCTTGTAGGGGCAGTTCCATCGTCGCCACCTTCATCAAAGAATGAGGATGTCGTGCCACTTAGAGTCATGACTAGATCACAGACACGAAATGCCGAAATGCAGACTGATGAGACACCTTGAACTAGGGATGCAAAGGCAAATCTAGTGGACAAGACCCTACATTCCAATAGAAAAAAGACCACTAGGAGGAAAAAGAACCGCAACAAGCGAACTAAAAGTGCATCCACTAGTTCTCAAGAAGTCTCTAAACAAAACATGAGGGATCAAACTTTTACATCCCAAGAAGTGCATGAGGAGCATCAACCTCAACCTGGGCCTAGTGCTAAACAAGATGAGGCTAGTACGACCGAGGATAGTTCTGGGGGTTCTGTTTTTGTGGATAAGGTGAACGAGACTCTAGATGCAATCATTGATGCTCATAGAAGTCGCATTGCAGCTTTATCTGAGCTACCCAAGAAGCTTCAAGAATACCCAAACCCTCGTGAGGAAAAGGTCAATCTAGCTGTACATCAGCAACTCATTAAGGAAGCTCAATCAATACTTGAGGGCCCACCTCCACCTATCCCTTGGGGCCCAACCTTTCTTAAGCCAACATTAGAAACCATACCAGAAGTGTCATCAAGTTGGGAAATAAAAAGTGAGCTCATCTCACAATCTCATAGCGAGAAGTCTGCACCAGTTGCCACCCCATTGAAAGAAGGTATTCTGCCACCACCTAGCCTTGCCTTCCCATGCAATGATGAAGTTATTGATGCTAACGAGGACATGGCAAATGAGATGTGGGCAGCAGTTCATGAGAAAGTTAATGAGAATATGTCCTCTATTATTTCACCTCCATTCTCTGAGGTGGATTTTACCAGGGGCACAGAAAACAACTTTAGACGCCCAAGCATCCAGGAGGAAGTTCAAACAATTGTTTCTCCTAGAAGTAAGCATACAATGAAAACCTTACCATCATATTTGGGAGAATATGAGAACTGTTCTCAAACCTTGAGGATAACCTCCATGCATAAAAGGTTGACAAAGGAGATGAATATGGGTATCGTGCAAGCTATTTTGTCAGCACCAGTGGCTTGTACCTTACCTTTGCTTGATTTGATAAAGCTTCAACCTGAGTTGTGGAATGATATTGCCACATGTTTATCAGAGCAGGTATTGCTACAAAAGGGTCACCATCATTGTACTATACACCCTGAGACAAAGCATGTTATGCTAGTTCCTATCAACAAAGTAGGAAAATTTTGTGAGGATGATCAGGGAAATGCTACCCTCCCATTAGAAGTGCGAAAAGTAGCTTCAACTGCAATACTTGTTGATAGTGGTGTAGGAGTGGGCAGTGACAAGGTCCATTTGGGAAAAGTGGGGCAAACCAGCTATTAGGAGTACCAGGATGCGCTTGCAGCTAGCAGATGGAAGCTTATAACATCCCCTTGGGCTGCTTGAGAACATATTGGTCACCACATGTGGGATTGAATATGAGCACACCTTTGTAGTAGTGGATTTTGGAAAACATCCAAACTATGAAGTGATATTGGGTAGACCATTCATGCGACAATTTCAAATGATTCAAGATTGGGGATACAATTATTTGTACCTCCGACATGATTCTGTCATCACAAGGGTCAACCTAAAGAATCACTCATATCATGATGTAACAAGGTCTCCAATAGATGAGTTTGATTCTGCTTCATCTGAGGGCTCAAGAGTTACATTGTCAGATGGGCGAGAAGATCTGTGGATGTGTGGATCCTCATGTAGGGATTTCAACACTGAGAGACTTAAGGGTAATCGAAGTGTATCAGATGAGGCATACATTCCACAACCCTTCCCTGAGCACTTAATCGATCCACTAGAATGGGTCATGTCCTTGCAACATTATCGACATGTGCTTTACCTAAGCCAATTCAATTTTGTGACTCAGATGGATATGACATTATTCCTATACGAATGGTACAACCACGTGACCTTCTAGATGTTCTGTACTATCGGGATGCATCCACAATAGCACTGCATGTAGAGGAAGTCTCAGTGGAGGATTTAACACTCGAATCTGCTAATGATGCTGATAAGGAAGATGGATGGGACTCTGATTTTGATAATGATGTGATAATCCCTGAGGAAGAGTTAAGAAGGTGTGCGTACTCTTGAGAGGAAGGGAGGTTCAAGTAGAGATCCCTCGAAGCTGACCTAAACGTAAATGCTGTAAGAGTCATAAGAGAATCCGTAAACAAGATGAGAGGGAACGACGTGAGAGACTACAAAAAGAAAAGGAGGAGTTTAAGAATAAACACTCTTGACCACCACCTCACTTCTCAGGAAAGAACGGATATCTATACTATGTCCAAGCACAAGATAGTATCAAAGACCAAGTAAAACGATCAGATGGATTCCAACCAGGAGAAAAGCTAAAAACTGTTGCAAAAATTGCAAAAAAACGAAGAAACAAAAACCAAAACTCAAGTCTAAAACCGATCCAAAAGAGAATGTCGAAAGTGCAAAGATAACGGTTGAACAAAAAAATCTGATGCAAGATTGCAAAGGAGAGCTCAAAACCACATGGTCTTCAATGAGTGACGACTCAAGTGGACAAGAACAACGTCTCAATGTTCCCCCCAACTTCACACAGTACACTCTTCAAGATCGGAAGATTGTTCTTCAACAGCCCATGCGACAAAAGCCAAGCATTCTAGGGGTGTCATATGATGGTCCAGAAGATGCAAAAAAAAATTGATATCGCTAAGCCAGGAGAAGAGCCTCGCTATGTGTGGATTGCCACAGACTTGTCCTTAGATGAGGAGAAGTTATTAACTCAAACAATAAAGGAGTATCGCGATGTTTTTGCTTGGAGTTATAAAGACCTCAAAGGAGTTGATCCAAGCATATGTCAGCATACAATTCCATTGCGAGAGGATGCAAAGCCTTCCAAGCAACGTCCTTATACTTACAATGAGAATTTTGCACGAAAGATAAAAGAAGAAATAGACAAGCTCTTAGAGGCAGAATTTATCTATGAGATTGAACACACTGAATGGGTCTCCCCTATTGTAGTGGTGCTCAAGAAAAATGGAAAACTTCGAGTATGTGTAAACCTCAAGAAGGTAAATGCAGCTACTGTACGTGATCATTACCCACTTCCAATCACGGATCATGTTTTGGAAGGAGTTGCAGGGAAAAAGGCATATAGTTTCTTGGATGGATTCTCCGGTTACAATCAAGTGTCAATTGATCCAAAGGATCAACACAAGACAGCCTTTGCTACTGAAGATGGCATCTTTGCCTATCGTGTTATGCCATTTGGTCTAACAAATGCACCAGCAACCTTTCAGCGGTTAATGAGTCATGTATTCAAGGAGTACCTTAGGCAGTTTCTTGAGATCTTCATGGATGATTTATGTGTTCACTCACAAGAGCGTGATGATCATATAGAACACCTCAGACTTGTGTCTCAAAAGTGTCAAGTTTATCGTATATGCTTGAATCCTGACAAGTGCAAATTCATGGTAAGACAAGGGAAAATTTTGAGCCATATTGTTTCTCGCAATGGGATTTCAACAGATATGGATAAAATTGACGTCATTGTCTCATTACCTCGGCCTATCAACCCTAAAGGGATACAAACATTCATGGGACATTGTGGCTATTATCGTCGATTCATCTACATGTACGCTGTCCTAGCCAGACCATTATATGCTCTTCTTGTAAAGTTTAATTGGACTGATGAGTGTGAGGAATCCTTTGAAAAGTTGAAGCAAGCATTAGTGACTGCACCCATCTTACGGGCACCAGATTGGAACCAAATCTTTCATGTCCATATTGATGCTTCAAACTTTGCAATTGGATGTATTTTGGCTCAATCGGGAGAACATAATAAGGATTTTCCAATCTCATATGCTAGTCGACAGTTGAACAATGCTGAGAAGAATTATACCACAACAAAAAGAGAAGGTTTGTCCATGATATATGCAGTGAAAAAGTTTCGCCATTACCTTTTGGCAAACAAATTCATATTTTTTGTGGACCATCAAGCATTGCTATATTTGGTGAATAAGCCTTGTGCAACTGGAAGGATTGTGAGGTGGTTTGTCATCCTTCTTGAGTTTGATTTTGAAGTGGCAGTCCGAAAAGGAACAACTCATCTAAGGGCAGATCATTTGTCTCGAATCACCTCGGGAGAAGCTCCTGTGGGTGTGGATGATGATATGTTAGATTCAACACTTTTCCTTGTAGAGACAGCTCCTAAATGGTCTGAATCCATCTTAGAAATTTTGACAAGTGGGCAGATACAACTAGCGGGTCCTAATGTGGACCTATGGCGACCATTCAAGTTAATCTCAGGGAGATTATATCGTCAGGGTAATGATGGAGTGTTGCGGCTTATACCTAACCTTGACCAATATGAGGAGATCTTGGAATGGGCACATGCGGGTATCGGTGGAATCCATGCATCAGCTACTACTTGTGTGCGATGTATATCTCAGGATGGGCAATGGTGGCCTACCATGCATGCGGATGCTGAAAAATTTGTTTGCAATTGTGCTTCATGTCAAATTCAACAGCCAATTCATAATGTCACATTATTCCAAATTTCAACTACACCAAGTTGGAGTAAGTATATTGTGGACTATCTTCAGCATGGTCATACTCATCAAAAAATTCCTAAATATCAAAAACATGCTATTCAAGTTGAAGCGACAAACTATATGCTGATAGAGGGCCAACTCTACAAGAGGGGCAAGGATGGCAACTTACGCATGTGTGTATGTGAAGCTGACTACTTGAAAATCTTGACTCATGCACATGCAGGTGTTGGGGGTGGACACTTTTCGGGCAATACCACAGCTAAGTTGATTAGGTGGTTTGGACTTTGGTGGCCAACCTTACAAATGGATGCCAAAGAATATGTAAAACATTCTGACGATTGTCAAAGGACCAAACCTCCCATCACAAAGGACAATATGCCATTGCGGCCTATGTTAAGCACATGTGCTTTTGCAAAATGGGGTATTGATTTTCTCGGTCCCATTAAACCTCCAGCTCGTCACACGCATGCCGAATATATTATAGTCACAATTGACTATTTGACCAAATGGGTAGAGGCAAAGGCTACAGTTAAAAATGATGCCAGAATCGAGACATGACGTGTCTACAGCCATGTGGAATGCTTGGTAGGACTTGGGGTTGTCTTAGCACCTTGGGGCCGATGCCTTGGTTTCCATGGGGTGAACACAGATGTCTAAAAGGCTAAGAAAGACCTTCAAGGACTCTATCGCCTTGATAGATGTTGGTAGGACTCTGGGGTACATTATGGGCCCTCGAGACCGATGCCCTCGTCTTCATGGGGTACTCCTTATGTCAAAAAGAAAGAAAAGGGTCTGTCGCCCTTGAGATACTTAGCGGCCTTTAGATTCTCTTGGCGGAGGTCTCTTGGCCAGTGCTTGGGTCTCATTGGGATGGAACCTTCCTCTTTATTCATCTTTTACACACACACCAAAAAAAAAGAAGAAGAAGAAGAAGAAGAAGAAAAAATAGAAAATAGAAAAAAGAAAAAAAAAAGAGGTCCAATCACCATTGCTCATATTTAGGAGTCAGGTTGCCACTTAGGAATAACTTAAACACTTGTAGGACAATGAGACTGCGGTCATAACCTGTGGTGTGCAAGCACACTTGCTTTTGCATAGCACTATCTACCACTTAGTCTCACTTTGACTAGTCTTTACTCACCTCTTTGAACACTCTTTAGAACTCTAATCAGCCTTTCACTTGTATGCTCACGTGTGAGATTGTCATTGCTGGTTTTTTTTCAATAAAAGGCTTTACTTGTATCCATTGTTTTTTGCAGCTTTTGCTTCTACCGCGCTCGAGGACGTGCGCAAAATAGGAAGGGGGGAGTGTTGCGTGACGAGTGGTGATCAATGCAAGGATGCAACACAAAGATGCAAGCAGGAAAACAAGTGACATTCTTATTTAGGGCTCTTGTAAAGAGTTCCAAGTTGTAGATGAGTGTGGGAGTGGGCTTGAGAATAATCCCACATGGGAAGTTTTGGGAGTTTTAGAGTTTTTGTATAAAAAGTGGCTTATTTGAGAGCTTATGGACACATTGGGCTAAACTCATGTTTGAGCTCTCTTGAGACTAGCTCTCCCTCTTTTTTTCATAGAGGTGCAAGCTCTTCTCTCTCCCCATCTACATTATTGTATGAGCAATGTTCTTTTTTTAATTCAATGCAATGAGATGATGTTTGTCTCTCTTCTCATGTCTATTCTCTAGTGTGCATGTTTCTTTGTTGATAGCTTCAAGGTTTGTGTGCATGCTAGGGAAGTAAGTGCTTGAGAATGAAGTATGCTTTGAGCTTGTGTATACATTAGCTTAGCTTTCTTCTTGTATTGGATGCATGAATGAGTGGGATGATGAGTGAATGAGTTGTGGCAAGATTGAGCTTGTGTGTGTGTTAAGTCTATGTCAAGGTAGTGGTGTTCTTAGCATTCTCTCCATTTGTGGATAAGCTTTTGTGCACCGGTACGGGTTGAATCCCTAGCTCCGAAAGGGATGCAAATCCCATTGGATTGAGCTACACGTGGATCATACTACTCTTGCTACAAGTGAGAGAGTTTTCCGTCTCTCCATATACCTTGCTACCTTGTCTTATTTTTTTCATTTACATTATACTCATGGTACATACATACACTCCTTGAGAGATATGGGCATGCATGGAGATTGATGGGGTTGTTTCTTACATGTGAGTTCACTTTCAGGGTTTGTTGGGGCATATTTGTGTGCATAAGTGCTTTGTGAATCTTACTCACATGCCTTGGAATTCATTGATAATTTGTTTCATGATTCATACACTTGTCATTTGTGGAGTGTGTTCACATGTTTTTGGGATTGTTGGGGCTTGTTCACATGTTCTTTTAACGCATTGTGAGACTTGTTCACACGAGTCTTTTTGTGTGAGATGTTCGCTCGCTCTAATCTTTCATTGGATATTGTTCACATGCTTAGGGCTTTTATGGGGCGTGTTCACATGCATTAGCACATTGTGGGATTTATTCTTTTCACACATATTGGCACTTAATTTGGGTGCATTCACATACGGTGTGAGTTCATTGTGCATTGTAGCCCTTGTTCACACGCTTTGAGCGTCGGGTAGTGTTCACACACAGCCATGGTTTATTACTATTACCCCTCTACTACTTGCCATGGTCCTCTCTTCCTTTGGCAATGACATTATCTTGTGACTCTCAATGATTGGGGATGCATGTGATGCTAGTAGATCTAGATTCTACTTTTCAAGCTCTTTCCAATGATATGTCACATGAATATGTTTTGACAAACTTTTGGATGAGTTTACCATACCCCCACTTTTTTCATGGGAATGGGATTTTTCCCACTTTATCTAATATTGACTTAAGAGATGATTGCTATTTTTCATGCAATCAAGAAATGGCATCACTATCTTTATGGAAGCAAGTTTTATGTGCAAAGAAGTAGCTCTCAACAAGATCTTTGCTTTCTAGGAAAGCCCGTCTCTTGTGAATCTGTGGTCTCAACACGTCCATGACACACATTAGCAACCATAAACAAAATGGTTAGCATAGTTGTGAACAACTTGTTACCTTTTTCGGTGAAAGTTTTTTGGAAAGGAGCAGTTTGATCAATAAGGCCAATCTCACCATATTATTTCCTTTTAAGTGATTTGCTAACTACACAACATTCATGTGGGAGGAATTCTCACTAGGATTGATAACATCATCAGAAAATGGACATTGTGTGACAAATTTATCAACACTTTGGATGAGGTCCAGTTTAGTCCCAAGGGGACCTAAGGGCTTGTCAGAAAGAGGGTTAGTAATGGTGCATGTTTGGGAAATTTTTCTTTTTGGAATCCAAATAAATGGATTTCCCACATAATAAACTTGAGCAAAAAGCAACACCTTTGGGATCCACACTTATCAGCAGGTGCTTACCTTCTTTGGTTGGTGAGTTGTAATTAGAGTCTCTTTACTTGAATCACATTTCCTTTTGGCCAAGTTAGGTTTTTTTCGGTTGGCAAGTGTATTGCTACTACCAAGGTTTGGTAGTTCTTGTTAAGACGTGGAGCCAATTCTCATCTTCTCTAGGCTCAAGAAGATATTTAGCATCAAAGTTCAGTCCCACGGATGACACATCATCAGAATGGGATTTTTTCAAAAAGATAAACACTTTTAGCTTCCTCTTTTTCACTTTTGTTAGTGTTGGCAAAGTCTTTATCCTCTACATGATGCTTTGTTAACTGGGTGGTGGTAACTCTAATTTTTGAGATTGACCTTCCAGGTTTTTGGTGCAAGTAAACATGGTCAATTTCCCAGTCATGGATCATTCTAAGTTGTCTGCAATGAACTACAGCTGGCCACTCAAAGCATGGAATGATAACATCGGTGTAGAAGCACCATCCATGGACAAAGAGGAGGGCAACGTTGCCATGAAAGCTTTTTAGCTTGTAGTCTTGATAAGTATGAGTTAATTGTGATTAGTAATGCACATTAGCCTATATACCATGGCCCCCTTTTCAGACACACTTATTAATGTCCACCCTCCTTGGCCTTTGGTCCATAAGCCTATGTCCCACACTTACTCTTGGCCCCTTGGCCTATTCAACTTATGGTTGGCCCTTACTAATATGTACACTTTGTGTCCACACTCATGTGTCCACCACTTCATTATGAACCATCCCCACCCGAATATGTTTGGTCCTTGAAACATGCACATAGTAAAACCATAGTATGAATGGTTTGCATAAGCATCAATATGAACGACTTCATACTTCTTTGCATAAGCATCAATATGAACGACTTCATACTTCTTTGCCAAAGTTGTCCAAGAGAGCATGATTTGAGCCTTTGAGACCTCCTGGAAACTTCATGTAATGCTCCCCAACTCATTCATTAGGAAAAATGTGGACTCATTTTTGGGCCCTCTAAGAAATGCCAAGTCATCATTCTATTACAAAAAGGGGGATCGTGGATAACTCTATCCATAGTACCTTAAAACTATATCATGTAACATATCATTGGATGCAAGTGAATGGGTGTATGCGAGAACAAGCCCTTAGCAAGAGGATGTAAAAGAGAGTCTGTAAAAGAGTGGGTAGCAGTGAAAAGGTGAGAGGTATCTACTGGGAGAGAATAAAGGGTAGCATGAGAAGATCTAGGATATGTGGAGATATTCTGGTGGGAAAAGCAAAAGAGGTGGAGTGAATCTAGGATGAGGTGTCCCCCTTATTGCTTCCTGGTCTTCCTCAAATGCGACCCTTAGCTCCTCTTCTAGCTGTTGGTGAGGGAGTAGGGCTTTCTCTTGCTCTCTTCTTCTATGCGCCTCCTCATCAATCTAGCATTGTTGCTCTTCCAGCATGGGATTTAATATTCACGTGATCACAAGTTTTTTCTTGTTAATAACACATGTGAACATGTTAATAACATGTTTACATGATTACACGTTCACAAAATAGCAGGTTGCTGGTTACCTGGCAACCGGCCAAAATCTCATCGGGATTCAAAAAAACTCAATGGGCCTGCCGGGTATAATTAAAACCCGACGGGAACCGTCGAGGCCATCAGAATTCCTGCCGGGCAACATATTTCTATATATATGAAGCCCGCGGGGCCCCTTGGGGATTTATTACTTGACAGCTGTTTACACACAGGTAATGTCTTATCTGCATGTGGGTAGTGTGGGTGTGTGAGTACTCGTGCGGGCAGCCGCCCACAGTCTCACAGTGCGCGGCTAGATGTGGGTGGTCCACCACACGAGAGATGCGTGTGTGTGTAAGGCCATTCTTCGGAATGGTGCTTATCATGGGGCACATGGTCGGTAACGCGGCCGAGTTGTGTCCTATGGTAAGTATGGCACGTTGTAATGGTACTAGTCGGTAATACGACAAGCATAGTATCATTATGACGATGTCACCTTCCCTTCCCTTTATCAAATGCGGGCATATGGTCGGTAACGCGGCTAATTTATGTCCGTATCCAATTCCTATTCCCATAGATTCGGGCGGCATCTTGTTGGTAACGTAGCAAAATGGTATCGTTCGCTAGTGCATATGCTTTGATTGCATATTGTGGCATTTGAGCGGTAATGCGGTCAAAAAATGTCGTAAATTTGTTTGGTTTACCGGTAATGTGGCCTGTGTTGTTTTTATTGTGTGTGATACATGCGATACTTGGTTGGTAACGCGGCTTGAGTATCACATGGATCATAGTTTAAATCATATTGTCTACAAGTCTCATTTCATGAAATAGTAAAATCAAAGTAACAAAGTAATAACCGAAATAACACTAAAAAATAGATGATATTCTCTCTCTATCATTCTCTCTCTCTCTCTCTCTCTCTCTCTCTCTCTCTCTCTCTCTCTCCTACCTCTATCTTTACTTGGGTGATTATGACTAAACGTCCATGCAAAGATGACAATGTAAACAAAACAATTCTACACACTATTTTAGTCTATCTTGGAGAATTTACGAAATCATTCAAAATGTCTTCTACTATTCACTCTCTCTCTCTATATCTATCTCTCTCTCTATTTTCCTTCTCTTATCTCTGTCTTGACTAGGTGATTATGGTTAGATTTCCATGTATAGATCACAATGAATATAAAACAATCATATACATTGTTTTGCATTATCTTTAAGAATTTATAAAACCATTTAAAATCTCATCTTTAAAAATTTTTAAAATTATTTAAAATGCCATAAAGGGATTATAAACATTGTTTTGCACTGTCTTTAAGAATTTATGAAACCATTTAGGAAACTATCTTTAAACATTGCTGGAATTATTCAAAATGCCATCTAATAAAATCTCTCTTTCCATCTATTTCTCTCGTCCTTCCACTGTCTTGACTTAGGTGATTCTAGCTAGACAGTGAATATAAAACAATTTTAATCTCTCTCTCTCTCTCTCTCTCTCTCTCTCTCTCTCTCTCTCTCTCTCTCTCTCTCTCTCTCGCTCGCTCTATCTCTCCCTCGATTCACGTGATTATGGCTAGAAAGATATGTATATATGACAATGAATATTTAGCTGACTGTTCAAAGTGCCTTTCCTCTCTATCTGTGTCTTGATACTCTCTCTCTCTCTCTCATATATTTCTCTTGATCTACTTGATTGGTGGTAGCAGTTCAGTGAATGTGCAACAATGGATGCTTCTTTTGTTTGATCAATGATAATTAATGTGACACACTTGTTATGGTTGTTTTACCTGTTTTAGTGTAAAGCGTAAATGGATAACATGTTGATGTATTGCTTGATGTTGTTTTCAATACTATTGTTTGATATTCTGTTTTTGTTCTGTATCTTAAGATATTTTCTAGATTTGCGACGATGGCCACCATGCTCTCCATCGAAGAGCGAAAGATCATCCTACGAGCCATTCGCTACAGAGGCAGTTATCATAGTGTAACAATTATCAGAAGAAGCTGTCAGAAAGACTAATGAGTCAGATATCCTCATGAGAGACCTCGTCGTGCAGATCTGGGAAAATGCACAGCGTCGTCTCATATGCGAAGGCAACGCTGAATTGTGTGAAAGATGGAAGTTAGTCGACTTTGACTACCAGCACAGGATACGCACTATCTTGGGGAGTATGCGTTCGGCATATGAGGATCTCAGAGATGCCGCACCACCCTATGCCGACTTACGCCGTTACAACTGTGGGACGCAACATGGAATGAGCAGAAGGTGAAGAGCAAACGTATGAGAGTTCTTTCAGCAGACACACTTCCGAAAAGAGTGCGCATCGCCCAGCTACACCGTCCGGACAACCGGATGTGACACGGACGGGCGCAATCATGCGTACCATTTTCAACGAGCGATGTACACACCTTATCGGCGTTTCGCACGAGGCCTTGATTGAGGGGCAAACAACAGGGTGAGGAGCTTTTGGCACAGTGAAGGAGGATAAGGTCCAGGGCATCTCATTTCTTCCAGAGCACATTACTTTTTGCGGAAAGCTTTACAAGGGAGAAGGCAGCTCAAGATTTGAGAGCTTTCAGGCAGAGCAGGGCATGCAGGTTCTACACCCATCCATCGTGCAATGCATAGCCTTCACCAAGGAATTGCCGTGGATCACTATTTTTTCGTTATATTTGCTGGGTGACATGCTCTTGAAGGTTTCTTTCAGATACAGTGAATTTACCAAAGCGATGTACCGCTTGGATCAGGGATGGAAAAAGCCCCCGCCTGCTGACATACAATTAAGCCAGGTGCACCTCGCTCAGATAAAGGAGGTGGCTTTGAATATGCCTCACATTATGCATGCCCTGGGGGTGGATGGCCTAGCAGCCGCACACATGGCTAGCATCATTCACACTGACCTACATCCCTTCAATGTTGTGCTAGATTTTACAAAGGATTTAAAAGCACGCATTGGTATCATTGACTGGGGCCTTTTGCTGAGAGCGCCCAAAAAGCGAGTATCGCTCAATTTTGTATTCGAAGCCAGTAAAAATCCGAAAAGGTGGCAGAGGCTCAAGCTTATGCCGACAGGGAGCAAAACAAGCGACCATGGATAGTTCTAGAGATTTTTGATCCTCTCTTGGAAGATGCATACACTCCTGCGAGCGATGTTTTCGCCTTGGGATATTTATTAGAGGTGTTATATGACTTTTGGAGGAAAGTGTAGGAGTTGTGGTGGATGGGCGACAGTACTCACGACAAAGCCACCATGGATTTTCTCTTTCACTCTTTCAGCTCGAGTGCTCTCCCAATCATAAACTGCCATCCATGTAAATGTTTCACAAATTGCATCTTTGTTTCGAAGAAGAGACTCGAAAGTATAGAAGTGAGTGCAAAACCTGGTCTCTGCAGGAAGCTTTAACATAACTGACATGCGAGGCCGAAAAATATCTAACACTCTCTGTCTCTTGAGCATAAATCTCACAAGCTTGCAAATAGTATCGACGACGATTGAGGCAAACCATTTGGTATCATCACTTTTATACCAATCTTTCAATACAAGATTCAAACTATGAGTATTGCAGCCAGACGGAAAAACATGTGGATACTGTCGCTTTAAGATTTTGGATGCATTCTTGCAATTTTTTGCATTGTCCTTAACAATTTGGACTACATTTTTGGCACCCACTTCTTCTATCACAGAGGCAATGATACCAGCAATATACGCCCTAGATTTTATTGCACCAGCCGAATCCACGGCGCGCATAAAAGTCTCACCTCTAGGTGAAACAACCATTATATTAATTAATGGTTTTCTTTGTACATTGGACCATCCATCGCTGACTATACTACATCCAGAAAGCTCTATGTTACTAAGAATTATTCTATGTACACGTTCTTTCGCTTGAGCATAGCATTTCTCCAATAGATCATTTCGCATAGCATGATACGAAGGTGGCGAAAACCCTGATCCAAATTCACCGATTTTCTTCCATGCTCTCTTCCAATGCTCACTCTCCACCATCACCATAGCACTCCCTGAAAAGTAGATCGCTTCAGCAAGGGCGAGCTGTGCATCATCAAGCAGACCGTTACGTAAGCTTTCCTGCAATGAAGTTTGACGCATGGGTATGTTAAAGTGACGCTTGCAAGAAGATGCACTGGGTAGATTACTTTCTAGTTGCACCTTAAAGTTCGGAGTACAAGCCCGCGATGCTTCCAGAGTTTGATGATTAGAACAACAATGTTCTTCCTACCTCGATACATTGGCAGTAGATGAGAACTGTTTCCTTACGTCTTTCTTCTGTATTTCATCTCTTAAACATTTGGCCACTGCAGGTGCAGAGGGGTGGGTACATCCTCCACCTTTTTTCTTCACTCCACCTAAAAAGTGTTCTCTTAATCGAGGCACCCCACTTGATTTTACTGCGTGGCATAGCTTACACTCCCAATATATGAATCGGTCACCGATGTTAATTGCATATTGCCACACTATCCCACGTGCCTTTTTTTTCTGCTATTCTGAATTTGAGCTCTATTAGAAGTATCGCTAGGTCCAATGTTTTCTTCCATCTCAAATAACCTATTCAAGCAAGCATACAATAATGAATACATAAACGAAGTAACAACAAAGCCACTCACATATTACAAAACATATATCACCCCACAGAAACATAGAAGCCTTAAAAAACCAAGTGATTACTGAAAAGCTAAAATGTAGCCAAGCAAAAATCTAAAACTAGTTTGAATCTATTTTGACAAAAATAAAAGATCGTCATACATGTTGATCGTCATATATGTTGTTTATTGTTTTTATTTTAAAAGAGAAAGACATCCATGACGATTCATGCTAACTGCAAAGGATGACTGAAAGTTTTTTGCCTATAGGAGTTTTATTTTTCAACTTACAGAACCGTAGATATTAATTTTTGCTAGACTTTTAGCGTCACGACAAGACAAGACGAATGCATAAATGTGTATTCTAAGATTAAGATACATGTAATTGACAGTATGCATACAATGCACATTGCACCCCCAATGAAGGATGTCTTTCGTATCCAATTAAGGATACTTTAAACAAATCAAAGATCTATGATTGCCCAATACTCTAGTATAGGACAAAAGACCTTCTCTAAGACTCTAACATTGACAAAGCAAATCAAAGATCTATGTTTGCCCAACACTCTAGTATAGGACAATAGACCCTTGTCTAATAAAGACTATATCAAATATCAAGAACCAATACAAGCCCCTAAGGAGGACTCTTGGCTCCATCAAACCATTTATAGAGCAGAATAAGGTAGACTACCTGCGCTGCTCAAACGCAAAGTTGAAGTGACTCCAACTTTGTCCCTAAATCTCCGCGAGTATTAGATACGAACCACACTCTGCCCACAATTCAAAGAATTGAGGACTAGTGGCTCAGTAGCCTTAGGAGTGCCAACAAGGAAAGATAATAGTCCCTAAGATAAGGATGTTCTTCCCTAGAGGACGCTCCTAGCCAACTGGGAGCTCTATAAGCACTTCAAGGAAAGATGTGACGCCCCCAAAACAAGGACAATCTTCCCAAAAAGCTGGCTGGAGGGTGTCGGGTGCCTTTTATTAATAAGAAATATGCCCGTCGGGATTCTTTGTTTCCCGGCGGGGCCCGCCAAGAAACAAAGAATCCCGACAAGTTTACAGGAATAGTAAGTTTTGGCCGGTAAGAGATCAAGTCTTGTGAATATATGTTGTGATCACATGTTTTAGAATGTTAATAACACGTTTTGTTAACGTGATCACGAATTTGTGAACACGTTTATGAAATCCCTGCTTCAAGCACACGCTGCTGCTGCTCAGCCTCTGAGAGAGGTCGGGGGAATGGTGTACGCGTGGCTCTAAATGAGCCGGTGTCTCCAGGCTACTTGGAGACATCCTCAATATTGTCCAGTCCTGAAAACACATCTGGCTGTACATCTTCCTATCGAGTCTCTACCTCTCTGTCCATGCTTGTATGCTTCTTTTTGATGCGTTTTTGCACTTGTTGAAATGCCTGTGCCGCAGCGACTGCCTGTATTAAATTGTGTGCACCAGACGGTACGTTTGGGTTCTCAGTTTTGCGTGCAGTGTGCTTAGTTCTAGCCATCCATTGACTTACACGAGTGAATGAACGTGAAAATGTACTTTGAAAACTGACTTTTACAGGTTTATATAGTTTTTGAAAAAACTTATTGATAAAAAAATATCTCTTGAAATTAAAAAAAAAGCTTTAACTTAAAAAAGGCTACAATTTTTTAATATGGAACCCATTTTTGATTGATACGCCTACGCGCACCGAACCACTCACGCATCCCATGCATGGCACTTGATGCTCACCATGCAATTGCTCGTTGTAGATTGACATTTTTTACAACCTTTCGTAGTAATGACACCTGCCCTTTTGGTTTTTGTCGGCGTCGACCTCCCAAACTACGATAAAACCAATTAACCATCTCATGCAAGGCATTGCTTTTTTCCTTACCACCTCCACAATGTCGCGTGTGCTTAAAGTATGCTGCCTTAGCTTGATAATGAGAGTGCTCCATTCCTTGGGTGCTCCAAATTGCCATTGGACCATATTGGTCGAGAAAAAACTGTGCGTGGGCAAATATAATGTGTTGCAACAAAGATCATATCAGAATTTTACTATTTGGCGATGAATATCAGTAAATAGATAGAAAGGTAAATACCATATAGTGGGTGATATGTGTTTCTCCCCATGCATCAACCATTTGTTGAGTAAATGTATGTATTGCAGTCTTTAAGTTTGTATAATCTCCTCAACAACAAGTGGAGCCTTTTCTAGCAATTGAATCATTTTATCAAGTGACTCCCACAGCCTTGCATGCTTGAGACCAAGCTCTGCATTATTCCCACGATAAGTGGTGCATTCACAAATGGCCTTCCATATCTCATATTTTGTGTGACTATTCTACCCCTCGTAATTTGAGAGAAGGTGTCTTGCTTTGGACCCACCCATGCATATTTTGTTTGGATTATCCTGACCTGGTCTTGACTTTTTAGTATCCTGAGTTAACTTTACAGCACCACCATGAAGCCCCACGCTTGAAAGGACATCTTCCCGCTTACTGATGCATTCGTTGTGCGAAGATGTTCAGGCTCCATATTCCATGCATAATTGATATGTAACTTCAGTAATTTGTCCATTATGCGTAACCTAGCATGAAGCGTGCAAATATGAACACGGGAAAGTGGAATCTCTAATATAGGGCTCCATGAGATATCTTCTTGATCACGATTAGGCGGACAATTGGTATTACAATTCATAATGCCATTAACCCATTCAATAGGTTTCTTTGGATCTTTGTTTTGCCTTGTACTCATTGAAGGTGGTTGTACATTTTTCTTGCCCTTTGCATGAGATTTGGTTGTCTTGGTGGTTGTAACCTTGCCTGAAGCTTTGCCGTGTTCAATATACTCTGATTTTGAATGGCAGTAATAAATACATGGAAAAAAAGTATTTGCTCCTAGCTTGCATCCTAGCATACACTTCAATGTCTTTAAATCCCCTACCATGTGCCACTCAACTGTAAATGTTCCTACATATTCCACATGCAAAGTCTCTCCTTTTGATTGCAATGATATGACATTTGGGATGCCTGTTCGGGTAAGGTACGCAATGTATCATTCGTCTCCTGTGGAAGCTCAAATGCTGACAACCACCATATATTCTTTTTTGATTGCACTCCATAGTAATCTTTTCCCTGAGATTGCCTTCCCGTGTTGGAATTTGAGGCTTGTGCACTACAGCCAAGAAGATTATCATCCTGTTCCAGATTTCCTTTGATAGCCCTGTTCATAAGTGTTAGGCTGACTCTTTCTAATTTTCGTACACTCATCAAGCTTTAACACAAACATAGCCTAACCTTGGCACTCCTCAATGCTTAGACCATAATAAGAAATCATAGCTCTTTGAAGGGTCCTTAAATCAATAAAGACATTGTTGTACTTGTTGTATTTAAATACCTTTGTAGTACATACATGCAGAGCATCCTCCACATGACGGTAGCCACCTAACATGTTTGCAATGTCTGAGTTTGCACTTTTTCTTGCCATGGTTACACTGTATGGAGTTGGTAGCATGGGTCGAAGAAGTCCTTTAGCACGATGACCTAGTGTAAACACCCTGTAAATGGCTTCATATTCCTTCCTACTGACACCAGCACTATCACATGCATCCATAATCTGTATGGGGCTTACCATATTTTGCAGCTCTCCAGAAATTTTGTTTTGGATTTGCTTAGCTATTTTGCATGTGGGATCTTCTAGCAGCTTTGATATATCTGATAACTTAACAACATGTTTCAATATGCCTGCTCTACATTCCTCAGCACCACCTTCATATCCCATCATATCCCCCCAGCAATATCTCTACATGGAACATAAATACAAAATAACATCAATATGTTTCACAAAACAGAATGGCCTGCAAAACAATGGCAAGAATAGAAGTTACCTTGTTGCTCGTACACGTCGTTTTCTTGCTCCACTTAGGGTTGCCAAGGTTTCTAGGGACTGACGCTTTCTTTTCTGTTGTCGAAAGCCTACTAGAAGCTGTTGAGATTCAAGCTCGATGTCAGTGTGAGCCAGCTATGCTATGTGTTGGCATGTTAGGTAGGAACATGTGAGACATAAATGATCGCGTCCAGCTGGTCATAGTGTGTGGACATTAGCTAGGGTTAGATGTGTGTGGACACAACTCATAGTGTGTTGTGTGTATTATGGATTATGGTTTTATGCATTATGTGAGAAGGGAGATGGCTTCCCTCTATGGTTAGGGTTTACAATATACATTAGGGTTTGCTCCTGTGTGTGTGTCTCCTCTCCCTCTACCTATTTTTTCAATATGGTATCAGAGCCTTGTGCTATCTATTAGGGTTTATGAGTGAGTGAGAGAAGAGGGAGAAGAAGCTGTGAAGAAAAGCTGTGAAGCTTGCCATTGATGCTGTAAAGCTTGGAGCACACAGATCTGAGAGCTTGGCCTACCGGGTAAGGTATTCTAAATATCCTTGAGCGGATTGCAGGTGATTTAGGCAAAAACAAAGCAAATTAGGACAACCCAAAGCAAAGAAAAATTTTGGTTTTTGAAAGCTTTCCATTGAAGCTTGGAAGTGGTGATGTATGGTGGAAATAGATGTAAATCTGGCAAAGACACATGTATCTCACAAGGAGGAATGTATTGGCAACTCAAATGCAAGCCCTACACTAATTTCGGAGCAATTTGGATGCATTTCAATGAGTGAAATTTACTGGTTTTTGAGCTCTCACAAAACAGAGAAAAGGAAGCCAAATTTTGATGCATTTGGAGCAAGTTTTTGGCAAAAATCAAAGCATTGATGGATTGCACACATGCCTAGGTGTGTTGGGGACTTAATTCCATCATCAATTAACACTATAATCACTCCCAAATCCCTCAGGGGTAGACGACGCAGGCTAGACAGAGAAACAGAGCATATTTCACACTATTTTACAAAGTGGAGGACCAAAATCACCTCTTGTGCTTGATTAATTTCAAAATTGGTTTAGAAATTGGCTACTACATACACTTGAGAAGGAGGCTACATGATTGGATTGAGCAATTATCATCAATTGAGCTGGAAATGAGCTGATTAAACAGGCTATCTTCTCTACTAGTTATAGAGAAACAGAGTGTGATTAATCGATCAATTACTCACTGGTCTTAAACAATTGGACTAATTCCTTTTACATGGAGTCAGTGGACATCATTTCTAAGCTAATGAATGCCTGGTTGCTCAATTTGGACAAGGATTGAAGAAATTAGAGCAAAATTACTACTGGTTTTTCTGGTTTTTCTCAGAACAGAGAAAGGGGTTTGATAAAATTGATATGTACACATGTTGGTTGGTGCTGATACTCAACATTCAGGTTGTTTAGGTGTCAATGCAAGTTATGCACACTTTATTGAACCACTACATTGAAATTTGGAGCCTTGGGAAGCGCATCAAAGCAGGGTATCTTGGACTATGTGAGCCAGTTCATTTTGGATGCATACAGGTTGATTTTCTACATCAAAATTGAAGATTGTTGACTACTTTGGAGCATCTGGAACACTCATTGGAGTGTGGTTGAGCTGAGGAAGGCTCGTTTATAGATTTGGAATTGTGCGGAAGGTGTATTTGCATTGAACAAACATGTCGGATAATCCAGTACAGATTGTTGGTGAAAAGCTGGATAGGAAGAACTTCCAGGCATGGAAGTACAGGATCAAAAGTTTTTTGAAGGGATTTAAAGGTTTTTGGAATCTCATTACAGGTGCTGAGCGAGAGCCGGAACTATCCCAAAAACCTACACAGCAGCAGGTTATAGCTCATAAGCAATGGTCAGAAAGAGCAATTAAAAATGTTGCATTATCTGTCTATATGTATTTCGGATGCTATGCTCATACACATACATGATGCTGAGAATCCCAAGGATGCATGGGATACATTGGTGAAGTTGTTTGATATAGACACGAGTGCTCGTGAGTCTCAGTTTGCGACAATAGATACATAATGTGAAGTGGAATAGAAGGAGCATCCATGATTATGTGTAAGAAATAAAGAAGTTTGCAGATGCATTGGCAACAATAAATGCCCCCATGCCTGATGATGATTTGGTAGACATTACCTTGCGTGGTCTTGGTAAGGAATATAAATCTTTTGATACATCCATCTCGGTTCGGAGTACAGGAGGTTTACCAGGTTTTGATGAGTTGGTTTCACTCTTGCTTGTTGAGGAAATCAAACTCAGTGATTCTTTTCAGGATGCATCTACTAGCCATGATGATAATGGCAGAAATCAAGCTTTCTATTCTCAAAGAGGATTTAGAGGCAGGGGGAGATTCGCATCACGTGGCCGTGGTAATGGTCGTGGATGGCAAGACATGTCACCACAATAGAATTTTCAGCCTTCTCATGGTGCTAGAGGTGGTCGTGGATATACACCTCAGAGAGGCAGAGGTAATCCTCGTGGTAGAGAACGTTGGCAAGGCCAACAAACATCTATGCAAGATGTGAAATGCCATTACTGTGGGAAATTTGGTCATATGGCACGTGATTGTTTCCGCAAACAGAATGATTTGAGAGGGAGTAGAGCACAACATGGTGGACATTATGGTAGAAATTATGCACAACATGGTGGAAATTATGCATCAAGCAGTAATGATGGCAGCGCAAATCACTTGTTTGCCATGAAACATGTTGTGGGATCTATGATGACAAATGCTGAAAATGATGACACTTGGTATATGGACTCTGGAGCATCAAACCATATGACTTGTCATGGTGAATGATTTGAGCATATGAAGCCTATGGATGTGAAAGGCTATGTGGAGACAGGAGATGATACTCAGCATGCCATTACACATGTTGGAAGTGTACCATTGGTTATGCACAATGGTTAAACAAAATCTATGTCAGATGTATTGTATGTGCCTTCGATTACAAAAAGCTTGGCCTCAGTTGGTCAAAAAGCTTGGCCTCAGTTGGTCAAATGGTGGAACAGGGATTATAGGTTCGTTTCAACGAGCATGGTTGCTTCGTTGAGGATTTCAAACATGGATGTAGAGTCATTGCTAAAGGCAAGAAAGAAGGCAGGTTGTTTAAGCTGGATACTGGGATTCCTGAGTTAAAATCAGCCATGTTCTCTAAAAGCAGAAATGTGGTACAGGACATTGATATGTGGCATAAGAGGGTTGGACATGTCAATATACAAAGGTTAAAGAACATACACGCAAGAGGCATTGTTAGTGGGCTGCCTAGATTCAAGTATGATGGGAATATGCATGTTTGTGAAGCCTGTCAGTTTGGAAAGTAGGCGAGGTTGCGGTTTCCTAGAGAAGGCAACATGAGTAGCAGGCCACTTGAGATAGTACATAATGATGTATGGGGTCCTGCACAAAACCCATCTATCAAAGGCAGTTTATATTATGTGACATTCATTGATGATTTCAGCAGAATGACATGGATATACTTTCTCAGAGACAAAAGTGAAGTGTTGGAAAAGTTTATGGATTTCAAAGCTTTTGTAGGAAAGCAATATGGTTCTTGGATTAAGTGTTTGAGGACATATGGAGGTGGTGAATACACCTCAAATGCTTTTGCGCATTTCTTGAGAAAGCATGGAATAAGAAGACAATTGACTTGCAGGTATACACCTCAGCAAAATGGTGTGGCTGAGAGAAAGAATAGAGTCATATGTGAAGTGGCTAGGGCAATGCTCAATGAAAAGAGCATGCCAGATTATTATTGGGCAGAAGCTTGTGCTACCGCGGTGTATATACTGAATAAAACACCTATAGAGTAGCCATACATGGAAGTACGCTAGAGATGCGGCTCACAGGTTTTAGGCCAGACATTGGACACCTCAAAGTTTTTGGATGCATAGCTTATGTACATGTGCCTGATGAAAGAAGAAGGAAGTTGGATCCTAAGGCAGAAAAGTTTTTATTTGTTGGATATGCACAGGATCGTAAGGCATACAAATGTTACAATCCACAAACTAGACAAGTGGTTATCTCACGAGATGTGGTGTTTGATGAGCTTGCTAGTTAGTACAAAGCAAAGGATGAGGGTGTCATTGAGTCACTTGAAGCTGATGTGCATGTGAACTTGCCACAAGCAAGTTCTAGTTCTACTTCTATGTCTGGGCCAGCAAGAGAGGCTGAGAGTAGTACTGTACATCCATGGTCAGGACGTTTGAGGCATGAGAGTTTGAGCACTGGGAGTAGTGCTGTGGACAAAGGAAAGAAGAAGGTTGAAGGCATTGGAATAACAAGTTATGAGTCATCAAGTTCAGAGAGTTTGGATGAGGAACTTGGTATACCCGTTTTACGCACACCTGGTGCTAGGCAGGATAGATATGTGCCACCACATGCTAGAGTGGCAGGTGTTCAGAGTGATCCGCATGCATTGCAGAGATCCCAAAGGGTCAGATATCCAGTTGTGACAGGTTGACATACCGTGATTTTGCTATGCATTATGCATATATGACATCTTTGGTGAAGCATGTGGAACCTACATGCTATACAGAAGCTATTGGAAAGCATGTATGGGAGAAAGCAATGGATGTTGAGATGGACGCATTGGTTCATAATGACACATGGGATTTGGTTGCATTACCACAGGACAAAAATGTTATTGGTTGTAAATGGGTTTACGAAGTGAAATGCAAGTCTGATGGTTCCATTGAGTGACATAAAGCAAGATTGGTAGCTAAGGGTTATGCACAAACCCAAGGTTTGTACTATGATGAAACATTTAGTCCAGTGGCAAAGATGGGAACAGTAAGAGCAGTCATTGCTATGGCTACAGCTAATGGTTGGGAAATGCATCAAATGGATGTGAAAAATGCATTTCTAAATGGTGATCTACAAGAAGAAGTGTATATGGCACAGCCAGAAGGTTATGTACACCCAAAGTATCCCACTCATGTATGTAGATTGAAAAAGGCTTTATATGGTTTAAAGCAAGCACCTCATGCTTGGAGTGATAAGATGAGTAGATATCTTATCTCCCTTGGATTTCAGATTTCTACAGCAGATTCTTCACTCTATGTGAAGAAAACAGATCATGGAATTGTTTTACTTGTCATCTATGTGGATGACTTGATTATCACTCACAGGTGATCATGGTACAGATGTGATGCATGTCAAGAAAGCATTGAGTGGGCAATTTGACATGAAAGATTTGGGCGAGTTGAGATACTTTCTTGGAATTGAAGTGATCAAAGACCATGCAGGTACATGGTTAGTGCAACGCCAATATGCATTGGATATGTTGGCAAAATATGGCATGACAGGGTGTAAGCCTATGAGTATACCTTTGGAGCAGAATGTAAAGTTGTGGGCTGATTTTGGTGAGGAGTTAGATAATCCATCTATGTACAGGAAGATGGTTGGTAGTCTCATTTACATGACTATCACACGCCCGGATTTGAGTTATGCAGTGGTGCTAGTAAGCCAGTTTATGCAGAGCCCCAGAAAACCTCATTTGGATGTAGTGAGACGCATTATGCGATATGTAAAGACCACTGCACATTATGGTCTTCTTTATGAGAGTGGTAAAGGCTTGGATATACATGGCTACACAGATGCTGATTGGGCACGTAGCTCATATGACAGGAGGTCTACTAGTGGTTATGCCTTTACACTTGGAAGTGCCGTGGTGAGTTAGAGTAGCAAGAAGCAACCTACAGTTGCTTTATCTAGTACAGAGGCTGAATACAGAGGTGCAGCCATTGCTACTTGTGAAGGAATTTGGTTAAAGAGTCTCTTGGCAGATTTGGGTGAGCCTATTGATGGCAAAGTTGTCATTCATTGTGATGTCAACATGAGCAGTATACAGTTGGCCAAGAATCCAATATTTCATGCGCGGACCAAACACATAGAGGTCCATTATCACTTTGTCAGAGAGAAAGTGTTGGATGGTACAGTGGATCTACAGTATGTGAAGACTGATGAGAGCAGGTGGCAGACATCTTTACAAAGCCACTTAGCAAGGAGAAGTTTGAGTACTTCCGTACTATATTGGGAGTACGTGGGATGAGCTTGAGGGGGAGTGTTGAGAGCCTTGATATCCCAAGCTCATCTATATCTTCATCTATGGCAGTACATCATGAGCTTGAGAGGAGCTGTTGAGATTCAAGCTTTTTGTCAGTGTGAGCCAGCTATGTTATGTGCTAGCATGTTAGGTAGGAACATGTGTGAGACATAAATGACCGCGTCTAGCTGGTCATAGTGTGTGGACATTAGACATTAGCTAGGGTTAGATGTGTGTGGACACAAGTCATAGTGTGTTGTGTGTATTATGGATTATGGTTTTATGCATTATGTGAGAAGGGAGATGGCTTCCCTCTATGGTTTGGGTTTGCAATATACATTAGGGTTTGCTCCTGTGTGTGTGTCTCCTCTCCCTCTACCTATTTTTTCAACAGAAGCTTCTTCAGGCTTGCAAGGTGTCGTTGCTTGTTTCGTGCATCCTGTTTGGCTGCATTCATCTTGTCCCATTCAATATCAAAGGCCTGCTTAAGCAACAAGTTGTTCTTCTGGAGCTCCCGATTCTGAGTTTTCAAGTTGTTCACCACTTCTTTAATTCCTATTAGGCTCTAATACCATGTCAAAAGAATTAAGACTGTGCTCAAGAGTAAATTGTGTAGGGTGAAAGTGTGTAGGAATGAGCTTAGGTGCAAGAGAGAAATAAGGGTTAGGGTTATAAGAATGTTTTGTACCAGAGATCTACTCATTTTCTAATGCATTCCACATGGGACGAGCACTTTGAATGCTTACAAAAAGTATTAATCAAATACAAAGAGTACAGGATCTCCTTCAATCCTCTCAAATGTCAATTCTAGGTTTAGGATGGAGTGATATTGGGAGATAGGAATGGCATATCTATAGATCAAAGTAAGATCCGAGTGATTGCGGAACTAACAACTCCCACAAACTTCAAGGGAGTGCAACACCGCTTAATGGGCCACATGGGGTACTATCGACAATTCAGTATCTTTTATGTTGAGGTAGCATGTATACTATCCAAATTCTTCATAATATTTGAGTGGACAAATGAGTGTCAATAAGACTTTGAGGGGTTGAAATAAGCATTGGTCAATGCACCATATTCATGTAGATGCTTCAAAGTTTTTCACAAGATGTTCTTTCGCATAACCAGTTAGCATAAGCTAGACTTCCTAGTCAGCTTTGCGAGTAGGAATCTTTAACAAGGTAGAGATCAACTACACTATGATAAAGCATCAAAGGATAAGTGTTGGTCTATCATAGGGGTTCACTTTCCATATAAAAGGGGATGTCATCTAGGTTCACAAAACTCATAAAAACTCCCTATTTAGGTTTCTCTCGAGAATAAATTATACCCCCTTTTAAGCTTATGAGTCTTGCTTATGGAACTTAAGTACCCCATATTTAAGGTGTTAAAATCAAACAATAACTATTAATGCAGTACATGAGGTAAGATGCAACCCATATGGGTGTACACTACACTATAAGAGATGGGGAGCATAGCCACATGAGGACCTGGGCAGCAGCATGAGTGGAGGGTGTGCACAGTTCTAGTGCATATCTATGCACATGGCTATATCCTCATGCATAGCTATATGTATAGCCGCATACTAGGAAAGAAATCTAGATATTCTAGAGAAAATTCTAGAGAGCTCAAAATATCCCAATATCACAAAAGAAGAAGTACAAAATGTAATGTAATACAATCAATTATGGACTAAAGCAAGACTAGTAAATTAAGAAATTGATTAATGAATAAAGGTGAGATCAACCCAAAATTTGTTGCATCTACCATCAAATTCATACATGCTAATTGGTCTATCTCAAGATCCATATGTTTCATTGTAAGATCAACAAAAAAATCTATCCCATTGCTAATGGACTCAACATCATTATCATCCTCATAATTATGCTCAGATTGAATTCCTTCCTCATTATGACACCTTCATCTTGTTTAGTTGGTGGTGGTATCTCACGTTCTTCATCTTGTACTCGACTTCTTGTGAAGGTGAGGGATTATGAGAAGATCTTGAGAAGGGCTTGTGAAGGGAGAAGAGCATGATAAGGGCAAGGGAGGACAAGGGAGAGTAGGGTAAGGTACATGCCATAGCTAGAGAGGATCGACCTTTAAACTTATGCGTGAAGCAGAAGAGGAGTGGAGAATGCGAAAGCAGGTCGGGCAACATGCACGAGAAAGGTATCCGATTTTATTTTTCTAGTATATAGCTATCTTTACATATTCTCCCCACTATTAAAGCCAAAGGCACCTCCTCTTTTACAAGAGAAGCATAGTGAGAAGATTGAGGGCTCTCCCTCCACTATAACCACCTACTCGGAGATAACCACTCCTAACTTGACATAAGCAGCATTCTAGATGGCATATAATAATGCCTCATATCTCTATGCATAAACCATAATGTATGCATAGGCCGTTGACCTAAACCATAGCATATGCATAGTCTAAACCATATGCTATGCATAGCCTATGCATATCCTATGCATACACTATGCATAGCCTATATGTACACTATGCATAGGGTATGAATAGCATAGGCTATTCATAGGATATGCATAGCATAGGTAAAGCATAGGATATACATAGGCTATGCATAGGTTATGTATAGCATAGACTATGCATAGCTTCTGCATATGCTATGCATAACGTATGCATAGCCTATGCAGCATAGGCTATGCATAGGGGCCATAGACTCTTGACCTAAACTTAATCCTTGGCACCCAAGGGTGCAAAAACACAAAGAGAAGAAGCACAAACAAAGAGGGCTTACCTCTACTAGCCGAATCCATATGAGAACCACTACGTGGCCGGAACCCTTGGTGGTTTTTCGCTTGAATAGACATAAAACTTTATCATAATAAATCAAAACATTAGTTCATAAGTTCATAAGCACCATGCATAAGCCCTATGCATAGGCCTTATGCATAGATATGCATAGCCTATGCATAACATATAATAGCCTCTGCATAGTGTATGCATAGCCTATGCATACGCTATGTATAGCCTATGCATAATCCCTATTGCATAAGGCCTGTGCATAGCCCTATTCATAAGGCTATGCATAAGCCCTATTGCATAAGGCCTATGTATAGCCTTATTGCAATAGCTGTGCATAAGGCTATGTATAATCCGTATGCATAAGGCTATGCATAAGCCCTATTGCATAAGGCCTATGCATAGCCCTATTTTATAAGGCCTATTGCATAAGCCCTATACATAAGGCTATTGTAATAAGCTTATGCATAAGTCCTATTGCATAAGGACTATGCATAGTCTTATTGCAATAGCTATGCATAGTCCTATGCATGAGGCTATGCATAAGCCTTATGCATAGGGCTATGCATATCCCTATTGCTGGTAAGCAACAAATTTTTGCCTAAGGAGCAGATTTTTGTTGGAGTGAAAAAACGTTGCTGTGGTCCTTGTTTAGCAGCGAAACCCTGCGTAATTTTTTGTTTGTAGTACTGGATATTGTTGTGTGTTTTGTATAAACCCTAAATCAATTTTGGCCAGGTTAAAGATGTCTGACAGGTTAAAGATGTTTTTGCATGTATACGCTCATACTTTATCAAGGACCAGAATTTGGTTTCGAGGCATGGTTGAGAGAAAAACTTCGATGTGTGTGTGTGATCAATGTAAGGGCTAGTATATACAATAACGCCATATAACAATTGAGCATATCTAGACATATGGTCTTCATGAGGCAGTGGCACAACCAAGTGCGAATGATGACATGGAGGAGAATCATATGAGAGTTCTAGGTAACATGCCACACCATTTAGTGACATCAGGTAGAGTGTAGAAGGTGGTAAGGCTTCATATGGAAAGCATGGCTGAGACTCATCTTCCCCAACCAATGAATGAGGTGCCTCCACCATTGCCACATGAGGAGGAAGAGAATCTCATCATGGATGACATGGTGAATGACTTCTTTGGACAGGAGGTCATAGATGATGCTGAGCAAGCTCCAATGTCACAAGAGGAGGAAACCTTGCATAGAGAGGCAAACACCCCCTTGTATGATGTGTTCGTACTCCACACTACGTGCAAACTTGGAGCTATTGAACTTGCAAACAACCTATGGATGGAGTGATGCAAGTGTCACAAGTCTTCTTCGGCGGTAAGACTGCCTCATTATATTCTCTCAAAAAGAAAATATTCAATGTTCTATATACTCTCCTTGTGCTAAATTTTTGACATATGGTTTCTTATGTTATGTTGTAGGCTTCTCAAGAAGATTCTTTTCTCTCAAAAATCTATTACTGAAATCATGATATGGGTGTCATAAAATTCTCTCTCTACTATGTATGGATTACACAAAAATGCATGCATGTCCCAATGATTGCATGCTGTTTAGAGGGGTTAATAAAGATGCAACACAATGTCTACAATGTGGGGAGAGCCGCTATAGGGATGATTTGCAAGGAGATAAAGTTTCCCTAAAGGTTTTGAAACACTTTCCTATCATTCCTTGCATCCAACACTTTTAAATGTAAGGGATTGTAGAACTCATGATGTGGCATGCTACTTATTGCTCGACCGATGGCATCATGAGGATCATAGGCTGATTCACCGCATGGCAACATGTGGAGCATCAATGGTCAGAGTTTAAACATGAGCCTCGTCACTTAGGTCTTGGCTTGGGCATGGATGGTGTTAACCCATTTGGCTTCAAGTCCACATAATGGTCTACTTGGCCTATTGTATTGGTGAATTACAACCTCCCTCCATGGGTGGCAATCAAGAAAGGTCATATCATTCTTACTCTCCTTGTACCACGAAAGTATAAGCATGAAAGTATAAGGTGGGAAACATGGATGTGTACCTCAAGCCTTTGATTGAGGAGCTTGAGACACTCTGGTGAGGTATCAAAGTACATGATGTTTCAAGGCCAATAAATAGGCATGAGGCGGAGGTGAAAGGAGTTTTTCTTCGGACGATGCATGACTATCTTAGGTTCTCGAAGTGCTCAGGTACATACTTGAACCTTATATTCTTAAGGCTTTAGCCTTTAAACTTTAATTTTATATCTCTATTTTATATCTCTCTATCTCAATCATCTCAATTTAAAAATAGGTTTGGCAACCTCTGGACATCATTTATGTTCAATTTACGGACCACCACTTGTTTGGAAAAGACCATCTACACTTAAGAAGGTGGTGTATGACAAACATCATTGATTTCTCCCTCTTTACATCCCAAGTATGTGCCACCACATGATGTCTCACCACTTGTGATGAGAGGTAGAGATTGGTTTGAGGCATGGAGAAGCACTCCCAATCCACCACCAAATGGGATGTCTACACACTCAATCTTCTTTCGACTTCGATATTGGTGTGACATGAAGATCAATCATCTCTTAGATCCCAAGCATATCTTCAAAAATATGGAAACAAATATTTGGGACCATTTAATTGGTAAAAGAGATGCAAAGGGTGCAACGGAGGACTTACAAAACATTGGACACCTTCAAAGTGCATGGCCAATTGAAAGTGAGAGTGGCAAAATAGTTCTACCAAAGGCACCATGGGTATTAAACAAGAGGGAGCACAATAAGGTGAAAAGTGTGGTTGCCTCTTTTTTCATACACCAACGGGAGTAATTCATTCATTGAAGGGTACCTTCACAAAAACCAAAAAAGAAAGGAGAGGAACAATTATATGGCCTCAAGACACATGATTGGCATAGGATATTATAGGTATATGAATATTCGCTTATTCATTTTCTCTTTATGGTACAGAATTTGTAAGCTCATATACTAACTTTCATTTTTTTCTATGCATAGTTTATTCTTCCAATTGCTATAGTTGGTTGTGGAGACAAGAAGGTGAGAGAGGCTATTTATAAAATGGAAAGCTTGGTGAGGTATGAATTATCTCTTCAATTCACTAAGTTATATTGCTTATTTGGAATTCTCAAGCACTGATAAGTTATGTGTATTGGTAAATAGTACACACAATTGCTATGTATATAGGTACATATTCTTAAAGGAGATAGATCCTACATCCATTGAGATGGCTCGTCTCAATGCTATTGAGGTAGTGTGTATGATTGAGGATAACTTTCCTTGAATAATTCTCACTAACCAATTGCATCTTGTGGTGCATTTGGTTGATGAAGTGGCATTGTGTGGTGTTGTTCATGTTTGATGGATGTTTTTTCTTGAAAGGTTCATGAAAACCTTAAAGAACTTTGTGAGACAAAGAGCAAGTCTGGAAGCAAGCATGGCAGAGGGATGGTTAATGCAAGAGTCTCTTGTATATATCTCAAAATATCTATCTCGCATAGATCCTTCCATGACACGATTGTGGAGCAATGAGGAGGATGACCGACTAATCACTAATATGCCTTAAGGAAAAGGAAGGCAAGGAAGACTGGATGAAGCATTATGCCACAAGGTGAATACATTCTGCATTCTAAATAGTCCCATCATAGAGAAGTGGATTTGGAGATACAAGGATGCAATCAATAGATGAAAGGACGAGAGAAGAGCTTTCAGAAGAGAAAATAGACGCTTGCCATTTCAGCCTAACTTGGAACCTCTACCAAATGTGATCAATATAGAATGGATTTGTATGGAAATATCAATGACATCGCAAAATGGAGAGATGATAACAGGAGAAGAGCATGAGTATACAAGAGGATGCGACCCTCAAGTAAGTACATTCTTCATCTCTATCTCACGTATATACCTTATTTAATGCACTATACAAAATGTCATGCGACCCTCAAGTAAGTACATTCTTCATCTCTATCTCACATATATACCTTATTTAATGCACTATACAAAATGTCATGCTTTTGTTTAATGTTAGTACAAACTATATAATGCAATATGGTGAGAGGGAAGGAACTTTCACACAGAGCGTGTGGATTCTAAAAGAAACACATTTGATTGTGGTGTGATGACAACTTTTGAGCAATAAAGTCGAGCTAGTAGACATGATACCAATGTCATAGAGGACAATCTTGAGTATTGTGGAACTATTTAGGATATTCTTGAGGTTGGATTTAGAGCATTTAGTCTATTCATCTTTGATGTGTCAAATGGTTCAAGGTGATATATAGAGGTGCTCAAGCAACTGTGAAAAAACATCCAAATGAGTTCTTTCAAATTGATTCCACCAAGTTTTGGAACGATGAGAAAGATAACTTCGTACTACCTCAACACTGTCAAACAGGTTAGTAACCCAACCAATCCCAAATTAAATCTTGATGTAGTATAATAAAAGTGTAACCCCCTTGCTTTGTGATATTAGGTTGTGTTACATGCCGATCGAATTGATCTAAAGTGGTGGTATGTTAAATACAAGTTTTCCCTCGTTCAAAACATATCTTTCAAGATCAAGATGTTGAGGCCAAATCTCTGGATGAAGTGCTAGTACCACCTCAAATCGTCTCATTGGAAGAAGATGATGAAGAAAACGTTTTGGATGTGACTGATGAAGAGCATGAAGAAGATCAATCGAAAGAAGATGATGAGTCACCTATCAATCATGACAATTCTTCATTGGATCATGATAGTGATATTGAAATTGATATGGAACCCCATCTTTTCATTGAGCTTCCATTAGATATAGACATTGATGAAGCAACACATATGGATTTATTACAAGATGGGATAGATTCATGATCTTTCAACTATCTTTTCTTTTTTTCTCGAAACATGTCTCTAAGGGTTTTAACGCATGTTTTTTTTAAAACTATATATCATTTTTTGTGTATGTGATGTATTTTTAAAATTCAGCATCCAACAACTCTATGGAATTTCATGCAACAAAAATAGCAGCGTTTTTCGCTGTTCAATAGTGAAATCATAGTATAGCACTGAAATTTTGCTGCTGCTAAAGACGCTGCTCTCAACAATGGAATTTCGTTGCTATAAACGCTGCTCATCAGCCATAGCAACGGAATTTCGCTGCTATAAACGTTCTGGACCAACAAAATTTTACTGTTAATAGCACTGTTCAGCAGGGAACGAAATCCTCGACATCCCGACAAAAAAAGCGCTACTGAAATGCTGCTAGAAAACACTGTTGTTGCCCCAATGTGTTGTAGTGATTTGTTAAATAGTGATATTTAGTGTCATAAAATAATGTGGCACTAAACATCATTCTCATAAAAACTTACCAAAATCCCTTTAAAAAGGCTTTTCTTATGATGTTGTGTGACATTTTGTTGAGACATTAAACGTCACCCCTAATGGCATTAATGATTGACGTGTTAACATCTCCCGTATCTTGAAAGCTTACACATAGAAAACCCATGTGCTTTTTGGGCCATGTGACATTAGCATAGTGACATTAACATAGAAGTTCTCTTGTAGTGATGATCTTGAGACATCCCTCGACTTTGGCACAATAAAGAGGATGGAAAAATAGTTGGAGAGGTACCATAAGGCAAAGGACTAACTGGTAATATAGATGACACATTACAAGATAAGATAAATAAATTTGGTATGTTCAATTCTCTAGAAATGAAAAAATGGCTTGATGTAAAGAGGCACACGTGGGGAGGTCAAATGTACGAAAACATTTCAGGATAAGACCAAGACATCTTATATATCCTCTTAAGACTACACAACTCCCTAATAATATGCCACCTAGATAGCTAGAACAAACTCTACGAAAAGCAAGGGAGGACGTTGAAGGCTCCTGTAAGGTTTTAGCTATGTCAAAATGTGCTCAACGTGCTCTGCACTTTTTGTTTCCTTAAGGCCTTGGGTTCATTGTAGGGATCTTTTGGTCATTCATATCTTGGACACTTACATGTACTCTTGTCTCCTTTCATGGAGAAGGCCTTTCATGGTCTAGGGCTCAGGGCAAGCTTGATAGCCACCCTCATAGTGAGAGGTTAAATCACTTAGGCCTTATGCAAATACCTTCTTTGCTAATGTGCATGTCAATTTCTTCTCTTTTCATCATAATTGAACATAACGGATGCTAGATTTGGACTTTATGTGTTGATTTCTTTGATATTTGGTCTAGATCCATTTCAATTCGTATTAGAGCTTCGATTTTGATCAAGTTTCTTGAAATTTCTTGAAAATATTTTGAGTTTTCTTGATTTTTTTGATAAAGAAGATGAAAAATGTTGGGATTGCATGAATTTTGCTTCAACTATAAATTTTTCTAAGGTTTTTGGGCAAGAATTGGGCACTGGATCAATTTCTTGGACTAAATCTAAGCACAAGACCAAATTTTAAAAAGATGTGGAGCAAATTTGAACTAAGTAGGAGTGATTAGTGGTAATTTTTTTATAATCACATTTTTAGTTTCTCTTCCACTTTTGTTTAAGCTTTCCATGTCCAGGGTTCATCAAATAGTAGCCGTTTCCACACAAATCCTTGGGACTTTTGTCAGGGACATCTTTGGCAACACATAGAGCACCATTTTGAAGTATTTTTTAGGCTTGGAATGTTTTATTTTTCTCCTTCTTCCCATGAATCAAGAAACCCTAGAAATGGTGTTCTCAATCTTTCATAGGGCTCAAGATCCATCATACTCACCATATATTAGCATTAGAGCCTTATCTTGAGTACAGTTTGTGTGATTTGCATCTCCAAAGCTCCATACAAGCTAGCAGTGAGTTCTGCATGAGGAGGAGTTTCTTTTGCTTCCAACCAACACTTGGTGCAAGATATGGAGGCTTCCATAACTTAGTAATGCTATTGGGAGCTTAAAGAAGACATTCTTAGAGTCTTTATATGGAGATTTTGAAGTTCTTGAAGCTTTCTTCAAGAGGGCCAAAGCAAAGAATGTGCTTCGCAAATCTACACAAGGAAGAGACTTTTCTTTATCACACAAGCTGGAGGCTTCTTGGTAATCATCGATCAATTGCTACACATTTTCTTGCATTATTTGATGGATTTCGTGAGTTCTTGAATCCATTATCAAGAATTACGAGTTTCTTTGAAGAAACCTTGATCTCATGGATTAAGCCTTGATTACACATGCTAACCAGCTTGCTAAGAAAGTCCTAGAAGCCACATTATGGTCATTGGATTGGCTTGATTGAATGCATATTGGAAAAGGGGATTGCATTGTGAGTAATGGATGCATTTAGTTCAAATTGGTTAACCCTAGTTCCATTTTTTTCTAGTTTTCTCAAAATATTTCATTATGGCCGGGAAGCCAAAAAGGCCATCCTCCGAAGTTATCATTGGTCACATAAGACATGAAAGGGGATGAGTTAGTGGAGCATGGAAACATTCATGTAATGAAGGAGTTGGGAGAGCAATTGATTGTGGTGATAAGCACTCAAAAAAGCACTTCTCCATCAATGGAGCAAGAATTTTCAGTGTAATGTTCTGACATGTAGTGTAAATTTACCTTAGTTACAAATACAAAATAGTAAATTTGGATTTTATAATTTCTCTATAAAATATCCCAACGCTATTTGAAGGCCCATTTAAAATAGGCAGTGCACTAACATTAGTCTCCATTTTGTTCCCCACTTGTGTTTCTTCTTCACCTATAACCAATGATTTTATATTCACGTGATCACAACTTTTTTTTTGTTAATAACATGTGTTAACATGTTATTAACATGTTCACATGTTACCGTTCACAAAATAAACAGGTCACTCGCCATTTTGGAACCCCTGAAAAGCTTGGCTACACATGGAAACTAGCTAGTCACATGTTCTTATGTTACCATCTTCACATAACAGTAGGTCAACAGCCACCTAAAAATATCTTAAAGTCCTGGAGAAGATAGTTTTTTTAGGTCCTTGTGGAAGCTTTGTGAATATAGCATGTGATCACAAGATTTTTTTTGTGAACACGAGGTTTTGTTAACGTGATCACGAAATTGTGAAGACGTTAATGAAATCCCTGCCTATAACTTCTTTGAATTTTCAGATTTGAATCAATATTGTCTCCTATGTAACACGGAAGAGAGCAGAGTAAAAAGGACTTGGTTAGGCCTGCGCTTACACGATTTGCATATATGTTTATTATGTTGGTCAATTTGCTTGATGAGAGATGTTATAAGGGATTGCGAAAGTTAATGCTTTGTGATAAGTTTGGAATACTCTAGGTTTCACATGCTCAAAAAGCAGAGGAAGTATCATCCATTGTGTATGGAGCAACACTTTGGCAAGAAGCTTGATTGATTGTGAACATATGTGTGCCTACTTTTAAAATTATGTGCTTGGTTGATAGGGAAGGAGCCACCATGGGCCTTATCTATGAGCTCATGGATTGCATGGTGGAGATGATAAAGAATATTCAAGGGGTTGATTCCACCAAGTTAAAGTAGGTTAGAGATTTTTGTATTGAGCGTTGGTATATGTTTCATACACCCTTGCATACTATGGGCTATGTTTTGCATCATGATTGGAAAGGAGAATACCAAGATAGTGACCAGAGGTGCATAAGAATTGGATGACTCTGCTTGAGGCTTACACAAAAGGTGATGCAGAATTGTAAGGAAATATTCTTGATGAGTATGATAAGTACAAGTCAGAAGGAGATTCGTTTTTGTGTACAATTACAAAAGAAGAAAAAATAATGTAAGAGGGTGTGAAATGGTGGCAAACATTTGGGACATGCACACCTAATTTGTAGTAGTTAGGAATCCGAGTGCTCTCTCAAGGCACTTGTGTTTCACCATGTGCAAGAAATTGGAGCACATTTTCTCTCATTAACAACAAAATAAGAAATGGGCTCAAACATTCACATACTGAAAAGCATGTTTTTGTAAACACAAACCTTCATCTCATGTATGTAAAATCAAGGAGCGGGGTTATGAGAAGATGGAGGTTACATTGGAAATGCTCAACAAAGAGAAGTATGGTGATCAATTGATTGCTCTACAAGAGTTGTAGGAGGCTATTGAGGAGGAGGAGGCTTAGGAGGCTAACTGTGGTGAGGCCTCATCCTCGTATGCTATTGAGGCCCTTGACTTTGATGATGACGACGATGACAATGTTGATGCTCTTATTGTTGAGTTCTTTCCAAAGGGGGACGATGATGATATAATTTATGAGGATCTTGTTAAGTAGCTTTGCTACTACTTCATTCATGTTCTTCTAGCTTTCTTCATCTTTAGCCCGTTAGTATTTTTGTTGTTGGCTTCATCTTTAGCAAGTTGCATGTTGAATCATGAGACTTTGATTTATAATGTTTAAATGTTTTAACATTCATTCATGATCTTTACCGTTCCAAACTATAAGTTTTACATATTCTCCATCATATTGAATGACTGGATTCTCATGTGTTTTAAAAAAAAAAATACTCAACAAAGTAGTGTCACGTATATTTCAAACTAGAGGTTTTTACCGTACTTTAATCATACTTCCTCGTATGTGTATTCCATATGATTATGGTATGGAAAAACTATGTTCTGGTGGTTGATGCAGAAGGCTGTTTCAAGCACGTATATTTCAAACTAGAGGTTTTTACCATACTTTAATCATACTTCCATACTCGTATGTGTATTCCATATGATTATGGTATGGAAAAACTATGTTCTGGTTGATGCCGAAGGCCGTTTCAAGCATGTGGTTGGGGAGGGGCAGGTTGGCCAGGAAGAGGTCAACGGAGAGGTGCGAGTTGCCCGGGTTGTGGCTGCTGAGGGCGGGAAGGGAAGGGAAGGGAAGGGCGGGGCATGTCGAGGTTGAGCTGGAAGTGCACTAGGCCACGAGGAAGATGAAGAGATCACCGGGAGAGAGGGTCTGCTAGAAGAGGGAGTTGTTTAGGCATAGTGGAGATAAAACCCACCTTGGGCATGCCCTGGGCCAGGTAGAGCACCTCGGTAGAGTACAAAAAAGAGTGTGCATCATGTCTTTCATGTTAGTAGGTCAAAAGAGCTCCTGGGTGTAGGAGATAGCTTAGTGTTTATCTAGGATCTTATGAGACTCGGGGTTTTTTCTTTTTATGTTTCTCATTAGATGGTTGGGGTTGCTGATTTCGTAGGGAATGATTAACATGTCAAGTTCTAAGTGGCTGATCAAACCAGGAGACTACGACCACACTTGGGAGAATGTTTCTTTGCTCTAATTTAGTTTTAATATTTTTCCTAAAACATCCTCTGGTAAGGAAAGGGATAATATTATATTTTGGGGAGATTTTTCATGAAACATGAACCTTGGGAGAGTATCATCTCTCAAGGATGCATCTACTATTTAGCCCATTGTTTAGTGGCATAAGTGACAATCATGTGAAGAATAGGGTTGCATCATATGGGTGGTGCATGCCTTCGGGGGTGCAAATTATGCTCAGGTTGTGTAGTCTTTCACTTAGCAGAGTGTCTTTCCATTATATTTGATTTGGAGCATAAGGTTAGATGGTAGCTAAACCCACCAATTGTCCTCTTGGTTTATTTTCTATGTGTTGATGAACCATGGATTACACGTCCTAGGATTGATTCACGATTATGCTTTTATGCGTGTGGATCTTGGATGGACACTCAAGTAAGTGTTATTATTGCTTTCAAGTAATTCAACATCAAGCCAAGAGGCCTTGTTGTTGAAGTAACTTTGACATAATCTCGTTCTCTATCCGATGGGTAAACAGTACTGGTCAGCCCGAATCTCAAAATATCTCTCTCTCTCTCACTGTTCCTCCATAAAATCACCTCAAGGCTCTGAAAGAATAGCCCAAAAAATAGCGAATAAGAATTAGTTAGATTACCATGCACGAAAATGATAAAGATAGTAATCTTTTCTTAAAACCAGAATTAGTTAGATTACAAAACACTGGAAAGTGGTATTGGTTTCATTTCGCGAATACCGACTAAACTGTGCGGGATCTCCAAATGGCCCGAACACGGACTTTGTTTCTCTTGTGATGATCTAACTTTCTTTAATACTTCTCTTTGACAAATATAGTTATCCACCCCCTCATGGGAAGCCTTTACTAAAAATTAAGGGTCAAGTTGGTATCCAGGCCCTGTTTCGAGCGCCCGTTGTGGCTATATTTACTATGTAAACTCCCATGCGAGTTTCCTTTAGTCTAAACTTCCCACTGTGACCCTCTTATACATTATCGAAAATGGTTAGGTATGGAATATAAATCTCTTACGAATGATGGCACAAAATAGGTATAAAAACTCTAAAATTGGCCAAAAATTGACATCTCTAAAATCACTCAATTTGTGACCAAAATTAAAAGTATTTGCCACTTTTAAAACATTTAATATAGATGCTAAAAACCACCAAGTCAACTGGACCCAAAAATACATACATAGGAGTACGTTACATCCTCTTTTGAACTTGAAAGTATAGAAACATTGGGCAACTATTTCAAATTTTGAGTGTAATGTGCTGACATGTAGTGTAATATTGGCAAATTTACCTCAGTAACAAATACAAGATAGCAAATTTGGATTTTCTATCCCTATAAAATAGCCCAACGCTGTTTGAAGGCCCTTTTAAATTAAAATAGCCAGTGGACTAACATTAGTCTCCATTTTGTTCCCCATTTGTGCATCTTCTTCACCTATATCAAAACTTCCTGGAAACTTCAAATTTGAATCAACATGATCCCTATTTCCAAAACAAGAGACAGATATATATGATAGTTAAGTATGTATTTTAGAATCAATCGATGCATACCATAAGACTGCGATTTTGCTTCGTACTGTATCTTGAAGTTTCTAAACACACTCATTTTAGATACTCCTTGGATTTAAATGATAAATGAACTTACTCAAGAGCTTACATTGGCAAGTTAATTCGGCAACTCCACTAGTTCGGAAACATCGATGATATTATTTAGAAGATGAAATTATTTAGAAGATGATATTATATAGTAAGGCATTGTTCCTTGTCACAGCTAGGAGAGGGTGGTCCTGACGCTAGCAGTGAGGAGGTCCACCTCTTTCTTCTCGATGCCGAAGGCCGTTTCGAGCACCTGGTCGGGGAGGGGCGGATTGGCCGCGAAGAGGGCGGCGGCGAGCTGCGAGGTGCCCGGGTTCTGGCTGTTAAGGGCGGAGATGGCCAGGGCGGGCTGGTGCATGTCGGGGTTGAGCTGGAAGTGCACTAGGCCACGGGGGAAGACGAAGAGATCGCCTGGGGAGAGGTTCTGCTGGAAGAGGGAGTTGTTGGTGGAGACGAAACCCACCTGGAGCATGCCCTGGGCCAGGAAGAGCACCTCGGTGGCGCGGGGATGCACGTGGGGAGGGTTAAGGCCCTTGGGCTGAAAGTCGATGCGCGCGATGGACAGGCCCTGCGTGTTGAGGCCCGGGAAGTTGGTCGCGAAGGCCAGGTTAACGGCTGAGCCCAGTCCTTTGACCAGGGGTGCCGCGTTACGAAGCAGCGTTGACGTGAAGTCCGAGGGCTGCACGCGGTTGGACGGCTTGCAGGTCAGCCCGTTGAGGGTGAGTGGGCCGCCGTCCGCCACGCAGAAGTCCTGCAGAGGGTCTTCATCGGCGGCACTCACCTCGACTATGAGCAGCGGCGGCGCAGAGGAGGCCAACAGCATCAGCGCGGCCAGAAGCAAGTAGCTGACTGCCATGACTGAGCGACTAGCAAAGAGTACATATTGAAAAGAAGGCACTCGTCGCTGCAATTTATGAACGGCGCCCGAGTTCAAAGATTCTACTATCTCCCACGCCACAAGGACGGGTGAACGCTATCTGAAAGCAACTGGAGTTCGACTCGGTTCTCCGGTCAGCATCTTACGGCAGCGCTGCCATAAGATGAAAAACCCGTGATCTAAGTTTGAACACAAATGCCATCAATCCCCATGAAATCTTAGGGTCATTAGGATACTTTCACTCTTCTACAAAGCACCAATTTGGGGTCCCTACAGGCTACAAATATATATATGGCTGGAGCCTTCCTTTACTCTTGTGGAAGAAAATATTTGAAGCACCATAGATCTAAACATATTAGTAGGAACTTGTATGAAACCATACCATACTTGTGTGAAGTTCATGATCCGCACACGATAACTAGGAGGTGGATTGCACTACTTCATTGTAAACTATACATCTATAAATGCAATCATTTGAACCCAATGATAGTAGTCGAATAGTTAATGTGAGACCCACCCCACCATCACGTCGCGAGCACCTACCAAATTATGTATGTAGATTTCTTCGACTCTCAACCAAGTAGAGCATATGCATTTGTCAAAGGAGGTGGATTGCACGACTTTATTGTAAACTGTATAAGGGAAAAAATAGTGAAAAAATAGGTATGTTTATGATAAAAAACCAAAAGTAAGTCCGCTTTAATATACATCACTATTTTGGAAAATGTTTCATGAAAGTTATTGATTATAGCCACCCTGATAACTTTAAGTACCACATAAGTATATTCTACTATGTAACTCGAGTCTTACATAGACAATTGTAAGGTTCTACCAAACCTGTAATTTGGACCCAAGGGACGTACGAGCTAAAGAGAGGACTAGTTTAAAAGACAGCACATTCTTTGAGCCTATAGTTTTGCTTATATGCATGCTTGATACGTAAATGATGATTTCATTTTTATGTATTTATGAGAATACAAAGACATTTCATTTAATATCTAAAGTATCTTTAAAATCATCAATATAAGTGCCATGCGACAATCAATCACTACATGCTAACAATCACAACAAACAAATAACAAAAAAGATATAACATTGTGACAAAAAGGTAAAATTATCTAGATATCTTGAAATGAACATGTATGTTTGGTGGTCTTTTTTCCTAGATAAACCCATGAACTCATTAATCCCCATGAAATCTTAGCGTCATTAAGATACTTTCACTCTTCTACAAAGCATCAATTTGGGGTCCCTAGAGGCTACAAATATATATGGCTGCAGCCTTCCTTTACTCTTGTGGAAGAAAATATTTGAAGCACCATAGATCTAAACATATTAGTAGGAACTTGTATGAAACCATACCATACTATGCTTCAAAGATTATGAGACATAGAGCAACATTCATTAGGGAAAAAAATATGATGCCTACATTAGGTATTTGGTGAAGTTCATGATCCGCACACGATAACTAGGAGGTGGATTGCACTACTTTATTGTAAACTATACATCGATAAATGCAAACATTTCAACCCAATGATAGTAGTCGAATAGTTAATGTGAGACCTACCCCACCATCACGTCGCGAGCACCTACCAAATTATGTATGTAGATTTCTTCGACTCTCAACCAAGTAGAGCATATGCATTTGTCAAAGGAGGTGGATTGCACGACTTTATTGTAAACTGTATAAGGGACGTACGAGCTAAAGAGAGGACTAGTTTAAAAGACAGTACATTCTTTCAGCCTAGTTTTGCTTATATGCATGCTTGATACGTAAATGATGATTTCATTTTTATGTATTTATGAGAATACAAAGACATTTCATTTAATATCTAAAGTATCTTTAAAATCATCAATATAAGTGCCATGCGACAATCAATCACTACATGCCAACAATCACAACAAACAAATAACAAAAAAGATATAACATTGTGACAAAAAGGTAATATTATCTAGATATCTTGAAATGAACATGTATGTTTGGTCTTTTTTCCTAGATAAACCCATGAACTCATCAATCTACATGAAATCTTAGAGTCATTAAGATACTTTCACTCTTCTACAAAGCATCAATTTGGGGTCCCTACAGGCTACAAATATATATGGCTGCAGCCTTCCTTTACTCTTGTGGAAGAAAATATTTGAAGCACCATAGATCTAAACACATTAGTAGGAACTTCAAGTTGTATGAAACCATACCATACTAAGCTTCAAAGATTATGAGACATAGAGCAACATTCATTAGGGAAAAAAATATGATGCCTACATTAGGTATTTGGTGAAGTTCATGATCCGCACACGATAACTAGGAGGTGGATTGCACTACTTTATTGTAAACTATACATTTATAAATGCAAACATTTGAACCCAATGATAGTAGTCGAATAGTTAATGTGAGACCTACCTCACCATCACGTCGCGAGCACCTACCAAATTATGTATGTAGATTTCTTCGACTCTCAACCAAGTAGAGCATATGCATTTGTCAAAAGAGGTGGATTGCACGACTTTATTGTAAACTGTATATCTATAAATGTAAACATTTGAACCCAATGATAGTAGTCGATAGTTAATGTGAGACCTACCCTGCCATCACATCACCCACCAATGTTGAATAATAAGACTAGCACATTCTACCTTCTCCACTACACTATATGGGTCTGGGGACCACTGTCCTACCTAAAAACTATAGGACTATCTTTACTCTTGTTTAAGAAAGTGTTTCTACTGACCTACATCTACATAATCCCTTATGTCAAAATAAAGTCATGCATGATTGTAAGCTAGTGGAGACACAAATCATGCTTGTAGAGCCATATTTAAGTGTGGATACATTGGGCAAGTGAACACAAATCATGTGTTAGTGACTTCATGATGCAACACACTAGATGATCAACTGGGCAAGTGAACACAAATCATGTAGCTTGAGTCTTATAACTATTTTAAGGTTCTAAGAAACCTATACTTTAGGCCCAAGGGACGTACGAGTTAAAAGAGAGGACTAGTTTAAAAGAAAGTACAATCTCTCAGCCTAATTTTTCTCATGTGCATGCTTGATAGATAAATGATGCTTTCATTTTCATATATTTATGAGCATAGAAAGACATTTCATTTAATATTTAAAGTATCTTTAAAATCATCAATAGAAGTGCCATGCCACAATCAATCACTACATGCCAACAATCACAACAAAAAAAAAAACTAAAAATATATAACATTGTGATAAAAAGATAATATTATCCAAATACCTTCAAATGAACATGCATTTTTGGTCTTTTTTAAATAAATAAAAAACAATTTTGAGGTAAAATACATATAAGGATTGCAGGGATATCTATATTTACTCCTTCTTCATGTGTAACATCTCATGTAACTTATTTGCACTCTACCCATGCCTAAACATAAGGGTCATGTAAATACATAAGAACTTAGTACCACTTTTCTACCATCTAGCCATATGTCCAATAGATAGAACATACACTGCAGAGGGTCTTCATCAGCGGTACTCACCTGGGCTATGAGGGCGACGTAGAGGAGGCCAACACCATCAGCGTGGCGAGAAGCAAGTAGCTGACTGCCATGACTGAGAGACTAGCAAAGAGTGAGCAAAGAACTCGTCGCTGCAAGTTCAAAGATTCCACTATCTCCCACGCGACAAGGACGGTGCACGCTCATCGCGCAAGTTCAAAGATTCCACTATCTCCCACGCGACAAGGACGGGAGAACGGGATTGTATTTACTTGATGTATGAGCCATTTATGTATTATACATAAATGTGAGACCTACCCCCACCAATGTTGAATAATAAGACTAGCACATTTTCTGGGCGAAGCCAATGAGACACGGATTCCCTGAAGATCAGCTTATTCTGGGTAAGGCCATCAATAGTCAGATGGTTAAGAGACAAGTTACATAGGCATGGCATACACGTAAGTGCAGAATGAGATACCCATACGAGACTATACGAAGGGTAGAGGGAGATCTTCTCCAAACATAATATCCTCACACTGCAGGCTACAAATTGTAATGCCGCATTTCCAAATGTCATATATAAAGTTATACTTATGGATTTCAAAAACCTTATATAATTATTAAAATTTGGTATTATTATACAGATAAAATGAAACAGTGAAAAATAGGTATGTTTATGATAAAAAACCAAAAGTAAGTCCGCTTTAATATACATCACTGTTTTGGAAAATGGTTCATGAAAGTTATTGATTATAGCCACCCTGATAATTTTAGGTACCACATAAGTATATTCTGCTATGTAACTTGAGTCTTACATAGACAATTGTAAGGTTCTACCAAACCTGTAATTTGGACCCAAGGGACGTACGAGCTAAAGAGAGGACTGGTTTATTCTTTCACCCTAGTTTTTCTTATATGCATGCTTGATACATAAATGATGATTTCATTTTCATGTATTTATGAGAATACAAAGACGTTTCATTTAATATCTAAAGTATCTTTAAAATCATCAATATAAGTGCCATGCGACAATCCATCACTACATGCCCACAATCACAACAAACAAATAACTAAAAACATATAACATTGTGACAAAAAGGTAATATTATCTAGATATCTTGAAATGAACATGTATGTTTGGTCTTTTTTCCTAGATAAACCCATGAACTCATTAATCCCCATGAAATCTTAGGGTCATTAGGATACTTTCACTCTTCTACAAAGCATCAATTTGGGGTCCCTACAGGCTACAAATATATATGGCTGCAGCCTTCCTTTACTCTTGTGGAAGAAAATATTTGAAGCACCATAGATCTAAACATATTAGTAGGAACTTGAATGAAACCATACCATACTATGCTTCAAAGATTATGAGACATAGAGCAACATTCATTAGGGAAAAAAATATGATGCCTACATTAGGTATTTGGTGAAGTTCATGATCCGCACACGATAACTAGGAGGTGGATTGCACTACTTTATTGTAAACTATACATCTATAAATGCAAACATTTGAACCCAATGATAGTAGTCGAATAGTTAATGTGAGACGTACCCCACCATCACATCACCCACCAATGTTGAATAATAAGACTAGCACATTCTACCTTCTCCACTACACTATATGGGTCTGGGGACCACTATCCTACCTAAAAACTATCGGACTATCTTTACTCTTGTTTAAGAAAGTGTTTCTACTGGCCTGCATCTACATAATCCCTTATGTCAAAATAAAGTCATGCATGATTGTAAGCTAGTGGAGACACAAATCATGCTTGTAGAGGCATATTTAAGTGTGGACACATTGGGCAAGTGAACACAAATCATGTGTTAGTGACTTCATGATGCAACACACTAGATGATCAACTGGGCAAGTGAACACAAATCATGTAGCTTGAGTCTTATAACTATTTTAAAGTTCTAAGAAACCTATACTTCAGGCCCAAGGGACGTACGAGCTAAAAGAGAGGACTAGTTTGAAAGAAAGTACAATCTCTCAGCGCAATTTTTCGCATGTGCATGCTTGACAGATAAATGATGCTTTCATTTTCATATATTTATGAGCATAGAAAGACATTTCATTTAATATTTAAAGTATCTTTAAAATCATCAATAGAAGTGCCACGCCACAATCAATCACTACATGCCAACAATCACAACAAAAAAAAACCTAAAAATATATAACATTGTGATAAAAAGATAATATTATCCAAATACCTTCAAATGAACATGCATTTTTGGTCTTTTTTAAATTCAAAAAATAATAATTTTGTGGTAAATTACATATAAGGATTGCAGGGATATCTATATCTACTCCTTCTTCATGTGTAACATCTCAATGTAACTTATTTGCACTCTACCCATGCCTAAACATAAGGGTCATGTAAATACATAAGAACTTAGTACCACTTTTCTATCATCTAGCCATATGTCCAATAGATAGAACATACACTGCAGAGGGGCGGTACTCACCTGGGCTATGAGGGCGACGTAGAGGAGGCCAACACCATCAGCGTGGCGAGAAGCAAGTAGCTGACTGCCATGACTGAGAGACTAGCAAAGAGTGAGCAAAGAACTTGTCTCGCTGCAATTTATGAACGGTGCATGCTCATCGCCCAAGTTTAAAGATTCCACTACGCGACAAGGACGGGAGAACGGGGCAACTCGAGTTCAATTAGGTTCTCCGGTAAGCATCTTACGACACTGCTGTCTCGTTATGTATGTTGAAATGTGTGAGTGGATTGTATTTACTTGATGTATGAGCCATTTATGTATACATAGAGCTTCGTATGTTCTATTTATTGGAACGTAAAGCTATGCATGCTCTATGTATGCATGCACCATAAACCTATACATGCTCTATGTATCCAGACATAGAACTATGTATGCTCTATATGTATGTATGCATAGAGATATGCATGCTATATATATATGCATAAATGGATCATACATACCTCTATGTATGCTCTATGAATGCATACATAAAGCATACAGAGCTCTATGTATGCATAAATGGAGCATACATAGCTATATGTAGGCTCATGTATGCATACATAGAGCATGCATAGTTCTTAATGCTGCCTCGACTGAAACAAGTAAGGGTGGTTAATGCTGCTTGGATTGAAACAAGTAAGGGTGGTTAATGCATTCCTTAAATGATGTAAGAACCTACTTTCTTATATGCATCATGAAATAAAAAAGCATGCGTGCGGTGTACGTAAGAGTTGAATGCAAGGAAAGATTTTCAATGGCGAGGCTCTAACTATAGTGTATAGTGTGTACCTATAGTGTATAGTGTGTATGTGTTAGTGTATAGCGTGCTTGCATAAGAGGTATGCTAAAAACCTGAACGAGTACGACTAGAAATAGGTGCATTAATTTTACTATCACGCAAGGTTTGCACCAGCCATTTAGGCACACCTCTAGCCTGCTCATTTTCAGCCCTATCCTCATAAATTACATCCTATAAATCTGCATCAGAAATAGGCTGATCTATGATATCGTTTGAAATCTGCATAGGCTGAATATTTGACTCATTAGGACTTACATTTGAATTCCCATCAGAAATAGGCTGATCTATGATATCGTTTGAAATCTGTATAGGCTCAATATTTGACTCATTAGGACTTACATTTGAATTCCCACCTATAAGCAGAGGCAACAACGTATCAAATACATCCCGTGAGCTCACACCTGTCTCTTTGGTACATGATAACAAAGACTGCACAGCATCTTCTACAAAAACATCTCGACTAATCAAGATACGCTTTGATTGCGGATGATACAATCTGTAACCCTTGCTCTCAGCACTGTAACCAACAAAAATGCATTTGACAGCCTTATCATCCAATTTTCTACGTTGTTGCACAGGCACTAAAGCATAGGCCAAGCAACCAAAGACATGAAGTGACCAATAGAAGGCTTCCTGCCATGCCAAGCTTCATATGGAGTAACAGACTACAAGGCCTTAGTGGGACACCTGTTGAGTACATATGCAGCACACATGACAGCCTCAAGCCAAAACGCATGTAGGAAAGCTTGGCTCTTGACCATACATCGTGCCATCTCCATAAGTGACCTGTTTTTCCTCTCAGCAACACCATTTTGCTGAGGGGTATACGGCAATGTACATTGGTGTGTAATTACATGACTAGCCAGAAATGCATCAAACTCTTTAGACATGTACTCCCCCCTGATCAGAACGGAGGGTGCCCATAGTACAATTGGATACATTTTCAACCATAAGCAAAAACTGTTTGAAGCACAAAAACACTTCGGACTTTGCCTTCAGTGGATATACCCATGCATGCCTTGAGTAATCATCAATGAAAGTCACGAAGTACAAGTGTTTACTAAATGACGGAGTTTGCATAGGCCCACATACATCACTATGTACAAGCTGCAATTTGCGAGTGGCCTGCATAGAACCATCCTTTGGAAACGCAGAACGCTGCATTTTACCCAAAATACAGTCTTCACAAATACGTTTCAATGGTGCCTCAAGAGGGGGCAATGAAGCAACCATATCAAATTTCTGCAAACGCAGCAAACCAGCAAAGTTCAGATGACCAAAACGAGCATGCCATAGTTTTGCATCTGAAACTGCCTTTTCATCAGAAACTGCATTTGCTGAATCTTCCACACACTTGTCATAAGAATCGAGCCTATACAGCCCACGAAACAAGGTGCCAGATGTAATAATCGTATAACCAGAAGTCAAATCATGAACAGTACATCTGTCATCCACAAATTTGACTACAGGTCCAAGTCTAGCAAGCGCAGAGACAGACAATAGAGTCTTCTTTATCCCTGGCACATACAAAGCATCTGAAAGTGTGAAAGCGCTGCCATTTGCAGCAGTAAGCATAATTTTCCCAACGCCCTTCACTGGGTAAGAAGCATTATTGTCACATGTGACAGTATTCCCATTAGGGACAGCCTCAAGACAAGTGAACATATCACGATGTGAGGTAATGTGCTTTGTAGCACCACTGTCAAAATACCATACATCAGAGTCAACAGAAACTGCCAAACATGCATCATGTACAGATGGGTCAAATTGGCAATACATGCTAAACGCCCATTCTGTATCCTGCACAACATTTACAGAATCTGCATTTGTAGAAGTATCCGCTATTGTGGCTGCATTTGACCTCTTTCTTCTTTGCCTCTTTAGCCTTTAGCTTAGGGCAATTCTTAATGACATGATTAGTTGCCTTACAATAGTTGCACTTGATCTTTTTCTTGCCTTTATCAAGAGCCTTCTCAGACCTATTGTTGCTACCTGTGGAAGGAGAAGAAGTTGCAGACCTACTAATAGGAGAAGAAATAGTGGAAGGGGCTGCCTTACCACTTCTTCTCTGGGGCAGCAACAAATGCCTGATCAACTGCATGCTGCCTAGCCCTGTTTTACTTGGACTGCGCTTCTTGCAAGAGCTTGTTGACTAAAGTATCATGCTTGACAACATCAGTAACAAGTCTCCACGTGGAAGCAAAAGTCTGATATGACTCAAGTAAAGCATCAAGAACAGTCTGCACAAGAGAATGATCAGGAATAATCTCACGTGCAGAAATCAACTATTCCTTGAGATCTTTAATATCAGCAAGAAAAACATTCATGTCATATCTTCCTGCATAATCTTCGATTCTAGCTCTTTACGCAGGTAAGAGATTTTTGCCTCGTTATTACGACCTGCATACAAACCAGCTAAAATATCCCAAGCTTGTTTTGCTATTTTAGCTGAACGAATATGTGGAGTGATGTTATGTTTGACAGAAAGTGCAATCAAGGCATGAGCCTGCGCATCTTTACCATCCCAACGAGCTTGTTCAGCAGTGGGTAAAACAACAGCAACAGTAGAGCTACTAGAACTTGCAACATCCTCAACAGATCCTACATCCACAGAACCTGGACGTACATCCATACCCTGCACAATGTTCCACACTCCTTTTGCAACCAAAACATGCTGCATCATGTATGCCCAAAGTGGGTAGTTGCTGTCTCCATCCAATTTGTCATCAGCGGGACAACATGCGAAATACATCATTGCTGTTATCAGCCATGGCCACTGACTGAAACTGATGCAAAAGCTACCTGTAATGAAGCAAAGACTGAACAGAAAACAACTCGTGCTATGTAGCACGGTCCACAACAATAGAATACGTGTGCCTGTTATGCAGAAATCTGCACTGTTGAAATTTTTGCACGGAATGATGAAAACACCTGTACAGAACTTGTAATGCAAAAACGGAGCCCGAAATGACCTCAGATGCACAGTATAGGGACTTGTAAGCGGTCGTGAAAGCTCACCTCAATCGGAGAACGTGAGTCGGAGGGTGCTAGTAGCAGCGTAGCCCTGGGAGCTGATGCCTGCTCTGATACCAATTGTTGGAATTAGGGTTGCAGGAAAGCACACAAAGCTTGGAGAAGAAGAAGCAAGAATGCACACAACACACAGTGTATTAGATTGTGTCAATGTACAAAGATAAGTTAGTCCTAGAATGATGGGCGTATTTACAAGCCGGGGAAAAAAACCTCCTAAAGAGGAAAAAAAGTACCCCGATGGTCCTAAGTGTGTTCACACACATCACTGCCTATATATATGGTAACAGTGCTTAGGGTCATTTACTTGTGGGATTAGGGAACATGGGCCTTGAGACTATACAAGGCATGTGCTCTAGGACTATCGTAACCTTTTGATACCTTTTGAACCTTTGACCTTTGGATACATACCTTTTCAGCCATTCCTTAGTATTAATTGCTCAAGCTTTCCCTAATCCAAGCTAATTAGGCTAATTCATGCGACTAACCTAGATGTTACTTTCTTTCATTGGTATCTGAGCTCTAGGCTTAGATCTTAATGCTTTGATTAGGAGATTAATAATTTTTGGATTACTCTTAACTTAGTTTTTGAAAATGCATTTTCTTGATCATGATTAGTGTTAATAATTTTCTTGATCATGATTAGTGTTAATAATTTTCTTGATCATGATTAGTGGTGTTAATCAATTTTAGAATTGAGTTTTACACAGTTTTCAGATTTGCTATTCTCTAGTCTTGAGAAGATTAGCAATCAAACTTAAATTTGTATTAATCACTGTTTTTTCAGAACCTGGATCCACTTCAGTGTTTGATTTCTTGAAGTTCTTGATCTTCTTGATCTTGATTTCTTGATTTTCAAAATTAGGGTTTTGTTGCATGCAAATGAAGATCAATACAAGGATGCCGAGGATGCAACAAAAAAAGATACTTAGGGCTCTTGTAAAGAGTTCCACTTTGTAGATGTATGTGGGAGAGGGCTTCACAATAATCCCACATGGGGACTTATGGGAGTTCTAGAATTTTTGTATAAAAGGTGGCTCATTTGAGAGCATGGACACATTGGGCAAACTCATGTTTGAGCTCTCTTGAGACTAGCTCTCCCTCTTCTTCCATAGAGGTGCAAGCTCTTCTCTCTCCCCAGTTACATTATTGTAAGTCTATTCTTTTGTTAATGCAATGAGTGATGTTTGTCTCTCTTCTCATGTCTATTCTCTAGTAAGCATGTTTCTTTGTTGTTGATAGCTTCAAGGAGTGTGTGCATGCTAGGAAGTAAGATCTTGAGAATGAAGGATGCTTTGAGCTTGTGTATGCAATAGCTTAGCTTTCTTCTTGTTTGGATGCATGGAATGAGTGGGATGTTGAGTGATTGAGTGTGGCAAGATTGAGCTTGAGTATGTGTTAGTCCATGTCAATAGTAGTAGTTTTCTTCACATTCTCTCCATTTGTTGTGGATAAGCTTTTGTGCACCGGTACGGGTCGAATCCCTAGCTCCGAAAGGGATGCAAATCCCATTGGATTGAGCTTAGTGTGGATCGTACTCCTCTTACTACAAGAGAGAGGGTTTTCCGTCTCTCCATTGGCGCCGCTGCCGGGGAGAAGACTCAAATCCGGTTGAGAGTGTGTGGAAACCACCACTATTTCCTCTTTTGGTTGCAAAACCATTGAGTGATTAGGTTAAGTTTGGGTGTGTGATCCCGGTGTGAGTGGATAAGGTTAACCATTGAGCGGTTGAGGTTTCTCCCGCATTGTTTTTTTATGTTTCATTGCTTTTATGTTTTTTCAAGTACCTTTCATTATGCTTACCTTCATTGTTTTTTGTCATTTCATTCTTTCATGCTTTTTGTTAACATGTAATTAGTATAAATAAATAAAAAGAAAAGGGATGCGTTGCTAAGCTCTCCCATAGCTTATGCAAGCCCCATTGACTCCCAAGCAAGAAAGAAGAGAGATAGGAAGTGTTGGAGGCGACCTTCCTTTTGTTTTGTGTTGTTATTGTGTGGGGAGCCAACGCATCAAGCGTGCTCGAGGAAAAAATGAGGAATATTTATCTATTGCAGCATGACTAACCGATTTGCTTGAAAGAAACCGATTTGCTTGAAAGAAACGGGCAACCAAGGGTGGCCCTAAGAAAGAACTTATAAATCTATATATATATATATATATATATATATATATTTGTGGGCTGCATCAAACATTAGAGTACAAGGGCTGCATCAAACCGACTGCTTTTTCAAAATAAAAACAAATATATATTGATTTAATCATTTCTTTTACAACAAGTGGTGCAGGCGGCCTTAAAAAAAAAAAAAAATAATATACATCTACATCTATATGTATAGATATAGATTTATATTTCTGATATTTTACAATGGCAAGCTGAAGAAGGCGGGGCGGAAAGGGCTGTTCAGGCCGGTGTGGGTTGAGGACCGTGGTCTGACCACGCGAGGGCGAAGCCACCAGTGAAGGCCGGCTGAGAGAGGTGGGCTGCATCCGTTGTTGAGGGTGTCAGGCGAGAGTGGTGCTGCAGCTGCAGCAGCAGCGGGCGTCGAAGCTAATGGTCGTCTAGTGAAGGGCAAGCGAAGCTGATGGTCGTCGAGTGAAGGGCGCAAGTAAGCAAGTAGAAGAGGCGGCTGCTGCAGGCGGGTGTGTGAAGGCAGTACTGGCAGAAAGAGAACGTCGACAGAGGCAGCGTGCAGCGTTGACGGCAGCGTTGACGGCGGCAGCAAGAAGACGATTGGCGGCAGCAAGAGGACGTCGACAGAGAGACGGTGAGAGAGAAGCAGTGGAGTGGAGAGGTGTCCTCATTGGGCGAAGCAGCAAAAGGCAGAAAGCGCAGTGAGCGGCCGTAATGAGCGAAGATTGGAGGCAAAGCGTTGTGGGTTGTGTCGGTCAGCAGCACCGGCGAAGCTTCAGCTGCTGTTGGCAAGGGCAAGTGACGATAGCGAAGTGAAGGTAGAAGGCGGCTGTAGCTGGGCAGCACGGGCGAAGGTGTGGAAGGTGGTTGTGGCTGCGAAGGAAGTGGTGGTTGCGGCTAAGGCGGTCGCCGCAAGAAGGCCAGAGAGAAGGCAGCTGGTAGCTGTGAAGGAGGCAAAGCGAGCATTTGAATGCAAGGGAAGCCCTTGCATTGAAGGCGCACCCTCAGCACAGCAGGGAGAAGGAGCTGGCGAAGAAGCATTGAAGGCGGCACCCGCAGCGAGAAATCCGGAGCCGGCGATAAGGATTAAGAGGTTAGTGTTTTTTTTTTCTTTTCTTTTTTTAAAAAAAATTGTTATTTTGTTATTTTTTTTAAAAAATAATAAAATTAAAAAAACCATCAAACCATAAATGAAATAAAAAAAAATTAAAAAAAAAAAAGAGAAAAAAGATTAAAAAAAAACAATTAAATTTTAAAAAAAAAGAAATTTTAAAAAAAAAGAAAAAGGCATTTAAAAAAAAAGGAAAAAAAAAAGAATTTAAAAAAAGAATTAAAAAAAAAAGAATAGAGAGAAAGAAAGAAAGAAATTTAAAAAAAAAATAATAATAAAAAATAAAATTATAAAAAAAAATTTTAGGAGTCCATATTGTGTGCATATTTTTATTTTTTTTCATTTCTGTAATTTTTAGCATAATTAGTTTAGATTTGCATTGTTTTAACTTTTTGTTATTAAAAACAAAAACAAAATTAAAATAAAAAGAAAAACAAAATAAAAAGAAAAAAATAGAAAAAGAAAAAGAAAAAGAAGAAAAAATAATTTTTATTTTTTGAATCCACTGTTCATTATTTAAATTTTTGTACAAAACTTTGCATAATTGAAGGTAGCCTGCATTTTTTATTTTTATTGCATGCATAATTAGTATTTTTATAATTTTTTATATTTGGCACGAAATTCATTCATTTTATTAAATAAAAAAAAAACAAACAAACAAACAAACCAACAAACAATAAAAACCAACAAAAGGAGGAAAAAACAAACAAAAGAAAATTTTTGATTTTTTGTAGTTCTTCATTTTTTTTAATTTTTTGCATAATTAGTGTAACCTGCATTTTTCATTTTTTGTAACTTTATGCATAGTTAGTATTTTTTTTAGTGTGCTTCATAATTTTTGTGTTAAAAAAAAAAAACATAAATAACATAAAATTATTTTAAAAAAAATCATAATTAAATAAAAAAAATATAAAAAAATAGGATAGATAGTTACGCCCCACATATTCTTTTTAGTTGCCTTTAGTGGTTAGGTAGGGAAAAATATATATATATATATATATATATATATATATTTATCAAAAAAAAAAACAAAACACAAAAACCAAAACCAAAACAAAAACAAAAACACATAAAAACCCAAAAACCAAAACAAAATTTGACCTTATGCACTTACGGTCAGGACGTCTGATAGATTCTGCCATAGGGTCTAGGGCACCTTCTAGAGTGCCTACTCAGGAAAGTGGGACCCAATCGGTAGGCAATTTGGCAGATATTGCTGAAACCCTTTCTGAATCCCAATCCGATACCCTTTCCTCTAGAACAAATAGTTCATTGTCCATGGACGATCTAGTGCCGACAAATAGTCATCCCGTAGCCCAAAATAGGACACCCTCACGATCCTTTAATCCATTTGAAGCCGATACCATGGGGTTAACATTCAATGTGCGACTCCAATATGTCTACACAAATGCTCAAGGAGCTGAGATCTTTAGGGACCCACAACAACGGTATCTTGTTAAGATAGCCGACATATTCTCAGAACTTGATAGAGCACCTCTAGTCAATGACCAGGGTAACATGTACATGGGTGGAGATGGTGTTCGCTATGAAGTCACCTACCATCCAGAAAAGGTAGACAAATTAGGGGAGCTCTCTAAAACAGAGTTTTTGGACATATCACAACTTTCCAGAGCAAGGGAGTCTAAAGATGATTGGCTCATCGAGCCGGACATGCCTAGACCTTCCAATGCCCAATCCTCAAAGCCATCCATAGATGATTTACTTCTTGTAGATCTAAATTTGGACAAGGATAGGAAAGGCAAGTGTAAAATGGATCAGGGGGCTGAAAGTCAATGGGAGTTTGTACGACAAATTCCTGTGACTAAGGTCTTACAGGATGACCCACTTCAAGAGGTCTATAAAGATTCGTTAGAGGGATATTATGCCGCAACTAAATCGCCAGAGCTGGATCTTCCTCTAGCTTATGTAGTGGTAGTTGAGAAGTGTGCAGGACACATGAACAGAATAGTTGATAAATGGTCAAATGAATACCGAACGTTAGATTGGAAAGAGATTAGGGAACTCACGTGGAAAGGACAACCGTTATTTATGGAAGTGTTCGCAACACATACAGCCAAACCAGGAGAGACAGCCTTTCTTGGAGAAACTGTTGCTCCTCCCCTACGAGAGTTCACTAGAGAGGGACCTTCAACATCTAGGTGGACCACAGCTAGTAGCCCAACTCTAGCACCACGATATCGTCCTACACCAAATGTGCGACCACAGGTCACACCACCACAACAACATCTTTCCCACTATGACAATCGGATGAGAGGGGAGCCAACTCGGCCTCCTATAAGTGCACCTCCTGAAATGAGGGTGACAAGATCTTTAGAGGGGTTTGGTGAGGCTGGTAATAGGGTACCCACACCAATTTTGGAAACATGTGGACCATCTTTCCAAGGAGAGGAACAATTTCCACTGAGAGTGAGAGGCCGTAGGCCCTATGATGAGTATTCACGACAAGTAAGACCTTCAACTCTTCAGAAATTGGTAAAGAAATATGAAGGGTCGGGAGATCCATACGACCATGTAGCAGCTTTTAGGCAAGCAGTTCGAGCTGAGCAAGTTGCTGACAAGCATACTCAAATAGAAGGGTTTGGACTCACTCTTGAAGGAAAAGCCCTTGCTTGGTTTCAGGCATTAGAGGCTTCAGACAAAACTTCTTTACGAGTTTTGGAAGAGAGATTCATTGCTGCTTTTTCCTTGATGGGAATTCAACATGACACAGTAGCGCATATCTACTCTTTCAAACAAGGCGAGAATGAGAGTGTTAGAGACTGTGTAAATAGAATGAAGCAGTACATTAATCGTTGCCCAGAAGATGAGAAGCCTGCTCAAAGTCGATTAATTTCTCTCTTCTTAAAAGGCCTCAAAAATTCGACACTGCATACACATCTCTATGCTAAGAAACATACAAGTTTCAATGAGTGTTGCCATGATGCTATGGATTTCACCGATAACTTCAAGTTCCAGGATGGTTCTGGCCCTGAGGTGAAACCTAGAAATCAGTGGGGTGAAGATCAAAGTTCAGGGTCTAGCGCGCTGGTAAATCCAGACCAAATAGCCAACCTAGTGCTAAGGAGATTAGGACAAACCTATCGTCCACCCATGCAGCCACAACAACAGCAGCAGAGAATGAGGAGTGTACTTCCTACAGGTCCTCATCTTTGTGGAGCATGTGGCGGTGACCATAAAACAGAGGACTGTAATACCTTTTCTCCTCTAGTCACAAACCAACCTACAAAGAAGTGGTGCCAAGCCTGTGCTTGGAACTTTACTCATACCACACAGGATTGTACTCGCATTGCGAGAATGAGACAGGAACGTGAGCAACCGAGGGGTGGAGTGGCTCCACAAATGTATCAACAATATACAAATTTTGAACGTAAGCCACCGATGACACAAGAACAAGCACGACCTGTTCTTGGTGCTCAACCTCCTGCTCCAGGGACTGCTCCTGTGAGGGTTGTCGACTACGACAATTCAAATATGTGTAGAGAATTGGTAAACCCAAGATATGTGGAGGAAGAATATGTATCATATTCATCCAAAGAAAATATCTTTGAAAGTCCCGCATACCCAAGCCAAGCACTGGAGATACAACCAGGGGAACAAAACTCTTTAATGTTGCTAGGCGGCTACCAACCTAGGACTCCAGGCCCCTCAGGTCAATGGCAGCCAAGGAAAGTAGAGGCCAAACCAATGGGCCCCTGTTATGAGTGTGGAGAACCCCATTGGGCTCGTGATTGTCCACATCGCTCAAGGCAAGCATCTAGATCCAATACAACAGCACAACAGTTTCCACCAATCGAAAGATATTGTCTGGGGTGTTGTGTCGAACACTTCCCGAAGGATTGTCTGTTGAAACCACATGAGGAAGGCACCTCTCAACCAAAGGTTTCACTCAACCTTGTAGGTACAGTTCCATCACCACCTTCATCTGAGAATGAGGATGTCGTGCCACTTAGAGTCATGACTCGATCACAGACACGAAACGCTGAAATACAAACTGATGAGACACCTCGAACTAGGGACGCAAAGACAAATCTAGTGGACAAGACCCTACAGTCCAATAGAAAAAAAACCACTAGGAGAAAGAAGAACCGAAACAAACACACTAAAAGTACATCCACTTCTAGTTCTCAGGAGACCTCTAAACAAAACATGAGGGATAAAACTTTTACATCCCAGGAAGTGCGTGAGGAACATCAACCTCAACCTGGGCCTAGTGCTAAACAAGATAAGGCTAGTACGACTGAGGATAGTTCTGGGGGTTCTGTTTTTGTGGATAAAGTGAATGAGACTCTAGAGGCCATCATTGATGCTCATAGAAGTCGCATTGCAGCTTTATCTGAGCTACCCAAAAAGCTTCAAGAATACCCAAACCCTCGTGAGGAGAAGATCAATCTAGCTGTACACCAGCAACTCATTAGGGAAGCTCAGTCGATACTTGAGGGACCACCACCACCTATTCCTCGTGGCCCAGCCTCTCTTAAGCCAACATTAGAAACTATACCGGAAGTGTCATCAAGTAGAGAAATGAAAAGTGAATTCATTTCACAAGCTCAAAGCGAAAGATCGGCACCAATTGACACTCCATTGAAAGAAGAAAGTCTACCATCACCCAGCCTTATCTTCCCATGCAATGATGAAATTATTGATGCTAATGAGGACATGGCAAATGAAATGTGGGCCACAGTAACTGAGAAAATTAATGAGAACATGTCTTCTGTTAGTTCGCCTCCATTCTCTGAGGTGGATTTTACCAGAGATTCGGAAAACAATTTTGGACGCCCAAGCATCCAGGAGGAAGGTCAAACAATGGTTTCTCCTAGAAGTAAGCATACAATGAAAACCTTACCATCCTATCTGGGAGAATATGAGAACTGTTCTCAAACCTTGAGGATACCCTCCATGCATAAAAGGTTGACAAAGGAAAAAGATATGAGTATGGTGCAAGCTATTTTGTCTGCACCAGTGGCTTGTAACTTACCTTTGCTTGAATTGATAAAGCTTAAACCTGAGTTGTGGAATGATATTGCCACATGTTTGTCAGAGCAGGTATTGCTACAAAAGGGTCACCATGAGTGTACTATACACTCTGAAACAAAGCATGTAATGCCAGTTCCTATCAACAAAGTAGGAAAATTTTGTGAAGACGATCAGGGAAATGCTACCCTCACATTAGAAGTGCGAAAAGTATCTTCAACTGCAATACTTGATAGTGGCGCAGGAGTGGGCATTGTGACAAGGTCCATTTGGGAAAAATGGGGCAAACCAGCTATTAGGAGTACAAGGATGCGCTTGCAGCTAGCAGATGGAAGCTTAGAACATCCCCTTGGGCTGCTTGAGAACATATTGGTCACCACATGTGGGATTGAATATGAGCATACCTTTACAGTGGTGGATTTTGGAAAGCATCCGAACTATGAAGTGATATTGGGTAGACCATTCATGCGACAATTTAAAATGATACAAGATTGGGGATACAATTACTTGTACCTCAGACATGATTCTATCATCACAAGGGTCAACCTAAGGAATCACTCGTATCGTGATGTAACAAGGTCTCCAATAGATGAGTTTGATTCCGCTTCATCTGAAGGCTCAAGAGTTACATTGTCAGATGGGCGAGAAGATCTATGGATGTGTGGAGCCTCATGTAGGGATTTCAACACTGAGAGACTTAAGGGTAATCGAAGTGTATCTGACGAGGCATACATTCCACAACCCTTCCCTGAGCATTTAATTGATCCATTAGAATGGAGTCATGTCCTTGCAACATTATCGACATGTGCTTTACCGAAGCCAATTCAATTTTGTGACTCAGATGGATATGACATTATTCCTATACGAATGGTACAACCACATAACCTTCGAGATGATTTGTACTATAGGAATGCATCCACAACAGCACTGTATGTAGAGAAAGTCTCTGCTACTCAACAAGCTTTATCATGTCAAAAGGGCGGTGTTTCTACCTTACCCAACCCACAATCAAAATCTGCTCTTGAAGCTCCAAAACAAATGTTGTGGATAATTGATGAGTACTCAAGTGAGGGCCATGGCTGGCATGTTCCAACTACTCTAGTTGCTGCTCAAAGAAGGCCGGGCAATAAGGAATTATCAATGTGGCTACCCAAAGATGCGTACAAACTTGTACCATCTATTCCAGTTGTTAAGCCTCTTAAGAAGCACATCATTTCCAAACCTAAATCTCGCATTGTTACTCGATGGATCCCAAAACATGTTCTTAAAGAACAAGGTTATTATGAGGGTGCAACATCAATCTGGCTTCCAAAATGCCATGCTTTTCTATGGGTAAAAGAGTGTTTCAAAAAGATTCCAAGAGTCACCCCTGATTGCCCATATCAGTGGGTACAAAAGAAATCAACACAAACTCTTCAAGAAAGGAAAGGTGGCTGTGATAGCACCTACAAATCTACTTGTGTTGATCTTCCTAAAACATGTATTGAAACAACTGTTGCCCCTATTTCTCCTTGTTTCACAATTCAACCATCAACGGGTGTACCTAAGACAAGTCCAAAGGAGTCTCATTTGAGCATAGATTCTGGTACTTCAATGCCTAAATCCTCTTATCTTGCTCAAATTCCAAGACAATTGATAAAATTCCCACCCAAGAAGGACATACCTAAAACCAAAGATAAGGCATTAACACTACAAATGAAGCTCTTTGGTAGATCAATGTTTGAATAGTGTGGTTCCTTATGCCTTTAAAGAATTATGTTCTTTTTTCGATGATCCACACCATCAGCGCAAGAGTAACTCAGTGACTCCACAATAAGAATGACAAGCCAGGGCACTTTTCTCCCATTGGGTTTTTTCCCCTCGGCTATATTTGGTGATTGGCACCACTAACAAATTTTATTCTTTTGTTTTTTCTTTGTTTGTTAATAAAACTTTGTGCAGAGATCTCAGCTTAAGAAGAGCATCAGATACGCCCCTACAGTCCACCTATCGTACACACAAATTAGGAAGGGGGGAGATATGCTATGCTTACAAAAATCAAGGAGGAGCAATCTGCACAAAATCAGCAATTAATCAAGGCAAACGAACAACATCAACAGGGCACTACAACAGGTGTATGCAAATCTTAATCTTTATTTCTTTATGTGCTCTTATCTTTCGAATATATGGTTTGCATGTACACAATATTGGCTGGTTTGAGTTTTGATTAGTAGTTAAAATGTGGTGAGTACATTCTAGAGTCTTAGAAAACTTAGTAAGAGATATTTCTATCCAAAGATAGTGTAGGATATATACCAAGGGAGTATGCCAAGTACTTATGTCTTCAAGGTATATTAGTTATCCCTAGTGGTAGTTATCTCTTAGATATGAGCTAGGTGCTACGAGTAATAAAAATTTATGAAAATATACCCTACAAAAATATATATACAAGGTGAATTGCGACATGAAGTGTCTACCGCCATGCGAAGTGCTTGGTAGGACCTGGGGATGTCTCAGCACCTTGGGACCGATGCCTTGGTTTCCATGGGGTGAACACTAATGTCTAAAAACTTCAGAAGAAGAACTTTGAGGAATCTATCGCCTTGATAGATGTTGGTAGGACTCGGGGGTACACTATGGGCCCTCAAGACCGATGCCCTCATCTTCAAGGGGTACTCCTTAGGTCATAAAAGAAAGAAAAAAGGGTCTGTCGCCCTTGAGATACTTAGCGGTCTTTAGATTCTCTTGGTGGAGGTCTCTGGGCCATTGCTTGGGTCTCATGGGGATAGAAACTTACTCTTTATCACCTTCTACACACATAAAAAAAAAAAAAAAAAAAACAACAAGAGAGAGCTCCAATCACCTTTGCTCATACTTAGGAGTAGGGTTGCCACTTAGGAGTAACTTACATACTGATAGGACATTGAGACTGCGGTCATAACCGGAGGTGTACAAAGACACTTGCCTTTGCATAGCATTATCTACTACCTAAGTCTCACTTTGACTAGTTTTTACTCACCTCTTTTAGTACTCATTAAAACTTTAATCAGCCTTGCACTTGTATGCTCACGTGTGTAATTATTATTGCTGATTTTGCTTTTCTTTTCTTTTCTTTTCAATAAAGGACTTTACTCGTATCAATTATTTTTTGTTGCAGCTCTTGCTACTACCGCGCTCGAGGACGTGCGCAAAATAGGAAGGGGGGAGTGTTGCATGCAAATGAAGATCAATACAAGGATGCCGAGGATGCAACAAAAAAAGATACTTAGGGCTCTTGTAAAGAGTTCCACTTTGTAGATGTATGTGGGAGAGGGCTTCACAATAATCCCACATGGGGACTTATGGGAGTTCTAGAATTTTTGTATAAAAGGTGGCTCATTTGAGAGCATGGACACATTGGGCAAACTCATGTTTGAGCTCTCTTGAGACTAGCTCTCCCTCTTCTTCCATAGAGGTGCAAGCTCTTCTCTCTCCCCAGTTACATTATTGTAAGTCTATTCTTTTGTTAATGCAATGAGTGATGTTTGTCTCTCTTCTCATGTCTATTCTCTAGTAAGCATGTTTCTTTGTTGTTGATAGCTTCAAGGAGTGTGTGCATGCTAGGAAGTAAGATCTTGAGAATGAAGGATGCTTTGAGCTTGTGTATGCAATAGCTTAGCTTTCTTCTTGTTTGGATGCATGGAATGAGTGGGATGTTGAGTGATTGAGTGTGGCAAGATTGAGCTTGAGTATGTGTTAGTCCATGTCAATAGTAGTAGTTTTCTTCACATTCTCTCCATTTGTTGTGGATAAGCTTTTGTGCACCGGTACGGGTCGAATCCCTAGCTCCGAAAGGGATGCAAATCCCATTGGATTGAGCTTAGTGTGGATCGTACTCCTCTTACTACAAGAGAGAGGGTTTTCCGTCTCTCCAGGTTTGTAGAGAATTCTAGTAACAAATATTTAGTGATTTTCTTGCATTATCTTGCTTAGAGAGCGTATAGTTTCAAATATCAATCCTTAAAGCCCTTATTTCTTCAAGATCAAACCCTAGATTGTTAAATCTTGCAGTTCTTGGAGACGCATTGCAAGAAAAGGACTGATGTGTAGAAAATCAAGGTTGTTGTGTAGAGTTTTTAGATTATTGTGAAGAATATTCAGATTGCTGTGCAGAGTTCTCAGATTACTGTTGGCAGAGTTGCAAAGTGCAGTGTAGAGAGTATTTATTGTAATTCTGAACAGATTTTAGTGCATTTCAAGATTAATGAAGTTTTCAATAAATCTTGGAGGAGTAAGTGCACAAACTTTAACTTCATTTCATGTTTCTTGAATATTGTGTAACTATGGCTTGCTCAACAAGCAACAAATTGATAGACATTAATACTTGAATCTTGACAACTTTTGACAAAGATTATATAACAATTGCAATGAAATTGTGAAAGCTTCAAGAGCTATAAATTACAGAGAACAACAATGAAACGATGCAGCTCTTGAGCAAGAAAATGTGTAGAAACTGTTAAATCTTTTCAGATTCGTGCAAAAGCAAGGTCTTATCATAGATTAGTGTTAATATTTCAAAGACTAATGTTAAACACACTTCTACAACAAATATTGATCAAGCTATACTAATTTTGATGAAAGGAGGACAAGATTATCAAGCAAAACAATTTCATGGTTTGTTGGAATGCAAGTAAGATTGACAGTTTGATGCAAAAGTTGATGTATGCATGACATAATGACTTAAATCCATGTAAAAAATGATGCATACTAGGCAAGCAATGATGAATGTATTCCATGTGAGATGGATTCTTGCTGCAACTGTTTGTTGTTAATCAAGAAAGCCTCACTGGGAGTTGAACCCAGACCATTGGCACTAGCCAATATTCTCCGTACACCATAAGGCTTGAGTTGTGTTGGGTTGTTGGGAGAGACTACCAACAATTGATTGGTTGGCAGCCTTCAAGGATTTACACCTCGAGTTGTGTTGGGCTATTGGGAGAGACTACCAACAATTGATTGGTTGGCAGCCTTCAAGGATTTACAACTCGAGTTGTGTTGGGCTATTGGGAGAGACTACCAACCATTGATCGGTTGGTAGCCTTCAAGGATTTACAGCAAGTTGGGCAGCATAGGAGGGGTCTTCTAACCTAGCTGGCCAAGGGAGCATTAGAAGGTCTTGACAACAGCAGCAACAAGCTTACACATTTTCTTCATTGAGCTATAACAGCCCTTAGACAGTGGTTTGCAAGACAATTTCCATGTATGCTTGAAAAATATTGATGATCAAAGGCAAACAATTGGTAGCACATTGAGCTATAGCAGCTCTCGGTTAGTGGTTTGCAAGACAATTTCCAAGTATGCTTGCAAAAGATTGATGATAAAAGGCAAACAATTGGTAGCACATGTGCTCTAGCCGCACAAACAAAAGTCACATTATTTAGAATTTGTACATGAAGACTCCAAAACATATTTATGTCCTTCCTTGTCTCACAAGCTAACTGTTAAAAGGAAAAGCTACCATAAACTAATACTAAAAAAAGTGAGAAAAGCCTATGTAGAAATAGAGGTCTCATTCTTAGAAGCTGAAGCCAAAACAAGCTTTGGCTGCACTCCTCCAAGCTTGTAAGTGCCATCAAGAGCATTGGGAAGCCCTAGCATCTTCAGTGCAATATGGGCTGCCTTCTGATCAGAAACCATCATATCTCCAAACCTCTTCAGTGCATTAGCACAGGCAACGTTTTGATCACTTGAGAGCACAGGTAAGGCCATCAACGTTGGTATTCAACATTCACGGTTTGCAGCATAAGCGTCTCATCAGTAACAAGCACCGCACATGCATTTTGATGACTTAAGAGCAGAGAGGTAAGGCGGCCATCAGAGTTGGTATTCAACATTCACTGTTTGCATCATAAGCATCTCAGAGCAAGTGCTTCAGAGCAAGCAGCTCACAGGCATGCGTTAATCTCGCCAGTGAGAAGAGAGTGCATAATTCTTCGTTTCATCTCAGCTCAGCAAAGATTGGAGGTTTTCGTTTCACCTCAGGCCTTGTTTTGTCTCAGCTCATCAGCAAAGAAAAATGCTTGTTGACCAACCCTTGGCGCAATGCTAAGGATTCGCTTTACTTAAATCTTAGGCTTTCGTTTCGTCTCAGCTCAACAACGGAAAGCAATTGTTGTTAAGGAAAAGAAGAAGCAACAATTGTTTTGCTAAAGGAAAAGAAGAAGAAGAGAGCTTTGCTATACAGAGCATAAATCATTAACCAAAGAGCTCTCATCTCATTACCAGAATTGGCTGATGAAGAAGCTCAAGGTGAAAAGAAGCCACCAACCTGATCTCAAGTGAAGTGAGGTTTTTTTTAGGGTTCTTATTTTTTCACACCTTCTTTAATTAGTCCACATCCACACCTCGTCTAATGCTTTCACACTCCCTTGTCCCATATACCTTTACCCATTTTTTTAACCTTAGACCACACTTTCTTTGATCTCCCTCTTATAAATAATTCCCTTCTCACATTACCTTGCTACCTTGTCATATTTTTTTCATTTATATTCATGGTACATACATACTGTTGCGTGACGAGTGGTGATCAATGCAAGGATGCAACACAAAGATGTGTTGAGATATCGAGCTCTAGTGAGGCGGTGGACACTGATGACCTGCCTGGGGGATAGGTCCCGCACTTACACCACACTGGCATGGTTGGTGAGATCTTGGGTGATATGCGGCCAGTGGGATGACAGGCTATGTGACAGCCACTCTAGAGACTGGCATAGTTATAGCGCCAGCTCATTTAGTCGGGTTCACACTATAGAGAACCCGTGTATGTATTGGTTGAGTACTTTTCATATTGTGTGTACTCTTATCTTGTATATGGTGTGTTGAGTGTTGAGTAGAGAAGACGAAGATTTTCAACCTCTCACCTTGTGTGTTCTCTATTAGGGTTTTGTGAGTGTGTGTGTGTGCTTGCAAGAGCTCAAGCTCTCTTCCCCCTTGCATCTTTTCATGGTATCAGAGCCTGGTTCGTGCTAAGGGCTGAGCTGCAAGTAAGAGAACCACAAGAAGCGGTACGAGGGTAAGAGCTTCAACTACTCTTCCCTATTGTGTTGGTGACTACACCCTTGTCGGGAGCTCTACGGGAGGCACCGGCAAACGATCTCCGATTGAGGAGCTTTCTTCACGGGAGTGAAGCTACAGGGCAACTATAGAGTCCTATGGACTGTAATTTTCGAGCCGAAAACGCATTTCGGGCGCGTCTGGACCTCCGTTTTTCAGAAAGCAAGCGATTTCGAGCACTGCGGGTAAGTCATCGATTCTCTGCAGAACTCTGTTTTACGAACTACAGGAAGACAGATTGACTGTGCAGACACTGTGGGTGCTGCAAAGAGGTCTACAGTTGCCATTGGGTGTATGTATGCACATTGAGGTCACTGGTTGTGACACTTGAGTGGACTGCAGTACCGCTGGGCAGAAAATACAGCAGTTGTGCAGAAAAAACCAGATTGCAGTTTCTGGTAAAATTGTGTGTTTGGCAAGATGTCTAATGATGGCATAACACAGATTGTGGCTGAGAAGCTGGATAAGAATAAATTCCATGCTTGGAGGTTCAGGTTGACTAATTTCCTGATGGGAAAAGGCTATTGGGACTACATAGAAGGTGAGCATGAAGAGGCACCGGAGATACCGGATATAAATCCGACTGCTGCAGATGTGAAAGAGTTTAAAGACTGGAACCAAGGAGCCAGGAAGGTTATGTATTGGCTTTCCATTAGTATACAGGACACCATGATTGGGCACATTCAGGATGCCAAGTCCCCCAAGGAGGCGTGGGACACCTTGGTAAAGCTTTATGAAACAAATACCAAGGCTCGTAAGATACAGTTGAAGAATGAACTTCATACTGTGGAGAAAAAGAGCATGTCTGTGAATGACTATGCGCTGAAGATAAAGGGTATTGTGGAATCCCTTGCATCTATTGGTGTGTCAGTAGATGATGATGACAAGGTGGAAGTCTGTTTACGTGGTCTCGGGCCACAATACAAGGCGTTTAAGACGTCTATTCAGACTCGGGAAAACATTCCCAACTTTACAGATTTGGTGTCTATGCTGATTATCGAAGAGAAGAACTTGGGTGAAGACCAACAGTCTTCACAAAGCAAAAACAGTTCAGAGCAACAGGCCTTCTACACGAGTTCAGGAAGAGGACGAGGTAGAGGAGGCCGTGGATGCGGTCAAGGAGGTGGCCGAACAGGTAATCAGAATTATGGCCAGCAGCAGCAGCAACAACAACAGTCCCAGAATCAACAACAACAATAACACGCAGGTGGAAGAGGCAAATTCAGAGGCAGGGGGAGTCAAAGAGGCCGTGGAAATTGGCAAAGGCAATATAATGATGCACGTGAATGCTATTATTGTGGTAAGCCTGGACATGTGCAGGCAGAATGCTACAAGAAGCAGGCTGACATGCAAAATGGAAAAGTGCAGTAAAACAACTATGCATCCTCAAGCAGAAATAATGAGGATAATGAGAGGTTGTTTGTTATGCAGCATGTCGTGAATGCCATGTCTGAAAATGCTGATGCAGCACAAAAAGATAATGTGTGGTATGTGGATTCAGGCGCTTCGAACCACATGACGAGTCATGGGGAGTGGTTCAAGGAGATGAAGAACCCGGAAAGACCAGGTTTTGTGGAAACAGGGGATGACACTGCTCATCCAATTGCCCACGTTGGAGATGTGCCATTATCTATGCAGGATGGCAAAGTGAAGTACCTTGCAGATGTACTTCATGTACCGAACATAACAAAGAATCTGGTTTCAGTTGGCCAGATGATTGAGCAGGGGTTGCAGGTTCGGTTTAACCCTGATGGGTGTTATGTTGAAGATTTCAAAGACAAGTGCAGGTTGGTTGCAAAAGGCAACAGAGTGGGCAGAATGTTTACGTTGGATGTAGACATGCCTGAAATGAGTGCTGCAATGTTTGCAAATGGTTCAGGAGTTGTTGCAGACACAGACATATGGCATAAAAGAATTGGACATGTAAATGTGCAGAGATTGAAGTCTATGCAGACAAAAGAAATTGTGACAGGGCTGCCAAAATTTAAAGTGGAAGGTATGCAGAAAATATGTGAAGCATGCCAATTTGGGAAGCAAACAAAGCATGTGTTTCCACGTAACAGATATGTGAGCAGAAATGCACTAGATGTTGTGCATTCAGATGTATGGGGTCCTACAAAGACCGTGTCTATGGGAGGCTGCAGGTACTATGTCACTTTCATTGATGACCACACAAGGAAAGTGTGGGTATATTTCATGAAGGAGAAGAGTGAGGTGTTCACTCACTTTCAGAATTTCAGAGTTTTGGTTGAAAAGCAAACAGGGAAATATGTTAAGTGCCTAAGGTCAGATGGAGGGGGAGAATACTTCTCCAATGAGTTCTCTGAATTTTTGAAGAAGAATGGTATTCGGAGACAGTTTACATGCAGATACACTCCGCAGCAAAATGGAGTTGCTGAGCGGAAAAACAGGCACATTGCTGAGATTGCGCGAGCATTGATGGAAGAGAAGAATATGCCGCATTGCTATTGGGCTGAGGCTGTTTCTACAGCAGTATACATCATGAACAGGACTCCAACTGCAGCCATACATGATGTAACTCCAGAGGAGAGGTTTACTGACAGAAAACCAGATTTATCTCATCTGAAAGTTTTTGGATGCATTGCATATGTGCATGTGCCAGATGAGCTGAGAACCAAGCTGGATCCGAAAGCTGAAAAATGTGTGTTTATTGGATATTCCCTTGAGCAAAAGGGATACAGGTGTTATAACCCTGCTACACGTGAGTTGAGGGTAAGCAGGGATGTTGTCTTTGATGAGATGAGCAGCTGGTATGCTGCTGAAAAAGAAGCTGTTGGGGCTGATGTGAGTGGAAGTGTGGTTGCACAGAATGCAGGTCAGCAATCACAGTCTTTGAGTGGACCAGGAGAGTCCTCATATAGTGGGTCTGTTGATAGACCATGGAGTGGCAGGTTGCGTCATAATACCAGTCCTGCAAATGTGATTAGTACATCACGTAAAGGAAAAGAGAAAGTGGTTGAGCCCCTTGGTATGCCTGACATTTCTGCAGGGCATTCTCATGTTGATGGAGAGTCTAGTGGCTCAGATATGAGCCTTGATGAGGAGCTTGGGATCCCAGCTATGAGAACACCTGGTGTAAAGAAGGCTATGGAAGCCATGAATGAAAAGCTGCGAAGATCAGGGAGATTGAAGAACCCTGTGCACAGATTTACATATGATGGTTATGTGGCACATCACTATGCATATATGGCAAAGGTTGTGCAGGTTGTAGAGCCCACATGCATTGATGAGGCTGTTGGAAATATATGTTGGGAGAAAGCTATGGATGAGGAGATGGATGCACTATATGGAAATGAAACTTGGGATTTAGTGCAATTGTCAGAAGGCAAGAAAGCCATTGGATGCAAGTGGGTGTACAAAGTTAAACATAACAGTGATGGAAGCATAAACAGGTACAAGGCTAGATTGGTAGCCAAAGGATATGCGCAGACATATGGGATTGATTATGAGGAAACTTTCAGCCCAGTTGCCAAGATGGCAACGGTGAGAGTTGTGATAGCAGTGGCTGCGTCAAAACAATGGTCTTTACATCAGATGGATGTAAAGAATGCATTCTTGCATGGGGATTTGCAAGAAGAGGTGTATATGTTGCAGCCACCTGGTTATGAGGATGTGGGTCACCCCGAGCATGTTTGCAGGTTGAAGAAAGCCTTGTATGGCTTAAAGCAAGCACCAAGAGCATGGTCTGACAAGATTTCTGAATATCTTGTCACTATTGGCTTTCATGTAGCCAATGCAGATTTCTCATTGTATGTGAGACATGGTGATAGAGGGGTTGTGCTTGTTGTCATCTATGTAGATGACTTGATCATTACGGGGGACCATGATGCAGAGATCTTTGATGTAAAGATTCTGCTAAGACAAAAGTTTGAGATGAAGGATCTGGGGGAGCTCAGATATTTCTTGGGCATTGAGGTGATTAGGTCACCACATGGTATTGGATTACTGCAGAGACAGTATGGCTTGGACATGTTGTCCAAGTATTGTATGACAGGCTGTAAGCCTATTTCTGTGCCATTGGATCAGAATGGCAAGCTGAGTGCAGATTCAGGAGAGATCTTGGAGGATCCTACTATGTACAGGAGCATAGTAGGAAGTTTGATCTACATAACGATCACCAGACCAGATTTGAGCTATGCTGTTGGGTTGGTGAGTCAGTTTATGCAGGTTCCACGGAAACCACATTTGGATGCAGTGAGACGTATACTGAGGTATGTGAAGTCTACTTTGCATTGTGGACTATTCTATGAGACTGGGACAGAGATATGTGTACATGGGTACACAGATGCTGATTGGGCTGGTAGTATCTCAGATAGACGATCTACCAGTGGATTCATGTTTTCTTTGGGGAGTGCTGCTGTGACTTGGAGTAGTAAGAAGCAGCCTACGGTTGCTCTATCGAGTAGTACGGAGGCCGAGTACAGAGGAGCTGCTATGGCAGCATGTGAGGTAGCTTGGTTGAGAAAGCTACTTGCAGATTTGGGTCTATCAGTGGATAGACAAGTTGTCATTTTCTATGACAACATTAGCAGTATACAGTTGGCCAGGAACCCAGTCTTTCATGCTCGTACGAAGCACATAGAGGTCCACTATCACTTCGTCAGAGAGAAGGTCTTGGCAGGAGACCTTGACCTTGTTTATGTCAGCACAGAGGATCAGGTAGCTGACATCTTCACCAAAGCATTGTGTACAGAGAAGCTCCGCAGATTCAGGGCTTCACTTGGTGTACATGAGATGGAGTTGAGCTCGAGGGGGAGTGTTGAGATATCGAGCTCTAGTGAGGCGGTGGACACTGATGACCCGCCTGGGGGATAGGTCCCGCACTTACACCACACTGGCATGGTTGGTGAGATCTTGGGTGATATGCGGCCAGTGGGATGACAGGCTGTGTGACAGCCACTCTAGAGACTGGCATAGTTATAGCGCCAGCTCATTTAGTCGGGTTCACACTATAGAGAACCCGTGTATGTATTGGTTGAGTACTTTTCATATTGTGTGTACTCTTATCTTGTATATGGTGTGTTGAGTGTTGAGTAGAGAAGACGAAGATTTTCAGCCTCTCACCTTGTGTGTTCTCTATTAGGGTTTTGTGAGTGTGTGTGTGTGCTTGCAAGAGCTCAAGCTCTCTTCCCCCTTGCATCTTTTCAAGATGCAAGCAGGAAAACAAGTGACATTCTTATTTAGGGCTCTTGTAAAGAGTTCCAAGTTGTAGATGAGTGTGGGAGTGGGCTTGAGAATAATCCCACATGCGAAGTTTTGGGAGTTTTAGAGTTTTTGTATAAAAAGTGGCTCATTTGAGGGCTTATGGACACATTAGGCTAAACTCATGTTTGAGCTCTCTTGAGACTAGCTCTCCCTCTTTTTTTCATAGAGGTGCAAGCTCTTCTCTCTCCCCATCTACATTATTGTATGAGCAATGTTCTTTTTTTAATTCAATGCAATGAGATGATGTTTGTCTCTCTTCTCATGTCTATTCTCTAGTGTGCATGTTTCTTTGTTGATAGCTTCAAGGTTTGTGTGCATGCTAGGGAAGTAAGTGCTTGAGAATGAAGTATGCTTTGAGCTTGTGTATACATTAGCTTAGCTTTCTTCTTGTATTGGATGCATGAATGAGTGGGATGATGAGTGAATGAGTTGTGGCAAGATTGAGCTTGACAATGTGTGTGTTAAGTCTATGTCAAGGTAGTGGTGTTCTTAGCATTCTCTCCATTTGTGGATAAGCTTTTGTGCACCGGTACGGGTTGAATCCCTAGCTCCGAAAGGGATGCAAATCCCATTGGATTGAGCTACACGTGGATCATGCTACTCTTGCTATAAGTGAGAGAGTTTTCCGTCTCTCCATTGGCGCCGCTGTCGGGGAGAAGACTCAAAACCGGTTGAGAAGCTTGCATTACTACCACTATTTCTTTTTGTTTTTAGGTTTAGGGTTAGCATGAGTGTGGAATCTCGGAGCTAGTGATTAGAAGAGAAAAAGTAGATTAGTACTTACTTGTGCAGTTGAGATCTACTCCCGCTAATGTTTTCTCATTCATGTATATGCTTTCCATGGTTGTTTTCATCGTTGTGTTCATTTTTTGTTCATAGATTAGAAACGAAAATCTGAATAATACATTAAGCTCAATGCATTATGTGTGAGCTTATGTATTATGCATTAAACTTGTGCTTAATGTATTAATGCATTATGGCTTAAGCTTAATGCATTATGCAATAATGCAATAGATTAATGCTTAATGCAATATTAGCCGGCTGCATTTAAGGCCGTGGACGGCTAGCTATAGCAAGAGGCAAAGGCAGTGGCCGGCAGCAGAGGCGGTGACGGGAAGGAGGTGAAAAAATAAAAATAAAAAGCCACCTGGCCGCTGAAGGGCTGCGTGGAGGCGACTGGCAGAGCAGCTGGCGGAAGAAGGTGAAGCCAAGGCCGCCGACGGTGGGAGAAAGAGAAGAAGTCAGGCGAGGAGGGCCGATGGGCTTGGGCTTCTCAACGGCTACATCCGTAGCAGCAGGGGCTACCACCTCGGCCGCACGGACGTAGAGGCGAAAGGGAGCTGCAGAAGGCGAGTAGAGGCCGGGCGAAGGCTGTGAAGGAAGCGAGGAGCTGAGGAAGCGACTGGAGATAAGGTAGGGCTGCAGGCGAGGAGGCACGTGAAGGAAATCCGGGAACGGCGCACGATCCGGAGGCGACAGAAAGATAAGGTTAGTACTTTTTTTATTTTTTATTTTTTATTTTTTGTTAATTTTCATGTTTTTGCATTTTTTTTAAAAAATAATAAAAATAAAAAGAAAAAAAACAATAAAACAATAAAAATAATTTTAAAAAAAGAGAAAAGAAAAAAAAAATTCTGTAATTTTAGTTCACATTTTTTGCATATTCTGTAATTTTTTATTTTTTTAAAATTTCTATAATTTTTTGCATAACTAGTGTAACTTGCATTTCTTTAATTTTTTTTGGTAATTTTATGCATAATTAGTATTTTTGTGTAATTAGTAAAAAAATAAAAATAAAAAAAAATATGTGTTTTATTTTGAGTTCATATTTTTTGCATAATTTGTATTTTTTTAAATTTTCTCTAATTTTTTTTTTGCATAATTAGTGTAACTTGCATTTTTTTAAATTTTTGTAATTTTGTGCATAATTTTTGTGTAATTAGTAAGAAATAAATAAAAAATAAAAAAATAAAAAATAATATAGATAGTTACACACATATTCATGTTAGTTGCATTTAGTGGTTAGGTAGGGTTTAAAAATATATATATATATATATATACATAAATATATATATATATACATATATATATATATATATGTATTTAAAAAAAACCTTTAAATTTGACCTTATGCACTTGCGGTCGGGACGTCATATAGACATTGCCATAGGGCCTAGGGTACCTTTTAGAGTACCTACGCAGGAAAGTGGGACCCAATCGGTAGGAAATTTGGCAGATATTGCTGAAACCTTTTCCGAATCCCAATCTGATACCCTTTCCAGAACAACTAGCTCATTGTCCATGGACAATCAAATAGTCATCCCTTAGCCCCAAATAGGACACCCACAAGATCTTTTAATCCATTTGAAGCCGACACCATGGGGTTACCACTCAATGTGAGAGTTCAATATGTCTACACGAATGCTCAAGGAGCTGAGATCTTTAGGGATCCACAACAACGATATCTTGTTAAGATCGCAGACTTTTTCTCAGAATTTGATAGAGCACCTCTAGTCAATGACCAGGGTAACATGTACATGGGTGGAGATGGTGTTCGCCTACGAAGTCACCTATCATCCAGAGAATGTAGACAAATTAGGGGAGCTCTCCACCAAAAGCGAGTTCTTAGACTTATCAAAGCTTTCCAGTGTAAGGGAGTCTAGAGATGATTGGCTCATTGAGCCGGACATGCCTGGACCATCCAATGCCCAGTCCTCAAAGCCATCCATAGATGATTTACTTCTTGTAGATCTAAATTTGGAAAGGGATAGGAAAGGCAAGAGCAAAATGGATCAGGGGGCTGAGAACCAATGGGAGTTTGTACGACAAATTCCAGTGACAAAGGTCTTACAGGATGACCCACTTCAAGAGGTCTATAAGGACTCTTTAGAAGGATATTATGCCACAACTAGATTGCCAGAGCTAGATCTTCCTCTAGCACTTGTGGTGGTAGTCGAGAAGCTTGCAGAATACAAGAACCGAATCGTTGATAAATGGGCCAATGAATACCGAACCTTAGATTGGAAGGAGATTTGGGAGCTCACGTGGAAAGGACAACCATTATTCATGGAAGTGTTCTCAACAAATACAGCTAAACCAGGAGAGACAGCCTTTCTTGGAGAAACTGTCGCTTCTCTCCTACGAGAGTTCATTAGAGAGGGACCCTCAACATCAAAGTGGACCAGTGCAAGTAGCCGAACTCTAGCACCAAGATATTATCCTACACCAAAAGTGCGACCACAGATCACACCACAACAACGTTTCTCTCACTATGACAATCGGAGGGTAGGGGAGCCAACTCGGCCTCCCATAAATGCACCTCCTGAAATGCGGGTAACAAGATCTTTGGAGGGGGTTGGTGAGGCAGGTAATAGGGGACCCACACCAATTTGGGATGCATGTGGACCATCTCACCAAAGAGAGGAACAATTCCCACTGAGAGTGAGAGGCCGTAGGCCCTATGATGAATATTCAAGACAAGTAAGGCCATCAACTCTTCAAAAACTGGTAAAGAAGTACGAAGGGTCGGGAGATCCATATGACCATGAAGTAGCATTTAGGCAAGCAGTTCGAGCTGAGCAAGTGACTGACAAGCATACGCAAATTGAAGGAGTTCGAGCTGAGCAAGTGACTAACAAGCATACACAAATTGAAGGATTTGGGCTCACTCTTGAGGGAAAGGCCCTTGCTTGGTTTCAGGCACTAGAGGCTTCAGACAAATCTTCTTTACGAGTTCTGGAAGAGAGATTCATTGCTGCTTTTTCCTTGATGGAGAATCAACATGACACGGTAGCAAATATCTACTCTTTCAAGCAAGGCGAGACTGAGAGTGTTAGAGATTGTGTAAATAGGATGAAGCAGTATATTAATCATTGCCTAGAAGATGAGAAGCCCACCCAGAGTCGATTAATTTCTCTCTTCTTAAAAGGACTCAAAAATTCAACACTGCATACACATCTCTATGCAAAGAAGCATACAAATTTCAATGAGTGTTGCCATGATGCTATGGATTTCACAGATAACTTCAAATTCCAAGATGGTTCTGGCCCTGAGGTGCAACCTAGGGATTAGTGGGGTGATGACCAAAGTTCAGGATCTAGTGCGCTAGTAAATCCAGACCAGATAGCTAACCTAGTACTAAGGAGATTGGGATAGACCTATCGCCCACCCATGCAGCCACAACAATAGTAGCAGCGAATGAGGAGTGTACTACCTACAGGTCCTCATCTTTGTGGAGCATGTGGCGGTAACCATAAAACCAAAGAATGTAATACCTTTTCTCCTCTAGTCACAAACTAGCCCACAAAGAAGTGGTGCCAGGCCTGTGCTTGGAACTTTACCCACACCACACAGGAATGTACTCGCATTGCAAGAATGAGACAGGAGCGTGAGCAGCAAAGGGGTGGAGTGACTCCACAAATGCATCAACAGTATACTAATTTTGAACGTCAGCCACCGATGGCACAAGAGCAAGCACGACCTATTCTTGGAGCTCAACCTCCTGCTACTACGACAATTCAAATATGTGTAGAGACTTGGTAAACCCAGGCTATGTGGAGGAGGAATATGCATCATATTCATCCAAGGAAAGTCTCTTTGAAAGTCCCGCATATCCAAGCCAAGCACTGGAGGCTCAACCAGGGGAACAAAATTCTTTGATGTTGCTAGGCGGCTACCAACCTAGGACTCAAGGCCCCTCAGGTCATTGGCAGCAAAGGAAAGTAGAAGCCAAACTAATGGGACCCTGTTATGAGTGCAGAGAACCCCATTGGGCTCGTGATTGTCCACATCGCTCAAGGCAAGCAGCTCGATCCAATACAACAATACCACAGTTTTCACCAATTGAAAAATATTGTCTAGGGTGTTGTGTAGAACACTTCCCAAAGAATTGTTTTTTGGTGAAACCACATGAGCAAGGCACCTCTCAACCAAAGGTCTCACTCAACCTTGTAGGGGCAGTTCCATCGCCACCTTCATCAGAGAATGAGGATGTCGTGCCACTTAGAGTCATGACTAGATCACAGACACGAAATGCCGAAATGCAGACTGATGAGACACCTCGAACTAGGGATGCAAAGGCAAATCTAGTGGACAAGACCCTACATTCCAATAGAAAAAAGACCACTAGGAGGAAAAAGAACCGCAACAAGCGAACTAAAAGTGCATCCACTAGTTCTCAAGAAGTCTCTAAACAAAACATGAGGGATTAAACTTTTACATCCCAAGAAGTGCATGAGGAGCATCAACCTCAACCTGGGCCTAGTGCTAAACAAGATGAGGCTAGTACGACCGAGGATAGTTCTGGGGGTTCTGTTTTTGTGGATAAGGTGAACGAGACTCTAGATGCAATCATTGATGCTCATAGAAGTCGCATTGCAGCTTTATCTGAGCTACCCAAGAAGCTTCAAGAATACCCAAACCCTCGTGAGGAAAAGATCAATCTAGCTGTACATCAGCAACTCATTAAGGAAGCTCAATCAATACTTGAGGGCCCACCTCCACCTATCCCTCGGGGCCCAACCTTTCTTAAGCCAACATTAGAAACCATACCAGAAGTGTCATCAAGTTGGGAAATAAAAAGTGAGCTCATCTCACAATCTCATAGCGAGAAGTCTGCACCAGTTGCCACCCCATTGAAAGAAGGTATTTTGCCACCACCTAGCCTTGCCTTCCCATGCAATGATGAAGTTATTGATGCTAACGATGACATGGAAAATGAGATGTGGGCAGCAGTTCATGAGAAAGTTAATGAGAATATGTCCTCTATTATTTCACCTCCATTCTCTGAGGTGGATTTTACCAGGGGCACAGAAAACAACTTTAGACGCCCAAGCATCCAGGAGGAAGTTCAAACAATTGTTTCTCCTAGAAGTAAGCATACAATGAAAACCTTACCATCATATTTGGGAGAATATGAGAACTGTTCTCAAACCTTGAGGATACCCTCCATGCATAAAAGGTTGACAAAGGAGATGGATATGGGTATCGTGCAAGCTATTTTGTCAGCACACACCAGTGGCTTGTACCTTACCTTTGCTTGATTTGATAAAGCTTCGACCTGAGCTGTGGAATGATATTGCCACATGTTTGTCAGAGTAGGTATTGCTACAAAAGGGTCACCATCATTGTACTATACACCCTGAGACAAAGCATGTTATGCTAGTTCCTATCAACAAAGTAGGAAAATTTTGTGAGGATGATCAGGGAAATGCTACCCTCCCATTAGAAGTGCGAAAAGTAGCTTCAACTGCAATACTTGTTGATAGTGGTGCAGGAGTGGGCAGTGACAAGGTCCATTTGGGAAAAGTGGGGCAAACCAGCTATTAGGAGTACCAGGATGCGCTTGTAGCTAGCAGATGGAAGCTTAGAACATCCCCTTGGGCTGCTTGAGAACATATTGGTCACCACATGTGGGATTGAATATGAGCATACCTTTGCAGTAGTGGATTTTGGAAAACATCCAAACTATGAAGTGATATTGGGTAGCCCATTCATGCGACAATTTCAAATGATTCAAGATTGGGGATACAATTATTTGTACCTCGGACATGATTCTGTCATCACAAGGGTCAACCAAAAGAATCACTCATATCATGATGTAACAAGGTCTCCAATAGATGAGTTTGATTTTGCTTCATCTGAGGGCTCAAGAGTTACATTGTCAGATGGGCGAGAAGATCTGTGGATGTGTGGAGCCTCATGTAGGGATTTCAACACTGAGGGACTTAAGGGTAATCGAAGTGTATCAGATGAGCCATACATTCCACAACCCTTCCCTGAGCACTTAATTGATCCACTAGAATGGGTCATGTCCTTGCAACATTATCGACATATGCTTTACCTAAGCCAATTCAATTTTGTGACTCAGATGGATATGACATTATTCCTATACGAATGGTACAACCACGTGACCTTCTAGATGTTTTGTACTATGGGGATGCATCCACAATAGCACTGCATGTAGAGGAAGTCTCAGTGGTGGAGGATTTAACACTCGAATCTGCTAATGATGCTGATAAGGAAGATGGATGGGACTCTGATTTTGATAATGATGTGATAATCCGTGAGGAAGAGTTAGGAAAGGCATGCCTACTCTTGAGAGGAAGGGAGGTTCAAGTAGAGATCCCTCGAAGCTGACCTAAACGTAAATGCTGTAAGAGTCATAAGAGAATCCATAAACAAGATGAGAGGGAACGACGTGAGAGACTACAAAAAGAAAAGGAGGAGTTTAAGAATGAACACTCTTGACCACCACCTCACTTCTCAGGAAAGAACGGATATCTATACTATGTCCAAGTACAAGATAGTATCAAAGACCAAGTAAAACGATCAGATGGATTCCAACCAGGAGAAAAGCTAAAAACTGTTGCAAAAATTGTAAAAAAACGAAGAAACAAAAACCAAAACTCAAGTCTAAAACCGATTCAAAAGAGAATGTCGAAAGTGCAAACATAACGGTTGAACAAAAAAATCTGATGCAAGATTGCAAAGGAGAGCTCAAAACCGCATGGTCTTCAACGAGTGATGACTCAAGTGGACAAGAACAACGTCTCAATGTTCCCCCCAACTTCACATAGTACACTCTTCAAGATCGGAAGATTGTTCTTCAACAGCCCATGCGACAAAAGCCAAGCATGCCAGGGGTTTCATATGATGGTCCAGAAGATGCAAAAAAAATTGATATCGCTAAGCCAGGAGAAGAGCCTCGCTATGTGTGGATTGCCACAGACTTGTCCTTAGATGAGGAGAAGTTATTAACTCAAACAATAAAGGAGTATCGTGATGTTTTTGCTTGGAGTTATAAAGACCTCAAAGGAGTTGATCCAAGCATATGTCAGCATACAATTCCATTGCGAGAGGATGCAAAGCCTTCCAAGCAACGTCCTTATACTTACAATGAGAATTTTGCACGAAAGATAAAAGAAGAAATAGACAAGCTCTTAGAGGGAGAATTTATCTATGAGATTGAACACACTGAATGGGTCTCCCCTATTGTAGTGGTGCTCAAGAAAAATGGAAAACTTCGAGTATGTGTAAACCTCAAGAAGGTAAATGCAGCTAATGTACGTGATCATTACCCACTTCCAATCACGGATCATGTTTTGGAATGAGTTGCAAGGAAAAAGGCATATAGTTTCTTGGATGGATTCTCCGGTTACAATCAAGTGTCAATTGATCCAAAGGATCAACACAAGACAGCCTTTGCTACTGAAGATGGCATCTTTGCCTATCGTGTTATGCCATTTGGTCTAACAAATGCACCAGCAACCTTTCAGCGGTTAATGAGTCATGTATTCAAGGAGTACCTTAGGCAGTTTCTTGAGATCTTCATGGATGATTTATGTGTTCACTCACAAGAGCGTGATGATCATATAGAACACCTCAGACTTGTGTTTCAAAAGTGTCAAGTTTATCGTATATGCTTGAATCCTGACAAGTGCAAGTTCATGGTAAGACAAGGGAAAATTTTGGGCCATATTGTTTCTCGCAATGGGATTTCAATAGATATGGATAAAATTGACGTCATTGTCTCATTACCTCAGCCTATTAACCCTAAAGGGATACAAACATTCATGGGACATTGTGGCTATTATCGTCGATTCATCTACATGTACGCTGTCCTAGCCAGACCATTATATGCTCTTCTTGTAAAGTTTAATTGGACTGATGAGTGTGAGGAATCCTTTGAAAAGTTGAAGCAAGCATTAGTGACTGCACCCATCTTACGGGCACCAGATTGGAACCAAATCTTTCATGTCCATATTGATGCTTCAAACTTTGCAATTGGATGTATGTTGGCTCAATCGGGAGAACATAATAAGGATTTCCCAATCTGATATGCTAGTCGACAGTTGAACAATGCTGAGAAGAATTATACCACAACAGAAAGAGAAGGTTTGTCCATGATATATGCAGTGAAAAAGTTTCGCCATTGGCAAACAAATTCATATTTTTTGTGGACCATCAAGCATTGCTATATTTGGTGAATAAGCCTTGTGCAACTGGAAGGATTGTGAGGTGGTTTGTCATCCTTCTTGAGTTTGATTTTGAAGTGGCAGTCCGAAAAGGAACAACTCATCTAAGGGCAGATCATTTGTCTCGAATCACCTCGGGAGAAGCTCCTGTGGGTGTGGATGATGATATGTTAGATTCAACACTTTTCCTTGTAGAGACAGCTCCTAAATGGTCTGAATCCATCTTAGAAATTTTGACAAGTGGGCAGATACAACTAGCGGGTCCTAATGTGGACCTATGGCGACCATTCAAGTTAATCTCAGGGAGATTATATCGTCAGGGTAATGATGGAGTGTTGCGGCTTATACCTAACCCTGACCAATATGAGGAGATCTTGGAATGGGCACATGCGGGTATCGGTGGAATCCATGCATCAGCTACTACTTGTGTGCGACGTATATCTCAGGATGGGCAATGGTGGCCTACCATGCATGCGGATGCTGAAAAATTTGTTTGCAACTGTGCTTCATGTCAAATTCAACAGCCAATTCATAATGTCACATTATTCCAAATTTCAACTACACCAAGTTGGAGTAAGTATATTGTGGACTATCTTCAGCATGGTCATACTCATCAAAAAATTCCTAAATATCGAAAGCATGCTATTAAAGTTGAAGCGAGAAACTATATGCTGATAGAGGGCCAACTCTACAAGAGGGGCAAGGATGGCAACTTACGCATGTGTGTATGTGAAGCTGACTACTTGAAAATCTTGACTCATGCACATGCAGGTGTTGGGGGTGGACACTTTTCGGGCAATACCACAGCTAAGTTGATTAGGTGGTTTGGACTTTGATGGCCAACCTTACAAATGGATGCCGAAGAATATGTAAAACGTTCTGACGATTGTCAAAGGACCAAACCTCCCATCACAAAGGACAATATGCCATTGCGGCCTATGTTAAGCACATGTGCTTTTGCAAAATGGGGTATTGATTTTGTCGGTCCCATTAAACCTCCAGCTCGTCACACGCATGCCGAATATATTATAGTCACAACTGACTATTTGACCAAATGGGTAGAGGCAAAGGCTATAGTTAAAAATGATGCCAGAATCGAGACATGACATGTCTACAGCCATGTGGAATGCTTGGTAGGACTTGGGGTTGTCTTAGCACCTTGGGGCCGATGCCTTGGTTTCCATGGGGTGAACACAGATGTCTAAAAGGCTAAGAAAGACCTTCAAGGACTCTATCACCTTGATAGATGTTGGTAGGACTCTGGGGTACATTATGGGCCCTCGAGACCGATGCCCTCATCTTCATGGGGTACTCCTTATGTCAAAAAGAAAGAAAAGGGTCTGTCGCCCTTGAGATACTTAGCAGCCTTTAGATTCTCTTGGCGGAGGTCTCTTGGCCATTGCTTGGGTCTCATTGGGATGGAACCTTCCTCTTTATTCATCTTTTACACACACACCAAAAAAAAGAAGAAGAAGAAGAAGAAAAAAAATAGAAAATAGAAAATAGAAAAAAAAAGAGGTCCAATCACCATTGCTCATATTTAGGAGTCAGGTTGCCACTTAGGAATAACTTAAACACTTGTAGGACAATGAGACTGCGGTCATAACCTGTGGTGTGCAAGCACACTTGCCTTTGCATAGCACTATCTACCACTTAGTCTCACTTTGACTAGTCTTTACTCACCTCTTTTAGCACTCTTTAGAACTCTAATCAGCCTTTCACTTGTATGCTCACGTGTGAGATTGTCATTGCTGGTTTTTTTTTCAATAAAAGGCTTTACTTGTATCCATTGTTTTTTGCAGCTTTTGCTTCTACCGCGCTCGAGGACGTGCGCAAAATAGGAAGGGGGGAGTGTTGCATGACGAGTGGTGATCAATGCAAGGATGCAACACAAAGATGCAAGCACGAAAACAAGTGACATTCTTATTTAGGGCTCTTGTAAAGAGTTCCAAGTTGTAGATGAGTGTGGGAGTGGGCTTGAGAATAATCCCACATGCGAAATTTTGGGAGTTTTAGAGTTTTTGTATAAAAAGTGGCTCATTTGAGAGCTTATGGACACATTGGGCTAAACTCATGTTTGAGCTCTCTTGAGACTAGCTCTCCCTCTTTTTTTCATAGAGGTGCAAGCTCTTCTCTCTCCCCATCTACATTATTGTATGAGCAATGTTCTTTTTTTAATTCAATGCAATGAGATGATGTTTGTCTCTCTTCTCATGTCTATTCTCTAGTGTGCATGTTTCTTTGTTGATAGCTTCAAGGTTTGTGTGCATGCTAGGGAAGTAAGTGCTTGAGAATGAAGTATGCTTTGAGCTTGTGTATACATTAGCTTAGCTTTCTTCTTGTATTGGATGCATGAATGAGTGGGATGATGAGTGAATGAGTTGTGGCAAGATTGAGCTTGTGTGTGTGTTAAGTCTATGTCAAGGTAGTGGTGTTCTTAGCATTCTCTCCATTTGTGGATAAGCTTTTGTGCACCAGTACGGGTTGAATCCCTAGCTCCGAAAGGGATGCAAATCCCATTGGATTGAGCTACACGTGGATCATGCTACTCTTGCTACAAGTGAGAGAGTTTTCCGTCTCTCCATATACCTTGCTACCTTGTCTTATTTTTTTCATTTACATTATACTCATGGTACATACATACACTCCTTGAGAGCTATGGGCATGCATGGAGATTGATGGGGTTGTTTCTTACATGTGAGTTCACTTTCAGGGTTTGTTGGGGCATATTTGTGTGCGTAAGTGCTTTGTGAATCTTACTCACATGCCTTGGAATTCATTGATAATTTGTTTCGTGATTCATACACTTGTCATTTGTGGAGTGTATTCACATGTTTTTGGGATTGTTGGGGCTTGTTCACATGTTCTTTTAACGCATTGTGAGACTTGTTCACACATGAGTCCTTTTGTGTGAGATGTTCGCTCGCTATATTGTTCACATGCTTAGGGCTTTTATGGGGCGTGTTCACATGCATTAGCACATTGTGGGCTTTATTCTTTTCACACATATTGGCACTTAATTTGGGTGCATTCACATACGGTGTGAGTTCATTGTGCATTGTAGCCCTTGTTCACACGCTTTGAGCGTCGGGTAGTGTTCACACACAGCCATGGTTTATTACTATTACCCCTCTACTACTTGCCATGGTCCTCTCTTCCTTTGGCAATGACATTATCTTGTGACTCTCGATGATTGGGGATGCATGTGATGCTAGATTTTTAGTGGGGATTCTTCGTACGCAGTATCATGGGTTACCTGACATGATCGGATTATACATCACTTTTGGTGAATGTGTGCATACATTTGGGACATCTAGACTTCAACCATAGGATTCTTCATCATCTATTTCACGTGATGAGGAGATACTCCATTTAGGCCATAGATGGATGATGGAGTTGCAGAGTTTATTGTCTATACATGTATGTTCCTCATTTATGGGATGAGAGATTGGCATCTTCAGTGATCCTTTGACTGTTGGTCATTGAGATATTTCTTAGAGGCAGATGGACCAATTTTTCTCAGTTGGGATGACTCCTATGGTTGCTTATTTGAGTGTCCTACATTCTTGAGTAGTCATGATTATGTTCCTGAGGATGTATACCACATCGACATCGGCACAGATGATGATGATGATGATGTATCACACCCACATATCCATGATGATGTATCGTGCACACATACACATGATGATACTGATGTATCACACACACATACACATGATGATAGTGATGTATCGCACACACATACACATGATGATAGTGATACATGCACACATGATGACACTGACACATGCACATGATGATGATGTATGTGATAGTGATAGTGAGAGTGATGTGTGTGAGTTAGATCATGTGGTCATGATCTTGATGGCAGGGATGGCAGAGCGAGGATTTCAAGCATTATGATTGATGGTACACTTATGTCTACCTACCATCCAACGGATCATAGTGATGCATTAGGAGATACTGATGCATTAGACTATCATGGGGATTAACTCTTGATTAGTGTGATACGTCATTTTGATACACCTATAGCACATCTCAGCCGTGCCATACACGATGGTTCTTCTGTGCTACGACCATTCCACATTCTTTCTACTAGGAGTGTTGATTCCACTTGGTGGATACCTCGAGTTTTGGATTCACACCATGGTCGTGTGGATGAGATTACGAGTTTTCCCTTTGACCTTGGTGCTACCAGGACATCAGTATCAAGAATCCCTGATGTGTGAGGTTACATGACTAGCTTCGCCCTATCGACGGTGATTCCTTAGCCTCTCCATTCACACCAGACCATCATAGGACCACTGTCTTTGATTCAAAGTGCCTTAGATTTCCCTTTGATCCAGGCGGGAGCTTATCTAGCCTCATCATTGAGAAGGGAGTCCACTGACCTTTCCATTTGATCCAGGCATCTTCGGAGATCACCTTTCAGTGGAGCGACATTACTTCACGTTTGACCTAGGTGACCGCACACTGATGGGGCGAGGGGAGATACAACCTACCCTTTGGACCTAGGTGGCACGAGATCTATGTCCTTGATTGTGCGATTTTTTTAAACTTTTGTATATAGCCTTTTGTATGTGTATTTTCATGCATGACCACCCTTAGATTTTGAGGAAGAAATCATATTAGGAGGCGATGGTTTGTAAACAAATTGTTCTTAGGATGCACATGCACATGGGATGGGTCTAGGTATATGGGCTTAGGGTCATTTACTTGTGGGATTAGGACACATGGGCCTTGGGACTATAAAAGACATATACATGGGTGAATTGTTGACCGGATTATGGGTCAAATGCTTTCACAAAGCCACCTTTTACCACTCCCAATGTACCTAAATTTCCTACCATCTTTGGTAGTGGTGGCAAACCATACAATGTGGGAGGTTTCAAAAGTGGGAATACTTCTCAAAAGCCTTCACAAATGGGTGTAAAGACAACCAATTATGGGGTGAACAAGACCAAATTTGTGAGGGAACACCACATCAATGAGATGAGGAACAAAAACCAATGCTGCAAATGTGGTGGGAAGTACCACAAAGAGCATTGAAAGGAGTGCAAAGCCCACAATGTCAAAATTAATATGGTTTTTTTGGAAATAGTCGATGAGACTAATGAAAAAGAAATGGAGCCATATGAGTTTGTGGATGCCAACCATTCTTTATAGCTAGAAGGGGAGTTTTCTTTTAACTCCAGGGGTTTTCTTCGTGATCATTATGATTATGATTATGTCTTACCTCATACTTTGGGTGCTCCAAATGCATATGAACACAATGCTACTCTTTGTTCCATATCCAATGAACCCTATGTCGGTTGCACACTGTAAGATTCCTCTCCCAACCCCCTTTTTGATGTCTAGTATCTTCCCCTGTAATCAACCCCTCTTCAGAAATATAAAGACCTTGTTTCTAACTGTTTTAGCTTAGAGAGAGAAAAATATTCTAGAGAGAGAATATTCAGATTATGAATATTTTTGGATAGAAAAATAACTCATCTTATTAAAATAAGTTCTCCTGAAACAGAAATTCAAAAAGAATTTTCCAATGTGCAATTGGAATTAATTAGAAATAGGTATAAAGAACCTTAGTCTAAGGGTCTAGATTTTCAGAAATCTTTAGACTATGGTCCAATTAAGGTTCCTATGGGCCAATAGCATCAATACATGTGTAGGGAGGAGATAAATCCAATTGGTAAAAAGAAAATACCCAAAAATGAGTAAATGCTCACATGAGGTGAAGAGTTGAAAATGTACAAGATTTATTAGTAAAAAACTATGAGCAATATTAAAAATATGAGATATTTTGGGTATAATGATTTTATTATGACACATATGTAAGGAAGGGGAGTCCCTTAAATGCTCACATAAGATGAAGAGTTGAAAATGTACAAGGTTTATTAGTAAAAAACTATGAGCAATATTAAAATGAGTAAATGCTCACATGAGGTGAAGAGTTGAAAATGTACAAGGTTTATTAGTAAAAAACTATGAGCAATATTAAAAATATGAGATATTTTGGGTATAATGATTTTATTATGACACATATGTAAGGAAGGGGAGTCCCTTAAATGCTCACATAAGATGAAGAGTTGAAAATGTACAAGGTTTATTAGTAAAAAACTATGAGCAATATTAAAATGATTCCATTATGACACCTATGTAAGGAAGGGGAGTTCTTTAAAGGAGGTGCATATTTCACATAAGATGAAGAGTTGAAAATGTACAAGGTTTATTAGTAAAAAAAAAACTATGAGCAATATTAAAATGATTCCATTATGACACATATGTAAGGAAGGGGAGTTCTTTAAAGGAGGTGCATATTTCACATGCTTGAATGAGTTTTAAACTCATAAAAATTGAGATATTTCATCTCTCCTCTCTCCTAATTCAAGTCTAGCTCCAAAAAGTTAGCTTAACTGACCTAAAAATGGTCAAAAAGTGACCAAACTGACTTGGAAAATTCTAGAATCAGTTTGTTTGGTTAGGAGCTCAAATTTTCCTATAAATAGAAGCCTCCCCTTGTTGAAAAAAATATAGTGTCTTATACTTTGTTACTCTACTCCACCTAAGCCAAAATATATAGTGTCTTATGCTTTGTTACTCTACTCCACCTAAGCCAAAATATATAGTGTCTTATGCTTTGTTACTCTACTCCACCTAAGCCAAAATATATAGTGTCTTATGCTTGTTACTCTACTCCACCTAAGCCAAAATATATAGTGTCTTATGCATTGTTACTCTACTCCACCTAAGCCAAGAACTGTGAATTCTTTAATTCACTAGTTTTTGATACTTCTCTCTTTCTTCAATCCCCATTGGTGGCTCCATCAACATACTAAACCAATTGATTGGTTGGGGGCCTCTACCGTGATCAAAGAATCAAGCAAATTATAAGATAAGTATAGTGAATTTTGATCTTTTCTATAATTTCTCAATGATTCTCTCTTCTCAACCCCTCCCAAGCTTGAGAAGCTTAATTGTTATGGTTTTTGAAATGCTATTGAAGTTAATTAATTAATGATAGTAAGAATTACATAAGATTCTATTTATATTTAATTCTAATGGTTTTTCTCTCTCTCACTTAAGAAATGGTCATACTCATGACCCTTTTCAATCCAAATGAAGCTTTTCATAAGGCTTTTCCTTAATCCAAGATTAAGCTATGCTTGAGGCCAAATTAATGGCTTTTTTCTATGCTTTTAGTTTATGTATATTGATGATTCAATCCATTATGGATTGATGATCCAATTAGAGACCATTCTAATTATTTTCTTAATGATCCAATTAGAGACCATTATGGATTGATGATCTAATTAGAGACCATTCTAATTAATTCTTTAATAATGAGCCTTATCCCTTAGAAAAAATTGAGATTTATCAGTCATAGTAGCGGAGCTATGGCAAAATTTTTATAGAAATTACGCATAAAATAATTTCATTCAAAGCATAAAAAGAGGACTTCCTACCATATTCTAGGAACTATCATCCTAGATTAATTAAAAGAATATTATTATGCATGGAGATATGGATGTTTGCATGTAGATGTAGAGGTATGGATGTGAGTTTGAATGTGGAGGTGGATGTATGCATGGAGATGTGGATGTATGCATGTAGAAATAGATGTGTAGATGAGGATGTAAATGGAGATGTGGATGGATGCATGTAGATGTAGATGTATAGATGTAGATGTGAATGGAGATGTGGATGTATACATGTAGATGTAGATGTATATATGTAGATGTGGATGTGGAGGTGGATGGATGCATGTAGATGTAGATGTATAGATGTAGATGTGAATGGAGATGTGGATGTATGCATGTAGATGTAGGTGTATAGATGTAGATGTGGATGTAGAGGTGGATGTATGCATGTAGATGCAGATGTATAGATGTGGATGTGAATGTGGAGGTGGATGTATGCATGTAGATGTAGATGTATGGAGGTGAATGTGAATGTGGATGTGGATGTATGCATAGAGATGTAGATGTATGCATGTAGATGTGAATGTATGCATATAGATGTGGATGTATGGATGTGAATATACGATTGTGATGTGAGGGAATCTGAAGTGATGAGATGGAAATGATGTGATGGGATGAGTATACATATAAATGGAATATGGAATAAGTAATGTAGATTGATGAGGGATAATGTGGAAAAATGAAAGTTAAAATAAAAATTGTATTGTAAACTGTTTGTAAATGCTGTTTGTAAATGATTGTTTTATGTCAAGAATGCTGGGGGAAGCATTTTGACCGTCTTGTGATTAAAGTCGTGATGATGATAAAGTTGCAACTGCTGACGGGGAGTCAATGAAGGACGTCTCGCGTAGCAAGGTCGGCCGAGGTCTGACCAGCCTCGGGTGCTGACCATACGGTGCTCGGGCTCTGGGTCGCCCAGGATACCCACGCGTGCGTCGAGGAAGATATTGGAACAGAGTTGGAGTTGTTTTCTGAAATCGGGCATGGATTTGGTTGATTGACCTTACTGGTCTTCAATGGATGAGTCCATGGCTCTTTATATGGATCTGTTGGTTGATCTTGCTGATCTTCAACGAGAGTCCATCTTGATAAGTGATTATATTGCCGAGTATTATGGGCTAGGGATTAGGAAACGGCCCCTGAGTGGACAGTGAGCGTCCTAGTTGCCAATGATGCCATAGATACTCTGATGAAGGAATGATGGGAAAATTGAAAATCAACTGGATAAATTTGAAGATGGTGATCAGTGATACTATGGTTTTATTAAAGGATTGTTTTAAACTGGTTGAATCTGTGAAAAGGCAATTTCATATTGGGTGTGTGAGTGGTGTGACTAGTTTTATTTTGCATGAACATCCGGCTAGGGGGTCTTGGAACTCTTTTCCTTGGTACTCGGGACAAAACCTAACCAAATTCTTAATTGGATCCCATCACTACAGTGGTTGGGCGGTTGGCTAACCCATGGGATTGGATGGGGTTAGGCTGGACTGATGGATCCGTAAATCGAGACTCAAACTTTTGTTTTTACGATAGATAAAATAAATCCCAGACAGTAACTGTTCTATGGATAGGAATCAACGGCTGTGCCTCTTGAATGGGGAAAAAAGCGTTGATCCCAATGATCCAAGTGCAAGTTTCTTCCTTGATCTGACCAAGTATCTTATAGATATAATTGGATCAGCTTGATTAGCAATGATCTTGACTACGTTAGAGAAAAAAAAGTTATCCTGGAGGAATCGCCCGTGCTTTTCGGTAAAGGAAGTTTTTTTCGGGTTCGGTTTTGGAACAACCGACGGATTAGTCTCTTATCTGGATATCCGTGGGTGAGGCCCCGAATGTGGGACCCCTGTCCCGCACGAGGAGTGCTACTTCCGCTGCTAGTATCCCGAATCTGTTGCTCGGTGGGAACAGGGATCTTACAGTTGGTATCAGAGCATTTGGTTAATAATGATCAACTGAGAAGACAAATATGTCAAAAATTTATCAAGAAACACAAAAAGGTTATAATTGTGTGAGATAATTCATACAATTTGATATTCAAACTGAAATTCATAATTTGGTAATTGGTTCTTCAGATGGAAGTACCGCAATTATATAGAATCCCTGACTTGCTTGAGGCCTAGACATGATAGTATTTACCTTATAATTCCAAGGGCCGTGACTACCCGTATATACCGAGAGTATACTGAAGCTCTTTACTGACTGTATATACGAGTAAATCTAAGACTTGAAATTATAAGCGTTAATGCTATCTAGATGATGATTTCGAATGTGATTGATATGATTTTTAATTCTGTTTGAGAATTGATGAATTGATTTGGATTCTGATTGAAAATGCTAATTGAAAAATGGTGTTTTTTAAAAAATTAGTTGAAATATAATGAAACCACAATGAGGGGGAATGGGACGAGTCCCTGTGATGATATTCATAACTAGAATGATGATAATGAATTCAGCAAATCACTATGAGGTTAGTGGGTTGTCCTGTCAGATTGCTACTGTTAATACTTGACCGGTAGATCAAGTTAAGGGATGTCAAATTGAGAACTTGCTTGACTGAAATTTTTGTGGAGGAAGGTTCCGAAGGAAACTTTGCGGTCTAATGGACCATTATCATGTTAAAGATATGAATGATATGATCTGAATGAATTGATATTTAATGATGAGTTGTATATAAGGGATATTTATCCCAGTGTTCTGTTGGGTTGACCAGAATATAAGGAACCCCAGAATAAAATTGGATCTTAAGAAAAAGAGCTGTCCTCTACCTTGCGAGATGAGGACATCTCGCACTTTTTAAGTGGGGTAGAATGTAAGATTCCTCCCCAGCCTTCGAGGTATACAGGAGTAAGAATCTTCCTTTCTGATCTTATAATTATTCCTCTCTAAAATAAAAGAAAGTTCTGTTTAAAAAAGGAAGACCCTTTCCCTAGAATACTTCTCAGGAGTCCCACCTGTTTAAAGATTTAGAACAATGAGTTCAAAAGTGAGAATCGGTGTTTTGGATACCAAGGTTTTGGTTTTCATTCGAGTACGGCCCAAAAGAAGTTCTTTATCTCTTGGGGAGTATAAGAAGTTATCCCCCAGATATTGTGACCCTTATATCTGAATTCAATGAAAGTAGGTGACTTAGCCTACAAGCTTCTTTTATCTCCTCATCTCAAAATTCTTAATGCCTTCTATAGAAAAATGTGTCATGGAAAGACAGTAAAACTTCAGTGGCAAGTTACCGTTGGCTTCTAGGTTACGCTAGCTCCTTCCTTTATATAAGTCATAACTTTTACTTGTCGCTCACAGTAATCTTACTCCCATCAATCTCCTTTCTTTCTTAATCTCCTTCATGGCTTGGCAACAAGAACTAGTTTTATCCATGATGATTTCTCACCTTCAAGACGCAAGAGAGTCTGTGAAGAAAGACTTTATAGAACAGTATGAGCGCTCACTTTTTCCTCACCTAAGAACTTCTGTAGCTCAGACCAAATGGCGGACCTATCAAAACATAACCAGGATAACACCCTGGGGTCAGCAGCACTTTCGTAACAATGTCCGCTTGGCTATGGTTATTGAAGCCTTGGGTTTGGTTCCCCGATACTACTGCGTCATGAGATCAAGGCATCTTGGGTTTTCTGAGCGGGTCTTCTTACTGGCGTGTTTTCTTCCTCATGAGAAGATATGCCTTTACCCCGTTTTTGGCTTGCCTCTCAGAGGTCCTTTTGTTAGATCACCTCATACCACTGAGATAGGTGCGGCAATAACCAGCAGAATCATTCCCATAGATGAGTTACCCTATACTTGTGCAGCTTGTGAGGACTGTTTTTGTGACCATATGATGGACGGGCTTATGGAAGTGTAAAGAGTTCTTCTATCTTTACTATATAAGTTCCGTGAATGAATAAAGTTTAAATCTTGTTCTTATTTTGAATCTTGCTCTCTTTAAGACTTTTCTTGGTGGTTAATCGTGATTAAAAATTTTCTCTAAGTCTCATATTCGTGCATCTTGCGAAATTATCCCAAGTTGCGAGATGAGGACATCTCGCATTTTTTAAGTGGGGTAGAATGTAAGATTCCTCTCCCAACCCCCTTTTTGATGTCTAGTATCTTCCCCTGTAATCAACCCCTCTTCAGAAATATAAAGACCTTGTTTCTAACTGTTTTAGCTTAGAGAGAGAAAAATATTCTAGAGAGAGAATATTCAGATTATAAATATTTTTGGATAGAAAAATAACTCATCTTATTAAAATAAGTTCTCCTGAAACAGAAATTCAAAAAGAATTTTCCAATGTGGAATTGGAATTAATTAGAAATAGGTATAAAGAACCTTAGTCTAAGGGTCTAGATTTTCAGAAATCTTTAGACTATGGTCCAATTAAGGTTCCTATGGGCCAATAGCATCAATACATGTGTAGGGAGGAGATAAATCCAATTGCTAAAAAGAAAATACCCAAAAATGAGTAAATGCTCACATGAGGTGAAGAGTTGAAAATGTACAAGGTTTATTAGTAAAAAACTATGAGCAATATTAAAAATATGAGATATTTTGGGTATAATGATTTTATTATGACACATATGTAAGGAAGGGGAGTCCCTTAAATGCTCACATGAGGTGAAGAGTTGAAAATGTACAAGGTTTATTAGTAAAAAACTATGAGCAATATTAAAAATATGAGATATTTTGGGTATAATGATTTTATTATGACACATATGTAAGGAAGGGGAGTCCCTTAAATGCTCACATAAGATGAAGAGTTGAAAATGTACAAGGTTTATTAGTAAAAAACTATGAGCAATATTAAAATGATTCCATTATGACACCTATGTAAGGAAGGGGAGTTCTTTAAAGGAGGTGCATATTTCACATAAGATGAAGAGTTGAAAATGTACAAGGTTTATTAGTAAAAAAAAAACTATGAGCAATATTAAAATGATTCCATTATGACACATATGTAAGGAAGGGGAGTTCTTTAAAGGAGGTGCATATTTCACATGCTTGAATGAGTTTTAAACTCATAAAAATTGAGATATTTCATCTCTCCTCTCTCCTAATTCAAGTCTAGCTCCAAAAAGTTAGCTTAACTGACCTAAAAATGGTCAAAAAGTGACCAAACTGACTTGGAAAATTCTAGAATCAGTTTGTTTGGTTAGGAGCTCAAATTTTCCTATAAATAGAAGCCTCCCCTTGTTGAAAAAAATATAGTGTCTTATACTTTGTTACTCTACTCCATCTAAGCCAAAATATATAGTGTCTTATGCTTTGTTACTCTACTCCACCTAAGCCAAAATATATAGTGTCTTATGCTTTGTTACTCTACTCCACCTAAGCCAAAATATATAGTGTCTTATGCTTGTTACTCTACTCCACCTAAGCCAAAATATATAGTGTCTTATGCATTGTTACTCTACTCCACCTAAGCCAAGAACTGTGAATTCTTTAATTCACTAGTTTTTGATACTTCTCTCTTTCTTCAATCCCCATTGGGCTCCATCAACATACTAAACCAATTGATTGGTTGGGGGCCTCTATCGTGATCAAAGAATCAAGCAAATTATAAGATAAGTATAGTGAATTTTGATCTTTTCTATAATTTCTCAATGATTCTCTCTTCTCAACCCCTCTCAAGCTTGAGAAGCTTAATTGTTATGGTTTTTGAAATGCTATTGAAGTTAATTAATTAATGATAGTAAGAATTACATAAGATTCTATTTATATTTAATTCTAATGGTTTTTCTCTCTCTCACTTAAGAAATGGTCATACTCATGACCCTTTTCAATCCAAATGAAGCTTTTCATAAGGCTTTTCCTTAATCCAAGATTAAGCTATGCTTGAGGCCAAATTAATGGCTTTTTTCTATGCTTTTAGTTTATGTATATTGATGATTCAATCCATTATGGATTGATGATCCAATTAGAGACCATTCTAATTATTTTCTTAATGATCTAATTAGAGACCATTATGGATTGATGATCCAATTAGAGACCATTCTAATTAATTCTTTAATAATGAGCCTTATCCCTTAGAAAAAATTGAGATTTATCAGTCATAGTAGCGGAGCTATGGCAAAATTTTTATAGAAATTACGCATAAAATAATTTCATTCAAAGCATAAAAAGAGGACTTCCTACCATATTCTAGGAACTATCATCCTAGATTAATTAAAAGAATATTATTATGCATGGAGATATGGATGTTTGCATGTAGATGTAGAGGTATGGATGTGAGTGTGAATGTGGAGGTGGATGTATGGAGGTGAATGTGAATGTGGATGTGGATGTATGCATAGAGATGTAGATGTATGCATGTAGATGTGAATGTACGCATATAGATGTGGATGTATGGATGTGAATATACGATTGTGATGTGAGGGAATCTGAAGTGATGAGATGGAAATGATGTGATGGGATGAGTATACATATAAATGGAATCTGGAATAAGTAATGTAGATTGATGAGGGATAATGTGGAAAAATGAAAGTTAAAATAGAAATTGTATTGTAAACTGTTTGTAAATGCTGTTTGTAAATGATTGTTTTATGTCAAGAATGCTGGGGGGAGCATTTTGACCGTCTTGTGATTAAAGTCGTGATGATGATAAAGTTGCAACTGCTGACGGGGAGTCAATGAAGGACGTCTCGCGTAGCAAGGTCGGCCGAGGTCTGACCAGCCTCGGTGCGATTAAAATGGTGAGCTTCCGGTACGGTGGATGAGGGGCCAAGGAAGCGGCCTATGCGTGAAGCGCTAGGTCACCTGCGAAGGATCCTAGAGGGTGCTGACCATACAGTGCTCGGGCTCTGGGTCGCCCAGGATACCCACGTGTGCGTCGAGGAAGATATTGGAACAGAGTTGGAGTTGTTTTCTGAAATCGAGCATGGATCTGGTTGATTGACCTTACTGGTCTTCAATGGATGAGTCCATGGCTCTTTATATGGATCTGTTGGTTGATCTTGCTGATCTTCAACGAGAGTCCATCTTGATAAGTGATTATATTGCCGAGTATTATGGGCTAGGGATTAGGAAACGGCCCCTGAGTGGACAGGTGGTGAGCGTCCTAGTTGCCAATGATGCCATAGATACTCTGATGAAGGAATGATGGGAAAATTGAGAATCAACTCGATAAATTGGAAGATGGTGATCACTGATACTATGGTTTTATTAAAGGATTGTTTTAAACTGGTTGAATCTGTGAAAAGGCAATTTCATATTGGGTGTGTGAGTGGTGTGACTAGTTTTATTTTGCATGAACATCCGGCTAGGGAGTCTTGGAACTCTTTTCCTTGGTACCCGGGACAAAACCTAACCAAATTCTTAATTGGATCCCATCACTACAGTGGTTGGGCGGTTGGCTAACCCATGGGATTGGATGGGGTTAGGCTGGACTGATGGATCCGTAAATCGAGACTCAAACTTTTGTTTTTACGATAGATAAAATAAATCCCGGACAGTAACTGTTCTATGGATAGGAATCAACGGCTGTGCCTCTTGAATGGGGAAAAAAGTGTTGATCCCAATGATCCAAGTGCAAGTTTCTTCCTTGATCTGACCAAGTATCTTATAGATATAATTGGATCAGCTCGATTAGCAATGATCTTGACTACGTTAGAGAAAAAAAAGTTATCCTGGAGGAATCGCCCGTGCTTTCCGGTAAAGCAAGTTTTTTCCGGGTTCGGTTTTGGAACAACCGACGGATTAGTCTCTTATCCGGATATCCGTGGGTGAGGCCCCGAATGTGGGACCCCTATCCCGCACGAGGAGTGCTACTTCCGCTGCTAGTATCCCGAATCTGTTGCTCGGTGGGAACAGGGATATTACACACATAGGGGAACATACATTGAGACTTAAGGCTAAGGTCAAGGGAAGAGATGCATTTGTGTTGGTGGACAGTGGTAGCACACATAGTTTTGTGAACCACAAATCATTGGCAAATCTCAAGTTGTAGGCTAGATGCATTAACAATGAAGAGAAAAGTTGAAGTCGCAAATGGGGATAATATGGATTGCATAGTGATTTGTAGAAATGTGGAATTGATGCTCTCATAGGAGTATACTTGCAAAGATGAATTGTTGGTTCTAGATATGGGGCCGATTGATATGATTTTGGGGTGTGATTGGCTACCAACCAATTGTATGCCAAAGAAACCAAGACTTGTACATTCATGGCAAAAGAGGTGGAATACCTTGGTCACATTGTGTTGATGGCATAAAGGTGGAGCCCAAAAAGGTGGAATGTGAGTGAGGGGCGTTTTAGGCTTCTCATCATTCTATCGACGGTTCATTGAGAAGTATGCACATATAGTTGCTTTGATGGATAAGTTGAAGAACGAGAGGCATTCTTTTTAGATGTAATAGCACAAAATAATTTTGATGAGTTAAAAAGGATGCTTACTTTGGCACCTATTTTGGTATGCCCGAATTTTTCCAAGCCTTTCACTATTAGAGAGGATGCATGTGGAAGAGGTATTGCTTTCTAGGAAAGCCCGTCTCTTGTGAATCTGTGGTCTCAACACGTCCATGACACACATTAGCAACCATAAACAAAATGGTTAGCATAGTTATGAACAACTTGTTACCTTTTTCGGTGAAAGTTTTTTGGAAAGGAGCAGTTTGATCAATAAGGCCAATCTCACCATATTATTTCCTTTTAAGTGATTTGCTAACTACACAACATTCATGTGGGAGGAATTCTCACTAGGATTGATAACATCATCAGAAAATGGACCTTGTGTGACAAATTTATCAACACTTTGGATGAGGTCCAGTTTAGTCCCAAGGGGACCTAAGGGCTTGTCAGAAAGAGGGTTAGTAATGGTGCATGTTTGGGAAATTTTTCTTTTTGGAATCCAAATAAATGGCTTTCCCACAAAATAAACTTGAGCAAAAAGCAACACCTTTGGGATCCACACTTATCAGGTGCTTACCTTCTTTGGTTGGTGAGTTGTAATTAGAGTCTCTTTACTTGAATCACATTTCCTTTTGGCCAAGTTAGGTTTTTTTTGGTTGGCAAGTGTATTGCTACTACCAAGGTTTGGTAGTTCTTGTTAAGACGTGGAGCCAATTCTCATCTTCTCTAGGCTTAAGAAGATATTTAGCATCAAAGTTCAGTCCCACGGATGACACATCATCAGAATGGGATTTTTTCAAAAAGATAAACACTTTTAGCTTCCTCTTTTTCACTTTTGTTAGTGTTGGCAAAGTCTTTATCCTCTACATGATGCTTTGTTAACTGGGTGGTGGTAACTCTAATTTTTGAGATTGACCTTCCAGGTTTTTGGTGCAAGTAAACATGGTCAATTTCCCAGTCATGGATCATTCTAAGTTGTCTGCAATGAACTACAACTGGCCACTGAAAGCATGGAATGATAACATCGGTGTAGAAGCACCATCCATGGACAAAGAGGAGGGCAACCTTGCCATGAAAGCTTTTTAGCTTGTAGTCTTGATAAGTATGAGTTAATTGTGATTAGTAATGCACATTGGCCTATATACCATGGCCCCCTTTTCACACACACTTATTAATGTCCACCCTCCTTGGCCTTTGGTCCATAAGCCTATGTCCCACACTTACTCTTGGCCCCTTGGCCTATTCAACTTATGGTTGCCCCTTGGCCTATTCAACTTATGGTTGGCCCTTACTAATATGTACACTTTGTGTCCACACTCATGTGTCCACCACTTCATTATGAACCATCCCCACCCATGAGGTGTCCCCCTTATTGCTTCCTGGTCTATTCCCATAGATTCGGGCGGCATCTTGTTGGTAACGCAGCAAAATGGTGTCGTTCGCTAGTGCATATGCTTTGATTGCATATTGTGGCATTTGACCGGTAATGCGGTCAAAAAATGTCGTAAATTTGTTTGGTTTACCGGTAATGTGGCCTGTGTTGTTTTTATTGCGTGTGATACATGCGATACTTGGTTGGTAACACGGCCTAAGTATCACATGGATCATAGTTTAAATCATATTGTCTACAAGTCTCATTTCATGAAATAGTAAAATCAAAGTAACAAAGTAATAACCAAAATAACACTAAAAAATAGATGATATTCTCTCTCTATCATTCTCTCTCTCTCTCTCTCTCTCTCCTACCTCTATCTTTACTTGGGTGATTATGGCTAAACGTCCATGCAAAGATGACAATGTAAACAAAACAATTCTACACACTATTTTAGTCTATCTTGGAGAATTTACGAAATCATTCAAAATGTCTTCTACTATTCACTCTCTCTCTCTATATCTATCTCTCTCTCTATTTTCCTTCTCTTATCTCTGTCTTGACTAGGTGATTATGGTTAGATTTCCATGTATAGATCACAATGAATATAAAACAATCATATACATTGTTTTGCATTATCTTTAAGAATTTATAAAACCATTTAAAATCTCATCTTTAAAAAATTTTAAAATTATTTAAAATGCCATAAAGGGATTATAAACATTGTTTTGCACTGTCTTTAAGAATTTATGAAACCATTTAGGAAACTATCTTTAAACATTGCTGAAATTATTCAAAATGCCATCTAATAAAATCTCTCTTTCCATCTATTTCTCTCCTCCTTCCACTGTCTTGACTTAGGTGATTTTGGCTAGACAGTGAATATAAAACAATTTTAATCTCTCTCTCTCTCTCTCTCTCGCTCGCTCGCTCTATCTCTCCCTCGATTCACGTGATTATGGCTAGAAAGATATGTATATATGACAATGAATATTTAGCTTGACTGTTCACAGTGCCTTTCCTCTCTATCTGTGTCTTGATACTCTCTCTCTCTCTCTCATATATTTCTCTTGATCTACTTGATTGGTGGTAGCAGTTCAGTGAATGTGCAACAATGGATGCTTCTTTTGGCACAATCATGCGTACCATTTTCAACGAGCGATGTACACACCTTATCGGCATTTCGCACGAGGCCTTGATTGAGGGGCAAACAACAAGGTCAGGAGCTTTTGGCACAGTGAAGGAGTATAAGGTCCAGGGCATCTCATTTCTTCCAGAGCACATTACTTTTTGCGGAAAGCTTTACAAGGGAGAAGGCAACTCAAGATTTGAGAGCTTTCAGGCAAAACAGGGCATGCAGGTTCTACACCCATCCATCGTGCAATGCATAGCCTTCACCAAGGAATTGCCGTGGATCACTATTTTTTCGTTATATAACGGTGGCTTGCTGGGTGACACACTCTTGAAGGTTTCTTTCAGATACAGTGAATTTACCAAAGCGATGTACCGCTTGGATCAGGGATGGAAAAATCCCCCGCCTACTGACATACAATTAAGCCAGGTGCACCTCGCTCAGATAAAGGAGGTGGCTTTGAATATGCCTCACATTATGCATGCCCTGGTGGATGGCCTAGCAGCCGCACACATGGCTAGCATCATTCACACTGACCTACATCCCTTCAATTGCTACATCCCTTCAATGTTGTGCTAGATTTTACAAAGGATTTAAAAGCACGCATTGGTATCATTGACTGGGGCCTTCTGCTAAGAGCGCCCAAAAAGCGAGTATCGCTCAATTTTGTATTCGAAGCCAGTAAAAATCCAAAAAGGTGGCAGAGGCTCAAGCTTATGCCGACAGGGAGCGGAATAAGCGACCATGGATAGTTCTAGAGATTTTTGATCCTCTCTTGGAAGATGCATACACTCCTGCGAGCGATGTTTTCGCCTTGGGATATTTATTAGAGGTGTTATATGACTTTTGGAGGAAAGTGTAGGAGTTGTGGTGGATGGGCGGCAGTACTCACGACAAAGCCACCATGGATTTTCTCTTTTACTCTTTCAGTCTGAGTGCTCTCCCAATCATAAACTGCCATCCATGTAAATGTTTCACAAATTGCATCTTTGTTTCGAAGAAGAGACTCGAAAGTATAGAAGTGAGTGCAAAACCTGGTCTCTGCAGGAAGCTTTAACATAACTGACATGCGAGGCCAAAAAATATCTAACACTCTCTGTCTCTTGAGCATAAATCTCACAAGCTTGCAAATAGTATCGAGGACGATTGAGGCAAACCATTTGGTATCATCACTTTTATACCAATCTTTCAATACAAGATTTAAACTATGAGTATTGCAGCCAGACGGGAAAACATGTGGATACTGTCGCTTTAAGATTTTGGATGCATTCTTGCAATTTTTTGCATTGTCCTTAACAATTTGGACTACATTTTTGGCACCCACTTCTTCTATCACAGAGGCAATGATACCAGCAATATACGCCCCAGATTTTATTGCACCAGCCGAATCCACGGCGCGCATAAAAGTCTCACCTCTAGATGAAACAACCATTATATTAATTAATGGTTTTCTTTGTACATTGGACCATCCATCGCTGACTATACTACATCCAGAAAGCTCTATGTTGCTAAGAATTATTCTATGTACACGTTCTTTTGCTTGAGCATAGCATTTCTCCAATAGATCATTTCGCATAGCATTTCTCCAATAGATCATTTCGCATAGCATGATACGAAGGCGGCGAAAACCCTGATCCAAATTCACCGATTTTCTTCCATGCTCTCTTCCAATGCTCACTCTCCACCATCACCATAGCACTCCCTGAAAAGTAGATCGCTTCAGCAAGGGCGAGCTGTGCATCATCGAGCAGATCGTTACGTAAGCTTTCCTGCAATGAAGTTTGACGCATGGGTATGTTAAAGTGACGCTTGCAAGAAGATGCACTGGCTAGATTACTTTCTAGTTGCACCTTAAAGTTCGGAGTACAAGCCCGCGATGCTTCCAGAGTTTGATGATTAGAACAACAATTTTCTTCCTGCCTCGATACATTGGCAGTAGATGAGAACTATTTCCTTGCGTCTTTCTTCTGTATTTCATCTCTTAAACATTTGGCCACTGCAGGTGCAGAGGGGTGGGTACATCCTCCACCTTTTTTCTTCACTCCACCTAAAAAGTGTTCTCTTAATCGAGGCACCCCACTTGATTTTACTGCGTGGCATAGCTTACACTCCCAATATATGAATCGGTCACCGATGTTAATTGCATATTGCCACACTATCCCACGTGCCTTTTTTTTCTGCTATTCTGAATTTGAGCTCTATTAGAAGTATCGCTAGGTCCAATGTTTTCTTCCATCTCAAATAACCTATTCAAGCAAGCATACAATAATGAATACACAAATGAAGTAACAACAAAGCCACTCACATATTACAAAACATATATCACCACAGAAACATAGAAGCCTTAAAAAACCAAGTGATTACTGAAAAGCTAAAATGTAGCCAAGCAAAAATCTAAAACTAGTTTGAATCTATTTTGACAAAAATAAAAGATCGTCATACATGTTGATCGTCATATATGTTGTTTATTGTTTTTATTTTAAAAGAGAAAGATATCCATGACAATTCATGCTAACTGCAAAGGATGACTGAAAGTTTTTTGCCTATAGGAGTTTTATTTTTCAACTTACAGAACCGTAGATAATAATTTTTGCTAGACTTTTAGCGTCACGACAAGACAAGACGAATGCATAAATGTGTATTCTAAGATTAAGATACATGTAATTGACAGCATGCATACAATGCACATTGCACCCCCAATGAAGGATGTCTTTCGTACCCAATTAAGGATACTTTAAACAAATCAAAGATCTATGATTGCCCAATACTCTAGTATAGGACAAAAGACCTTCTCTAAGACTCTAACATTGACAAAGCAAATCAAAGATCTATGTTTGCCCAACACTCTAGTATAGGACAATAGACCCTTGTCTAATAAAGACTATATCAAATATCAAGAACCAATACAAGCCCCTAAGGAGGACTCTTGGCTCCATCAAACCATTTATAGAGCAGAATAAGGTAGACTACCTGCGCTGCTCGAACGCAAAGTTGAAGTGACTCCAACTTTGTCCCTAAATCTCCGCGAGTATTAGCTACGAACCACACTCTGCCCACAATTCAAAGAATTGAGGACTAGTCAGTAGCCTTAGGAGTGCCAACAAGGAAAGATAATAGTCCCTAAGATAAGGATGTTCTTCCCTAGAGGACGCTCCTAGCCAACTGGGAGCTCTATAAGCACTTCAAGGAAAGATGTGACGCCCCCAAAACAAGGACAATCTTCCCAAAAAGCTGGCTCGGGTGCCTTTTATTAATAAGAAATATGCCCGTCTCGGGATTCTTTGTTTCTCGGCGGGGTCCGCCAAGAAACAAAGAATCCCGACGAGTTTACAGGAATAGTAAGTTTTGGCCGGTAAGAGATCAAGTCTTGTGAATATATGTTGTGATCACATGTTTTAGAATGTTATTAACACGTTTTGTTAACGTGATCACGAATTTCTGAACACGTTTATGAAATCCCTGCTTCAAGCACACGCTGCTGCTGCTCAGCCTCTGAGAGAGGTCGGGGGAATGGTGTACGCGTGGCTCTAAATGAGCCGGTGTCTCCAGGCTACTTGGAGACATCCTCAATATTGTCCAGTCCTGAAAACACATCTGGCTGTACATCTTCCTATCGAGTCTCTACCTCTCTGTCCATGCTTGTATGCTTCTTTTTGATGCGTTTTTGCACTTGTTGAAATGTCTGTGCCGCAGCGACTGCCTATATTAAATTGTGTGCACCAGATGGTACGTTTGGGTTCTCAGTTTTGCGTGCAGTGTGCTTAGTTCTAGCCATCCATTGACTTACACGAGTGAATGAACGTGAAAATGTACTTTTAAAACTGACTTTTACAGGTTTATATAGTTTTTGAAAAAACTTATTGATAAAAAATATATCTCTAGAAATTTAAAAAAAAAGCTTTAACTTAAAAAAGGCTACAATTTTTTAATATGGAACCCATTTTTGATTGATACGCCTACGCGCACCGAACCACTCACGCATCCCATGCATGGCACTTGATGCTCACCATGCAATTGCTCGTTGTAGATTGACATTTTTTACAACCTTTCGTAGTAATGACACCTGCCCTTTTGGTTTTTGTCGGCGTCGACCTCCCAAACTGCGATAAAACCAATTAACCATCTCATGCAAGGCATTGCTTTTTTCCTTACCACCTCCACAATGTCGCGTGTGCTTAAAGTATGCTGCCTTAGCTTGATAATGAGAGTGCTCCATTCCTTGGGTGCTCCAAATTGCCATTGGACCATATTGGTCGAGAAAAAACTGTGCGTGGGAAAATATAATGTGCTGCAACAAAGATCATATCAGAATTTTACTATTTGGCGATGAATATCAGTAAATAGATAGAAAGGTAAATACCATATAGTGGGTAATATGTGTTTCTCCCCATGCATCAACCATTTGTTGAGTAAATGTATGTATTGCAGTCTTTAAGTTTGTATAATCTCCTCAGCAACTAGTGGAGCCTTTTCTAGCAATTGAATCATTTTATCAAGTGACTCCCACAGCCTTGCATGCTTGAGACCAAGCTCTGCATTATTCCCACGATAAGTGGTGCATTCACAAATGGCCTTCCATATCTCATATTTTGTGTGACTATTCTACCCCTCGTAATTTGAGAGAAGGTGTCTTGCTTTGGACCCACCCATGCATATTTTGTTTGGATTATCCTGACCTGGTCTTCACTTTTTAGTATCCTTAGTTAACTTTACAGCACCACCATGAAGCCCCACGCTTGAAAGGACATATTCCCGCTTACTGATGCATTCGTTGTGCGAAGATGGTCAGGCTCCATATTCCATGCATAATTGATATGTAACTTCAGTAATTTGTCCATTATGCGTAACCTAGCATGAAGCGTGCAAATATGAACACGGGAAAGTGGAATCTCTAATATAGGGCTCCATGAGATATCTTCTTGATCACGATTCATATCTTCTGAGGCGGACAATTGGTATTACAATTCATAATGCCATTAACCCATTCAATAGGTTTCTTTGGATCTTTGTTTTGCCTTGTACTCATTGAAGGTGGTTGTACATTTTTCTTGCCCTTTGCATGAGATTTGGTTGTCTTGGTGGTTGCAACCTTGCCTGAAGCTTTGCCGCGTTCAATATACTCTGATTTTGAATGGCAGTAATAAATACATGGAAAAAAAGTATTTGCTCCTAGCTTGCATCCTAGCATACACTTCAATGTCTTTAAATCCCCTACCATGTGCCACTCAACTGTAAATGTTCCTACATATTCCACATGCAAAGTCTCTCCTTTTGATTGCAATGATATGACATTTGGGATGCCTATTCGGGTAAGGTACCATCGCAATGTATCATTCGTCTCCTGTGGAAGCTCAAATGCTGACAACCACCATATATTCTTTTCTGATTGCACTCCATAGTAATCTTTTCCCTGAGATTGCCTTCCCGTGTTGGAATTTGAGGCTTGTGCACTACAACCAAGAAGATTATCATCCTGTTCCAGATTTCCTTTCATAGCCCTGTTCATAAGTGTTAGGCTGACTCTTTCTAATTTTCGTACACTCATCAAGCTTTAACACAAACACAGCCTAATCTTGGCACTCCTCAATGCTTAGACCATAATAAGAAATCATAGCTCTTTGAAGGGTCCTTAAATCAATAAAGACATTGTTGTACTTGTTGTATTTAAATACCTTTGTAGTACATACATGCAGAGCATCCTCCACATGACGGTAGCCACCTAACATGTTCGCAATGTCTGAGTTTGCACTTTTTCTTGCCATGGTTACATTGTATGGAGTTGGTAGCATGGGTCGAAGAAGTCCTTTAGCACGATGACCTAGTGTAAACACCCTGTAAATGGCTTCATATCCCTTCCTACTGACACCAGCACTATCACATGCATCCATAATCTGTATGGGGCTTACCATATTTTGCAGCTCTCCAGAAATTTTGTTTTGGATTTGCTTAGCTATTTTGCATGTGGGATCTTCTAGCAGCTTTGATATATCTGATAACTTAACAACATGTTTCAATATACCTGCTCTACATTCCTCAGCACCACCTTCATATCCCATCATATCCCCCCAGCAATATCTCTACATGGAACATAAATACAAAATAACATTAATATGTTTCACAAAACAGAATGCGACAACAGATACATAATGTGAAGCGGAATAGAAGGAGCATCCATGATTATGTGCAAGAAATAAAGAAGTTTGCAGATGCATTGGCAACAATAAATGCCCCCATGCCTAATGATGATTTGGTAGACATTACCTTGCGTGGTCTTGGTAAGGAATATAAATCTTTTGATACATCCATCTCGGTTCGGAGTACAGGAGGTTTACCAGGTTTTGATGAGTTGGTTTCACTCTTGCTTGTTGAGGAAATCAAACTCAGTGATTCTTTTCAGGATGCATCTACTAGCCATGATGATAATGGCAGAAATCAAGCTTTCTATTCTCAAAGAGGATTTAGAGGCAGGGGGAGATTTGCATCACATGGCCGTGGTAATGGTCGTGGATGGCAAGACAGGTCACCACAATAGAATTTTCAGCCTTCATATGGTGCTAGAGGTGGTCGTGGATATACACCTCAGAGAGGCAGAGGTAATCCTCGTGGTAGAGGACGTTGGCAAGGCCAACAAACATCTATGCAAGATGTGAAATGCCATTACTGTGGGAAATTTGGTTATATGGCAAGTGATTGTTTCCGCAAACAGAATGATTTGAGAGGGAGTAGAGCACAACGTGGTGGACATTATGGTAGAAATTATGCACAACATGGTGGAAATCATGCATCAAGCAGTAATGATGGCAGCGCAAATCACTTGTTTGCCATGAAACATGTTGTGGGATCTATGATGACAAATGCTCAAAATGATGACACTTGGTATATGGACTTTGGAGCATCAAACCATATGACTTGTCATGGTGAATGATTTGAGCATATGAAGCCTATGGATGTGAAAGGCTATGTGGAGACAGGAGATGATACTCAGCATGCCATTACACATGTTGGAAGTGTACCATTGGTTATGCACAATGGTTAAACAAAATCTATGTCAGATGTATTGTATGTGCCTTCGATTACAAAAAGCTTGGCCTCAGTTGGTCAAAAAGCTTGGCCTCAGTTGGTCAAATGGTGGAACAAGGATTATAGGTTCGTTTCAACGAGCATGGTTGCTTCGTTGAGGATTTCAAACATGGATGTAGAGTCATTGCTAAAGGCAAGAAAGAAGGCAGGTTGTTTAAGCTGGATACTGGGATTCCTGAGTTAAAATCAGCCATGTTCTCTAAAAGCAGAAATGTGGCACAGGACATTGATATGTGGCATAAGAGGGTTGGGCATGTCAATATACAAAGGTTAAAGAACATGCAGGCAAGAGGCATTGTTAGTGGGCTGCCTAGATTCAAGTATGATGGGAATATGCATGTTTGTGAAGCCTGTCAGTTTGGAAAGTAGGCGAGGTTGCGGTTTCCTAGAGAAGGCAACATGAGTAGCAGGCCACTTGAGATAGTACATAATGATGTATGGGGTCCTGCACAAAACCCATCTATCAAAGGCAGTTTATATTATGTGACATTCATTGATGATTTCAGCAGAATGACATGGATATACTTTCTCAGAGAGAAAAGTGAAGTGTTGGAAAAGTTTATGGATTTCAAAGCTTTTGTAGGAAAGCAATATGGTTCTTGGATTAAGTGTTTGAGGACATATGGAGGTGGTGAATACACCTCAAATGCTTTTGCGCATTTCTTGAGAAAGCATGGAATAAGAAGACAATTGACTTGCAGGTATACACCTCAGCAAAATGGTGTGGCTGAGAGAAAGAATAGAGTCATATGTGAAGTGGCTAGGGCAATGCTCAATGAAAAGAGCATGCCAGATTATTATTGGGCAGAAGCTTGTGCTACCGCGGTGTATATACTGAATAAAACACCTATAGCAGCCATACATGGAAGTACGCTAGAGATGCGGCTTACAGGTTTTAGGCCAGACATTGGACATCTCAAAGTTTTTGGATGCATAGCTTATGTACATGTGCCTGATGAAAGAAGAAGGAAGTTGGATCCTAAGGCAGAAAAGTGTGTATTTGTTGGATATGCACAAGATCGTAAGGCATACAAATGTTACAATCCACAAACTAGACAAGTGGTTATCTCACGAGATGTGGTGTTTGATGAGCTTGCTAGTTGGTACAAAGCAAAGGATGAGGGTGTCATTGAGTCACTTGAAGCTGATGTGCATGTGAACTTGCCACAAGCAAGTTCTAGTTCTACTTCTATGTCTGGGCCAGCAAGAGAGGCTGAGAGTAGTACTGTACGTCCATGGTCAGGACGTTTGAGGCATGAGAGTGTGAGCACTGGGAGTAGTGCTGTGGACAAAGGAAAGAAGAAGGTTGAAGGCATTGGAATTACAGGTTATGAGTCATCAAGTTCAGAGAGTTTGGATGAGGAACTTGGTATACCCGTTTTACGCACACCTGGTGCTAGGCAGGATAGATATGTGCCACCACATGCTAGAGTGGCAGGTGTTCAGAGTGATCCGCATGCATTGCGGAGATCCCAAAGGGTCAGATATCTAGTTGTGATAGGTTGACATACCGTGATTTTGCTATGCATTATGCATATATGACATCTTTGGTGAAGCATGTGGAACCTACATGCTATACAGAAGCTATTGGAAAGCATGTATGGGAGAAAGCAATGGATGTTGAGATGGACGCATTGGTTCATAATGACACATGGGATTTGGTTGCATTACCACAGGACAAAAATGTTATTGGTTGTAAATGGGTTTACGAAGTGAAATGCAAGTCTGATGGTTCCATTGAGTGACATAAAGCAAGATTGGTAGCTAAGGGTTATGCACAAACCGAAGGTTTGTACTATGATGAAACATTGAGTCGAGTGGCAAAGATGGGAACAGTAAGAGCAGTCATTGCTATGGCTACAGCTAATGGTTGGGAAATGCATCAAATGGATGTGAAAAATGCATTTCTAAATGGCGATCTACAAGAAGAAGTGTATATGGCACAGCCAGAAGGTTATGTACACCCAAAGTATCCCACTCATGTATGTAGATTGAAAAATGCTTTATATGGTTTGAAGCAAGCACCTCGTGCTTGGAGTGATAAGATGAGTAGATATCTTATCTCCCTTGGATTTCAGATTTCTACAGCAGATTCTTCACTCTATGTGAAGAAAACAGATCATGGAATTGTTTTACTTGTCATCTATGTGGATGACTTGATTATCACAGGTGAACATGGTACAGATGTGATGCATGTCAAGAAAGCATTGAGTGGGCAATTTGACATGAAAGATTTGGGTGAGTTGAGATACTTTCTTGGAATTGAAGTGATCAAAGACCATGCAGGTACATGGTTAGTGCAACGCCAATATGCATTGGATATGTTGGCAAAATATGGCATGACAGGGTGTAAGCCTATGAGTACACCTTTGGAGCAGAATGTGAAGTTGTGGGCTGATTTTGGTGAGGAGTTAGATAATCCATCTATGTACAGGAAGATGGTTAGTAGTCTCATTTACATGACTATCACATGCCCGGATTTGAGTTATGCAGTGGTGCTAGTAAGCCAATTTATGCAGAGCCCCAGAAAAGCTCATTTGGATGCAGTGAGACGCATTATGCGATATGTAAAGACCACTGCACATTATGGTCTTCTTTATGAGAGTGGTAAAGGCTTGGATATACATGGCTACACAGATGCTGATTGGGCACGTAGCTCATATGACAGGAGGTCTACTAGTGGTTATGCCTTTACACTTGGAAGTGCCGTGGTGAGTTAGAGTAGCAAGAAGAAACCTACAGTTGCTTTATCTAGTACAGAGGCTGAATACAGAGGTGCAGCCATTGCTACTTGTGAAGGAATTTGGTTAAAGAGTCTCTTGGCAGATTTGGGTGAGCCTATTGATGGCAAAGTTGTCATTCATTTTGACAACATGAGCAGTATACAGTTGGCCAAGAATCCAATATTTCATACGCGGACCAAACACATAGAGGTCCATTATCACTTTGTCAGAGAGAAAGTGTTGGATGGTACAGTGGATCTACAGTATGTGAAGACTGATGAGAGCAGGTGGCAGACATCTTTACAAAGCCACTTAGCAGGGAGAAGTTTGAGTACTTCCGTACTATGTTGGGAGTACGTGGGATGAGCTTGAGGGGGAGTGTTGAGAGCCTTGATATCCCAAGCTCATCTACATCTTCATCTATGGCAGTACATCATGAGCTTGAGAGGGGCTGTTGAGATTCAAGCTCGATGTCAGTGTGAGCCAGCTATGTTATGTGCTGGCATGTTAGGTAGGAACATGTGTGAGACATAAATGATCGCGTCTAGCTGGTCATAGTGTGTGGACATTAGCTAGGGTTAGATGTGTGTGGACACAAGTCATAGTGTGTTGTGTGTATTATGGATTATGGTTTTATGCATTATGTGAGAAGGGAGATGGCTTCCCTCTATGGTTTGGGTTTGCAATATACATTAGGGTTTGCTCCTGTGTGTGTGTCTCCTCTTCCTCTACCTATTTTTTCAACAGAAGCTTCTTCAGGCTTGCAAGGTGTCGTTGCTTGTTTCGTGCATCCTGTTTGGCTGCATTCATCTTGTCCCATTCAATATCAAAGGCCTGCTTAAGCAACAAGTTGTTCTTCTGGAGCTCCCGATTCTGAGTTTTCAAGTTGTTCACCACTTCTTTAATTCCTATTAGGCTCTAATACCATGTCAAAAGAATTAAGACTGTGCTCAAGAGTAAACTGTGTAGGGTGAAAGTGTGTAGGAATGAGCTTAGGTGCAAGAGAGAAATAAGGGTTAGGGTTATAAGAATGTTTTGTACCAAAGATCTACTCATTTTCTAATGCATTCCACATGGGACGAGCACTTTGAATGCTTACAAAAAGTATTAATCAAACACTGCACTTTGAAAGAGGATATTGGAGGGGGTGAGAGGAGACAATGAGTAAGATTATGAGAGTCAAAGCATTTGCAACTCAAGCTTCCATAGCTTGGCTCCACTGTTACACTCTGTAAAAGGAGGTTGGACAAGGTAGAAGGATGAAGTAAGGAAATGTAAGTGAGGATCAAACTTCCATAGCTTCTGAGAGGAGGTTGCAGATCAAGCTTCCATAGCTAAAGCTCTGCTGTTACACTCTGTAAAAGGAGGTTGGACAAGGAAGAAGGATGAAGTAAGAGATTAAACTTCCATAGCTTCTGAGAGGAGGTTGCAGATCAAGCTTCCATAGCTAAGCTCTGCTGTTACACTCTGTAAAAGGAGGTTGGACAAGGAAGAAGGATGAAGTAAGAGATCAAACTTCCATAGCTTCTAAGAGGAGGTTGCAGATCAAGCTTCCATAGCTAAGCTCTGCTATTACACTCTGTAAAAGGAGGTTGGACAAGGAAGAAGGATGAAGGAAGGAAATGTAAGTGAGGATCAAACTTCCATAGCTTCTAAGAGGAGGTTGCAGATCAAGCTTCCATAGCTATAGATCTAGGTTTCTGAGTGAAGAGAGAGGTAGATAGCTAAAAGAAGTAGTCTAGAGAGTGAAAAACGCCCTGCTATGAGAAAGGGGGAAGAGAGAGCGTTTTGGAGGGAACGTGGGAGAGAGGGATAGTGGAAAGTGAAGGGGAATGTGCATTGAATGCATGGGAACTCGTTTTTGGGCCTCTATCACTTTAGAGACCTTACTTAATGATGGCTGCAAGCTACAGCTATCCTATTTTTGAGTTTTAGTTGATTTTGAAAATTTAAAAAGAGCCTATTTAGCCTATTATTCTAAGTTTGACCACTACCTTCTAGGCTCTTACAAACCATTGGTTTCAGTCCACATGTAATCTCCCTATTTATCTATTTCTTAATCACCTCCATTAGGCAATGGCAAATTAAAGGGCCCAAAAAGACTCCATTGAGTTCCTAATGGAGTTCTTGGAGACGCATTGCAAGAAAAGGACTGATGTGTAGAAAATCAAGGTTGCTGTGTAGAGTTTTTAGATTATTGTGAAGAATATTCAGATTGCTGTGCAGAGTTCTCAGATTACTGTTGCAGAGTTGCAAAGTGCTGTGCAGAGAGTATTTATTGTAATTCTGAACAGATTTTAGTGAATTTCAAGATTAATGAAGTTTTCAATAAATCTTGGAGGAGTAAGTGCACAAACTTTAACTTCATTTCATATTTCTTGAATATTGTGCAACTATGGCTTGCTTAACAAGCAACAAATTGATAGACAGTAATACTTGGTGAAAGATTAAGTGAATCTTGACAACTTTTGACAAAGATTATATAACAATTGCAATGAAATTGTGAAAGCTTCAAGAGCTATAAATTACAGAGAACAACAATGAAACGATGCAGCTCTTGAGCAAGAAAATGTGTAGAAACTGTTAAATCTTTTCAGATTCGTGCAAAAGCAAGGTCTTATCATAGATTAGTGTTAATATTTCAAAGACTAATGTTAAACACACTACTACAACAAATATTGATCAAGCTATACTAATTTTGATGAAAGGAGGACAAGATTATCAAGCAAAACAATTTCATGGGTTGTTGGAATGCAAGTAAGATTGACAGTTTGATGCAAAAGTTGATGTATGCATGACATAATGACTTAAATCCATGTAAAAAATGATGCATACTAGGCAAGCAATGATGAATGTATTCCATGTGAGATGGATTCTTGCTGCAACTGTTTGTTGTTAATCAAGAAAGCCTCACTGGGAGTTGAACCCAGACCATTGGCACTAGCCAATATTCTCCGTACACCATAAGGCTTGAGTTGTGTTGGGTTGTTGGGAAAGACTACCAACAATTGATTGGTTGGCAGCCTTCAAGGATTTACAACTCGAGTTGTGTTGGGCTATTGGGAGAGACTACCAACAATTGATTGGTTGGTAGCCTTCAAGGATTTACAACTCGAGTTGTGTTGGGCTATTGGGAGAGACTACCAACCATTGATTGGTTGGTAGCCTTCAAGGATTTACAGCAAGTTGGGCAGCATAGGAGGGGTCTTCTAACCTAGCTGGCCAAGGGAGCATTAAAAGGTCTTGACAACAGCAGCAACAAGCTTACACATTTTCTTCATTGAGCTATAACAGCCCTTAGACAGTGGTTTGCAAGACAATTTCCATGTATGCTTGAAAAATATTGATGATCAAAGGCAAACAATTGGTAGCACATTGAGCTATAGCAGCCCTCAGACAGTGGTTTGCAAGACAATTTCCAAGTATGCTTGCAAAAGATTGATGATAAAAGGCAAACAATTGGTAGCACATGTGCTCTAGCAACAAACAAAAGTCACATTATTTAGAATTTGTACATGAAGACTCCAAAACATATTTATGTCCTTCCTTGTCTCACAAGCTAACTGTTAAAAGGAAAAGCTACCATAAACTAATACTAAAAAAAGTGAGAAAAGCCTATGTAGAAATAGAGGTCTCATTCTTAGAAGCTGAAGCCAAAACAAGCTTTGGCTGCACTCCTCCAAGCTTGTAAGTGCCATCAAGAGCATTGGGAAGCCCTAGCGTCTTCAGTGCAATATGGGCTGCCTTCTGATCAGAAACCATCATATCTCCAAACCTCTTCAGTGCATTAGCACAGGCAACGTTTTGATGACTTGAGAGCACAGGTAAGGCCATCAACGTTGGTATTCAACATTCACGGTTTGCAGCATAAGCGTCTCATGAGCAGTGCTTCAGTAACAAGCACCGCACATGCATTTTGATGACTTAAGAGCAGAGGTAAGGCGGCCATCAGAGTTGGTATTCAACATTCACTGTTTGCATCATAAGCGTCTCAGAGCAAGTGCTTCAGAGCAAGCAGCTCACAGGCATTTTAGCGTGAAGCAAGTTTCATAGAAGCAAGTGCAGAGACGCGTTAATCTCGCCAGTGAGCAGAGAGTGCATAATTCTTCGTTTCATCTCAGCTCAGCAAAAATTGGATGTTTTCGTTTCACCTCAGGCCTTGTTTTGTCTCCGCTCATCAGCAAAGAAAAATGCTTGTTGACCAACCCTTGGCGCAATGCTAAGGATTCGCTTTACTTAAATCTTAGGCTTCGTTTTGTCTCAGCTCGACATCGGAAAGCAATTGTTGTTAAGGAAAAGAAGAAGCAACAATTGTTTTGCTAAAGGAAAAGAAGAAGAAGAGAGCTTTGCTATACAGAGCATAAATCATTAACCAAAGAGCTCTCATCTCATTACCAGAATTGGTTGATGAAGAAGCTCAAGGTGAAAAGAAGCCACCAACCTGATCTTAAGTGAAGTGAGGTTTTTTTTAGGGTTCTTATTTTTTCACACCTTCTTTAATTAGTCCACATCCACACCTCGTCTAATGCTTTCACACTCCCTTGTCCCATATACCTTTACCCATTTTTTTAACCTTAGACCACACTTTCTTTGATCTCCATCTTATAAATAATTCCCTTCTCACATTACCTTGCTACCTTGTCATATTTGTTTCATTTACATTCATGGTACATACATACTGTTGCGTGACGAGTGGTGATTAATGCAAGGATGCAACACAAAGATGCAAGCAGGAAAACAAGTGACATTGTTATTTAGGGCTCTTGTAAAGAGTTCCAAGTTGTAGATGAGTGTGGGAGTGGGCTTGAGAATAATCCCACATGCGAAGTTTTGGGAGTTTTAGAGTTTTTGTATAAAAAGTGGCTCATTTGAGGGCTTATGGACACATTGGGCTAAACTCATGTTTGAGCTCTCTTGAGACTAGCTCTCCCTCTTTTTTTCATAGAGGTGCAAGCTCTTCTCTCTCCCCATCTACATTATTGTATGAGCAATGTTCTTTTTTTAATTCAATGCAATGAGATGATGTTTGTCTCTCTTCTCATGTCTATTCTCTAGTGTGCATGTTTCTTTGTTGATAGCTTCAAGGTTTGTGTGCATGCTAGGGAAGTAAGTGCTTGAGAATGAAGTATGCTTTGAGCTTGTGTATACATTAGCTTAGCTTTCTTCTTGTATTGGATGCATGAATGAGTGGGATGATGAGTGAATGAGTTGTGGCAAGATTGAGCTTGACAATGTGTGTGTTAAGTCTATGTCAAGGTAGTGGTGTTCTTAGCATTCTCTCCATTTGTGGATAAGCTTTTGTGCACCGGTACGGGTTGAATCCCTAGCTCCGAAAGAGATGCAAATCCCATTGGATTGAGCTACACGTGGATCATGCTACTCTTGCTATAAGTGAGAGAGTTTTTCGTCTCTCCATTGGCGCCCCGCTGCCGGGGAGAAGACTCAAAACCGGTTGAGAAGCTTGCATTACTACCACTATTTCTTTTTGTTTTTAGGTTTAGGGTTAGCATGAGTGTGGAATCTCGGAGCTAGTGATTAGAAGAGAAAAAGTAGATTAGTACTTACTTGTGCGGTTGAGATCTACTCCCGCTAATGTTTTCTCATTCATGTATATGCTTTCCATGGTTGTTTTCATCGTTGTGTTCATTTTTTGTTCATAGATTAGAAACGAAAATCTGAATAATACATTAAGCTCAATGCATTATGTGTGAGCTTATGTATTATGCATTAAACTTGTGCTTAATGTATTAATGCGTTATGGCTTAAGCTTAATGCATTTTGCAATAATGCAATAGATTAATGCTTAATGCAATATTAGCCGGCTGCATCTAAGGCCGTGGGGGGATGGCTGGCTATAGCAAGAGGCGAAGGCAGTGGCCGACAGCAGAGGCGGTGACGGCAAGGAGGTGAAAAAATAAAAATAAAAAGCCACCTGGCCGCTGAAGGACTGCGTGGAGGCGACTGGCAGCAGCTGGCGGAAGAAGGTGAAGCCAAGGCCGCCGACGGTGGGAGAAAGAGAAGAAGTCAGGCGAGGAGGGCCGATGGGCTTGGGCTTCTCAACGGCTACGTCCGTAGTAGCAGCAGGGGCTACCACCTCGGCCGCACGGACGTAGAGGCGAAAGGGAGCTGCAGAAGGCGAGTGGAGGTCGGGCGAAGGCTGTGAAGGAAGCGAGGAGCTGAGGAAGCGACTGGAGATAAGATGGGGCTGCAGGCGAAGAGGCACATGAAGGAAATCCGGGAACGACGCACGATCCGGAGGCGGCAGAAAGATAAGGTTAGTACTTTTTTTTATTTTTTATTTTTTATTTTTTGTTAATTTTCATGTTTTTGCATTTTTTTAAAAAAATAATAAAAAGAAAAAGAAAAAAAACAATAAAACAATAAAAATAATTTTAAAAAAAAAGAAAAGAAAAAAAAATTCTGTAATTTTAGTTCACATTTTTTGCATATTCTGTAATTTTTTATTTTTTTAAAATTTCTATATTTTTTTGCATAACTAGTGTAACTTACATTTTTTTATTTTTTTTTGTAATTTTATGCATAATTAGTATTTTTGTGTAATTAGTAAAAAATAAAAATAAAAAAAAATTATGTGTTTTATTTTGAGTCCATATTTTTGCATAATTTGTATTTTTTTTAATTTTCTCTAAATTTTTTTTGCATAATTAGTGTAACTTGCATTTTTTTAAATTTTTGTAATTTTGTGCATAATTTTTATGTAATTAGTAAGAAATAAATAAAAAAATAAAAAATAATATAGATAGTTACACACATATTCATGTTAGTTGCATTTAGTGGTTAGGTAGGGTTTAAAAATATATATATATATATACATAAATATATATATATATATATTTAAAAAAAACCTTAAAATTTGACCTTATGCACTTGCGGCGGTCGGGACGTCATATAGACACTGCCATAGGGCCTAGGGCACCTTTTAGAGTACCTACGTAGGAAAGTGGGGCCCAATCGGTAGGAAATTTGGCAGATATTGCTGAAACCTTTTCCGAATCCCAATCTGATACCCTTTCCAGAACAACTAGCTCATTGTCCATGGACAATCAAATAGTCATCCCTTAGCCCCAAATAGGACACCCACAAGATCTTTTAATCCATTTGAAGCCGACACCATGGGGTTACCACTCAATGTGAGACTTCAATATGTCTACACGAATGCTCAAGGAGCTAAGATCTTTAGGGATCCACAACAACGGTATCTTGTTAAGATCGCAGACTTTTTCTCAGAATTTGATAGAGCACCTCTAGTCAATGACCAGGGTAACATGTACATGGGTGGAGATGGTGTTCGCCTGCGAAGTCACCTATCATCCAGAGAATGTAGACAAATTAGGGGAGCTCTCCACCAAAAGCGAGTTCTTAGACTTATCAAAGCTTTCCAGAGAAGGGGAGTCTAGAGATGATTGGCTCATTGAGCCGGACATGCCTGGACCATCCAATGCCCAGTCCTCAAAGCCATCCATAGATGATTTACTTCTTGTAGATCTAAATTTGGAAAGGGATAGGAAAGGCAAGAGCAAAATGGATCAGGGGGCTGAGAACCAATGGGAGTTTGTACGACAAATTCCAGTGACAAAGGTCTTACAAGATGACCCACTTCAAGAGGTCTATAAGGACTCTTTAGAAGGATATTATGCCACAACTAGATTGCCAGAGCTAGATCTTCCTCTAGCACTTGTGGTGGTAGTCGAGAAGCTTGCAGAATACAAGAACCGAATCGTTGATAAATGGGCCAATGAATACCGAACCTTAGATTGGAAGGAGATTTGGGAGCTCACGTTGAAAGGACAACCATTATTCATGGAAGTGTTCTCAACAAATACAGCTAAACCAGGAGAGACAGCCTTTCTTGAAGAAACTGTCGCTTCTCTCCTACGAGAGTTCATTAGAGAGGGACCCTCAACATCAAAGTGGACCACTGCAAGTAGCCGAACTCTAGCACCAAGATATTATCCTACACCAAAAGTGCGACCACAGATCACACCACAACAACGTTTCTCTCACTATGACAATCGGAGGGTAGGGGAGCCAACTCGGCCTCCCATAAATGCACCTCCTGAAATGCGGGTAACAAGATCTTTGGAGGGGGTTGGTGAGGCAAGTAATAGGGGACCCACACCAATTTGGGATGCATGTGGACCATCTCACCAAAGAGAGGAACAATTCCCACTGAGAGTGAGAGGCCGTAGGCCCTATGATGAATATTCAAGACAAGTAAGGCCATCAACTCTTCAGAAACTGGTAAAGAAGTACGAAGGGTCAGGAGATCCATATGACCATGAAGCAGCATTTAGGCAAGCAGTTCGAGCTGAGCAAGTGACTGACAAGCATACGCAAATTGAAGGAGTTCGAGCTGAGCAAGTGACTGACAAGCATACGCAAATTGAAGGATTTGGGCTCACTCTTGAGGGAAAGGCCCTTGCTTGGTTTCAGGCACTAGAGGCTTTAGACAAATCTTCTTTATGAGTTCTGGAAGAGAAATTCATTGCTGCTTTTTCCTTGATGGGGAATCAACATGACACGGTAGCAAATATTTACTCTTTCAAGCAAGGCGAGACTGAGAGTGTTAGAGATTGTGTAAATAGGATGAAGCACTACATTAATCATTGCCTAGAAGATGAGAAGCCCACCCAGAGTCGATTAATTTCTCTCTTCTTAAAAGAACTCAAAAATTCAACACTGCATACACATCTCTATGCAAAGAAGCATACAAATTTCAATGAGTGTTGCCATGATGCTATGGATTTCACAGATAACTTCAAATTCCAAGATGGTTCTGGCCCTGAGGTGCAACCTAGGGATCAGTGGGGTGATGACCAAAGTTCAGGGTCTAGTGCGCTAGTAAATCCAGACCAGATAGCTAACCTAGTACTAAGGAGATTGGGATAGACCTATCGCCCACCCATGCAGCCACAACAACAGTAGCAGCGAATGAGGAGTGTACTACCTACAGGTCCTCATCTTTGTGGAGCATGTGGCGGTAACCATAAAACCAAAGAATGTAATACTTTTTCTCCTCTAGTCACAAACTAGCCCACAAAGAAGTGGTGCCAGGCCTGTGCTTGGAACTTTACCCACACCACACAGGAATGTACTCGCATTGCAAGAATGAGACAGGAGCGTGAGCAGCAAAGGGGTGGAGTGACTCCACAAATGCATCAACAGTATACTAATTTCGAACGTCAGCCACCGATGGCACAAGAGCAAGCACGACCTGTTCTTGGAGCTCAACCTCCTGCTACTACGACAATTCAAATATGTGTAGAGACTTGGTAAACCCAGGCTATGTGGAGGAGGAATATGCATTGAATATTCATCCAAGGAAAGTCTCTTTGAAAGTCCCGCATATCCAAGCCAAGCACTGGAGGCTCAACCAGGGGAACAAAATTCTTTGATGTTGCTAGGGGGCTACCAACCTAGGACTCCAGGCCCCTCAGGTCATTGGCAGCAAAGGAAAGTAGAAGCCAAACTAATGGGACCCTGTTATGAGTGCGGAGAACCCCATTGGGCTCGTGATTGTCCACATCGCTCAAGGCAAGCAGCTCGATCCAATACAACAATACCACAGTTTCCACCAATTGAAAGATATTGTCTAGGGTGTTGTGTAGAACACTTCCCAAAGGATTGTTTTTTGCTCAAACCACATGAGGAAGGCACCTCTCAACTAAAGGTCTCACTCAACCTTGTAGGGGCAGTTCCATCGTCGCCACATTCATCAAAGAATGAGGATGTCGTGCCACTTAGAGTCATGACTAGATCACAGACACGAAATGCCGAAATGCAGACTGATGAGACACCTTGAACTAGGGATGCAAAGGCAAATCTAGTGGACAAGACCCTACATTCCAATAGAAAAAAGACCACTAGGAGGAAAAAGAACCGCAACAAGCGAACTAAAAGTGCATCCACTAGTTCTCAAGAAGTCTCTAAACAAAACATGAGGGATTAAACTTTTACATCCCAAGAAGTACATGAGGAGCATCAACCTCAACCTGGGCCTAGTGCTAAACAAGATGAGGCTAGTACGACCGAGGATAGTTCTGGGGGTTCTGTTTTTGTGGATAAGGTGAACGAGACTCTAGATGCAATCATTGATGCTCATAGAAGTCACATTGCAGCTTTATCTGAGCTACCCAAGAAGCTTCAAGAATACCCAAACCCTCATGAGGAAAAGGTCAATCTAGCTGTACATCAGCAACTCATTAAGGAAGCTCAATCAATACTTGAGGGCCCACCTCCACCTATCCCTCGGGGCCCAACCTTTCTTAAGACAACATTAGAAACCATACCAGAAGTGTCATCAAGTTGGGAAATAAAGTGAGCTCATCTCACAATCTCATAGCGAGAAGTCTGCACGAGTTGCCACCCCATTGAAAGAAGGTATTTTGCCACCACCTAGCCTTGCCTTCCCATGCAATGATGAAGTTATTGATGCTAACGAGGACATGGCAAATGAGATGTGGGCAGCAGTTCATGAGAAAGTTAATGAGAATATGTCCTCTATTATTTCACCTCCATTCTCTGAGGTGGATTTTACCAGGGGCACAGAAAACAACTTTAGACACCCAAGCATCCAGGAGGAAGTTCAAACAATTGTTTCTTCTAGAAGTAAGCATACAATGAAAACCTTAACCATCATATTTGGGAGAATATGAGAACTGTTCTCAAACCTTGAGGATAACCTCCATGCATAAAAGGTTGACAAAGGATATGGATATGGGTATCGTGCAAGCTATTTTGTCAGCACCAGTGGCTTGTACCTTACCTTTGCTTGATTTGATAAAGCTTCAACCTGAGTTGTGGAATGATATTGCCACATGTTTGTCAGAGCAGGTATTGCTACAAAAGGGTCACCATCATTGTACTATACACCCTGAGACAAAGCATGTTATGCTAGTTCCTATCAACAAAGTAGGAAAATTTTGTGAGGATGATCAGGGAAATGCTACCCTCCCATTAGAAGTGCGAAAAGTAGCTTCAACTGCAATACTTGTTGATAGTGGTGCAGGAGTGGGCAGTGACAAGGTCCATTTGGGAAAAGTGGGGCAAACCAGCTATTAGGAGTACCAGGATGCGCTTGCAGCTAGCAGATGGAAGCTTATAACATCCCCTTGGGCTGCTTGAGAACATATTGGTCACCACATGTGGGATTGAATATGAGCACACCTTTGTAGTAGTGGATTTTGGAAAACATCCAAACTATGAAGTGATATTGGGTAGACCATTCATGCGACAATTTCAAATGATTCAAGATTGGGGATACAATTATTTGTACCTCCGACATGATTCTGTCATCACAAGGGTCAATCTAAAGAATCACTCATATCATGATGTAACAAGGTCTCCAATAGATGAGTTTGATTCTGCTTCATCTGAGGGCTCAAGAGTTACATTGTCAGATGGGAGAGAAGATCTGTGGATGTGTGGAGCCTCATGTAGGGATTTCAACACTGAGAGACTTAAGGGTAATTGAAGTGTATCAGATGAGGCATAAATTCCACAACCCTTCCCTGAGCACTTAATTGATCCACTAGAATGGGTCATGTCCTTGCAACATTATCGACATGTGCTTTACCTAAGCCAATTCAATTTTGTGACTCAGATGGATATGACATTATTCCTATACGAATGGTACAACCACGTGACCTTCTAGATGTTCTGTACTATGGGGATGCATCCACAATAGCACTGCATGTAGAGGAAGTCTCAGTGGAGGATTTAACACTCGAATTTGCTAATGATGCTGATAAGGAAGATGGATGGGACTCTGATTTTGATAATGATGTGATAATCCCTGAGGAAGAGTTAGGAAGGCATGCCTACTCTTGAGAGGAAGGGAGGTTCAAGTAGAGATCCCTCGAAGCTGACCTAAACGTAAATGCTGTAAGAGTCATAAGAGAATCCGTAAACAAGATGAGAGGGAACGACGTGAGAGACTACAAAAAGAAAAGGAGGAGTTTAAGAATGAACACTCTTGACCACCACCTCACCTCTCAGGAAAGAACGGATATCTATACTATGTCCAAGCACAAGATAGTATCAAAGACCAAGTAAAACGATCAGATGGATTCCAACCAGGAGAAAAGCTAAAAAACTGTTGCAAAAATTACAAAAAAACGAAGAAACAAAAACCAAAACTCAAGTCTAAAACCGATCCAAAAGAGAATGTCGAAAGTGCAAAGATAACGGTTGAACAAAAAAATCTGATGCAAGATTGCAAAGGAGAGCTCAAAACCGCATGGTCTTCAATGAGTGACGACTCAAGTGGACAAGAACAACGTCTCAATGTTCCCCCCAACTTCACACAGTACACTCTTCAAGATCGGAAGATTGTTCTTCAACAGCCCATTCGACAAAAGCCAAGCATGCTAGGGGTTTCATATGATGGTCCAGAAGATGCAAAAAAAATTGATATCGCTAAGCCAGGAGAAGAACCTCGCTATGTGTGGATTGCCACAGACTTGTCCTTAGATGAGGAGAAGTTATTAACTCAAACAATAAAGGAGTATCGCAATGTTTTTGCTTGGAGTTATAAAGACCTCAAAGGAGTTGATCCAAGCATATGTCAGCATACAATTCCATTGCGAGAGGATGCAAAGCCTTCCAAGCAACGTCCTTATACTTACAATGAGAATTTTGCACGAAAGATAAAAGAAGAAATAGATAAGCTCTTAGAGGCAGAATTTATCTATGAGATTGAACACACTGAATGGGTCTCCCCTATTGTAGTGGTGCTCAAGAAAAATGGAAAACTTCGAGTATGTGTAAACCTCAAGAAGGTAAATGCAGCTATTGTACGTGATCATTACCCACTTCCAATCACGGATCATGTTTTGGAAGGAGTTGCAGGGAAAAAGGCATATAGTTTCTTGGATGGATTCTCCGGTTACAATCAAGTGTCAATTGATCCAAAGGATCAACACAAGACAGCCTTTGCTACTGAAGATGGCATCTTTGCCTATTGTGTTATGCCATTTGGTCTAACAAATGCACCAGCAACCTTTCAGCGGTTAATGAGTCATGTATTCAAGGAGTACCTTAGGCAGTTTCTTGAGATCTTCATGGATGATTTATGTGTTCACTCACAAGAGCGTGATGATCATATAGAACACCTCAGACTTGTGTTTCAAAAGTGTCAAGTTTATCGTATATGCTTGAATCCTGACAAGTGCAAATTCATGGTAAGACAAGGGAAAATTTTGAGCCATATTGTTTCTCGCAATGGGATTTCAATAGATATGGATAAAATTGATGTCATTGTCTCATTACCTCGGCCTATCAACCCTAAAGGGATACAAACATTCATGGGACATTGTGGCTATTATCGTCGATTCATCTACATGTACGCTGTCCTAGCCAGACCATTATATGCTCTTCTTGTAAAGTTTAATTGGACTGATGAGTGTGAGGAATCCTTTGAAAAGTTGAAGCAAGCATTAGTGACTGCACCCATCTTACGGGCACCAGATTGGAACCAAATCTTTCATGTCCATATTGATGCTTCAAACTTTGCAATTGGATGTATTTTGGCTCAATCGGGAGAACATAATAAGGATTTCCCAATCTCATATGCTAGTCGACAGTTGAACAATGCTGAGAAGAATTATACCACAACAAAAAGAGAAGGTTTGTCCATGATATATGCAGTGAAAAAGTTTCGCCATTACCTTTTGGCAAACAAATTCATATTTTTTGTGGACCATCAAGCATTGCTATATTTGGTGAATAAGCCTTGTGCAACTGGAAGGATTGTGAGGTGGTTTGTCATCCTTCTTGAGTTTGATTTTGAAGTGGCAGTCCGAAAAGGAACAACTCATCTAAGGGCAGATCATTTGTCTCGAATCACCTCGAGAGAAGCTCCTGTGGGTGTGGATGATGATATGTTAGATTCAACACTTTTCCTTGTAGAGACAGCTCCTAAATGGTCTGAATCCATCTTAGAAATTTTGACAAGTGGGCAGATACAACTAGCGGGTCCTAATGTGGACCTATGGCGACCATTCAAGTTAATCTCAGGGAGATTATATCGTCAGGGTAATGATGGAGTGTTGCGGCTTATACCTAACCCTGACCAATATGAGGAGATCTTGGAATGGGCACATGCGGATATCGGTGGAATCCATGCATCAGCTACTACTTGTGTGCGACGTATATCTCAGGATGGGCAATGGTGGCCTACCATGCATGCGGATGCTGAAAAATTTGTTTGCAACTGTGCTTCATGTCAAATTCAACAGCCAATTCATAATGTCACATTATTCCAAATTTCAACTACACCAAGTTGGAGTAAGTATATTGTGGACTATCTTCAGCATGGTCATACTCATCAAAAAATTCCTAAATATCGAAAGCATGCTATTGAAGTTGAAGCGACAAACTATATGCTGATAGAGGGCCAACTCTACAAGAGGGGCAAGGATGGCAACTTACGCATGTGTGTATGTGAAGCTGACTACTTGAAAATCTTGACTCATGCACATGCAGGTGTTGGGGGTGGACACTTTTCGGGCAATACCACAGCTAAGTTGATTAGGTGGTTTGGACTTTGGTGGCCAACCTTACAAATGGATGCCGAAGAATATGTAAAACGTTCTGACGATTGTCAAAGGACCAAACCTCCCATCACAAAGGACAATATGCCATTGCGGCCTATGTTAAGCACATGTGCTTTTGCAAAATGGGGTATTGATTTTCTCGGTCCCATTAAACCTCCAGCTTGTCACACGCATGCCGAATATATTATAGTCACAACTGACTATTTGACCAAATGGGTAGAGGCAAAGGCTACAGTTAAAAATGATGCCAGAATCGAGACATGACGTGTCTACAGCCATGTGGAATGCTTGGTAGGACTTGGGGTTGTCTTAGCACCTTGGGGCCGATGCCTTGGTTTCCATGGGGTGAACACAGACGTCTAAAAGGCTAAGAAAGACCTTCAAGGACTCTATCACCTTGATAGATGTTGGTAGGACTCTGGGGTACATTATGGGCCCTCGAGACCGATGCCCTCATCTTCATGGGGTACTCCTTATGTCAAAAAGAAAGAAAAGGGTCTGTCGCCCTTGAGATACTTAGCGGCCTTTAGATTCTCTTGGCGGAGGTCTCTTGGCCATTGCTTGGGTCTCATTGGGATGGAACCTTCCTCTTTATTCATCTTTTACACACACACCAAAAAAAAAAGAAGAAGAAGAAGAAGAAGAAGAAAAAATAGAAAATAGAAAAAAGAAAAAAAAAAAGAGGTCCAATCACCATTGCTCATATTTAGGAGTCAGGTTGCCACTTAGGAATAACTTAAACACTTGTAGGACAATGAGACTGCGGTCATAACCTGTGGTGTGCAAGCACACTTGCCTTTGCATAGCACTATCTACCACTTAGTCTCACTTTGGCTAGTCTTTACTCACCTCTTTTAGCACTCTTTAGAACTCTAATCAGCCTTTCACTTGTATGCTCACGTGTGAGATTGTCATTGCTGGTTTTTTTTTCAATAAAAGGCTTTACTTGTATCCATTGTTTTTTGCAGCTTTTGCTTCTACCGCGCTCGAGGACGTGCGCAAAATAGGAAGGGGGGAGTGTTGCGTGACGAGCGGTGATCAATGCAAGGATGCAACACAAAGATGCAAGCAGGAAAACAAGTGACATTCTTATTTAGGGCTCTTGTAAAGAGTTCCAAGTTGTAGATGAGTGTGGGAGTGGGCTTGAGAATAATCCCACATGCGAAGTTTTGGGAGTTTTAGAGTTTTTGTATAAAAAGTGGCTTATTTGAGAGCTTATGGACACATTGGGCTAAACTCATATTTGAGCTCTCTTGAGACTAGCTCTCCCTCTTTTTTTCATAGAGGTGCAAGCTCTTCTCTCTCCCCATCTACATTATTGTATGAGCAATGTTCTTTTTTTAATTCAATGCAATGAGATGATGTTTGTCTCTCTTCTCATGTCTATTCTCTAGTGTGCATGTTTCTTTGTTGATAGCTTCAAGGTTTGTGTGCATGCTAGGGAAGTAAGTGCTTGAGAATGAAGTATGCTTTGAGCTTGTGTATACATTAGCTTAGCTTTCTTCTTGTATTGGATGCATGAATGAGTGGGATGATGAGTGAATGAGTTGTGGCAAGATTGAGCTTGTGTGTGTGTTAAGTCTATGTCAAGGTAGTGGTGTTCTTAGCATTCTCTCCATTTGTGGATAAGCTTTTGTGCACCGGTACGGGTTGAATCCCTAGCTCCGAAAGGGATGCAAATCCTATTGGATTGAGCTACACGTGGATCATACTACTCTTGCTACAAGTGAGAGAGTTTTCCGTCTCTCCATATACCTTGCTACCTTGTCTTATTTTTTTCATTTACATTATACTCATGGTACATACATACACTCCTTGAGAGATATGGGCATGCATGGAGATTGATGGGGTTGTTTCTTACATGTGAGTTCACTTTCAGGGTTTGTTGGGGCATATTTGTGTGCATAAGTGCTTTGTGAATCTTACTCACATGCCTTGGAATTCATTGATAATTTGTTTCATGATTCATACACTTGTCATTTGTGGAGTGTGTTCACATGTTTTTGGGATTGTTCACGTGTTCTTTTAACGCATTGTGAGACTTGTTCACACATGAGTCCTTTTGTGTGAGATGTTCGCTCGCTCTAATCTTTCATTGGATATTGTTCACATGCTTAGGGCTTTTATGGGGCGTGTTCACATGCATTAGCACATTGTGGGCTTTATTCTTTTCACACATATTGGCACTTAATTTGGGTGCATTCACATACGGTGTGAGTTCATTGTGCATTGTAGCCCTTGTTCACACGCTTTGAGCGTCGGGTAGTGTTCACACACAGCAATGGTTTATTACTATTACCCCTCTACTACTTGCCATGGTCCTCTCTTCCTTTGGCAATGACATTATCTTGTGACTCTCGATGATTGGGGATGCATGTGATGCTAGATTTTTAGTGGGGATTCTTCGTATGCAGTATCATGGGTTACCTGACATGATCAGATTATACATCACTTTTGGTGAATGTGTGCATACATTTGGGACATCTAGACTTCAACCATAGGATTCTTCATCATCTATTTCACGTGATGAGGAGATACTCCATTTAGGCCATAGATGGATGATGGAGTTGCAGAGTTTATTGTCTATACATGTATGTTCCTCATTTATGGGATGAGAGATTGGCATCTTCAGTGATCCTTTGACTGTTGGTCATTGAGATATTTCTTAGAGGCAGATGGACCAATTTTTCTCAGTTGGGATGACTCCTATGGTTGCTTATCTGAGTGTCCTACATTCTTGAGTAGTCATGATTATGTTCCTGAGGATGTATACCACATCGACATCGGCATAGATGATGATGATGATGATGTATCACACCCACATATCCATGATGATGTATCGTGCACACATACACATGATGATACTGATGTATCACACACACATACACATGATGATAGTGATGTATCGCACACACATACACATGATGATAGTGATACATGCACACATGATGACACTGACACATGCACATGATGATGATGTATGTGATAGTGATAGTGAGAGTGATGTGTGTGAGTTAGATCATGTGGTCATGATCTTGATGGCAGGGATGGCAGAGCGAGGATTTCAAGCATTATGATTGATGGTACACTTATGTCTACCTACCATCCAACGGATCATAGTGATGCATTAGGAGATACTGATGCATTAGACTATCATGGGGATTAACTCTTGATTAGTGTGATACGTCATTTTGATACACCTATAGCACATCTCAGCCGTGCCATACACGATGGTTCTTCTGTGCTACGACCATTCCACATTCTTTCTACTAGGAGTGTTGATTCCACTTGGTGGATACCTCGAGTTTTGGATTCACACCATGGTCGTGTGGATGAGATTACGAGTTTTCCCTTTGACCTTGGTGCTACCGGGACATCGGTATCAAGAATCCCTGATGTGTGAGGTTACATGACTAGCTTCGCCCCATCGACGGTGATTCCTTAGCCTCTCCATTCACACCAGACCATCATAGGACCACTGTCTTTGATTCAAAGTGCCTTAGATTTCCCTTTGATCCAGGAGGGAGCTTATCTAGCCTCATCATTGAGAAGGGAGTCCACTGACCTTTCCATTTGATCCAGGCATCGTCGGAGATCACCTTTTAGTGGAGCGACATTACTTCACATTTGACCTAGGTGGCCGCACACTGATGGGGCGAGGGGAGATACGACCTACCCTTTGGACCTAGGTGGCATGAGATCCATGTCCTTGATCGTGCGATTTTTTTTAACTTTTGTATATAGCCTTTTGTATGTGTATTTTCATGCATGACCACCCTTAGATTTTGAGGAAGAAATCGTATTAGGAGGCGATGGTTTGTAAACAAATTGTTCTTAGGATGCACATGCACATGGGATGGGTCTAGGCATATGGGCTTAGGGTCATTTACTTGTGGGATTAGGACACATGGGCCTTGGGACTATAAAAGACATATACATGGGTGAATTGTTGACCGGATTATGGGTCAAATGCTTTCACAAAGCCACCTTTTACCACTCCCAATGTACCTAAATTTCCTACCATCTTTGGTAGTGGTGGCAAACCATACAATGTGGGAGGTTTCAAAAGTGGGAATACTTCTCAAAAGCCTTCACAAATGGGTGTAAAGACAACCAATTATGGGGTGAACAAGACCAAATTTGTGAGGGAACACCACATCAATGAGATGAGGAACAAAAACCAATGCTACAAATGTGGTGGGAAGTACCACAAAGAGCATTGAAAGGAGTGCAAAGCCCACAATGTCAAAATTAATATGGTTTATTTGGAAATAGTGGATGAGACTAATGAAAAAGAAATGGAGCCATATGAGTTTGTGGATGCCAACCATTCTTTATAACTAGAAGGGGAGTTTTCTTTTAACTCCAGGGGTTTTCTTCGTGATCATTATGATTATGATTATGTCTTACCTCATACTTTGGGTGCTCCAAATGCATATGAACACAATGCTACTCTTTGTTCCATATCCAATGAACCCTATGTCGGTTGCACACAGGGGAACATACATTGAGACTTAAGGCTAAGGTCAAGGGAAGAGATGCATTTGTGTTGGTGGACAGTGGTAGCACACATAGTTTTGTGAACCACAAATCATTGGCAAATCTCAAGTTGTAGGCTAGATGCATTAACAATGAAGAGAAAAGTTGAAGTCGCAAATGGGGATAATATGGATTGCATAGTGATTTGTAGAAATGTGGAATTGATGCTCTCATAGGAGTATACTTGCAAAGATGAATTGTTGGTTCTAGATATGGGGCCGATTGATATGATTTTGGGGTGTGATTGGCTACCAACCAATTGTATGCCAAAGAAACCAAGACTTGCACATTCATGGCAAAAGAGGTGGAATACCTTGGTCATATTGTGTTGATGGCATAAAGGTGGAGCCCAAAAAGGTGGAATGTGTAAAGAATTGGCCTACTCCCACCAATCTTACTCAAGTGAGGGGCGTTTTAGGCTTCTCATCATTCTATCGACGGTTCATTGAGAAGTATGCACATATAGTAGCTGCTTTGATGGATAAGTTGAAGAACGAGAGGCATTCTTTTTAGATGTAATAGCACAAAATAATTTTGATGAGTTAAAAAGGATGCTTACTTTGGCACCTATTTTGGTATGCCCGAATTTTTCCAAGCCTTTCACTATTAGAGAGGATGCATGTGGAAGAGGTATTGGTGCCGTGTTGTATCAAGAACATAGAGTACATGCATATGAAAGCTGAAAACTTGATGACAAGGAGATGGAAATGAAATATATGACCAAGAGATGATTGCTATTTTGCATGCAATCAAGAAATGGCATCACTATCTTTATGGAAGCAAGTTTTATGTGCAAGTTTTATGTGCAAAGAAGTAGCTCTCAACAAGATCTTTGCTTTCTAGGAAAGCCCGTCTCTTGTGAATCTGTGGTCTCAACACGTCCATGACACACATTAGCAACCATAAACAAAATGGTTAGCATAGTTGTGAACAACTTGTTACCTTTTTTGGTGAAAGTTTTTTGGAAAGGAGCAGTTTGATCAATAAGGCCAATCTCACCATATTATTTCCTTTTAAGTGATTTGCTAACTACACAACATTCATGTGGGAGGAATTCTCACTAGGATTGATAACATCATCAGAAAATGGACCTTGTGTGACAAATTTATCAACACTTTGGATGAGGTCCAGTTTAGTCCCAAGGGGACCTAAGGGCTTGTCAGAAAGAGGGTTAGTAATGGTGCATGTTTGGGAAATTTTTCTTTTTGGAATCCAAATAAATGGCTTTCCCACATAATAAACTTGAGCAAAAAGCAGCACCTTTGGGATCCACACTTATCAGGTGCTTAGCTTCTTTGGTTGGTGAGTTGTAATTAGAGTCTCTTTACTTGAATCACATTTCCTTTTGGCCAAGTTAGGTTTTTTTCGGTTGGCAAGTGTATTGCTACTACCAAGGTTTGGTAGTTCTTGTTAAGACGTGGAGCCAATTCTCATCTTCTCTAGGCTCAAGAAGATATTTAGCATCAAAGTTCAGTCCCACGGATGACACATCATCAGAATGGGATTTTTTCAAAAAAAACACTTTTAGCTTCCTCTTTTTCACTTTTGTTAGTGTTGGCAAAGTCTTTATCCTCTACATGATGCTTTGTTAACTGGGTGGTGGTAACTCTAATTTTTGAGATTGACCTTCTAGGTTTTTGGTGCAAGTAAACATGGTCAATTTCCCAGTCATGGATCATTCTAAGTTGTCTGCAATGAACTACAGCTGGCCACTGAAAGCATGGAATGATAACATCGGTGTAGAAGCACCATCCATGGACAAAGAGAAGGGCAACCTTGCCATGAAATCTTTTTAGCTTGTAGTCTTGATAAGTATGAGTTAATTGTGATTAGTAATGCACATTGGCCTATATACCATGGCCCCCTTTTCACACACACTTATTAATGTCCACCCTCCTTGGCCTTTGGTCCATAAGCCTATGTCCCACACTTACTCTTGGCCCCTTGGCCTATTCAACTTATGGTTGGCCCTTACTAATATGTACACTTTGTGTCCACACTCATGTGTCCACCACTTCATTATGAACCATCCCCACCCGAATATGTTTGGTCCTTGAAACATGCACATAGTAAAACCATAGTATGAATGGTTTGCATAAGCATCAATATGAACGACTTCATACTTCTTTGCATAAGCATCAATATGAACGACTTCATACTTCTTTGCCAAAGTTGTCCAAGAGAGCATGATTTGAGCCTTTGAGACCTCCTGGGAACTTCATGTAATGCTCCCCAACTCATTCATTAGGAAAAATGTGGACTCATTTTTGGGCCCTCTAAGAAATGCCAAGTCATCATTCTATTACAAAAAGGGGGATCGTGGATAACTCTATCCATAGTACCTTAAAACTATATCATGTAACATATCATTGGATGCAAGTGAATGGGTGTATGCGAGAACAAGCCCTTAGCAAGAGGATGTAAAAGAGAGTCTGTAAAAGAGTGGGTAGCAGTGAAAAGGTGAGAGGTATCTACTGGGAGAGAATAAAGGGTAGCATGAGAAGATCTAGGATGTGTGGAGATATTCTGGTGGGAAAAGCAAAAGAGGTGGAGTGAATCTAGGATGAGGTGTCCCCCTTATTGCTTCCTGGTCTTCCTCAAATGCGACCCTTAGCTCCTCTTCTAGCTGTTGGTGAGGGAGTAGGGCTTTCTCTTGCTCTCTTCTTCTATGCGCCTCCTCATCAATCTAGCATTGTTGCTCTTCCAGCATGGGATTTAATATTCACGTGATCACAAGTTTTTTCTTGTTAATAACACATGTGAACATGTTAATAACATGTTTACATGATTACACGTTCACAAAATAGCAGGTTGCTGGTTACCTGGCAACCGGCCAAAATCTCATCGGGATTCAAAAAAAACCCAATGGGCCCGCCGGGTATAATTAAAACCCGACGGGAACCGTCGGGGCCATCAGAATTCCTGCCGGGCAACATATTTCTATATATATGAAGCCCGCGGGGCCCCTTGGGGATTTATTACTTGACAGCTGTTTACACACAGGTAATGTTTATCTGCATGTGGGTAGTGTGGGTGTGTGAGTACTCGTGCGGGCAGCCGCCCACAGTCTCACAGTGCGCGGCTAGATGTGGGTGGTCCACCACACGAGAGATGCGTGTGTGTGTAAGGCCATTCTTCGGAATGGTGCTTATCATGGGGCACATGGTCGGTAACACGGCCGAGTTGTGTCCTATGGTAAGTATGGCACGTTGTAATGGTACTAGTCGGTAATACGACAAGCATAGTATCATTATGACGATGTCACCTTCCCTTCCCTTTATCAAATGCGGGCATATGGTCGGTAACGCGGCTAATTTATGTCCGTATCCAATTCCTATTCCCATAGATTCGGGCGGCATCTTGTTGGTAACGCAGCAAAATGGTGTCGTTCGCTAGTGCATATGCTTTGATTGCATATTGTGACATTTGACCGGTAATGCAGTCAAAAAATGTCGTAAATTTGTTTGGTTTACCGGTAATGTGGCCTGTGTTGTTTTTATTGCGTGTGATACATGCGATACTTGGTTGGTAACGCGGCTTGAGTATCACATGGATCATAGTTTAAATCATATTGTCTACAAGTCTCATTTCATGAAATAGTAAAATCAAAGTAACAAAGTAATAACCAAAATAACACTAAAAAATAGATGATATTCTCTCTCTATCATTCTCTCTCTCTCTCTCTCTCTCTCTCTCCTACCTCTATCTTTACTTGGGTGATTATGGCTAAACGTCCATGCAAAGATGACAATGTAAACAAAACAATTCTACACACTATTTTAGTCTATCTTGGAGAATTTATGAAATCATTCAAAATGTCTTCTACTATTCACTCTCTCTCTCTCTATATCTATCTCTCTCTCTATTTTCCTTCTCTTATCTCTGTCTTGACTAGGTGATTATGGTTAGATTTCCATGTATAGATCACAATGAATATAAAACAATCATATACATTGTTTTGCATTATCTTTAAGAATTTATAAAACCATTTAAAATCTCATCTTTAAAAATTTTTAAAATTATTTAAAATGCCATAAAGGGATTATAAACATTGTTTTGCACTGTCTTTAAGAATTTATGAAACCATTTAGGAAACTATCTTTAAACATTGCTGAAATTATTCAAAATGCCATCTAATAAAATCTCTCTTTCCATCTATTTCTCTCCTCCTTCCACTGTCTTGACTTAGGTGATTTTGGCTAGACAGTGAATATAAAACAATTTTAATCTCTCTCTCTCTCTCTCTCTCTCTCTCTCTCTCTCTCTCGCTCGCTCTATCTCTCCCTCGATTCACGTGATTATGGCTAGAAAGATATGTATATATGACAATGAATATTTAGCTTGACTGTTCACAGTGCCTTTCCTCTCTATCTGTGTCTTGATACTCTCTCTCTCTCTCTCATATATTTCTCTTGATCTACTTGATTGGTGGTAGCAGTTCAGTGAATGTGCAACAATGGATGCTTCTTTTGTTTGATCAATGATAATTAATGTGACACACTTGTTACGGTTGTTTTACCTGTTTTAGTGTAAAGCGTAAATGGATAACATGTTGATGTATTGCTTGATGTTGTTTTCAATACTATTGTTTGATATTCTGTTTTTGTTCTGTATCTTAAGATATTTTCTAGATTTGCGACGATGGCCACCATGCTCTCCATCGAAGAGCGAAAGATCATCCTACGAGCCATTCGCTACAGAGGCAGTTATCATAGTGTCACAATTATCAGAAGAAGCTGTCAGAAAGACTAATGAGTCAGATATCCTCATGAGAGACCTCGTCGTGCAGATCTGGGAAAATGCACAGCGTCGTCTCATATGCGAAGGCAACGCTGAATTGTGTGAAAGACGGAAGTTAGTCGACTTTGACTACCAGCACAGGATACGCACTATCTTGGGGAGTATGCGTTCGGCATATGAGGATCTCAGAGATGCCGCACCACCCTATGCCAACCTACGCCGTTACAACTGTGGGACGCAACATGGAATGAGCAGAAGGTGAAGAGCAAACGTATGAGAGTTCTTTCAGCAGACACACTTCCGAAAAGAGTGCGCATCGCCCAGCTACACCGTCCGGACAACCGGATGTGACACGGACGGGCGCAATCATGCGTACCATTTTCAACGAGCGATGTACACACCTTATCGGCGTTTCGCACGAGGCCTTGATTGAGGGGCTAACAACAGGGTGAGGAGCTTTTGGCACAGTGAAGGAGGATAAGGTCCAGGGCATCTCATTTCTTCTAGAGCACATTACTTTTTGCGGAAAGCTTGACAAGGGAGAAGGCAGCTCAAGATTTGAGAGCTTTCAGGCAGAGCAGGGCATGCAGGTTCTACACCCATCCATCATGCAATGCATAGCCTTCACCAAGGAATTGCCGTGGATCACTATTTTTTCGTTATATTTGCTGGGTGACACGCTCTTGAAGGTTTCTTTCAGATACAGTGAATTTACCAAAGCGATGTACCGCTTGGATCAGGGATGGAAAAAGCCCCCGCTTGCTGACATACAATTAAGCCAGGTGCACCTCGCTCAGATAAAGGAGGTGGCTTTGAATATGCCTCACATTATGCATGCCCTGGTGGATGGCCTAGCAGCCGCACACATGGCTAGCATCATTCACACTAACCTACATCCCTTCAATTGCTACATCCCTTCAATGTTGTGCTAGATTTTACAAAGGATTTAAAAGCACGAATTGGTATCATTGACTGGGGCCTTCTGCTGAGAGCGCCCAAAAAGCGATTATCGCTCAATTTTGTATTCGAAGCCAGTAAAAATCCAAAAAGGTGGCAGAGGCTCAAGCTTATGCCGACAGGGAGCGAAACAAGCGACCATGGATAGTTCTAGAGATTTTTGATCCTCTCTTGGAAGATGCATACACTCCTGCGAGCGATGTTTTCGCCTTGGGATATTTATTAGAGGTGTTATATGACTTTTGGAGGAAAGTGTAGGAGTTGTGGTGGATGGGCGGCAGTACTCACGACAAAGCCACCATGGATTTTCTCTTTCACTCTTTCAGTCTGAGTGCTCTCCCAATCATAAACTGCCATCCATGTAAATGTTTCACAAATTGCATCTTTGTTTCGAAGAAGAGACTCGAAAGTATAGAAGTGAGTGCAAAACCTGGTCTCTGCAGGAAGCTTTAACATAACTGACATGCGAGGCCGAAAAATATCTAACACTCTCTGTCTCTTGAGCATAAATCTCACAAGCTTGCAAATAGTATCGACGACGATTGAGGCAAACCATTTGGTATCATCACTTTTATACCAATCTTTCAATACAAGATTCAAACTATGAGTATTGCAGCCAGACGGGAAAACATGTGGATACTGTCGCTTTAAGATTTTGGATGCATTCTTGCAATTTTTTGCATTGTCCTTAACAATTTGGACTACATTTTTGGCACCCACTTCTATCACAGAGGCAATGATACCAGCAATATACGCCCCAGATTTTATTGCACCAGCCGAATCCACGGCGCGCATAAAAGTCTCACCTCTAGGTGAAACAACCATTATATTAATTAATGGTTTTCTTTGTACATTGGACCATCCATCGCTGACTATACTACATCCAGAAAGCTCTATGTTGCTAAGAATTATTCTATGTACACGTTCTTTTGCTTGAGCATAGCATTTCTCCAATAGATCATTTCACATAGCATGATACGAAGGCGGCGAAAACCCTGATCCAAATTCACCGATTTTCTTCCATGCTCTCTTCCAATGCTCACTCTCCACCATCACCATAGCACTCCCTGAAAAGTAGATCGCTTCAGCAAGGGTGAGCTGTGCATCATCGAGCAGACCGTTACGTAAGCTTTCCTGCAATGAAGTTTGACGCATGGGTATGTTAAAGTGACGCTTGCAAGAAGATGCAGTGGGTAGATTACTTTCTAGTTGCACCTTAAAGTTCGGAGTACAAGCCCGCGATGCTTCTAGAGTTTGATGATTAGAACAACAATGTTCTTCCTGCCTCGATACATTGGCAGTAGATGAGAACTGTTTCCTTGCGTCTTTCTTCTGTATTTCATCTCTTAAACATTTGGCCACTGCAGGTGCAGAGGGGTGGGTACATCCTCCACCTTTTTTCTTCACTCCACCTAAAAAGTGTTCTCTTAATCGAGGCACCCACTTGATTTTACTGCGTGGCATAGCTTACACTCCCAATATATGAATCGGTCACCGATGTTAATTGCATATTGCCACACTATCCCACGTGTCTTTTTTTTCTGCTATTCTGAATTTGAGCTCTATTAGAAGTATCGCTAGGTCCAATGTTTTCTTCCATCTCAAATAACCTATTCAAGCAAGCATACAATAATGAATACATAAACAAAGTAACAACAAAGCCACTCACATATTACAAAACATATATCACCCCACAGAAACATAGAAGCCTTAAAAAACCAAGTGATTACTGAAAAGCTAAAATGTAGCCAAGCAAAAATCTAAAACTAGTTTGAATCTATTTTGACAAAAATAAAAGATCGTCATACATGTTGATCGTCATATATGTTGTTTATTGTTTTTATTTTAAAAGAGAAAGACATCCATGACGATTCATGCTAACTGCAAAGGATGACTGAAAGTTTTTTGCCTATAGGAGTTTTATTTTTCAACTTACAGAACCGTAGATATTAATTTTTGCTAGACTTTTAGCGTCACGACAAGACAAGACGAATGCATAAATGTGTATTCTAAGATTAAGATACATGTAATTGACAGTATGCATACAATGCACATTGCACCCCCAATGAAGGATGTCTTTCGTACCTAATTAAGGATACTTTCAACAAATCAAAGATCTATGATTGCCCAATACTCTAGTATAGGACAAAAGACCTTCTCTAAGACTCTAACATTGACAAAGCAAATCAAAGATCTATGTTTGCCCAACACTCTAGTATAGGACAATAGACCCTTGTCTAATAAAGACTATATCAAATATCAAGAACCAATACAAGCCCCTAAGGAGGACTCTTGGCTCCATCAAACCATTTATAGAGCAGAATAAGGTAGACTACCTGCGCTGCTCGAACGCAAAGTTGAAGTGACTCCAACTTTGTCCCTAAATCTCCGCGAGTATTAGATACGAACCACACTCTGCCCACAATTCAAAGAATTGAGGACTAGTGGCTCAGTAGCCTTAGGAGTGCCAACAAGGAAAGATAATAGTCCCTAAGATAAGGATGTTCTTCCCTAGAGGACGCTCCTAGCCAACTGGGAGCTCTATAAGCACTTCAAGGAAAGATGTGACGCCCCCAAAACAAGGACAATCTTCCCAAAAAGCTGGCTGGGTGCCTTTTATTAATAAGAAATATGCCCGTCGGGATTCTTTGTTTCCCGGCGGGGCCCGCCAAGAAACAAAGAATCCCGACGAGTTTACAGGAATAGTAAGTTTTGGCCGGTAAGAGATCAAGTCTTGTGAATATATGTTGTGATCACATGTTTTAGAATGTTAATAACACGTTTTGTTAATGTGATCACGAATTTCTGAACACGTTTATGAAATCCCTGCTTCAAGCACACGCTGCTGCTGCTCAGCCTCTGAGAGAGGTCGGGGGAATGGTGTACGCGTGGCTCTAAATGAGCCGGTGTCTCCAGGCTACTTGGAAACATCCTCAATATTGTCCAGTCCTGAAAACACATCTGGTTGTACATCTTCCTATCGAGTCTCTACCTCTCTGTCCATGCTTGTATGCTTCTTTTTGATGCGTTTTTGCACTTGTTGAAATGCCTGTGCCGCAGCGACTGCCTGTATTAAATTGTGTGCACCAGACGGTACGTTTGGGTTCTCAGTTTTGCGTGCAGTGTGCTTAGTTCTAGCCATCCATTGACTTACACGAGTGAATGAACGGGAAAATGTACTTTTAAAACTGACTTTTACAGGTTTATATAGTTTTTGAAAAAACTTATTGATAAAAAAAATATCTCTAGAAATTAAAAAAAAGCTTTAACTTAAAAAAGGCTACAATTTTTTAATATGGAACCCATTTTTGATTGATACGCCTACGCGCACCGAACCACTCACGCATCCCATGCATGGCACTTGATGCTCACCATGCAATTGCTCGTTGTAGATTGACATTTTTTACAACCTTTCGTAGTAATGACACCTGCCCTTTTGGTTTTTGTCGGCGTCGACCTCCCAAACTGCGATAAAACCAATTAACCATCTCATGCAAGGCATTGCTTTTTTCCTTACCACCTCCACAATGTTGCGTGTGCTTAAAGTATGCTGCCTTAGCTTGATAATGAGAGTGCTCCATTCCTTGGGTGCTCCAAATTGCCATTGGACCATATTGGTCGAGAAAAAACTGTGCGTGGGCAAATATAATGTGCTCCAACAAAGATCATATCAGAATTTTACTATTTGGCGATGAATATCAGTAAATAGATAGAAAGGTAAATACCATATAGTGGGTGATATGTGTTTCTCCCCATGCATCAACCATTTGTTGAGTAAATGTATGTATTGCAGTCTTTAAGTTTGTATAATCTCCTCAGCAACAAGTGGAGCCTTTTCTAGCAATTGAATCATTCTCTCCCACAGCCTTGCATGCTTGAGACCAAGCTCTGCATTATTCCCACGATAAGTGGTGCATTCACAAATGGCCTTCCATATCTCATATTTTGTGTGACTATTCTATCCCTCGTAATTTGAGAGAAGGTGTCTTGCTTTGGACCCACCCATGCATATTTTGTTTGGATTATCCTGACCTGGTCTTGACTTTTTAGTATCCTGAGTTAACTTTACAGCACCACCATGAAGCCCCACGCTTGAAAGGACATCTTCCCGCTTACTGATGCATTCGTTGTGCGAAGATGTTCAGGCTCCATATTCCATGCATAATTGATATGTAACTTCAGTAATTTGTCCATTATGCGTAACCTAGCATGAAGCGTGCAAATATGAACACGGGAAAGTGGAATCTCTAATATAGGGCTCCATGAGATATCTTCTTGATCACGATTAGGCGGACAATTGGTATTACAATTCATAATGCCATTAACCCATTCAATAGGTTTCTTTGGATCTTTGTTTTGCCTTGTACTCATTGAAGGTGGTTGTACATTTTTCTTTCCCTTTGCATGAGATTTGGTTGTCTTGGTGGTTGCAACCTTGCCTGAAGCTTTGCCGCGTTCAATATACTCTGATTTTGAATGGCAGTAATAAATACATGGAAAAAAAGTATTTGCTCCTAGCTTGCATCCTAGCATACACTTCAATGTCTTTAAATCCCCTACCATGTGCCACTCAACTGTAAATGTTCCTACATATTCCACATGCAAAGTCTCTCCTTTTGATTGCAATGATATGACATTTGGGATGCCTGTTCGGGTAGGGTACCATCGCAATGTATCATTCGTCTCCTGTGGAAGCTCAAATGCTGACAACCACCATATATTCTTTTCTGATTGCACTCCATAGTAATCTTTTCCCTGAGATTGCCTTCCCGTGTTGGAATTTGAGGCTTGTGCACTACAACCAAGAAGATTATCATCCTGTTCCAGACTTCCTTTGATAGCCCTGTTCATAAGTGTTAGGCTGACTCTTTCTAATTTTCGTACACTCATCAAGCTTTAACACAAACATAGCCTAACCTTGGCACTCCTCAATGCTTAGACCATAATAAGAAATCATAGCTCTTTGAAGGGTCCTTAAATCAATAAAGACATTGTTGTACTTGTTGTATTTAAATACCTTTGTAGTACATACATGCAGAGCATCCTCCACATGACGGTAGCCACCTAACATGTTTGCAATGTCTGAGTTTGCACTTTTTCTTGCCATGGTTACACTGTATGGAGTTGGTAGCATGGGTTGAAGAAGTCCTTTAGCACGATGACCTAGTGTAAACACCCTGTAAATGGCTTCATATCCCTTCCTACTGACACCAGCACTATCACATGCATCCATAATCTGTATGGGGCTTACCATATTTTGCAGCTCTCCAGAAATTTTGTTTTGGATTTGCTTAGCGATTTTGCATGTGGGATCTTCTAGCAGCTTTGATATATCTGATAACTTAACAACATGTTTCAATATGCCTGCTCTACATTCCTCAGCACCACCTTCATATCCCATCATATCCCCCCAGCAATATCTCTACATGGAACATAAATACAAAATAACATCAATATGTTTCACAAAACAGAATGGCCTACAAAACAATGACAAGAATAGAAGTTACCTTGTTGCTCGTACACGTCGTTTTCTTGCTCCACTTAGGGTTGCCAAGGTTTCTAGGGACTGACGCTTTCTTTTCTGTTGTCGAAAGCCTACTAGAAGCTGTTGAGATTCAAGCTCGATGTCAGTGTGAGCCAGCTATGCTATGTGTTGGCATGTTAGGTAGGAACATGTGAGACATAAATGACCGCGTCCAGCTGGTCATAGTGTGTGGACATTAGCTAGGGTTAGATGTGTGTGGACACAACTCATAGTGTGTTGTGTGTATTATGGATTATGGTTTTATGCATTATGTGAGAAGGGAGATGGCTTCCCTCTATGGTTAGGGTTTACAATATACATTAGGGTTTGCTCCTGTGTGTGTGTCTCCTCTCCCTCTACCTATTTTTTCAATATGGTATCAGAGCCTTGTGCTGTCTATTAGGGTTTATGAGTGAGTGAGAGAAGAGGGAGAAGAAGCTGTGAAGAAAAGCTGTGAAGCTTGCCATTGATGCTGTAAAGCTTGGAGCACACAGATCTGAGAGCTTGGCCTACCGGGTAAGGTATTCTAAACATCCTTGAGCGGATTGCAGGTGATTCAGGCAAAAACAAAGCAAATTAGGGCAACCCAAAGCAAAGAAAAATTTTGGTTTTTGAAAGCTTTCCATTGAAGCTTGGAAGTGGTGATGTATGGTGGAAATAGATGTAAATCTGGCAAAGACACATGTATCTCACAAGGAGGAATGTATTGGCAACTCAAATGCAAGCCCTACACTGATTTCGGAGCAATTTGGATGCATTTCAATGAGTGAAATTTACTGGTTTTTGAGCTCTCACAAAACAGAGAAAAGGAAGCCAAATTTTGATGCATTTGGAGCAAGTTTTTGGCAAAAATCAAAGCATTGATGGATTGCACACATGCCTAGGTGTGTTGGGGACTTAATTCCATCATCAATTAACACTATAATCACTCCCAAATCCCTCAGGAGTAGACGACGCAGGCTGGACAGAGAAACAGAGCATATTTCACACTATTTTACAAAGTAGAGGACCAAAATCACCTCTTGTGCTTGATTAATTTCAAAATTGGTTTAGCAATTGGCTACTACATACACTTGAGAAGGAGGCTACGTGATTGGATTGAGCAATTATCATCAATTGAGCTGGAAATGAGCTGATTAAACAGGCTATCTTCTCTACTGGTTATAGAGAAACAGAGTGTGATTAATCGATCAATTACTCACTGGTCTTAAACAATTGGACTAATTCCTTTTACATGGAGTTAGTGGACATCATTGCTAAGCTAATGAATGCCTGGTTTCTCAATTTGGACAAGGATTGAAGAAATTAGAGCAAAATTACTACTGGTTTTTCTGGTTTTTCTCAGAACAGAGAAAGGGGTTTGATAAAATTGATATGTACACATGTTGGTTGGTGCTGATACTCAACATTCAGGTTGTTTAGGTGTCAATGCAAGTTATGCACACTTTATTGAACCATTACATTGCAATTTGGAGCCTTGGGAAGTGCATCAAAGCAGGGTATCTTGGACTATGTGAGCCAGTTCATTTTGGATGCATACAGGTTGATTTTCTACATCAAAATTGAAGATTGTTGACTACTTTGGAGCATCTGGAACACTCATTGGAGTGTGGTTGAGCTGAGGAAGGCTCGTTTATAGATTTGGAATTGTGCGGAAGGTGTATTTGCATTGAACAAACATGTCGGATAATCAAGTACAGATTGTTGGTGAAAAGCTGGATAGGAAGAACTTCCAGGCATGGAAGTACAGGATCAAAAGTTTTTTGAAGGGATTTAAAGGTTTTTGGAATCTCATTACAGGTGCTGAGCGAGAGCCGGAACTATCCCAAAAACCTACACAGCAGCAGGTTATAGCTCATAAGCAATGGTCAAAAAGAGCATTTAAAGTGTTGCATTATCTGTCTATATGTATTTTGGATGCTATGCTCATGCACATACATGATGCTGAGAATCCCAAGGATGCATGGGATACATTGGTGAAGTTGTTTGATACAGACACGAGTGCTCGTGAGTCTCAGTTTGCGACAACAGATACATAATGTGAAGCGGAATAGAAGGAGCATCCATGATTATGTGTAAGAAATAAAGAAGTTTGCAGATGCATTGGCAACAATAAATGCCCCCATGCCTGATGATGATTTGGTAGACATTACCTTGCGTGGTCTTGGTAAGGAATATAAATCTTTTGATACATCCATCTCGGTTCGGAGTACAGGAGGTTTACCAGGTTTTGATGAGTTGGTTGCACTCTTGCTTGTTGAGGAAATCAAACTCAGTGATTCTTTTCAGGATGCATCTACTAGCCATGATGATAATGGCAGAAATCAAGCTTTCTATTCTCAAAGAGGATTTAGAGGCAGGGGGAGATTCGCATCACGTGGCCGTGGTAATGGTCGTGGATGGCAAGACATGTCACCACAATAGAATTTTCAGCCTTCACATGGTGCTAGAGGTGGTCGTGGATATACACCTCAGAGAGGCAGAGGTAATCCTCGTGGTAGAGGACGTTGGCAAGGCCAACAAACATCTATGCAAGATGTGAAATGCCATTACTGTGGGAAATTTGGTCATATGGCGCGTGATTGTTTCCGCAAACAGAATGATTTGAGAGGGAGTAGAGCACAACGTGGTGGACATTATGGTAGAAATTATGCACAACATGGTGGAAATTATGCATCAAGCAGTAATGATGGCAGCGCAAATCACTTGTTTGCCATGAAACATGTTGTGGGATCTATGATGACAAATGCTAAAAATGATGACACTTGGTATATGGACTGTGGAGCATCAAACCATATGACTTGTCATGGTGAATGATTTGAGCATATGAAGCCTATGGATGTGAAAGGCTATGTGGAGACAGGAGATGATACTCAGCATGCCATTACACATGTTGGAAGTGTACCATTGGTTATGCACAATGGTTAAACAAAATCTATGTCAGATGTATTGTATGTGTCTTCGATTACAAAAAGCTTGGCCTCAGTTGGTCAAAAAGCTTGGCCTCAGTTGGTCAAATGGTGGAACAGGGATTATAGGTTCGTTTCTACGAGCATGGTTGCTTCGTTGAGGATTTCAAACATGGATGTAGAGTCATTGCTAAAGGCAAGAAAGAAGGCAGGTTGTTTAAGCTGGATACTGGGATTCCTGAGTTAAAATCAGCCATGTTCTCTAAAAGCAGAAATGTGGTACAGGACATTGATATGTGGCATAAGAGGGTTGGACATGTCAATATACAAAGGTTAAAGAACATGCAGGCAAGAGGCATTGTTAGTGGGCTGCCTAGATTCAAGTATGATGGGAATATGCATGTTTGTGAAGCCTGTTAGTTTGGAAAGTAGGCGAGGTTGCGGTTTCCTAGAGAAGGCAACATGAGTAGCAGGCCACTTGAGATAGTACATAATGATGTATGGGGTCCTGCACAAAACCCATCTATCAAAGGCAGTTTATATTATGTGACATTCATTGATGATTTCAGCAGAATGACATGGATATACTTTCTCAGAGAGAAAAGTGAAGTGTTGGAAAAGTTTATGGATTTCAAAGCTTTTGTAGGAAAGCAATATGGTTCTTGGATTAAGTGTTTGAGGACATATGGAGGTGGTGAATACACAAATGCTTTTGCGCATTTCTTGAGAAAGCATGGAATAAGAAGACAATTGACTTGCAGGTATACACCTCAGCAAAATGGTGTGGCTGAGAGAAAGAATAGAGTCATATGTGAAGTGGCTAGGGCAATGCTCAATGAAAAGAAACGTTCTGGACCAACAAAATTTTACTGTTAATAGCACTGTTCAGCAGGGAACGAAATCCTCGACATCCCGACAAAAAAAGCGTTACTGAAATGCTACTAGAAAACACTGTTGTTGCCCCAATGTGTTGTAGTGATTTGTTAAATAGTGATATTTAGTGTCATAAAATAATGTGGCACTAAACATCATTCTCATAAAAACTTACCAAAATCCCTTTAAAAAGGCTTTTCTTATGATGTTGTGTGACATTTTGTTGTGACATTAAACGTCACCCCTAATGGCATTAATGATTGACGTGTTAACATCTCCCGTATCTTGAAAGCTTACACATAGAAAACCCATGTGCTTTTTGGGCCATGTGACATTAGCATAGTGACATTAACATAGAAGTTCTCTTGTAGTGATGATCTTGAGACATCCCTCGACTTTGGCACAATAAAGAGGATGGAAAAATAGTTGGAGAGGTACCATAAGGCAAAGGACTAACTGGTAATATAGATGACACATTACAAGATAAGATAAATAAATTTGGTATGTTCAATTCTCTAGAAATGAAAAAATGGCTTGATGTAAAGAGGCACACATGGGAAGGTCAAATGTACGAAAACATTTCAGGATAAGACCAAGACATCTTATATATCCTCTTAAGACTACACAACTCCCTAATAATATGCCACCTAGATAGCTAGAACAAACCCTACGAAAAGCAAGAGAGGACGTTGAAGGCTCCCGTAAGGTTTTAGCTATGTCAAAATGTGCTCAACGTGCTCTGCACTTTTTGTTTCCTTAAGGCCTTGGGTTCATTGTAGGGATCTTTTGGTCATTCATATCTTGGACACTTACATGTACTCTTGTCTCCTTTCATGGAGAAGGCCTTTCATGGTCTAGGGCTCAGGGCAAGCTTGATAGCCACCCTCATAGTGAGAGGTTGAATCACTTAGGCCTTATGCAAATACCTTCTTTGCTAATGTGCATGTCAATTTCTTCTCTTTTCATCATAATTGAACATAACGGATGCTAGATTTGGACTTTATGTGTTGATTTCTTTGATATTTGGTCTAGATCCATTTCAATTCGTATTAGAGCTTCGATTTTGATCAAGTTTCTTGAAATTTCTTGAAAATATTTTGAGTTTTCTTGATTTTCTTGATAAAGAAGATGAAAAATGTTGGGATTGCATGAATTTTGCTTCAACTATAAATTTTTCTAAGGTTTTTGGGCAAGAATTGGGCACTGGATCAATTTCTTGGACTAAATCTGAGCACAAGACCAAATTTTAAAAAGATGTGGAGCAAATTTGAACTAAGTAGGAGTGATTAGTGGTAATTTTTTTATAATCACATTTTTAGTTTCTCTTCCACTTTTGTTAAAGCTTTCCATGTCCAGGGTTCATCAAATAGTAGCCGTTTCCACACAAATCCTTGGGACTTTTGTCAGGGACATCTTTAGCAACACATAGAGCACCATTTTGAAGTATTTTTTAGGCTTGGAATGTTTTATTTTTCTCCTTCTTCCCATGAATCAAGAAACCCTAGAAATGGTGTTCTCAATCTTTCATAGGGCTCAAGATCCATCATACTCACCATATATTAGCATTAGAGCCTTATCTTGAGTACAGTTTGTGTGATTTGCATCTCCAAAGCTCCATACAAGCTAGCAGTGAGTTCTGCATGAGGAGGAGTTTCTTTTGCTTCCAACCAACACTTGGTGCAAGATATGGAGGCTTCCATAACTTAGTAATTCTATTGGGAGCTTAAAGAAGACATTCTTAGAGTCTTTATATGGAGATTTTGAAGTTCTTGAAGCTTTCTTCAAGAGGGCCAAAGCAAAGAATGTGCTTCGCAAATCTACACAAGGAAGAGACTTTTCTTTATCACACAAGCTGGAGGCTTCTTGGTAATCATCGATCAATTGCTACACATTTTCTTGCATTATTTGATGGATTTCGTGAGTTCTTGAATCCATTATCAAGAATTACGAGTTTCTTTGAAGAAACCTTGATCTCATGGATTAAGCCTTGATTACATATGCTAACCAGCTTGCTAAGAAAGTCCTAGAAGCCACATTATGGTCATTGGATTGGCTTGATTGAATGCATATTGGAAAAGGGGATTGCATTGTGAGTAATGGATGCATTTAGTTCAAATTGGTTAACCCTAGTTCCATTTTTTTCTAGTTTTCTCAGAATATTTCATTATGGTCGGGAAGCCAAAAAGGCCATCCTCCGAAGTTATCATTGGTCACATAAGACATGAAAGGGGATGAGTTAGTGGAGCATGGCAACATTCATGTAATGAAGGAGTTGGGAGAGCAATTGATTGTGGTGATAAGCACTCAAAAAATCACTTCTCCATCAATGGAGCAAGAATTTTCAGTGTAATGTTCTGACGTGTAGTGTAAATTTACCTTAGTTACAAATACAAAATAGTAAATTTGGATTTTATTTCTCTATAAAATATCCCAACGCTATTTGAAGGCCCATTTAAAATAGGCAGTGCACTAACATTAGTCTCCATTTTGTTCCCCACTTGTGTTTCTTCTTCACCTATAACTTCTTTGAATTTTCAGATTTGAATCAATATTGTCTCCTATGTAACACGGAAGAGAGCAGAGTAAAAAGGACTTGGTTAGGCCTGCGCTTACACGATTTGCATATATGTTTATTATGTTGGTCAATTTGCTTGATGAGAGATGTTATAAGGGATTGCGAAAGTTAATGCTTTGTGATAAGTTTGGAATACTCTAGGTTTCACATGCTCAAAAAGCAGAGGAAGTATCATCCATTGTGTATGGAGCAACACTTTGGCAAGAAGCTCGATTGATTGTGAACATATGTGTGCCTACTTTTAAAATTATGTGCTTGGTTGATAGGGAAGGAGCCACCATGGGCCTTATCTATGAGCTCATGGATTGCATGGTGGAGATGATAAAGAATATTCAAGGGGTTGATTCCACCAAGTTAAAGTAGGTTAGAGATTTTTGTATTGAGCGTTGGTATATGTTTCATACACCCTTGCATACTATGGGCTATGTTTTGCATCATGATTGGAAAGGAGAATACCAAGATAGTGACCAGAGGTGCATAAGAATTGGATGACTCTGCTTGAGGCTTACACAAAAGGTGATGCAGAATTGTAAGGAAATATTCTTGATGAGTATGATAAGTACAAGTCAGAAGGAGATTCATTTTTGTGTACAATTACAAAAGAAGAAAAAATAATGTAAGAGGGTGTGAAATGGTGGCAAACATTTGGGACATGCACACCTAATTTGTAGTAGTTAGGAATCCGAGTGCTCTTTCAAGGCACTTGTGTTTCACCATGTGCAAGAAATTGGAGCACATTTTCTCTCATTAACAACAAAATAAGAAATGGGCTCAAACATTCACATACTGAAAAGCATGTTTTTGTAAACACAAACCTTCATCTCATGTATGTAAAATCAAGGAGCGGGGTTATGAGAAGATGGAGGTTACATTGGAAATGCTCAACAAAGAGAAGTATGGTGATCAATTGATTGCTCTACAAGAGTTGTAGGAGGCTATTGAGGAGGAGGAGGCTTAGGAGGCTAACTGTGGTGAGGCCTCATCCTCGTATGCTATTGAGGCCCTTGACTTTGATGATGACGACGATGACAATGATGATGCTCTTATTGTTGAGTTCTTTCCAAAGGGGGACGATGATGATATAATTTATGAGGATCTTGTTAAGTAGCTTTGCTACTACTTCATTCATGTTCTTCTAGCTTTCTTCATCTTTAGCCCGTTAGTATTTTTGTTGTTGGCTTCATCTTTAGCAAGTTGCATGTTGAATCATGAGACTTTGATTTATAATGTTTAAATGTTTTAACATTCATTCATGATCTTTACCATTCCAAACTATAAGTTTTACATATTCTCCATCATATTGAATGACTGGATTCTCATGTGTTTTTAAAAAAAAATACTCAACAAAGTAGTGTCACGTATATTTCAAACTAGAGGTTTTTACCGTACTTTAATCATACTTCCTCGTATGTGTATTCCATATGATTATGGTATGGAAAAACTATGTTCTGGTGGTTGATGCAGAAGGCTGTTTCAAGCACGTATATTTCAAACTAGAGGTTTTTACCATACTTTAATCATACTTCCATACTCGTATGTGTATTCCATATGATTATGGTATGGAAAAACTATGTTCTGGTTGATGCCGAAGGCCGTTTCAAGCATGTGGTTGGGGAGGGGTAGGTTGGCCAGGAAGAGGTCAACGGAGAGGTGCGAGTTGCCCGGGTTGTGGCTGTTGAGGGCGGGAAGGGAAGGGAAGGGAAGGGCGGGGCATGTCGAGGTTGAGCTGGAAGTGCACTAGGCCACGAGGAAGATGAAGAGATCGCCGGGAGAGAGGGTCTGCTAGAAGAGGGAGTTGTTTAGGCATAGTGGAGATAAAACCCACCTTGGGCATGCCCTGGGCCAGGTAGAGCACCTCGGTAGAGTACAAAAAAGAGTGTGCATCATGTCTTTCATGTTAGTAGGTCAAAAGAGCTCCTGGGTGTAGGAGATAGCTTAGTGTTTATCTAGGATCTTATGAGACTCGGGGTTTTTTCTTTTTATGTTTCTCATTAGATGGTTGGGGTTGCTGATTTCGTAGGGAATGATTAACATGTCAAGTTCTAAGTGGCTGATCAAACCGGGAGACTACGACCACACTTGGGAGAATGTTTCTTTGCTCTAATTTAGTTTTAATATTTTTCCTAAAACATCCTCTGGTAAGGAAAGGGATAATATTATATTTTGGGGAGATTTTTCATGAAACATGAACCTTGGGAGAGTATCATCTCTCAAGGATGCATCTACTATTTAGCCCATTGTTTAGTGGCATAAGTGACAATCATGCGAGGAATAGGGTTGCATCATATGGGTGGTGCATGCCTTCGGGGGTGCAAATTATGCTCAGGTTGTGTAGTCTTTCACTTAGCAGAGTGTCTTTCCATTATATTTGATTTGGAGCATAAGGTTAGATGGTAGCTAAACCCACCAATTGTCCTCTTGGTTTATTTTCTATGTGTTGATGAACCATGGATTACACGTCCTAGGATTGATTCACGATTATGCTTTTATGCGTGTGGATCTTGGATGGACACTCAAGTAAGTGTTATTATTGCTTTCAAGTAATTCAACATCAAGCCAAGAGGCCTTGTTGTTGAAGTAACTTTGACATAATCTCGTTCTCTATCCGATGGGTAAACAGTACTGGTCAACCCGAATCTCAAAATATATCTCTCTCTCACTGTTCCTCCATAAAATCACCTCAAGGCTCTGAAAGAATAGCCCAAAAAATAGCGAATAAGAATTAGTTAGATTACCATGCACGAAAATGATAAAGATAGTAATCTTTTCTTAAAACCAGAATTAGTTAGATTACAAAACACTGGAAAGTGGTATTGGTTTCATTTCGCGAATACCGACTAAACTGTGCGGGATCTCCAAATGGCCCGAACACGGACTTTGTTTCTCTTGTGATGATCTAACTTTCTTTAATACTTCTCTTTGACAAATATAGTTATCCACCCCCTCATGGGAAGCCTTTACTAAAAATTAAGGGTCAAGTTGGTATCCAGGCCCGAGCGCCCGTTGTGGCTATATTTACTATGTAAACTCCCATGCGAGTTTCCTTTAGTCTAAACTTCCCACTGTGACCCTCTTATACATTATCGAAAATGGTTAGGTATGGAATATAAATCTCTTACAAATGATGGCACAAAATAGGTATAAAAACTCTAAAATTGGCCAAAAATCGACATCTCTAAAATCACTCAATTTGTGACCAAAATTAAAAGTATTTGCCACTTTTAAAACATTTAATATAGATGCTAAAAACCACCAAGTCAACTGGACCCAAAAATACATACATAGGAGTACGTTACATCCTCTTTTGAACTTGAAAGTATAGAAACATTGGGCAACTATTTCAAATTTTGAGTGTAATGTGCTGACATGTAGTGTAATATTGGCAAATTTACCTCAGTAACAAATACAAGATAGCAAATTTGGATTTTCTATCCCTATAAAATAGCCCAACGCTGTTTGAAGGCCCTTTTAAATTAAAATAGCCAGTGGACTAACATTAGTCTCCATTTTGTTCCCCATTTGTGCATCTTCTTCACCTATATCAAAACTTCCTGGAAACTTCAAATTTGAATCAACATGATCCCTATTTTCAAAACAAGAGACAGATATATATGATAGTTAAGTATGTATTTTAGAATCAATCGATGCATACCATAAGACTGCGATTTTGCTTCGTACTGTATCTTGAAGTTTCTAAACACACTCATTTTAGATACTCCTTGGATTTAAATTATGATAAATGAACTTACTCAAGAGCTTACATTGGCAAGTTAATTCGGCAACTCCACTAGTTCGGAAACATCGATGATATTATTTAGAAGATGATATTATATAGTAAGGCATTGTTCCTTGTCACAGCTAGGAGAGGGTGGTCCTGACGCTAGCAGTGAGGAGGTCCACCTCTTTCTTCTCGATGCCGAAGGCCGTTTCGAGCACCTGGTCGGGGAGGGGCGGATTGGCCGCGAAGAGGGCGGCGGCGAGCTGCGAGGTGCCCGGGTTCTGGCTGTTAAGGGCGGAGATGGCCAGGGCGGGCTGGTGCATGTCGGGGTTGAGCTGGAAGTGCACTAGGGGGAAGACGAAGAGATCGCCTGGGGAGAGGTTCTGCTGGAAGAGGGAGTTGTTGGTGGAGACGAAACCCACCTGGAGCATGCCCTGGGCCAGGAAGAGCACCTCGGTGGCGCGGGGATTCACGTGGGGAGGGTTAAGGCCCTTGGGCTGAAAGTCGATGCGCGCGATGGACAGGCCCTGCGTGTTGAGGCCCGGGAAGTTGGTCGCGAAGGCCAGGTTAACGGCTGAGCCCAGTCCTTTGACCAGGGGTGCCGCATTACGAAGCAGCGTTGACGTGAAGTCCGAGGGCTGCACGCGGTTGGACGGCTTGCAGGTCAGCCCGTTGAGGGTGAGTGGGCCGCCGTCCGCCACGCAGAAGTCCTGCAGAGGGTCTTCATCGGCGGCACTCACCTCGACTATGAGCAGCGGCGGCGCAGAGGAGGCCAACAGCATCAGCGCGGCCAGAAGCAAGTAGCTGACTGCCATAAGGAGACTACATATTGAAAAGTAGGCACTCGTCGCTGCAATTTATGAACGGCGCCCGAGTTCAAAGATTCTACTATCTCCCACGCCACAAGGACGGGTGAACGCTATCTGAAAGCAACTGGAGTTCGACTCGGTTCTCCGGTCAGCATCTTACGGCAGCGCTGCCATAAGATGAAAAACCCGTGATCTAAGTTTGAACACAAATGTCATCAATCCTAGGGTCATTAGGATACTTTCACTCTTCTACAAAGCATCAATTTGGGGTCCCTACAGGCTACAAATATATATATGGCTGGAGCCTTCCTTTACTCTTGTGGAAGAAAATATTTGAAGCACCATAGATCTAAACATATTAGTAGGAACTTGTATGAAACCATACCATACTTGTGTGAAGTTCATGATCCGCACACGATAACTAGGAGGTGGATTGCACTACTTCATTGTAAACTATACATCTATAAATGCAATCATTTGAACCCAATGATAGTAGTCGAATAGTTAATGTGAGACCCACCCCACCATCACGTCGCGAGCACCTACCAAATTATGTATGTAGATTTCTTCGACTCTCAACCAAGTAGAGCATATGCATTTGTCAAAGGAGGTGGATTGCACGACTTTATTGTAAACTATATAACGGAAAAAATAGTGAAAAAATAATGAAATAGTGAAAAAATAGGTATGTTTATGATAAAAAACCAAAAGTAAGTCCGCTTTAATATACATCACTATTTTGGAAAATGTTTCATGAAAGTTATTGATTATAGCCACCCTGATAACTTTAAGTACCACATAAGTATATTCTACTATGTAACTTGAGTCTTACATAGACAATTGTAAGGTTCTACCAAACCTGTAATTTGGACCCAAGGGACGTACGAGCTAAAGAGAGGACTAGTTTAAAAGACAGCACATTCTTTGAGCCTAGTTTTGCTTATATGCATGCTTGATACGTAAATGATGATTTCATTTTTATGTATTTATGAGAATACAAAGACATTTCATTTAATATCTAAAGTATCTTTAAAATCATCAATATAAGTGCCATGCGACAATCAATCACTACATGCCAACAATCACAACAAACAAATAACAAAAAAGATATAACATTGTGACAAAAAGGTAATATTATCTAGATATCTTGAAATGAACATGTATGTTTGGTCTTTTTTCCTAGATAAACCCATGAACTCATTAATCCCCATGAAATCTTAGGGTCATTAAAATACTTTCACTCTTCTACAAAGCATCAATTTGGGGTCCCTACAGGCTACAAATATATATGGCTGCAGCCTTCCTTTACTCTTGTGGAAGAAAATATTTGAAGCACCATAGATCTAAACATATTAGTAGGAACTTGTATGAAACCATACCATACTATGCTTCAAAGATTATGAGACATAGAGCAACATTCATTAGGGAAAAAAATATGATGCCTACATTAGGTATTTGGTGAAGTTCATGATCCGCACACTATAACTAGGAGGTGGATTGCACTACTTTATTGTAAACTATACATCGATAAATGCAAACATTTCAACCCAATGATAGTAGTCGAATAGTTAATGTGAGACCTACCCCACCATCACGTCGCGAGCACCTACCAAATTATGTATGTAGATTTCTTCGACTCTCAACCAAGTAGAGCATATGCATTTGTCAAAGGAGGTGGATTGCACGACTTTATTGTAAACTGTATAAGGGACGTACGAGCTAAAGAGAGGACTAGTTTAAAAGACAGTACATTCTTTCAGCCTAGTTTTGCTTATATGCATGCTTGATACGTAAATGATGATTTCATTTTTATGTATTTATGAGAATACAAAGACATTTCATTTAATATCTAAAGTATCTTTAAAATCATCAATATAAGTGCCATGCGACAATCAATCACTACATGCCCACAATCACAACAAACAAATAACTAAAAAGATATAACATTGTGACAAAAAGGTAATATTATCTAGATATCTTGAAATGAACATGTATGTTTGGTCTTTTTTCCTAGATAAACCCATGAACTCATTAATCCCCATGAAATCTTAGGGTCATTAGGATACTTTCACTCTTCTACAAAGCATCAATTTGGGGTCCCTACAGGCTACAAATATATATGGCTGCAGCCTTCCTTTACTCTTGTGGAAGAAAATATTTGAAGCACCATAGATCTAAACATATTAGTAGGAACTTGAATGAAACCATACCATACTGTGCTTCAAAGATTATGAGACATAGAGCAACATTCATTAGGGAAAAAAATATGATGCCTATAGATATGGTTGATCTTGAGCACATTAGGTATTTGGTGAAGTTCATGATCAGCACACGATAACTAGGAGGTGGATTGCACTACTTTATTGTAAACTATACATCTATAAATGCAAACATTTGAACCCAATGATAGTAGTCGAATAGTTAATGTGAGACGTACCCCACCATCACGTCGCGCGCGAGGAGCACCTACCAAATTATGTATGTAGATTTCTTTGACTCTCAACCAAGTAGAGCATATGCATTTGTCAAAGGAGGTGGATTGCACAAATTTATTGTAAACTGTACATCTATAAATGTAAACATTTGAACCCAATGATAGTAGTCGATAGATAATGTGAGACCTACCCTGCCATCACATCACCCACCAATGTTGAATAATAAGACTAGCACATTCTACCTTCTCCACTACACTATATGGGTATGGGGACCACTGTCCTACCTAAAAACTATAGGACTATCTTTACTCTTGTTTAAGAAAGTGTTTCTACTGACCTGCATCTACATAATCCCTTATGTCAAAATAAAGTCATGCATGATTGTAAGCTAGTGGAGACACAAATCATGCTTGTAGAGCCATATTTAAGTGTGGACACATTGGGCAAGTGAACACAAATCATGTGTTAGTGACTTCATGATGCAACACGCTAGATAAGTATGAGTTAATTGTGATTAGTAATGCACATTGGCCTATATAACATGGCCCCCTTTTCACACACACTTATTAATGTCCACCCTCCTTGGCCTTTGGTCCATAAGCCTATGTCCCACACTTACTCTTGGCCCCTTGGCCTATTCAACTTATGGTTGGCCCTTACTAATATGTACACTTTGTGTCCACACTCATGTGTCCACCACTTCATTATGAACCATCCCCACCCGAATATGTTTGGTCCTTGAAACATGCACATAGTAAAACCATAGTATGAATGGTTTGCATAAGCATCAATATGAACGACTTCATACTTCTTTGCATAAGCATCAATATGAACGACTTCATACTTCTTTGCCAAAGCTGTCCAAGAGAGCATGATTTGAGCCTTTGAGACCTCCTGGAAACTTCATGTAATGCTCCCCAACTCATTCATTAGGAAAAATGTGAGACTCATTTTTGGGCCCTCTAAGAAATGCCAAGTCATCATTCTATTACAAAAAGGGGGATTGTGGATAACTCTATCCATAGTACCTTAAAACTATATCATGTAACATATCATTGGAAATATCTTGATGTTGAGAGGATTCTAACACACCAACCTCCGATAAATTTCGAGTTTTTATGCTCAAGTTATGGCCTCCCCACCAAAAAGTAACCTCAAAAGTTCCGTAAACGGAAGCCTCACCCTCATTGGTCCTTATGGAATATTTCCTAGAATCTCAAAGAGCTTAAAAGGCCCAAAACTGAGTCCAACTTTTCCCTAATGTGTTGAGATCATTACTAAGACGTGTATATGCGAATTGTATCCGTTTGAGCCTCTATTATGCCTCATAAGAGTAAATTACGACAAGATTTTTTTAATTGTTTTGACTCAAAAATCAACCTCGGATGCATCCAAAAGTGTTCCATCCCCTCTACCATAGAGGCGGCGGGCTACCATGATGCTTCATCTTGACGTAAACCTTTCCACTTGTAAGGTATTCATGCAAAGTATAGTTGCATAACACCTTCTCTCTTTCTCCCAGCACCTTTTGGGAAATGTACTCCACCATGCCATCTTCACTCATGGGTGGAAGATCATCCAATACTTGCACCTCCAACCCAACATATGCCTTCAAATGTGATACGTTAAAGATATCATATATTGTTGAAATATGCAAGTGAATGGGTGTGTGCGAGAATAAGCCCTTAGCAAGAGGATGTAAAAGAGAGTCTGTAAAAGAGTGGGTAGCAGTGAAAAGGTGAGAGGTATCTACTAGGAGAGAATAAAGGGTAGCATGAGAAGATGTAGGATGTGTGGAGATATTCTGGTGGGAAAAGCAAAAGAGGTGGAGTGAATCCAGGATGAGGTGTCCCCCTTATTGCTTCCTGGCCGTCTTCCTCAAATGCGACCCTTAGCTCCTCTTCTAGCTGTTGCTGAGGGAGTAGGGCTTTCTCTTGCTCTCTTCTTCTATGCGCCTCCTCATCAATCTAGCATTGTTGCTCTTCCAGCATGGGATTTAATATTCACGTGATCACAAGTTTTTTCTTGTTAATAACACATGTGAACATGTTAATAACATGTTTACATGATTACACGTTCACAAAATAGCAGGTTGCTGGTTACCTGGCAACCGGCCAAAATCTCATCGGGATTCAGAAAAAACCCAATGGGCCCGCCGGGTATAATTAAAACCCGACGGGAACCGTCAGGGCCGTCAGAATTCCTGCCCAGCAACATATTTCTATATATATGAAGCCCGCGGGGCCCCTTGGGGATTTATTACTTGACAGCTGTTTACACACATGTAATGTCTTATCTACATGTGGGTAGTGTGGGTGTGTGAGTACTCGTGCGGGCAGCCGTGTTGGTAACGTAGCAAAATGGTGTCGTTCACTAGTGCATATGCTTTGATTGCATATTGCGGCATTTGACCGGTAATGCGGTCAAAAAATGTCGTAAATTTGTTTGGTTTACCGGTAATGTGGCCTGTGTTATTTTTATTGCGTGTGATACATGCGATACTTGGTCGGTAATGCGGCCTGAGTATCACATGGATAATAATTTAAATCATATTGTCTACAAGTCTCATTTCATGAAATAGTAAAATCAAAGTAACAAAGTAATAACCGAAATAACACTAAAAAATAGATGATATTCTCTCTCTGTCATTCTCTCTCTCTCTCTCTCTCTCTCTCTCTCTCTCTCTCTCTCCTACCTCTATCTTTACTTGGGTGATTATGGCTAAACGTCCATGCAAAGATGACAATGTAAACAAAACAATTCTACACACTATTTTAGTCTATCTTGGAGAATTTATGAAATCATTCAAAATGTCTTCTACTATTCACTCTCTCTCTCTATATCTATCTCTCTCTCTATTTCCTTCTCTTATCTTTGTCTTGACTAGGTGATTATGGTTAGATTTCCATGTATAGATCACAATGAATATAAAACAATCATATACATTGTTTTGCATTATCTTTAAGAATTTATAAAACCATTTAAAATCTCATCTTTAAAAATTTTTGAAATTATTTAAAATGCCATAAAGGGATTATAAACATTGTTTTGCACTGTCTTTAAGAATTTATGAAACCATTTAGGAAACTATCTTTAAACATTGCTGAAATTATTCAAAATGCCATCTAATAAAATCTCTCTTTCCATCTATTTCTCTCCTCCTTCCACTGTCTTGACTTAGGTGATTTTGGCTAGACAGTGAATATAAAACAATTTTAATCTCTCTCTCTCTCTCTCTCTCTCTCTCTCTCTCTCTCTCTCGCTCTATCTCTCCCTCGATTCACGTGATTATGGCTAGAAAGATATGTATATATGACAATGAATATTTAGCTTGATTGTTCACAGTGCCTTTTCTCTCTATCTGTGTCTTGATACTCTCTCTCTCTCTCTCTCATATATTTCTCTTGATCTACTTGATTGGTGGTAGCAGTTCAGTGAATGTGCAACAATGGATGCTTCTTTTGTTTGATCAATGATAATTAATGTGACACACTTGTTATGGTTGTTTTACCTATTTTAGTGTAAAGCGTAAATGGATAACATGTTGATGTATTGCTTGATGTTGTTTTCAATACTATTGTTTGATATTCTGTTTTTGTTCTGTATCTTAAGATATTTTCTAGATTTGCGACGATGGCCACCATGCTCTCCATCGAAGAGCGAAAGATCATCCTACGAGCCATTCGCCACAGAGGCAGTTATCATAGTGTCACAATTATCAGAAGAAGCTGTCAGAAAGACTAATGAGTCGGATATCCTCATGAGAGACCTCGTCGTGCAGATCTGGGAAAATGCACAGCGTCGTCTCATATGCGAAGGCAATGCTGAATTGTGTGAAAGACGGAAGTTAGTCGACTTTGACTACCAGCACAGGATACGCACTATCTTGGGGAGTATGCGTTCGGCATACGAGGATCTCAGAGATGCTGCACCACCCTATGCCGACTTACGCCGTTACAACTGTGGGACGCAACATGGAATGAGCAGAAGGTGAAGAGCAAACGTATGAGAGTTCTTTCAGCTGACACACTTCCGAAAAGAGTGCGCATTGCCCAAGATATAGTCGCTACACCGTCCGGACAACCGGATGTAACACGGACGGGTGCAATCATGCGTACCATTTTCAACGAGCGATGTACACACCTTATCGGCGTTCCGCACGAGGCCTTGATCGAGGGGCAAACAACAGGGTCAGGAGCTTTTGGCACAGTGAAGGAGTATAAGGTCCAGAGCATCTCATTTCTTCCAGAGCACGTTACTTTTTGCAGAAAGCTTTACAAGGGAGAAGGCAGCTCAAGATTTGAGAGCTTTCAGGCAGAGCAAGGCATGCAGGTTCTACACCCATCCATCGTGCAATGCATAGCCTTCACCAAGGAATTGCCGTGGATCACTATTTTTTCGTTATATAACGGTGGCTTGCTGGGTGACACGCTCTTGAAGGTTTCTTTCAGATACAGTGAATTTACCAAAGCGATGTACCGCTTGGATCAGGGATGGAAAAAGCCCCCGCCTGCTAACATACAATTAAGCCAAGTGCACCTCGCTCAGATAAAGGAGGTGGCTTTGAATATGCCTCACATTATGCATGCCCTGGTGGATGGCCTAGTAGCCGCACACATGGCTAGCATCATTCACACTGACCTACATCCCTTCAATTGCTACATCCCTTCAATGTTGTGCTAGATTTTACAAAGGATTTAAAAGCACCCATTTTTATCATTGACTGGGGCCTTCTGCTGAGAGCGCCCAAAAAGCGAGTATCGCTCAATTTTGTATTCGAAGCCAGTAAAAATCCAAAAAGGTGGCAGAGGCTCAAGCTTATGCCGACAGGGAGCAGAACAAGCGACCATGGATAGTTCTAGAGATTTTTGATCCTCTCTTGGAAGATGCATACACTCCTGCGAGCGATGTTTTCGCCTTGGGATATTTACTAGAGGTGTTATATGACTTTTGGAGGAAAGTGTAGGAGTTGTGGTGGATGGGCGGCAGTACTCACGACAAAGCCACCATGGATTTTCTCTTTCACTCTTTCAGTCTGAGTGCTCTCCCAATCATAAACTGCCATCCATGTAAATGTTTCACAAATTGCATCTTTGTTTCGAAGAAGAGGCTCAAAAGTATAGAAGTGAGTGCAAAACCTGGTCTCTGCAGGAAGCTTTAACATAACTGACATGCGAGGCCGAAAAATATCTAACACTCTCTGTCTCTTGAGCATAAATCTCACAAGCTTGCAAATAGTATCGACGACGATTGAGGCAAACCATTTGGTATCATCACTTTTATACCAATCTTTCAATACAAGATTCAAACTATGAGTATTGCAGCCAGACGGGAAAACATGTGGATACTGTCGCTTTAAGATTTTGGATGCATTTTTGCAATTTTTTGCATTGTCCTTAACAATTTGGACTACATTTTTGGCACCCACTTCTTCTATCACAGAGGCAATGATACCAGCAATATACGCCCCAGATTTTATTGCACCAGCCGAATCCACGGCATGCATAAAAGTCTCACCTCTAGGTGAAACAACCATTATATTAATTAATGGTTTTCTTTGTACATTGGACCATCCATCGCTGACTATACTACATCCAGAAAGCTCTATGTTGCTAAGAATTATTCTATGTACACGTTCTTTCACTTGAGCATAGCATTTCTCCAATAGATCATTTCGCATAGCATGATACGAAGGCGGCGAAAACCCTGATCCAAATTCACCGATTTTCTTCCATGCTCTCTTCCAATGCTCACTCTCCACCATCACCATAGCACTCCCTGAAAAGTAGATCACTTCAGCAAGGGCGAGCTGTGCATCATCGAGCAGACCGTTACGTAAGCTTTCCTGCAATGAAGTTTGACGCATGGGTATGTTAAAGTGACGCTTGCAAGAAGATGCACTGGGTAGATTACTTTCTAGTTGCACCTTAAAGTTCGGAGTACAAGCCCGCGATGCTTCCATCTCTTAAACGTTTGGCCACTGCAGGTGCAGAGGGGTGGGTACATCCTCGACCTTTTTTCTTCACTCCACCTAAAAAGTGTTCTCTTAATCGAGGCACCCCACTTGATTTTACTGCGTGGCATAGCTTACACTCCCAATTTATGAATCGGTCACCGATGTTAATTGCATATTGCCACACTATCCCACGTGCCTTTTTTTTTTGCTATTCTGAATTTGAGCTCTATTAGAAGTATTGCTAGGTCCAATGTTTTCTTCCATCTCAAATAACCTATTCAAGCAAGCATACAATAATGAATACACAAACGAAGTAACAACAAAGCCACTCACATATTACAAAACATATATCACCACAGAAACATAGAAGCCTTAAAAAACCAAGTGATTACTGAAAAGCTAAAATGTAGCCAAGCAAAAATCTGAAACTAGTTTGAATCTATTTTGACAAAAATAAAAGATCATCATGCATGTTGATCGTCATATATGTTGTTTATTGTTTTTATTTTAAAAGAGAAAGACATCCATGACGATTCATGCTAACTGCAAAGGATGACTGAAAGTTTTTTTGCCTATAGGAGTTTTATTTTTCAACTTACAGAACCGTAGATATTAATTTTTGCTAGACTTTTAGCGTCACGACAAGACAAGACAAATGCATAAATGTGTATTCTAAGATTAAGATACATGTAATTGACAGCATGCATACAATGCACATTGCAACCCCAATGAAGGATGTCTTTCATACCCAATTAAAGATACTTTAAACAAATCAAAGATCTATGATTGCCCAATACTCTAGTATAGGACAAAAGACCTTCTCTAAGACTCTAACATTGACAAAGCAAATCAAAGATCTATGTTTGCCCAACACTCTAGTATAGGACAATAGACCCTTGTCTAATAAAGACTATATCAAATATCAAGAACCAATACAAGCCCCTAAGGAGGACTCTTGGCTCCATCAAACCATTTATAGAGCAGAATAAGGTAGACTACCTGCGCTGCTCGAGCGCAAAGTTGAAGTGACTCCAACTTTGTCCCTAAATCTCCGCGAGTATTAGCTACGAACCACACTTTGCCCACAATTCCAAGAATTGAGAACTAGTGGCTCAGTAGCCTTAGGAGTGCCAACAAGGAAAGATAATAGTCCCTAAGATAAGGACGTTCTTCCTTAGAGGACGCTCCTAGCCAACTGGGAGCTCTATAAGCACTTCAAGGAAAGATGTGACGCCCCCAAAACAAGGACAATCTTCCCAAAAGCTGGCTGGAGGGTGTTGGGTGCCTTTTATTAATAAGAAATATGCCCGTCGGGATTTTTTGTTTCCCGGCGGGGCCCGCCAAGAAACAAAGAATCCCGACGGGTTTACAGGAATAGTAAGTTTTGGCCGGTAAGAGATCAAGTCTTGTGAATATATGTTGTGATCACATGTTTTAGAATGTTAATAACACGTTTTGCTAATGTGATCACGAATTTGTGAACACGTTTATGAAATCCATGCTTCAAGAACACGCTGCTGCTGCTGCTCAGCCTCTGAGAGAGGTCGGGGGAATGGTGTACGCGTGGCTCTAAATGAGCCGGTGTCTCCAGGCTACTTGGAGACATCCTCAATATTGTCCAGTCCTGAAAACACATCTGGCTGTACATCTTCCTATCGAGTCTCTACCTCTCTGTCCATGCTTGTATGCTTCTTTTTGATGCATTTTTGCACTTGTTGAAATGCCTGTGCCGCAACAGCGACTGCTTGTATTAAATTGTGTGCACCAGACGGTACGTTTGGGTTCTCAGTTTTGCGTGCAGTGTGCTTAGTTCTAGCCATCCATTGACTTACACGAGTGAATGAACGTGAAAATGTACTTTTAAAACTGACTTTTATAGGTTTATATAGTTTTTGAAAAAACTTATTGATAAAAAAAATATCTCTAGAAATTTAAAAAAAAAGCTTTAACTTAATATGGAACCCATTTTTGATTGATACGCCTACGCGCACCGAACCACTCACGCATCCCATGCATGGCACTTGATGCTCACCATGCAATTGCTCGTTGTAGATTGACATTTTTTACAACCTTTCATAGTAATGATACTTGCCCTTTTGGTTTTTGTCGGCGTCGACCTCCCAAACTGCGATAAAACCAATTAACCATCTCATGCATGGCATTGATTTTTTCCTTACCACCTCCACAATGTCGCGTGTTCTTAAAGTATGCTGCCTTAGCTTGATAATGAGAGTGCTCCATTCCTTGGGTGCTCCAAATTGCCATTGGACCATATTGGTCGAGAAAAAACTGTGCGTGGGCAAATATAATGTGCTACAACAAAGATCATATCAGAATTTTACTATTTGGCGATGAATATCAGTAAATAGATAGAAAGGTAAATACCATATAGTGGGTGATATGTGTTTCTCCCCATGCATCAACCATTTGTTGAGTAAATGTATGTATTGCAGTCTTTAAGTTTGTATAATCTCCTCAGCAACAAGTGGAGTCTTTTCTAGCAATTGAATCATTTTATCAAGTGACTCCCACAGCCTTGCATGCTTGAGACCAAGCTCTGCATTATTCCCACGATAAGTGGTGCATTCACAAATGGCCTTCCATATCTCATATTTTGTGTGACTATTCTACCCCTCGTAATTTGAGAGAAGGTGTCTTGCTTTGGACCCACCCATGCATATTTTATTTGGATTATCCTGACCTGGTCTTGACTTTTTAGTATCCTTAGTTAACTTTACAGCACCACCATGAAGCCCCATGCTTGAAAGGACATCTTCCCGCTTACTCATGCATTCGTTGTGCGAAGATGTTCAGGCTCCATATTCCATGCATAATTGATATGTAACTTTAGTAATTTGTCCATTATGCGTAACCTAGCATGAAGCGTGCAAATATGAACACGGGAAAGTGGAATCTCTAATATAGGGCTCCATGAGATATCTTCTTGATCACGATTAGGCGGACAATTGGTATTACAATTCATAATGCCATTAACCCATTGCATAGGTTTCTTTAGATCTTTGTTTTGCCTTGTACTCATTGAAGGTGGTTGTACATTTTTCTTGCCCTTTGCATGAGATTTGGTTGTCTTGGTGGTTGCAACCTTGCCTGAAGATTTGCCGCGTTCAATATACTATGATTTTGAATGGCAGTAATAAATACATGGAAAAAAAGTATTTGCTCCTAGCTTGCATCCTAGCATACACTTCAATGTCTTTAAATCCCCTACCATGTGCCACTCAACTGTAAATGTTCCTACATATTCCACATGCAAAGTCTCTCCTTTTGATTGCAATGATATGACATTTGGGATGCCTGTTCGGGTAAGGTACCATCGCAATGTATCATTCGTCTCCTGCTGTGGAAGCTCAAATGCTGACAACCACCATATATTCTTTTCTGATTGCACTCCATAGTAATCTTTTCCCTGAGATTGCCTTCCCGTGTTGGAATTTGAGGCTTGTGCACTACAGCCAAGAAGATTATCATCCTGTTCCAGATTTCCTTTGATCGCCCTGTTCATAAGTGTTAGGCTGACTCTTTCTAATTTTCGTACACTCATCAAGCTTTAACACAAACACAGCCTAACCTTGGCACTCCTCAATGCTTAGACCATAATAAGAAATCATAGCTCTTTGAAGGGTCCTTAAATCAATAAAGACATTGTTGTACTTGTTGTATTTAAATACCTTTGTAGTACATACATGCAGAGCATCCTCCACATGACGGTAGCCACCTAACATGTTCGCAATGTCTGAGTTTGCACTTTTTCTTGCCATGGTTACACTGTATGGAGTTGGTAGAAAGGGTTAAAGAAGTCCTTTAGCACGATGACCTAGTGTAAACACCCTGTAAATGGCTTCATATCCCTTCCTACTGACACCAGCACTATCACATGCATCCATAATCTGTATGGGGCTTACCATATTTTGTAACTCTCCAGAAATTTTATTTTGGATTTGCTTAGCTATTTTGCATGTGGGATCTTCTAGCAGCTTTGATATGTCTGATAACTTAACAACATGTTTCAATATGCCTGCTCTACATTCCTCAGCACCACCTTCATATCCCATCATATCCCCAGCAATATCTCTACATGGAACATAAATACAAAATAACATCAATATGTTTCACAAAAATGAGTGAAATTTACTGGTTTTTGAGCTCTCACAAAACAGAGAAAAGGAAGCCAAATTTTGATGCATTTGGAGCAAGTTTTTGGCAAAAATAAAAGCATTGATGGATTGCACACATACCTAGGTGTGTTGGGGACTTAATTCCATCATCAATTAACACTATAATCACTCCCAAATCCCTCAGGAGTAGACGACGCAGGCTGGACAGAGAAACAGAGCATATTTCACACTATTTTACAAAGTGGAGGACCAAAATCACCTCTTGTGCTTGATTAATTTCAAAATTGGTTTAGCAATTGGCTACTACATACACTTGAGAAGGAGGCTACTTGATTGGATTGAGCAATTATCATCAATTGAGCTAGAAATGAGTTGATTAAACAGGCTATCTTCTCTACTGGTTATAGCGAAACAGAGTGTGATTAATCGATCAATTACTCACTGGTCTTAAACAATTGGACTAATTCCTTTTACATGGCGTTAGTGGACATCATTGCTAAGCTAATGAATGCCTAGTTGCTCAATTTGGACAAGGATTGAAGAAATTAGAGCAAAATTACTACTGGTTGTTTTGGTTTTTCTCAGAACAGAGAAAGGGGTTTGATAAAATTGATATGTACACATGTTGGTTGGTGCTGATACTCAACATTCAGGTTGTTTAGGTGTCAATGCATATTATGCACACTTGATTGAAACACTACATGGCAATTTGGAGCCTTGAAAAGCGCATCAAAGCAGGGTATCTTGGACTATGTGAGCCAGTTCATTTTGGATGCATACAGGTTGATTTTCTACATCAAAATTGAAGATTGTTGACTACTTTGGAGCATCTGGAACACTCATTGGAGTGTGGTTGAGCTAAGGAAGGCTCGTTTATAGATTTGGAATTGTGCGAAAGGTGTATTTGCATTGAGCGAACATGTCGGATAATCCAGTACAGATTGTTGGTGAAAAGCTGGATAGGAAGAACTTCCAGGCATGGAAGTATAGGATCAAAAGTTTTTTGAAGGGATTTAAAGGTTTTTGGAATCTCATTACAGGTGCTGAGCGAGAGCCGGAACTATCCCAACAACCTACACAGCAGCAGGTTATAGCTCATAAGCAATGGTCAGAAAGAGCATTTAAAGTGTTGCATTATCTGTCTATATGTATTTCGGATGCTATGCTCATACACATACATGATGCTGAGAATCCCAAGGATGCATGGGATACATTGGTGAAGTTGTTTGATACAGACACAAGTGCTCGCGAGTCTCAGTTTGCGACAACAGATACATAATGTGAAGCGGAATAGAAGGAGCATCCATGATTATGTGCAAGAAATAAAGAAGTTTGCAGATGCATTGGCAACAATAAATGCCCCCATGCCTGATGATGATTTGGTAGACATTACCTTGCGTGGTCTTGGTAAGGAATATAAATCTTTTGATACATCCATCTCGGTTCGGAGTACAGGAGGTTTACCAGGTTTTAATGAGTTGGTTTCACTCTTGCTTGTTGAGGAAATCAAACTCAGTGATTCTTTTCAGGATGCATCTACTAGCCATGATGATAATGGCAGAAATCATGCTTTCTATTCTCAAAGAGGATTTAGAGGCAGGGGGAGATTCGCATCACGTGGCCGTGGTAATGGTCGTGGATGGCAAGACAGGTCACCACAATAGAATTTTCAGCCTTCATATGGTGCTAGAGGTGGTCGTGGATATACACCTCAGAGAGGCAGAGGTAATCCTCATGGTAGAGGACGTTGGCAAGGCCAACAAACATCTATGCAAGATGTGAAAATGCCATTACTGTGGGAAATTTGGTCATATGGCACATGATTGTTTCCGCAAACAGAATGATTTGAGAGGGAGTAGAGCACAACGTGGTGGACATTATGGTAGAAATTATGCACAACATGGTGGAAATTATGCATCAAGCAGTAATGATGGCAGCGCAAATCACTTGTTTGCCATGAAACATGTTGTGGGATCTATGATGACAAATGCTGAAAATGATGACACTTGGTATATGGACTCTGGAGCATCAAACCATATGACTTGTCATGGTGAATGATTTGAGCATATGAAGCCTATGGATGTGAAAGGCTATGTGGAGACAGGAGATAATACTCAGCATGCCATTACACATGTTGGAAGCATAAGAGGGTTGGACATGTCAATATACAAAGGTTAAAGAACATGCAGGCAAGAGGCATTGTTAGTGGGCTGCCTAGATTCAAGTATGATGGGAATATGCATGTTTGTTAAGCCTGTCAGTTTGGAAAGCAGGCGAGGTTGCGGTTTCCTAGAGAAGGTAACATGAGTAGCAGGCCACTTGAGATAGTACATAATGATGTATGGGGTCCTGCACAAAACCCATCTATCAAAGGCAGTTTATATTATGTGACATTCATTGATGATTTCAGCAGAATGACATGGATATACTTTCTCAGAGAGAAAAGTAAAGTGTTGGAAAAGTTTATGGATTTCAAAGCTTTTGTAGGAAAGCAATATGGTTCTTGGATTAAGTGTTTGAGGACATATGGAGGTGGTGAATACACCTCAAATGCTTTTGCGCATTTCTTGAGAAAGCATGGAATAAGAAGACAATTGACTTGCAGGTATACACCTCAGCAAAATGGTGTGGTGGCTGAGAGAAAGAATAGAGTCATATGTGAAGTGGCTAGGGCAATGCTCAATGAAAAGAGCATGCCAGATTATTATTGGGCAGAAGCTTGTGCTACCGCGGTGTATATACTGAATAAAACACCTATAGCAGCCATACATGGAAGTACGCTAGAGATGCGGCTCACAGGTTTTAGGCCAGACATTGGACACCTCAAAGTTTTTGGATGCATAGCTTATGTACATGTGCCTGATGAAAGAAGAAGGAAGTTGGATCCTAAGGCAGAAAAGTGTGTATTTGTTGGATATGCACAAGATCGTAAGGCATACAAATGTTACAATCCACAAACTAGACAAGTGGTTATCTCACGAGATGTGGTGTTTGATGAGCTTGCTAGTTTGTTTTGGTACAAAGCAAAGGATGAGGGTGTCATTGAGTCACTTGAAGCTGATGTGCATGTGAACTTGCCACAAGCAAGTTCTAGTTCTACTTCTATGTCTGGGCCAGCAAGAGAGGCTGAGAGTAGTACTGTACGGCAGGACGTTTGAGGCATGAGAGTGTGAGCACTGGGAGTAGTGCTGTGGACAAAGGAAAGAAGAAGGTTGAAGGCATTGGAATTACAGGTTATGAGTCATCAAGTTCAGAGAGTTTGGATGAGGAACTTGGTATACCCGTTTTACGCACACCTGGTGCTAGGCAGGATAGATATGTGCCACCACATGCTAGAGTGGTAGGTGTTCAGAGTGATCCGCATGCATTGCGGAGATCCCAAAGGGTCAGATATCCAGTTGTGACAGGTTGACATACTGTGATTTTACTATGCATTATGCATATATGACATCTTTGGTGAAGCATGTGGAACCTACATGCTATACAGAAGCTATTGGAAAGCATGTATGGGAGAAAGCAATGGATGTTGAGATGGACGCATTGGTTCATAATGACACATGGGATTTGGTTGCATTACCACAGGACAAAAATGTTATTGGTTGTAAATGGGTTTACGAAGTGAAATGCAAGTCTGATGGTTCCATTGAGCGACATAAAGCAAGATTGGTAGCTAAGGGTTATGCACAAACCCAAGGTTTGTACTATGATGAAACATTTAGTCTAGTGGCAAAGATGGGAACAGTAAGAGCAGTCATTGCTATGGCTACAGCTAATGGTTGGGAAATGCATCAAATGGATGTGAAAAATGCATTTCTAAATGGTGATCTACAAGAAGAAGTGTATATGGCACAGCCAGAAGGTTATGTACACCCAAAGTATCCCACTCATGTGTATGTAGATTGAAAAAGGCTTTATATGGTTTGAAGCAAGCACCTCGTGCTTGGAGTGATAAGATGAGTAGATATCTTATCTCCCTTGGATTTCAGATTTCTACAGTAGATTCTTCACTCTATGTGAAGAAAACAGATCATGGAATTGTTTTACTTGTCATCTATGTGGATGACTTGATTATCACAGGTGATCATGGTACAGATGTGATGCATGTCAAGCATTGAGTGGGCAATTTGACATGAAAGATTTGGGTGAGTTGAGATACTTTCTTGGAATTGAAGTGATCAAAGACCATGCAGGTACATGGTTAGTGCAACGCCAATATGCATTGGATATGTTGGCAAAATATGGCATGACAGGGTGTAAGCCTATGAGTACACCTTTGGAGCAGAATATGAAGTTGTGGGCTGATTTTGGTGAGGAGTTAGATAATCCATCTATGTACAGGAAGATGGTTGGTAGTCTCATTTACATGACTATCACACGCCCGGATTTGAGTTATGCAGTGGGGCTAGTAAGCCAGTTTATGCAGAGCCCCAGAAAACCTCATTTGGATGCAGTGAGACGCATTATGCGATATGTAAAGACCACTGCACATTATGGTCTTCTTTATGAGAGTGGTAAAGGCTTGGATATACATGGCTACGCAGATGCTGATTGGGTACGTAGCTCATATTACAGGAGGTCTACTAGTGGTTATGCCTTTACACTTGGAAGTGCCATGGTGAGTTAGAGTAGCAAGAAGCAACCTACAGTTGCTTTATCTAGTACAGAGGCTGAATACAGAGGTGCAGCCATTGCTACTTGTGAAGGAATTTGGTTAAAGAGTCTCTTGGCAGATTTGGGTGAGCCTATTGATGGCAAAGTTGTCATTCATTGTGACAACATGAGCAATATACAGTTGGCCAAGAATCCAATATTTCCGCGGACCAAACACATAGAGGTCCATTATCACTTTGTCAGAGAGAAAGTGTTGGATGGTACAATGGATCTACAGTATGTGAAGACTAATGAGAGCAGGTGGTAGACATCTTTACAAAGCCACTTAGCAGGGAGAAGTTTGAGTACTTCCGTACTATGTTGGGAGTACGTGGGATGAGCTTGAGGGGGAGTGTTGAGAGCCTTGATATCCCAAGCTCATCTACATCTTCATCTATGGCAGTACATCATGAGCTTGAGAGGGGCTGTTGAGATTCAAGCTCGATGTCAGTGTGAGCCAGCTATGTTATGTGCTGGCATGTTAGGTAGGAACATGTGTGAGACATAAATGACCGCGTCTAGCTGGTCATAGTGTGTGGACATTAGCTAGGGTTAGATGTGTGTGGACACAAGTCATAGTGTGTTGTGTGTATTATGGATTATGGTTTTATGCATTATGTGAGAAGGGAGATGGCTTCCCTCTCTGGTTTGGGTTTGCAATATACATTAGGGTTTGCTCCTGTGTGTGTGTCTCCTCTCCCTCTACCTATTTTTTCAACAGAAGCTTCTTCAGGCTTGCAAGGTGTCGTTGCTTGTTTCGTGCATCCTGTTTGACTGCATTCATCTTGTCCCGTTCAATATCAAAGGCCTGCTTAAGCAACAAGTTGTTCTTCTGGAGCTCCCGATTCTGAGTTTTCAAGTTGTTCAACTTCTTTAATTCATATTAGGCTCTAATACCATGTCAAAAGAATTAAGACTGTGCTCAAGAGTAAACTGTGTAGGGTGAAAGTGTGTAGGAATGATCTTAGGTGCAAGAGAGAAATAAGGGTTAGGGTTATAAGAATGTTTTGTACCAGAGATCTACTCATTTTCTAATGCATTCCACATGGGACGAGCACTTTGAATGCTTACAAAAAGTATTAATCAAATACAAAGAGTACAGGATCTCCTTCAATCCTCTCAAATGTCAATTCTAGGTTTAGGATGGAGTGATATTGGGAGATAGGAATGGCATATCTATAGATCAAAGTAAGATCCGAGTGATTGCGGAACTAACAACTCCCACAAACTTCAAGGGAGTGCAACACCGCTTAATGGGCCACATGGGGTACTATCAACAATTCAGTATCTTTTATGTTGAGGTAGCATGTATACTATCCAAATTCTTCATAATATTTGAGTGGACAAATGAGTGTCAATAAGACTTTGAGGGGTTGAAATAAGCATTGGTCAATGCACCATATTCATGTAGATGCTTCAAAGTTTTTCACAAGATGTTCTTTCGCATAACCAGTTAGCATAAGCTAGACTTCCTAGTCAGCTTTGCGAGTAGTAATCTTTAACAAGGTAGAGATCAACTACACTATGATAAAGCATCAAAGGATAAGTGTTGGTCTATCATAGGGGTTCACTTTCCATATAAAAGGGGATGTCATCTAGGTTCACAAAACTAATAAAAACTCCCTATTTAGGTTTCTCTCGAGAATAAATTATACCCCCTTTTAAGCTTATGAGTCTTGCTTATGGAACTTAAGTACCCCATATTTAAGGTGTTAAAATCAAACAATAACTATTAATGCAGTACATGAGGTAAGATGCAACCCATATGGGTGTACACTACACTACAAGAGATGGGGAGCATAGCCACATGAGGACCTGGGCAGTAGCAGGAGCGGAGGGTGTGCACAGTTCTAGTGCATATCTATGCACATGGCTATATCCTCATCTCGGGGGGGTCACTATATGTAAATCCTCTATATCACGTGCGTTCAAGGCCTATTTAAAAAGTCCCTTATCTGTGAATTTTTTAGTGAATATAATGTATCCTTTCCTATTCAAATCTGTAAATTTTTTTTAAAATACAATAAATAAATCCCCTCTGTAAATATATTTCTGTAAGTTTTAAATATTTAAAATGTCCTTCTGTTGAACCCACGTGATACTTACATATTTATACGAGTGACCCCCCCGAGATCCTCATGCATAGCTTATGTATAGCCGCATACTAGGAAAGAAATCTAGATATTCTAGAGAAAATTCTAGAGAGCTCAAAATATCCCAATATCACAAAAGAAGAAGTACAAAATGTAATGTAATACAATCAATTATGGACTAAATCAAGACTAGCAAATTAAGAAATTGATTAATGAATAAAGGTGAGACCAACCCAGAATTTGTTGCATCTACCATCAAATTCATACATGCTAATTGGTCTATCTCAAGATCCATATGTTTCATTGTAAGATCAACAAAAAAATCTATCCCATTGCTAATGGACTCAACATCATTATCATCCTCATAATTATGCTCAGATTCAATTCCTTCCTCATTATGACACCTTCATCTTGTTTAGTTGGTGGTGGTATCTCGCGTTCTTCATCTTGTACTGGACTTCTTGTGAAGGTGAGGGATTATGAGAAGACCTTGAGAAGGGCTTGTGAAGGGAGAAGAGCATGATAAGGGCAAGGGAGGACAAGGGAGAGTAGGGTAAGGTACATGCCATAGCTAGAGAGGATCGACCTTTAAACTTATGCGTGAAGCAGAAGAGGAGTGGAGAATGCGAAAGCAGGTCGGGCAACATGCACGAGAAAGGTATCCGATTTTATTTTTCTAGTATGTAGCTATCTTTACATATTCTCCCCACTATTAAAGCCAAAGGCACCTCCTCTTTTACAAGAGAAGCATAGTGAGAAGATTGAGGGCTCTCCCTCCACTATAACCACCTACTCGGAGATAACCACTCCTAACTTGACATAAGCAGCATTCTAGATGGCATATAATAATGAGAAGATTGAGGGCTCTCCCTCCACTATAACCACCTACTCGGAGATAACCACTCCTAACTTGACATAAGCAGCATTCTAGATGGCATATAATAATGCCTCATATCTCTATGCATAAACCATAATGTATGCATAGGCCGTTGACCTAAACCATAGCATATGCATAGTCTAAACCATATGCTATGCATATCCTATACATACACTATGAATAGCCTATATGTACACTATGCATAGGGTATGAATAGCATAGGCTATTCATAGGATATGCATAGCATAGGTAAAGCATAGGATATACATAGGCTATGCATAGGGTATGTATAGCATAGACTATGCATAGCTTCTACATATGCTATGCATAATGTATGCATAGCCTATGCAGCATAGGCTATGCATAGGGGCCATAGACACTTGACCTAAACTTAATCCTTGGCACCCAAGGGTGCAAAAACACAAAGAGAAGAAGCACAAACAAAGAGGGCTTACCTCTACTAGCCGAATCCATATGAGAACCACTACGTGGCCGGAACCCTTGATGGTTTTTCGCTTGAATAGACATAAAACTTTATCATAATAAATCAAAACATTAGTTCATAAGTGCATAAGCACTATGCATAAGCCCTATGCATAGGCTATGCATAGGCCTTATGCATAGATATTCATAGCCTATGCATAACATATACATAGCCTCTGCATAGTGTATGCATAGCCTATGCATACGCTATGTATAGCCTATGCATAATCCCTATTGCATAAGGCCTATGCATACGCTATATATAGCCTATGCATAATCCCTATTGCATAAGGCCTATGCATAGCCCTATTCATAAGGCCTATGTATAGCCCTATTGCATAAGGCCTATTGCATAAGGCCTATGTATAGCCTTATTGCAATAGCTGTGCATAAGGCTATGTATAATCCATATGCATAAGGCTATGCATAAGTCCTATTGCATAAGGCCTATGCATAGCCCTATTTTATAAGGCCTATTGCATAAGCCCTATGCATAAGGCTATTGTAATAAGCTTATGCATAAGTCCTATTGCATAAGGACTATGCATAGCCTTATTGCAATAGCTATGCATAGTCCTATGCATGAGGCTATGCATAAGCCTTATGCATAGGGCTATGCATATCCCTATTGCAATAGCCTATGCATAAGCCCTATGCATAACCTGGGTATGCATAGGGATTTTGCATAAGCCCTATTGCAATAGGCCTATGCGTAGCCTATGCATAAGGCTATACATAAGACCTATGCATAAGGCTATACATAAGGCCTATGCATAAGGCTATACATAAATCCTATTGCCTATTGATCACCCCTAATCCTCGGCACCCAAGGGTGCAAAAACACAAAGATAAGAAGCATAAGCAAAAATGAAGAAAGAGGGCTTTAAACAGTATGAGAGGCTATGCCCAAAACCCTTCTCACTTAAATAAACCTACAAGAAAGAAACATAATAATAATAAAATCCTAAACGCTACTCTTAATGCATAAGTGAATGGAAATTTTAGTTTATGTTAAGCCTAAACCCTAGCTCTATGCATATAATGCTTAATAGAACGCTTTGATGGAGAGCTCTCCATCAAAGCTCTCTATTAGAGCTCTGTATGCATTAGGCTAGGATTAGGGCAAGGGAGAGGAAAGAGAGGGGAAGGAGAAAGGGAGAGCGGGGAAGGGAGAAAAGGTCACATAAAACTATGTCCAAGATTTCCATTAAAGCTTGAAAGAAGACAAAGATTGAACAAAACCATGAAAGCTTGAAGAAAGCAAGAAAGGGCTTACCTTGGAGAGGGAGACTTGATTGATGAAAAACCCTTGAGAGAAGAGGTGTGGTGGGAGGAATACTTGGGTTGCAGGCGTAGGCTGTGCATGTGCAAGATAGGGGAAGTAGGTAGGTATTGACACCCATCGGTGGCGATTTACGCAGGAGTCACAGTTCGCCCGGTCTCTACTAACTTCACTGGTAAGCAACAAATTTTTCCCTAAGGAGCAGATTTTTGTTGGAGTGAAAAAACGTTGCTGTGGTCGTTGTTTAGCAGCGAAACCCTGCGTAATTTTCTGTTTGTAGTACTGGATATTGTTGTGTGTTTTGTATAAACCCTAAATCAGTTTTGGCCAGGTTAAAGATGTCTGACAGGTTAAAGATGTTTTTGCATGTATACGCTCATACTTTATCAAGGACCAGAATTTGGTTCCGAGGCATGGTTGAGAGAAAAACTTCGATGTGTGTGTGTGATCAATGTAAGGGCTAGTATATACAATAACGCCGTATAACAATTGAGCACGGACCACCACTTGTTTGGAAAAGACCATCTACACTTAAGAAGGTAGTGTATGACAAACATCATTGATTTCTCCCTCTTTAAATCCCAAGTATGTGCCACCACATGATGTCTCACCACTTCTGATGAGAGGTAGAGATTGGTTTGAGGCATGGAGAAGCACTCCCAATCCACCACCAAATGGGATGTCTACACACTCAATCTTCTTTCGACTTCAATATTGGTGTGACATGAAGATCAATCATCTCTTAGATCCCAAGCATATCTTCAAAAATGTGGAAACAAATATTTGGGACCATTTAACTGGTAAAAGAGATGCAAAGGGTGCAACGGAGGACTTACAAAACATTGGACACCTTCAAAGTGCATGGCCAATTGAAAGTTAGAGTGGCAAAATAGTTCTACCAAAGGCACCATGGGTATTAAACAAGAGGGAGCACAATAAGGTGAAAAGTGTGGTTGCCTCTTTTTTCATACACCAACGGGAGTAATTCATTCATTGAAGGGTACCTTCACAAAAACCAAAAAAGAAAGGAGAGGAACAATTATATGGCCTCAAGACACATGATTGGCATAAGATATTATAGGTATATAAATATTCGCTTATTCATTTTCTCTTTATGGTACAGAATTTGTAAGCTCATATACTAACTTTGATTTTTTTCTATGCATAGTTTATTCTTCCAATTGCTATAGTTGGTTGTGGAGACAAGAAGGTGAGAGAGGCTATTTATAAAATGGAAAGCTTGGTGAGGTATGAATCTTCTCTTCAATTCACTAAGTTATATTGCTTATTTGGAATTCTCAAGCACTGATAAGTTATGTGTATTGGTAAATAGTACACACAATTGCTATGTATGTAGGTACATATTCTTAAAGGAGATAGATCCTACATCCATTGAGATGGCTCGTCTCAATGCTATTGAGGTAGTGTGTATGATTGAGGATAACTTTCCTTGAATAATTCTCACTAACCAATTGCATCTTGTGGTGCATTTGGTTGATGAAGTGGCATTGTGTGGTGTTGTTCATGTTTGATGGATATTTTTTCTTGAAAGGTTCATGAAAACCTTAAAGAACTTTGTGAGACAAAGAGCAAGTCTGGAAGCAAGCATGGCAGAGGGATGGTTAATGCAAGAGTCTCTTGTATATATCTCTAAATATCTATCTAGCATAGATCCTTCCATGACACGATTGTGGAGCATTGAGGAGGATGACCGACTAATCACTAATATGCCTTAAGAAAAAGGAAGGCAAGGAAGACTGGATGAAGCATTAGGCCACAAGGTGAATACATTCTGCATTCTAAATAGTGCCATCATAGAGAAGTGGATTGGGAGATACAAGGATGCAATCAATAGATGAAAGGACGAGAGAAGAGCTTTCAGAAGAGAAAATAGACGCTTGCCATTTCAGCCTAACTTGGAACCTCTACCAAATGTGATCAATATAGAATGGATTTGTATGGAAATATCAATGACATCGCAAAATGGAGAGATGATCACAGGAGAAGAGCATGAGTATGCAAGAGGATGCGACCCTCAAGTAAGTACATTCTTCATCTCTATCTCACGTATATACCTTATTTAATGCACTATACAAAATGTCATGCGACCCTCAAGTAAGTACATTCTTCATCTCTATCTCATATATATACCTTATTTAATGCACTATACAAAATGTCATACTTTTGTTTAATGTTAGTACAAACTATATAATGCAATATGGTGAGAGGGAAGGAACTTTGATTGTGGATTCTAAAAGAAACACATTTGATTGTGGTGTGATGACAACTTTTGAGCAATAAAGTCAAGCTAGTAGACATGATACCAATGTCATAGAGGACAATCTTGAGTATTGTGGAACTATTTAGGATATTCTTGAGGTTGGATTTAGAGCATTTAGTCTATTCATCTTTGATGTGTCAAATGGTTCAAGGTGATATATAGAGGTGCTCAAGAAACCGTGAAAAAACATCCAAATGAGTTCTTTCAAATTGATTCCACCAAGTTTTGGAACGATGAGAAAGATAACTTCGTACTACCTCAACACTATCAAACAGGTTAGTAACCCAACCAATCCCAAATTAAATCTTGATGTAGTATAATAAAAGTGTAACCCCCTTGCTTTATGATATTAGGTTGTGTTACATGCCGATCGAATTGATCTAAAGTGGTGGTATGTTATACAAGTTTTCCCTCGTTCAAAACATATCTTTCAAGATCAAGATGTTGAGGCCAAATCTCTGGATGAAGTGCTAGTACCACCTCAAATCGTCTCATTGGAAGAAGATGATGAAGAAAACATTTTGGATGTGAGACTGATGAAGAGCCTGAAGAACATCAATCGAAAGAAGATGAGTCACCTATCAATCATGACAATTCTTCATTGGATCATGATAGTGATATTGAAATTGATATGGAACCCCATCTTTTCATTGAGCTTCCATTAGATATAGACATTGATGAAGCAACACATATGGATTTATTACAAGATGGGATAGATTCATGATCTTGACATTGTTTCGCTTCGCAAAAGTTTTCAACTATCTTTTCTTTTTTTCTCGAAACATGGCTCTAAGGGTTTTAACGCATGTTTTTTTTAAAACTATATATCATTTTTTGTGTATGTGATGTATTTTTAAAATTCAGCATCCAACAACTCTATGGAATTTCATGCAACAAAAATAGCAGCATATTTTCGATGTTCAATAGAGAAATCATAGTATAGCACTGAAATTTTGCTGCTGCTAAAGACGCTGCTCTCAACAATGGAATTTGGTTGCTATAAACGCTGCTTATCAGCCATAGCAACGGAATTTCTCTGCTATAAACGTTTCGGACCAACAAAATTTTACTGTTAATAGCACTGTTCAGTAGGGAACGAAATCCTCGACATCCCGACAAAAAAATCGCTACTGAAATACTGTTAGAAAACACTGTTGTTGCCCCAATGTGTTGTACTGATTTGTTAAATAGTGATATTTAGTGTCATAAAATAATGTGGCACTAAACATCATTCTCATAAAAACTTACCAAAATCCCTTTAAAAAGGTTTTTCTTATGATGTTGTGTGACATTTTGTTGTGACATTAAACGTCACCCCTAATGGCATTAATGATTGACGTGTTAACATCTCCCGTGTCTTGAAAGCTTACACATAGAAAACCCATGTGCTTTTTGGGCCATGTGACATTAGCATAGTGACATTAACATAGAAGTTCTCTTGTAGTGATGATTTGGAGACATCCCTCGACTTTGGCACAATAAAAAGGATGGAAAAATAGTTGGAGAGGTACCATAAGGCAAAGGACTAACTGGTAATATAGATGACACATTACAAGATAAGATAAATAAATTTGGTATGTTCAATTCTTTAGAAATGAAAAAATGGCTTGATGTAAAGAGGCACACGTGGGGAGGTCAAATGTACGAAAACATTTCAGGATAAGACCAAGACATCTTATATATCCTCTTAAGACGACACAACTCCCTAATAATACGCCACCTAGATAGCTAGAACAAACTCTACGAAAAGCAAGAGAGGACGTTGAAGGCATCAATAGGAAGAAAGAGATGGAATTTACAAGAGGATGTGATTGGCATGTACATAAATCAAACTAACACGTCCATCTTCAATAATTAATTTTCTTGATGTGCAAATAAAATAATGCTCTCTTTAAAAGTTTTTTTTTTGTATATGTAATGTAGTATCAAAAATATGGAGCACTATGGTCGCATGGGTATTATTTTCATGTGGAGAGAATAGATATAGGAAAAGAAAAACTTTTTACTATAGAGTAATGGCTAACTTTGAATGAGAGAGTCGAGCTAGTGCTAGAATCAAATTTTAATCTCTTCAATCTTGATTATTGTGGAGCTATATGCAAGACATAATTGGGAGTTTGAGATGTTCATTCTTGATGCGTTCAATAGTTTAAAGTGGTCACCAACAATGTTCTACCACAACTGTGAGAAGAGACAATAGTGAATTTGTTGTTGTTTACTCCATTAAGTTATGAACAAATCTTTGGGATATATTTACATTACCACAACAATGTGAGGAGACATTATTTTCTCTAAAGCTTACCTGTTATTACTTTATCTTCTGTAATGTGTGCTTGGTGAGAGAATAACACTTAAAGGCATTACTCATGTACATAGTTCCTTATGAGAAAGGCCAAACCTAATCATCGGTGGATTTAGGGTCTTGCATTGGTCCCTGTAGAAAATATTCATAACACAAAAACTCAAAAATTATGAGTGATGCAAAACTATTTGATGGGTGCAAAGTGTAGAGGCTTACCATATTGTCAACACATATCCAATTGACATTGGCGCGCTTTCACTCAAGTTGCTTGAGGAGGGCATATTGCCATGCTTTAAGGAATACCTTTCCTCTATATCACTTTCTACCTAATTGACCACTCTTTGTTAGAAGAATGAAGCATAAATAATTAACAAAAATGAAATGCACATTATGTGGAAAGCATAAATACTATTACTATTTACAAAGTATACTATATTGCATAACTCATGGATTTCAATCTTCATCTCATTGTCAATATCAATGTAAGGAACACATTTCCCTCCACTATTTGGTATTTGGGAATGAGAGAAACTGGGGGTAGAGGGGTTTGGATGAGCAAGAGGCTTGTCTGGACCTGACTATTGCTGAGACAGAAGCTTGGCTGAGGCGGATAAAGCTGTGGGAATTAGCAAATCTTCCATGGTCGGAGTGGGAGAAGAATCTGCATGCAAAGGAGCAGTTCGACTACCTCAAATCTATCGGCGGGTTTATCACACAATAGGTGCAGGTAACACCAGATTATGTAGCAGCAGCATTTCATTTACCTTATACAAAGGATTCTAGTGTCTTAAAAGTGACCAACCAGATGATGAGGGTGGAGTTTGGTTCTCCCGAAGGTACAAAGGGGTATTTTATGGTTAGGAATGCATCTCCAGAGAGGCAAGTGCAGTGTACCTGGTTTTTATCCAAGGTGTGCCTGTTGGTGAAAAGTTTGTATATGAGTAAGGAATCTTATGCAGTGCTGCACAGTGCAGAAAAAGGATTGAGTATTGATTGGGGTTTTTTTCTTCAGGAGAAATTGAAGTTTTATGCAGGGCTTCAGGATAAAAGAAGGCAAGTTTAGGTGGACCGTTTAGCCCCATACATGGCCGGGTTATTTACATATAGGGATTGGCTTCATTCCGATCCTATTCATGCAGAGCCGAAGGTGACCATGAAGGAGCCTGTGGATGGTGGAAACCTCAAGAGAAAGTTGCAATACATGGCAGGGTCAAGCATGAAGGCAACTGATGAAGGGGATCTGCTTGCTGCCGGATATTCAGAGCAGGAGGTGTTAGAGGCAGTGGCTAAAAAGAAGCCTTCTTTAGTGGTGTTTGAGGGAGATAAAGCAGGTGGTAGCAAGCCTAAATCGACTATCGTCGGACATAAGTTAAAGATGCCAAAACAAAAGGGCGCTGGCGGATTGGCATTACAGGCTTTACAGAGTTCTGTACCATCTACTCCTGTAGCACCAGCAGTTCAGATGATCATATCCCCACAGGGTTGGATGTAGCCATGAGACCTGAAGAAGAGGTCATCACAAAGTTATACTCAGTACAGCATTATATAAGGCAGCAAGCTAAGCAGGGAGAGAGACAGAAGGCTACTATGGAGGCTTTGGAAAAGCAGGTAGCTGATAATGAAGCAGCAGGATTGGATGACATGTGTAAAGAAATAGAGGATTTGAAGGAGCAGAATGTTCAGCTCAGGAAGCAACATAAGGAGGAGTTGTTGGGTGTGCTGAATTCCACAGCATTGTTCAGACAGTGGACAGAGGTGTTTAAGCAAGAATGCAGGTCTGAGTGGACTCAAACAATGGACAAAGTGGCAGCAATTCAAGTAGAGAATGAGTTTTTACAGTCTCGGATTGCTACATTATCAGAGTTAGAAGGGGAAATCTTAGAAGAGAATCAGGTTCAAGGAGTAATAATAGCAACTGAAGATGTTGAAGTGATGAAGAAAGCAGACAGAGCATGCATTAGAATTGTGGGAAGGTTTGCTGTTGAAAATGGAAGAATGGATTTAAAAGCCTTATCAGAAGGTGAAGGCTATGTTTACTTCTGAAGTGGATGAGGAATATGTCATGCAGATTAAAGAGCTTGAGGCAGAGAATATGAAGCTGTCTAATCAATTGTTACAGCACACATTGCAGGAGGTTGAGGATGCAGTTCCAGTGGAATCTGGTGTGTTGTGGATATGTAGATAGGAGGACAAGAGGCATTGTCGCCTGTGGGTGGTTGCAGCAGGAGGTGATATGGCTAAGGGTCAAAATTTGATGGTTAGTACATCTGAGGAGATGGAAAATCAGTTCGAATTGCCAGTGTTAGGGCTCTACTTATAGTACCATAGATGATTACTTTACTTTGTTTTAGTTTTCAAGTTTAGCAATTCCTTTTTGTAAGTCTTTTTGCAAAATACCTTAGTCGGACTTTCATTATGTCTTGGGGACATTCCGATGAAGGAATGCGGTTATAACCACTTGTAACGGATGCGGGCTTTTAATCAGCCGCACTATTGTGTTTTGGATATGATGAATTAAGGAGTTCCGTCTGCGCTCTACAATGGCATTCAGACTCATTTCTGTCATCCACGTGTATTTCTGATTTCAGTCTTATTTCCATGTATCCGAATTAGGTTTAGTGAAAGTCTGATTTGAGTTGGGAATATACATAGGAAGATTATTGAATAGATTGTAAGCTAATTAAAGTCTCGAGTGAGGGCTTAAACAGGAGAGACCAAGAGAGAGCTTGAGCCTGGAGAGAAAACAAGTGAAAACCCTACAAAACAAACATAAATAAGACATATTAACAAAACATTGAAATCACACACACAATCAAAAGCACAGGCAAAGTAGAAGGGCTACCTACAAGCTAGTGTCACATGCTAGGGCTTGTAGCATGAGAGAATTAGAAGAAAGAGTTAAGGGAAGGGCTTAGGTTCAATCCTAAGGGATGGAGGGGGTGTAGAGAGGAGAGAATACCAAAGAAATAAGCCCCTCTTTTGAAACCTACAAAAATGTGAAATCACAATAAGTGACTCAGTGCGATTCTATTAAAAATCCCCAGAGTCAAAATAAGCATTGAAATATCCATTGAAAAAACCATGGAAAAAAGGCGTCAAAATAAATTTCTTATTTTTTGACACTTATTTTGATGTTTATTTTGACCCTTGCAACTTTTCACTTTAACATGCAAATTCTCATTCAAATTTAATCATTTTGGTGGTCCATTTTGAATTAAAATGTACTGACTAGGCCATGCATGAAATAGAAAGGAGTGTCCACCTCCCCCTCATTTAAACCCACATTCGAATGCGTATTCAACATACATGGAGCCTGTGAGTGTTATGAACATTTCAAATTTCATCGATTTAGAGAAGACAATGTTGTGCCTGTGCAATCATTGCAAGTATCAAAATTTTTAACGTCAAAGAATTTAGAACGAGCATTCTAAAATGGGCTTTATTTCCATAGAGCGCTTGAAACATCTACTTGTTGATCTCTTTATGCATCCAGACAACAATAAATCTTGGATAGACTATGATAAAGTTCTAGAGCATGACGACATGGATGTCATGATAGATGCTCTACATGACAAAAGTCACAGAGTAGACAATCATGATGAAGAGCATGAAACGGCCCAAGAAGAAGATGACATAAGAAGAAGTATGGAGAATGACAAGGGTATAGCCAAGCTCGGTGGGATTAGAACTTGAGAAATCTTGGACAGACTATGATAAAGTTCTAGAGCATGACATGGATGTCATGGTAGATGCTCTACATGACAAAAGTCACAGAGTAGACAATCATGATGAAGAGCATGAAACGGCCCAAGAAGAAGATGACATAAGAAGAAGTATGGAGAATGACATATGATGACGTGTGGAGCATGCTTCTTAAGAGGAGAAAGATCTGCATAGGCTTGTTTGTCTACCACTTTATCATGGAGTATGTGTTTCTATTTTACGCAATTGCCTCTACATATTGAACTTGAAATCAATATATGGGTTGTCTCATACAAGCATTTCAAAACTAATGGGGTATGGGTCCCTTCATCTCTATATGTTTCATATGTTTTCATGATTAGTATTTAAAGTGGATGCCACATGAATGTCTTCTCTTTCTCCTAAACTGTTCATTGTGATAAATCATATAGGTTATTTAAGAATAAAATTATACTAGAAGATAATGATATGCCTTCGGACCATGCACGAGTCAAATCAATGTTACACTCCATAGGGATGGACTACAACATACACCATGTTTATACACAGAATTGTATTGTCTTTTGGCAAGAATATGCCACTCTTCATGAGTGTCCATAGTGTGGTTCATCGAGATATAGGCGAGATGTCCAAAGGACAAAGGGTCCTTGCTAAAGTCTTATGGCACTTCCCCATCATTCCATGCATTCAAACAATGTTTAGATGTAAATCCATTGCATCTTTAATGCCTTGGCATTGGAACACCATATCCACAGATGACATTATACATGTGCGTGTTGATTATCCAACATGGAGTCATATTAAAGATAAGTGGGTGGCCTTTAGGTAAGAGCCTCCTCACATTTGCCTTGGAGTAGAAATGGATGGAGTCAATCCATTTGGCATACGAAATTCATCATGTAGTACATGGCCCATTTGACTAGTTAACTATAACTTACCACCATCGGTAGCGATAAACAAGGGGTACCTTTTACTTTCCTTGATAGTTCGAGCAGCCAGCAGGGAGGTATAAGGTGAAGAACATGAACGTCTACAATCTACGCATGTTATGGGATGGTAACAAAGTTCATGATGCATCCAAGCAATTTGAAGAAAGGCTACTATAAGGTCCAAAATATTTAAATAGTTGTTGGGTGTAATGTAGCAAAAATAAGGTCCAAAATATGTAAATAATGGGCCATGGGAAAGGGTACTATAAATAAGGCCTTGGGTTCATTGTAGGGGTCTTTTGGTCATTCATATCTTGGACACTTACATGTACTCTTGTCTCCTTTTGTGGAGAAGGCCTTTCATGGTCTAGGGCTCAAGGCAAGCTGGATAGCCACCCTCATAGTGAGAGGTTAAATCACTTAGGCCTTATGCAAATACCTTCTTTGCTAATGTGCATGTCGATTTCTTCTCTTTTCATCATAATTGAACATAACGGATGCTAGATTTGGACTTTATGTGTTGATTTCTTTGATATTTGGTCTAGATCCATTTCAATTCGTATTAGAGCTTCGATTTTGATCAAGTTTCTTGAAATTTCTTGAAAATATTTTGAGTTTTCTTGATTTTCTTGATAAAGAAGATGAAAAATGGTGGGATTGCATGAATTTTGCTTCAACTATAAATTTTTCTAAGGTTTTTGGGCAAGAATTGGGCACTGGATCAATTTCTTGGACTAAATCTGAGCACAAGACCAAATTTTAAAAAGATGTGGACCAAATTTGAACTAAGTAGGAGTGATTAGTGGTAATTTTTTTATAATCACATTTTTAGTTTCTCTTCCACTTTTGTTTAAGCTTTCCATGTCCAGGGTTCATCAAATAGTAGCCGTTTCCACACAAATCCTTGGGACTTTTGTCAGGGACATCTTTAGCAACACATAGAGCACCATTTTGAAGTATTTTTTAGGCTTGGAATGTTTTATTTTTCTCCTTCTTCCCATGAATCAAGAAACCCTAGAAATGGTGTTCTCAATCTTTCATAGTGCTCAAGATCCATCATACTCACCATATATTAGCATTAGAGCCTTATCTTGAGTACAGTTTGTGTGATTTGCATCTCCAAAGCTCCATACAAGCTAGCAGTGAGTTCTGCATGAGGAGGAGTTTCTTTTGCTTCCAACCAACACTTGGTGCAAGATATGGAGGCTTCCATAACTTAGTAATGCTATTGGGAGCTTAAAGAAGACATTCTTAGAGTCTTTATATGGAGATTTTGAAGTTCTTGAAGCTTTCTTCAAGAGGGCCAAAGCAAAGAATGTGCTTCGCAAATCTACACAAGGAAGAGACTTTTCTTTATCACACAAGCTGGAGGCTTCTTGGTAATCATCGATCAATTGCTACACATTTTCTTGCATTATTTGATGGATTTCGTGAGTTCTTGAATCCATTATCAAGAATTACGAGTTTCTTTGAAGAAACCTTGATCTCATGGATTAAGCCTTGATTACATATGCTAACCAGCTTGCTATGAAAGTCCTAGAAACCACATTATGGTCATTGGATTGGCTTGATTGAATGCATATTGGAAAAGGGGATTGCATTGTGAGTAATGGATGCATTTAGTTCAAATTGGTTAACCCTAGTTCCATTTTTTTCTAGTTTTCTCAAAATATTTCATTATGGCCGAGAAGCCAAAAAGGCCATCCTCCGAAGTTATCATTGGTCAAATAAGACATGAAAGGGGATGAGTTAGTGGAGCATGGCAACATTCATGTAATGAATGTTAGTGGAGCATGGCAACATTCATGTATGAAGGAGTTGGGAGAGCAATTGATTGTGGTGATAAGCACTCAAAAAATCACTTCTCCATCAATGGAGCAAGAATTTTCAGTGTAATGTTCTGACGTGTAGTGTAAATTTACCTTAGTTACAAATACAAAATAGTAAATTTGGATTTTATTTCTCTATAAAATATCCCAACGCTATTTGAAGGCCCATTTAAAATAGGCAGTGCACTAACATTAGTCTCCATTTTGTTCCCCACTTGTGTTTCTTCTTCACCTATAACTTCTTTGAATTTTCAGATTTGAATCAATATTGTCTCCTATGTAACACGGAAGAGAGCAGAGTAAAAAGGACTTGGTTAGGCCTGCGCTTACACGATTTGCATATATGTTTATTATGTTGGTCAATTTGCTTGATGAGAGATGTTATAAGGGATTGCGAAAGTTAATGCTTTGTGATAAGTTTGGAATACTCTAGGTTTCACATGCTCAAAAAGAAGAGGAAGTATCATCCATTGTGTATGGAGCAACACTTTGGCAAGAAGCTCGATTGATTGTGAACATATGTGTGCCTATTTTTAAAATTATGTGCTTGGTTGATAGGGAAGGAGCCACCATGGGCCTTATCTATGAGCTCATGGATTGCATGGTGGAGATGATAAAGAATATTCAAGGGGTTGATTCCACCAAGTTAAAGTAGGTTAGAGATTTTTGTATTGAGCGTTGGTATATGTTTCATACACCCTTGCATACTATGGGCTATGTTTTGCATCATGTTTGGAAAGGAGAATACCAAGATAGTGACCAGAGGTGCATAAGAATTGGATGACTCTGCTTGAGGCTTACACAAAAGGTGATGCAGAATTGTAAGGAAATATTCTTGATGAGTATGATAAGTACAAGTCAGAAGGAGATTCATTTTTGTGTACAATTACAAAAGAAGAAAAAATAATGCAAGAGGGTGTGAAATGGTGGCAAACATTTGGGACATGCACACCTAATTTGTAGTAGTTAGGAATCCGAGTGCTCTCTCAAGGCACTTGTGTTTCACCATGTGCAAGAAATTGGAGCACATTTTCTCTCATTAACAACAAAATAAGAAATGGGCTCAAACCTTCACATACTGAAAAGCATGTTTTTGTAAACACAAACCTTCATCTCATGTATGTAAAATCAAGGAGCGGGGTTATGAGAAGATGGAGGTTACATTGGAAATGCTCAACAAAGAGAAGTATGGTGATCAATTGATTGCTCTACAAGAGTTGTAGGAGGCTATTGAGGAGGAAAAGGCTTAGGAGGCTAACTGTGGTGAGGCCTCATCCTCGTATGCTATTGAGGCCCTTGACTTTGATGATGACGACGATGACAATGATGATGCTCTTATTGTTGAGTTCTTTCCAAAGGGGGACGATGATGATATAATTTATGAGGATCTTGTTAAGTAGCTTTGCTACTACTTCATTCATGTTCTTCTAGCTTTCTTCATCTTTAGCACGTTAGTATTTTTGTTGTTGGCTTCATCTTTAGCAAGTTGCATGTTGAATCATGAGACTTTGATTTATAATGTTTAAATGTTTTAACATTCATTCATGATCTTTACCATTCCAAACTATAAGTTTTACATATTCTCCATCATATTATGACTGGATTCTCATGTGTTTTTAAAAAAAAATACTCAACAAAGTAGTGTCACGTATATTTCAAACTAGAGGTTTTTACCGTACTTTAATCATACTTCCATACTCGTATGTGTATTCCAGGAAAAACTATGTTCTGGTGGTTGATGCAGAAGGCTATTTCAAGCACGTATATTTCAAACTAGAGGTTTTTACCATACTTTAATCATACTTCCATACTCGTATGTGTATTCCATATGATTATGGTATGGAAAAACTATGTTCTGGTTGATGCCGAAGGCCGTTTCAAGCACGTGGTTGGGGAGGGGTAGGTTGGCCAGGAAGAGGTCAACGGAGAGGTGCGAGTTGCCCGGGTTGTGGCTGCTGAGGGCAGGAAGGGAAGGGAAGGGCGGGGCGGTAGTGGCATGTCGAGGTTGAGCTGGAAGTGCACTAGGCCACGAGGAAGATGAAGAGATCGCCGGGAGAGAGGGTCTGCTAGAAGAGGGAGTTGTTTAGGCATAGTGGAGATAAAACCCACCTTGGGCATGCCCTGGGCCAGGTAGAGCACCTCGGTAGAGTACAAAAAAGAGTGTGCATCATGTCTTTCATGTTAGTAGGTCAAAAGAGCTCCTGGGTGTAGGAGATAGCTTAGTGTTTATCTAGGATCTTATGAGACTCGGGGTTTTTTCTTTTTATGTTTCTCATTAGATGGTTGGGGTTGCTGATTTCGTAGGGAATGATTAACATGTCAAGTTCTAAGTGGCTGATCAAACCGGGAGACTACGACCACACTTGGGAGAATGTTTCTTTGCTCTAATTTAGTTTTAATATTTTTCTTAAAACATCCTCTGGTAAGGAAAGGGATAATATTATATTTTGGGGAGATTTTTCATGAAACATGAACCTTGGGAGAGTATCATCTCTCAAGGATGCATCTACTATTTAGCCCATTGTTTAGTGGCATAAGTGACAATCATGTGAAGAATAGGGTTGCATCATATGGGTGGTGCATGCCTTCGGGGGTGCAAATTATGCTCAGGTTGTGTAGTCTTTCACTTAGCAGAGTGTCTTTCCATTATATTTGATTTGGAGCATAAGGTTAGATGGTAGCTAAACCCACCAATTGTCCTCTTGGTTTATTTTCTATGTGTTGATGAACCATGGATTACACGTCCTAGGATTGATTCACGATTATGCTTTTATGCGTGTGGATCTTGGATGGACACTCAAGTAAGTGTTATTATTGCTTTCAAGTAATTCAACATCAAGCCAAGAGGCCTTGTTGTTGAAGTAACTTTGGCATAATCTCGTTCTCTATCCGATGGGTAAACAGTACTGGTCAGCCCGAATCTCAAAATATCTCTCTCTCTCACTGTTCCTCCATAAAATCACCTCAAGGCTCTGAAAGAATAGCCCAAAAAATAGCGAATAAGAATTAGTTAGATTACCATGCACGAAAATGATAAAGATAGCAATCTTTTCTTAAAACCAGAATTAGTTAGATTACAAAACACTGGAAAGTGGTATTGGTTTCATTTCGCGAATACCGACTAAACCGTGCGGGATCTCCAAATGGCCCGAACACGGACTTTGTTTCTCTTGTGATGATCTAACTTTCTTTAATACTTCTCTTTGACAAATATAGTTATCCACCCCCTCATGGGAAGCCTTTACTAAAAATTAAGGGTCAAGTTGGTATCCAGGCCCTGTCTATTAGACCAAAATTTCCATCTAAACAGTACTCCATGGGGGATTTCAATTTTATAGATTTTTAATTTGTCATCCCTTAACTTGATCCACTGGGTCAAGAGTTAACAGTAGCAATGTGTCAGCAGAATCCACTAATCTCATAGTGATTTGCTGAAGTCATTATCGTCATTCCAGTTACGAACATCAACATAGGGACTCGTCCCATTCATCCTCATTGTGCTTTTGCTCAGTTTATTTTGCTTTTCAAAAATTCAGCAGGAATCATCATTTCTCAATCAGAATTCAATTCAACTCATGAGTTCTTAATGAGGATTTTAAAATCATATCAACCACATTCGAATTCATCATCTGGATAGCATTTTAGCTTATAATTTCAAAATCTTAGATTTACTCATATATACTGCCAGTAAAGAGCTGCAGTTATACCCTCGATATATACGGGTAGTCATGATCCTTAGAACTATAAGGTAAATACCATCATGTCTAGGCCTCAAGCAAGTCAGGGATTCCATATAATTACAGTACAAAGACGTACTTTTTTAAGTACAAATAAAAGAAGAGAAAAATTTTTCTTAAGTGAAATACAAGAGGAATCCATAACATACAAAGATGCACTTTCTTAAGTACAAATTAAAGAAGAGAAAAAATTTGCATAAGTGAAACACAAGAAAAATCTACAAGGCAAAAAGACGTACTTTCACAAGTGCAAATTTAAGAGTATAATGAATAATTATAAAAAAAACATATAAAATTTTGCCTACTTGAAACACAAGAGAACTCCATAAGACACAATGACGTACTTTCACAAGTACAAATTAAAGGATGGAGTGTAGGTTACAAATAATTATCCCAAAAAAGAATAATATTTTTTTCCACTAAAGTGAAACATAATAAAAATATATAAGGCACAAAGATGTACTCTCACGAGTATAAAGTAAAGAAAATAAAAGTTTATAGTAAAGTGAAAAACATCTACAACAATTTCTATAAGCAATGAAATAAACTTAAACACTATAGTAGTTGAGAAAATAGTCTTATTATAGTTTATGAAGCATGAAAATACTTGTTTCAATGGATTCTGTAACATACATATAGTAAGGCATTGTTCCTCGTCACAGCTAGGAGAGGGTGGTCCTGACGCTAGCAGTGAGGAGGTCCACCTCTTTCTTCTCGATGCCGAAGACCGTTTCGAGCACCTGGTCGGGGAGGGGCGGATTGGCCGCGAAGAGGGCGGCGGCGAGCTGCGAGGTGCCCGGGTTCTGGCTGTTAAGGGCGGAGATGGCCAGGGCGGGCTGGTGCATGTCGGGGTTGAGCTGGAAGTGCACTAGGCCACGGGGGAAGACGAAGAGATCGCCTGGGGAGAGGTTCTGCTGGCAGAGGGAGTTGTTGGTGGAGACGAAACCCACCTGGAGCATGCCCTGGGCCAGGTAGAGCACCTCGGTGGCGCGGGGATGCACGTGGGGAGGGTTAAGGCCCTTGGGCTGAAAGTCGATGCGCGCGATGGACAGGCCCTGCGTGTTGAGGCCCGGGAAGTTGGTCGCGAAGGCCAGGTTAACGGCGGAGCCCAGTCCTTTGACCAGGGGTGCCGCGTTACGAAGCAGCGTTGACGTGAAGTCCGAGGGCTGCACGCGGTTGGACGGCTTGCAGGTCAGCCCGTTGAGGGTGAGTGGGCCGCCGTCCGCCACGCAGAAGTCCTGCAGAGGGTCTTCATCGGCGGCACTCACCTCGACTATGAGCAGCGGCGGCGCAGAGGAGGCCAACAGCATCAGCGCGGCCAGAAGCAAGTAGCTGACTGCCATGACTGAGCGACTAGCAAAGAGTACATATTGAAAAGAAGGCACTCGTCGCTGCAATTTATGAACGGCGCCCGAGTTCAAAGATTCTACTATCTCCCACGCCACAAGGACGGGTGAACGCTACCTGAAAGCAACTCGGTTGTCCGGTCAGCATCTTACGGCAGCGCTGCCATAAGATGAAAAACCCGTGATCTAAGTTTGAACACAAATGCCATCAATCCCCATGAAATCTTAGGGTCATTAGGATACTTTCACTCTTCTACAAAGCATCAATTTGGGGTCCCTACAGGCTACAAATATATATGGCTGCAGCCTTCCTTTACTCGTGGAAGAAAATATTTGAAGCACCATAGATCTAAACATATTAGTAGGAACTTGTATGAAACCATACCATACTATGCTTCAAAGATTATGAGACATAGAGCAACATTCATTAGGGAAAAAAATATGATGCCTACAGATATGGTTGATCTTGAGCACATTAGGTATTTGGTGAAGTTCATGATCCGCACACGATAACTAGGAGGTGGATTGCACTACTTTATTGTAAACTATACATCTATAAATGCAAATATTTGAACCCAATGATAGTAGTCGAATAGTTAATGTGAGACCTACCCCACCATCACGTCGCGAGCACCTACCAAATTATGTATGTAGATTTCTTCGACTCTCAACCAAGTAGAGCATATGCATTTGTCAAAGGAGGTGGATTGCACGACTTTATTCTAAACTCTATATCTATAAATGTAAACATTTGAACCCAATGATAGTTGCCATCACATCACCCACCAATGTTGAATAATAAGACTAGCACATTCTACCTTCTCCACTACACTATATGGGTCTGGGGACCACTGTCCTACCTAAAAACTATAGGACTATCTTTACTCTTGTTTAAGAAAAATCATGCTTATAGAGCCATATTTAAGTGTGGACACATTGGGCAAGTGAACACAAATCATGTGTTAGTGACTTCATGATGCAACACACTAGATGATCAACTGGGCAAGTGAACACAAATCATGTAGCTTGAGTCTTATAACTATTTTAAGGTTCTAAGAAACCCATACTTCAGGCCCAAGGGACGTACGAGTTAAAAGAGAGGACAAGTTTGAAAGGAAGTACAATCTCTCAGCGTAATTTTTCGCATGTGCATGCTTGACAGATAAATGATGCTTTCATTTTCATATATTTATGAGCATAGAAAGACATTTCATTTAATATTTAAAGTATCTTTAAAATCATCAATAGAAGTGCCACGCCACAATCAATCACTACATGCCAACAATCACAACAAAAAAAAAAACTAAAAATATATAACATTGTGATAAAAAGATAATATTATCCAAATACCTTCAAATGAACATGCATTTTTGGTCTTTTTTAAATTAAAAAAATAACAATTTTGTGGTAAATTACATATAAGGATTGCAGGGATATCTATATCTACTCCTTCTTCATGTGTAACATCTCAATGTAACTTATTTGCACTCTACCCATGCCTAAACATAAGGGTCATGTAAATACATAAGAACTTAGTACCACTTTTCTACCATCTAGCCATATGTCCAATAGATAGAACATACACTGCAGAGGGTCTTCATCAGCGGTACTCACCTGGGCTATGAGGGCGACGTAGAGGAGGCCAACACCATCAGCGTGGCGAGAAGCAAGTAGCTGACTGCCATGACTGAGAGACTAGCAAAGAGTGAGCAAAGAACTCGTCGCTGCAAGTTCAAAGATTCCACTATCTCCCACGCGACAAGGACGGTGCACGCTCATCGCCCAAGTTCAAAGATTCCACTATCTCCCACGCGACAAGGACGGGAGAACGGGGCAACTCGAGTTCAATTAGGTTCTCCGGTAAGCATCTTACAACACTGCTGTCTCGTTATGTATGTTGAAATGTGTGAGTGGATTGTATTTACTTGATGTATGAGCCATTTATGTATACATAGAGCTTCGTATGTTCTATTTATTGGAACGTAAAGCTATGCATGCTCTATGTATGCATGCACCATAAACCTATACATGCTCTATGTATCCAGACATAGAACTATGTATGCTCTATATGTATGTATGCATAGAGATCTGCATGCTATATATATATATGCATAAATGGATCATACAATATACCTCTATGTATGCTCTATGAATGCATACATAAAGCATACAGAGCTCTATGTATGCATAAATGGAGCATACATAGCTATATGTAGGCTCATGTATGCATACATAGAGCATGCATAGTTCTTAATGCTACCTGGACTGAAACAAGTAAGGATGGTTAATGCTGCTTGGATTGAAACAAGTAAGGGTGGTTAATGCATTCCTTAAATGATGTAAGAACCTACTTTCTTATATGCATCATGAAAAAAAAGCATGCGTGCGGTGTACGTAAGAGTTGAATGCAAGGAAAGATAAAGATTTTCAATGGCGAGGCTCTAACTATAGTGTATAGTGTGTACCTATAGTGTATAGTGTGTATGTGTTAGTGTATAGCGTGCTTGCATAAGAGGCATGCTGAAAACCTGAACAAGTACGACTAGAAATAGGTGCATTAATTTTACTATCACGCAAGGTTTGCACCAGCCATTTAGGCACACCTCTAGCCTGCTCATTTTCAGCCCTATCCTCATAAATTACATCCTATAAATCTGCATCAGAAATAGCCTGATCTATGATATCGTTTGAAATCTGCATAGGCTGAATATTTGACTCATTAGGACTTACATTTGAATTCCCATCAGAAATAGGCTGATCTATGATATCGTTTGAAATCTGCATAGGCTGAATATTTGACTCATTAGGACTTACATTTGAATTCCCACCTATAAGCAGAGGCAACAACGTATCAAATACATCCCGTGAGCTCACACCTGTCTCTTTGGTACATGATAACAAAGACTGCACAGCATCTTCCACAAAAACAACATCTTGACTAATCAAGATACGCTTTGATTGCGGATGATACAATCTGTAACCCTTGCTCTCAGCACTGTAACCAACAAAAATGTATTTGACAGCCTTATCATCCAATTTTCTACGTTGTTGCACAGGCACTAAAGCATAGGCCAAGCAACCAAAGACATGAAGTGACCAATAGAAGGCTTCTTGCCATGCCAAGCTTCATATGGAGTAACAGACTACAAGGCCTTAGTGGGACACCTGTTGAGTACATATGCAGCACACATGAGAGCCTCAAGCCAAAACGCATGTAGGAAAGCTTGGCTCTTGACCATACATCGTGCCATCTCCATAAGTGACATGTTTTTCCTCTCAACAACACCATTTTGCTGAGGGGTATACGGCACTGTACATTGGTGTGTTATCCCATGACTAGCCAGAAATGCATCAAACTCTTTAGACATGTACTCCCCCCTGATCAGAACGGAGGGTGCCCATAGTACAATTGGATACATTTTCAACCATAAGCAAAAACTGTTTGAAGCACAAAAACACTTCGGACTTTGCCTTCAGTGGATATACCCATGCATGCCTTGAGTAATCATCAATGAAAGTCATGAAGTACAAGTGTTTACTAAATGACGGAGTTTGCATAGGCCCACATACATCACTATGTACAAGTTGCAATTTGCGAGTGGCCTGCATAGAACCATCCTTTGGAAACGCAGAACGCTGCATTTTACCCAAAATATAGTCTTCACAAATACGTTTCAATGGTGCCTCAAGAGGGGGCAATGAAGCAACCATATCAAATTTCTGCAAACGCAGCAAACTAGCAAAGTTCAGATGACCAAAACGAGCATGCCATAGTTTTGCATCTGAAACTGCCTTTTCACCAAAAACTGCATTTGCTGAATCTTCCACACACTTGTTATAAGAATTGAGCCTATACAGCCCACGAAACAAGGTGCTAGATGTAATAATCGTATCACCAGAAGTCAAATCATGAACAGTACATCTGTCATCCACAAATTTGACTACAAGTCCAAGTCTAGCAAGCGCAGAGACAGACAATAGATTCTTCTTTATCCCTGGCACATACAAAGCATCTGAAAGTGTGAAAGCGCTGCCATTTGCAGCAGTAAGCATAATTTTCCCAACGCCCTTCACTGGGTAAGAAGCATTATTGTCACATGTGACAGTATTCCCAGCCTCAAGACAAGTGAATATATCACGATGCGAGGTAATGTGCTTTGTAGCACCACTGTCAAAATACCATACATCAAAGTCAACAGAAACTGCCAAACATGCATCATGTACAGATGGGTCAAACTGGCAATACATGCTAAACGCCCATTCTGTATCCTGCGCAACATTTACAGAATCTGCATTTGTAGAAGCATCCGCTATTGTGGCTGCATTTGACTCTTTCTTCTTTGCCTCTTTAGCCTTTAGCTTAGGGCAATTCTTAATGACATGATCAATTGCCTTACAATAGTTGCACCTGATCTTTTTCTTGCCTTTATCAAGAGCCTTCTCAAACCTATTGTTGCTACCTGTGGAAGGAGAAGAAGTTATAGACCTACTAATAGGAGAAGAAATAGTGGAAGGGGTTGCCTTACCACTTCTTCTCTGGGGCAGCAACAAATACCTGATCAACTGCATGCTGCCTAGCCCTGTTTTACTTGGACTGCGCTTCTTGTAAGAGCTTGTTGACTAAAGTATCATGCTTGACAACATCAGGTCTGTCCTCAGTAACAAGTCTCCACGTGGAAGCAAAAGTCTGATATGACTCAAGTAAAGCATCAAGAACAGTCTGCACAAGAGAATGATCAGGAATAATCTCACGTGCAGAAATCAACTATTCCTTGAGATCTTTAATCTCAGCAAGAAAAACATTCATGTCATCATCTTCCTGCATAATCTTCGATTCTAGCTCTTTACGCAGGTAAGAGATTTTTGCCTCGTTACGACCTGCATACAAACCAGCTAGAATATCCCAAGCTTGTTTTGCTGTTTTAGCTGAACGAATATGTGGAGTGATGTTACGTTTGACAGAAAGTGCATTCAAGGCATGAGCCTGCGCATCTTTACCTTCCCAACGAGCTTGTTCAGCAGTGGGTAAAACAACAGCAATAATAGAGCTACTAGAACTTGCAACATCCTCAACAGATTCTACATCCACAGAACCTGGACGTACATCCATACCCTGCACAATGTTCCACACTCCTTTTGCAACCAAAACATGCTGCATCATGTATGCCCAAAGTGGGTAGTTGCTGTCTCCATCCAATTTGTCATCAGCGGGACAACATGTGAAATACATCATTGCTGTTATCAGCCATGGCCACTGACTGAAACTGATGCAAAAGCTACCTGTAATGAAGCAAAGACTGAACAGAAAACAACTCGTGCTATGTAGCAAGGTCCACAATAGAATACGTGTGCCTGTTATGCAGAAAACTGCACTGTTGAAATTTCTGCACAGAATGATGAAAACACCTGTACAAAACTTGTAATGCAAAAACGGAGCCCGAAATGACCTCAGATGCACAGTATAGGACTTATAAGCGGTCATGAAAGCTCACCTCAATCGGAGAACGTGAGTCGGAGGGTGCTAGCAGTGTAGCCCTGGGAGCTGATGCCTGCTCTGATACCAATTGTTGGAATTAGGGTTGTAGGAAAGCACACAAAGCTTGGAGAAGAAGAAGCAAGAATGCACACAACACACAGTGTATTAGATTGTGTCAATGTACAAAGATAAGTTAGTCCTAGAATGATCGTATTTACAAGTCGAGGAAAAAAACCTCCTAAAGAGGAAAAAAGTACCCCGACGGTCCTAAGTGTGTTCACACACATCACTGCCTATATATATGGTAACAGTGCTTAGGGTCATTTACTTGTGGGATTAGGGAACATGGGCCTTGAGACTATAAAAGGCATGTGCTCTAGGACTATCGTAACCTTTTGATACCTTTTGAACCTTTAACCTTTGGATACATACCTTTTCAGCCATTCCTTAGTATTAATTGCTCAAGCTTTCCCTAATCCAAGCTAATTAGGCTAATTCACGACTAACCTAGATGTTACTTTCTTTCATTGGTATCTGAGCTCTAGGCTTAGATCTTAATGCTTTGATTAGGAGATTAATAATTTTTGGATTACTCTTAACTTAGTTTTTGAAAATGCATTTTCTTGATCATGATTAGTGTTAATAATTTTCTTGATCATGATTAGTGGTGTTAATCATTTTTAGAATTGAGCTTTACACAGTTTTCAGATTTGCTATTCTCTAGTCTTGAGAAGATTAGCAATCAAACTTGTGATAGTCATTTTTAAATTTGTATTAATCACTGTTTTTTCAGAACCTTGATCCACTTCACTGTTTGATTTCTTGAAGTTCGTGATCTTCTTGATCTTGATTTCTTGATTTTCAAAATTAGGGTTTGTAGAGAATTCTAGTAACAAATATTTAGTGATTTTCTTGCATTATCTTGCTTAGAGAGCGTATAGTTTCAAATATCAATCCTTAAAGCCCTTATTTCTTCAAGATCAAACCCTAGATTGTTAAATCTTGGAGTTCTTGGAGACGCATTGCAAGAAAAGGACTGATGTGTAGAAAATCAAGGTTGCTGTGTAGAGTTTTTAGATTATTGTGAAGAATATTCAGATTGCTGTGCAGAGTTCTCAGATTACTGTTGTAGAGTTGCAAAGTGCTGTGCAGAGAGTATTTATTGTAATTCTGAACAGATTTTAGTGCATTTCAAGATTAATGAAGTTTTCAATAAATCTTGGAGGAGTAAGTGCACAAACTTTAACTTCATTTCATGTTTCTTGAATATTGTGCAACTATGGCTTGCTCAACAAGCAACAAATTGACAGACAGTAATACTTGGTGAAAGATTAAGTGAATCTTGACAACTTTTGACAAAGATTATATAACAATTGCAATGAAATTGTGAAAGCTTCAAGAGCTATAAATTACAGAGAACAACAATGAAACGATGCAGCTCTTGAGAAAGAAAATGTGTAGAAACTGTTAAATCTTTTCAGATTTGTGCAAAAGCAAGGTCTTATCATAGATTAGTGTTAATCTTTCAAAGACTAATGTTAAACACACTTCTACAACAAATATTGATCAAGCTATACTAATTTTGATGAAAGGAGGACAAGATTATCAAGCAAAACAATTTCATGGGTTACCATTCTCACAATCCAAAAAACTACAATTAGTTCTTTCATGCCTCCCTTTACTACTATTGATTTTCCCTAATATATTTTCTTGAGTGTAGGGTCTAACATCAATATAAAGTTTCTCTCATTCATTATGCGTAATGCCTCTTTTTGTGGTATAGGAAGTGTTAGCACATATCCCATATGTTGTCATACGCCTAATGTAGCAAGCAAGCTGATGCCATGAGCCCCATGAATAGATAGTCCCACAAAACGTCATAAGAGTGACCTATGAATGAGTTGGCATGTGGAAATCTATGTAATGAAAAGACCTCGCCCACACCATTAGAAATTGTAGATGGTGCAATCAAATAGCAAGAACCAAAAAAGCTAAAAACCTCTCTGTGAGTCAGCAATGACTCTCCCAGCCACCCTCCATAGCGTCTACGATCATATGCCTATATGAGAGGCTATTGGCAATCGGGCAAGGAATGATTTCCATCTTTCTCAGATTGAGGAACAAGAGGCAAAGGATGAGACTATGTCTCCATTTATAAACCACTTGATCATGTCGCATGTAAGGAAGCATAGATGGATCAATCCCATGCCCCTAATCCTCGTCATCAACAAAGATCACACCTACATGCAGGTTTCTAATAACTTTCCTATCATGATCATGTAAAACTTGAATGTATAATGCACAATAAATAAGAAGCATCACTTACCATAAGTTGATCCTGTCACTTTAGTGCTCGTATATCACGACATATTCCATACTCGAGCTCATGGGCATGACATGGTCGTCGCATCGATGAGTGCCTTGAAAATTCACACACCAACATGGATCTCATCATGTGCATGGGACATGCACCTAGAGGAATTGATGGATGGATCAACCGAGAGATACGAGATATGTGATTTTCATTGAGGAAGACTGGGTTTTGAAAAAGGGTTTTTCAAGAGATATGGGGTTAGGAATTGCTCAATTCCCATCCCGTGATTTGTTGTGGTAGGGGAGAACACAAGGAGACCTGAGTCTCAGTGAATTCATATAGAAGGCTAGCGGTAAATGACACAATCACTTACCAAGACCGCAAATACATATGGTTAACCTCCTCAAAAAGATATCTCCTTTAGTCAAGAATGTTTGCAAGACACAATTTTAGCTTTTCAAGGGGAAGGGAAGTGTGGCTCTGTGTTCCAATGAAGACTCCTTACATAGATGTTAAGTTTGTTGTTTTACCCTTTCGCACTCCTGTTTCTTTCAATAATGTCTCTTTTTGTTTTTTTGTTTTGAATTTTTTTTGTTATTTTCTATTTGTTTTATGGTTTTTTGTTGTTCTCTATGTGGGCGTTTGTGTGTTTTGCATGAAGTGAACTAATCTAAATGCATGTGTAGGTGTGTTTCCTTTGGGGTAGGGTACTATGCCACACAATTATCATTACAACACTGAATTATGCTTTACAAAATCAAGAATCACAACGTGAAAACATCAAGAATCACATATTTCTCTAATTCAATAAATCAACGTTAAAGCACAAAGTAACTAAAAATAATGATGATGAACTAAAGATAAATGAATGACTACTCGAGTAGCATGCAACTCCTCCAACAAGGAAGTGTGATTGTGTATGGTGGGTGTGTGTGGATGCAAGGTAAGAAAAAGAGGAAAGCAGAGAGAAAAAGAAAAAAAACAAGAATATATACAAAGGTGGAGTGGCCTAAAGCTAGTTCACAACCTGAGTGGTCTCAAATTAAGTGTAATCTAGATCATTGTGTCACAAGATCATATGTAGTTCAATCAATGGGTTCAAGAGTGGATGTGTGTGAATCTCAAGTGAGTGCTATGAAGGTAGATATGTTTTTATGAAGAACCTGTGAATGCATTGTGAAAGTGCATGTGTTTGTGAATGAGCTATGCAATTAGCTAACTCCGTGAAGGTTCACGCCCATGAGGCTCATGCTAGTTAAAAGTTCACACCCTCGAGATTCATGCCCCTGACGCTCATGCTTGTCTCAAGAGCCACACTAAGGATGGTGAGAGGTGTAGGCCCAACCCCACTTCTTGTAACACTTGCCAAGTAGAAATATGAGGAAATCAACACAAGGAATCACTATGGGTCTTGGAGAATGAGGATTACACCTCGGTGGAAACATTGAGGGGTGTTCACTTAAAAATATGTAAATCTACTATGTGGGATCATTAGGAGGTTTTTTAAACAAATATTTTGAGAAACATTTATAGGTATCTACCTACATAAGGGGATTTCTATATTTTTAATACCCTTTAAATACACGCTATATTAAGGTCTTCCTAAAAGTACACCCCCGAGAAGGAGGAGATATGAGGCTCTAAAAGTCTAACTACCACCATGTAGCACCTTCTTTCGCTCCTTGTCTCTCTGCATCTCCCATGTATACTCTTTTGGGACTGGGTGAGCACACTACCTCCTTCATTGCTTTGTGCACGTGAGAGTGTGAGAGATCTCTTCTCCGTTGAGGGTCCCAAGCTCTACATAGACAACTCTTACCATGACAATGGGAGGTGGGTGTTCTCAAGTAATAACTAGCATCAACGTGGTTTCCTCTTCTCCAATATAGCGGGTGAGGATATAAGATCCGTGGCGCTAAGAGAAATGTAAGTGAAATTATCTTGGTTAGTCTTAAGCTAGTGAGTGTGTGTATTTGGGCTTTCCATTTGTGTCACTTTCGGGGAGATACCTAGATGCCAAAAAAGTGGAGGATGGGTTAAAAAATTATCCTCTTGTGTTGCTTAAAACCTTAAAACATGGTGGAGAGCTATCATTTATCCTTTTCTCTTTAATTTTTTCATGTATATATCATTATCCAAGCTGCCTGCGATTGAAAGACACACATAAGAGTCTAAGTCAAGTCAATTGTGTGAGACGAGCAAGCATAGGCGTCAAACATTACTTTTCTAGAGGAGAGATTTATTAAAAATCTCTCAACTTTTTACACCACTCATGCACTATACACTAACACATACACGCGATGCACTATAGTTAGAACCTCTCCATTGAAAATCTTTCCTTGCATTCAACTCTTACGTACACCGCACACATACTTTTTTATTTCATGATGCATATAAGAAAGTAGGTTCTTACATCATTTAAGAAAATGCATTAACCACCCTTACTTGTTTCAATCTAGGTGGTATTAAGAACTCTGTCTGCATACATGAGCCTACATATAGCTATGTATGCTCTATTTATTCATACATAGAGCTCTGTATGCTCTATGTATGCATTCATAGGGCATACGTAGAGCTATGTATGATCCATTCATGCATACATATAGCATGTATAGATCTATGCATACATACATAGAGAATACATAGTTCTATGTCTGCATACATATAGCATATAAAGGTTCATGGTGCATGCACAACTTTACGTATCCAATAAATAGAACATACAAAGCTCTATATATATGCATAAATGGATCATGCATAGCTCTATGTATGCATAAATAGAGCATACATAGTGCATGTGTAGCATGTATGGAGCATAAACAGAGCATAGAGCATACATAGAGCTATGTATGTTCTATCTATTGGACATATGGCTAGATGGTAGAAAAGTGGTAATAAGTTCTTATCTATTTATATGGCCCTTATGTTCATGCATCGATAGAGTGCAATCAACTTACATTGAGATATTACATGATGTGAAGAGAGAAGGAGTAGATATCCCTTCTAATTGGATCATTAATCCATAATGGATTGAATCATCAATATACATAAACTAAAAGCATAGGAAAAAAACCATTAATTTGGCCTCAAGCATAGCTTAATCTTGGGTTAAGGAAAAGCTTTATGAAAATCTTGATTTGGATTGAGAATGGGTCATGAGTATGACCATTTCTTGAGTGAGAGAGAGAAATTACATAAAAACCATTAGAATTTAAACATAAATGGAAATTAACTTCAATAGCATTTATTAAATTATGTAACTCTTCACTAACATTCATCAATTCACTTCAATAGCATTCAAAAAACCATACCAATTAAGCTTCTCAAGCTTGAGAGGGGTTGAGAAGAGAGAAACATTGAGAATTTATAGAAAAGATCAATATTCACTAATTATCTTACAAATTGCTTGATTCTTTGTTCACGGTAGAGGCCCCCAACTAATCAATTGGTTAAGTATGTTGATGGCACCAATGGGGATTGAAGAAAGAGGGAAGCTCCAAAAACTAGTGAATTATTAATGAATTCATAGTTCTTGGCTTAGGTGGAGTAGAGTAACGATGCATAAACACTATATATTTTTCAACAAGGGGGAGGCTTCTATTTATAGGAAAAATTGAGCTCCTAACCAAACAAACTAATTCTAGAATTTTCTAAATCAGTTTGGTCAATATTTGACCATTTTTAGGTCAGTTAAGCTAACTTTTTGGAACTAGACTTGAATGAGGAGAGAGGAGAGATGAAATATCTCAATTTTTATGAGTTTAAAACTCATTCAAGCATGTGAAATATGCACCTCCTTTAAAGAACTCCCCTTCCTTACATATGTGTCATAATGGAATCATTTTAATATTGCTCATAGTTTTTTACTAATAAATCTTGTACATTTTCAACTCTTCATCTTATGTGAAATATGCACCTCCTTTAAAGAACTCCCCTTCCTTACATATGTGTCATAATGGAATCATTTTAATATTGCTCATAGTTTTTTTACTAATAAACCTTGTACATTTTCAACTCTTCATCTTATGTGAAATATGCACCTCCTTTAAAGAACTCCCCTTCCTTACATATGTGTCATAATGGAATCATTTTAATATTGCTCATAGTTTTTTACTAATAAACCTTGTACATTTTCAACTCTTCATCTTATGTGAGCATTTACTCATTTTTTGGATACCCAAAATATCTCATATTTTTAATATTGCTCATAGTTTTTTACTAATAAACCTTGTACATTTTCAACTCTTCATCTTATGTGAGCATTTACTCATTTTTGGGTATCTTCTTTTACAAATTGGATTTATCCCCTCCCTACACATGGATTGACACTATTGGCCCATAGGAACCTTAATTGGACCATAATCTAAAAATTTCTGAAAATCTAGACCCTTAGGCTAAGGTCCTTTATACCCATTTCCAATTAATTCCAATTGCACATTGGAAAGTTCTTTTTGAATTTGTGTTTCAGGGGAACTTATTTTAATAAGATGAAGAAATTTTCTATCCAAAAATATTAAAAATCTGAGTATTCTCTCTCTAGAATATTTTCTCTCTCTAGGTTAAAACAGTTAGAAACAAGGTCTTTATATTTCTGAAGAGGGATTGATTACAGGGAAAGATACTAGACATCAAAAGGGTGTTGGGGGAGGAATCTTACATTCTACCCCACTTAAGAAACGCGAGATGTTCTCATCTCGCAACTTGGGATAATTTTGCAAGATGCACGAATAAAGATTAACCACCAAGAAAAGTCTCAAGAGAGTAAGATTCAAGACAAGAACAAGATTTAAACTTTATTCATTCTTGGAACATATACAGTAAAGATAGAAGAACTCTTTACACTTCCATAAGACCGTCCATCATATGATCACAAAAGCAGCACTCACAAGCTGCGCATGTATAAGATAACTCATCTATGGGAATAATTTTGTTGGTTATTGCCGCACCTATCTCAGTGGTATGAGGTGATCTAACAAAAGGACCTCTGAGAGGTAAGCCAAAAACGGGGTAAAGGCATATCTTCTCATGAGGAAGAAAACACGCCAGTAAGAAGACCCGCTCAGAAAACCCAAGATGTCTTGATCTCATGATGCAGTAGTATCGGGGACCCAAACCTAAGGCTTCAATAACCATGGCCAGGTGGACATTGTTACGAAAGTGCTGCTGACCCCAGGGTGTTACCCTAGTTATGTCTTGATAGGTCCGCCATTTGGTCTGCACTACAGAAGTTCCTAGGTGAGGAAAAAGTGAGCGCTCATACTGTTCTATAAAGTCTTTCTTCACAGACTCTCTTGCATCTTGAAGATGAGAAATCATCATGGATAAAACTAATTCCTGTTGCCAAGCCATGAAGGAGATTAAGAAAGAAGGAGATTGATGGGAGTAAGATTACTGTGAGCGACAAGTAAAAGTTACGACTTATATAAAGAAAGGAGCTAGCGTAACCTAGAAGCCAACAGTAACTTGCCACTGAAGTTTTACCGTCTTTCCATGATTTGGGTTTGGCACATTTTTTCTATAGAAGGCATTAAGAATTTTGAGATGAGGAGATAAAAGAAGCTTGTAGGCTAAGTCACCTACTTTCTTTGAATTCAGATAAGGCTCACAATATCTGGGGGATAACTTCTTAAACTCCCCAATAGATAAAGAACTTCTTTTGGGCCGTACTCGAATGAAGACCAAAACCTTGGTATCCAAAACACCGATTTTTACTTCTGAACTCATTGTTCTGAATCCTTAAAACAGGTGGAACTCCTGAGAAGTATTCTAGGGAAAGGGTCTTCCTTTTTTAAACAGAAAGGGTCTTCCTTTTTTAAACAGAAGCTTTCTTTTATTTTAGAGAGGGAATAATTATAAGATCAAAAAGGGAGATTCTTACTCCTGTATACCTCGAAGGTTGGAGAGGAATCTTACATTCTACCCCACTTAAAAAAGTGTGAGATGTCCTCATCTCGCAAGGTAGAGGATAACTCTTTTTCTTAAGATTTAATTTTATTCTGGGGTTCCTTATATTCTGGTCAACCCTTTGTTATTTTGGCTAGAATTTTGTAAAAGGAAAATGGTCATTATTATCATTGTCTACAACTTTGTCATTGTCATTTATATTTTTGGCCACTGTCACATTGCATTCAAAAATCAAATATATTTTAGTGTATTTGAAATAAGTGTTACATACGATGTCATGATTTGATTAGATTTTATAGTGTGTATATTAGATGGTGGAAGGAAAAATTCAATACAAGTTATGCTTTGAATAAGGCTATGGCATGCTTTGTTGTCACTTCTCTTATTACTTTGGTGGCACTTATTCATTTGTGTTGTGTATTTACACTTGCATGATTCCACATGGATCCAATGTTGAAGATTATGATATTACGGAAGATGTGCCCATATACCACGAGGGTCACTCTTGATTGTTGGTAGAGTGTATGAGAATTATATGAACCCAAGGACCTAGTACTTTTCAAAGGTTGAGAGATCAATATGTCTCTCAGATAAAGAAACCTCACAACAATGAGCAACATAATGATGATTGCATGAATGCATTTCTTGACACGAGGATGATCCTCATCAAAAATTTCTTTGAGATGAATCATTCAAAAACATCTATGAGGGTTCCTCTTTCACACGATTAAGTGTGACCTTGTTCTCGTGAACCTCCAATCTCACTACTCCTAGAGCAATGCATTAGTTTTAGCATTACTCACACGAAAGTGAAATGCATTTGGATTTTCTCAACGTCATGATATGATATGTTCTTTGATGCAAGAGATGGATTTGAGTTGGCCAATTACTCGATGATCCATAGGCGTTGTTGTAACCTCTTCCAACATTGTTCAATCCCATTCTAGAGATTGATTAAATCGTCCTTGACTTGAATAAAAATAATGACCTCTTGCTGCAAATGCTTGTTCACCTCTTTTTTGATCTTGCATCTCTCCTCTAGATTTATTAAATAATCCTTGACCTTAGTAAAAACCATGGCCTCTTGCAGCAAATGCTTGTTTACCTCTATTTTGATCCTTCATCTATCCTCTCTTGATTTTCTCTTGAAGTAGCATATTTGAAATTATCTCAAAGGTTGGTGGAGTGTCTCTAGTCATAATAGTTGTAACCAACTTCCCATACTGCTTTCCTAAACCATTCAAAGCTATTTGAACCAACCTTTCATTATCCACTAATTCTCCAACTTCACAGAGCTCATGTATAATGCTTTTGAGCCTTACCAAGTAGTTTGGACCACTTTTGAAATGATTTCTCTTTGATGTGTTAAGCTTGTTCGCATGTTTCAATATAGCTATTTTTTTCTCTTACATGAGTATGCATGTTATCCTTTGCATTGAAGTGAATCGTATACTTATCCATTTATTATCTTTCTTGCCAAGATTCTTCCTCACAATAGGATCACATTTGGGTCTATGGGGCCAGTAACTATACAAGTAGCCTCTTCAAACCAAAAATAATTTCAATCTTAAATCTCCATGGTAGCATAGTTGTTATAATCAAGATTTCTCTTTTCATTGATGAAAAACATGTTGTCAAGGCCATCCAATGCTTTGAGATAGAATAAAAGTGAATGAAATAGGTGTACCTTAGAAGTATATAGCTCTTGCTTGTTGTAGACAATGAAAAGTGCTTCTCTAGAAAATATTCCATGATAGAAGAACTCCTTAGCTTGAGTAAGTCTTGAAGTAAATAGATGTGAAGCTGAACTGAGTAGATCTAATAAGTAGTAAATAGAATTGAACTAAACTCAGTAGATCTAATGTAATAGATTCTAGACAATGCTAACCTTGCAAAATAATATGCTAGGCTATGCTAGGCTTACTAGGAAATATGCTATTTGCTATTAGGCCCTAATACCATGTCAAAAGAATTGAGATTGTGCTCAAGAGTGAGCTTAGGTGTGCAAGAGAGAAATAAGGGTTAGGGTTATAAGAATGTTTTGTACCAGAGATCTACTCATTTTCTAACACATTCCACATGGGACGAGCACTTTGAATGCTTACAAAAAGTATTAATCAAATACAAAGAGTACAGGATCTCCTTCAATCCTCTCAAATGTCAATTCCAAGTTTAGCATGGAGTGATATTGGGAGATAAGAATGACATATCTATAGTTCAAAGTAAGATCTGAGTGATTGAAGAACTACCAACTCCCACAAACTTCAAGGGAGTGCAACGCCGCTTAATGGGCCACATGGGGTACTATCGACAATTTAGTATCTTTTATGCTGAGGTAGCATGTCTACTATCCAAATTCTTCATAATATTTGAGTGGAAAAATGAGTGTCAATAAGACTTTGAGGGGTTGAAATAAGCATTGGTCAATGCACCATATTCATGTAGATGCTTCAAAGTTTTCCACAAGATGTTCTTTGGCATAACCAGTTAGCATAAGCTAGACCTCCTAGTCAACTTTGCAAGTAGGATTCTTTAACAAGGTAGAGATCAACTACGCTATGATAAAGCATGAGAGGATAAGTGATGGTCTATGATAGGGGTTCACTTTCCATATAAAAGGGGATGTCAGCTAGGTTCACAAAACTCATAAAAACCCCCTATTTAGGTTTCTCTCAAGAATAAATTATACCCCCTTTTAAGCTTATGAGTCTTGCTTATGAAACTTAAGTACCCCATATTTAAGGTGTTAAAATCAAACAATAACTATTAATGCAGTAGTACATGAGGTAACATGCAACCCATATGGGTGTATACTACACTACAAGAGATGGGGAGCATAGCCGCATGAGGACCTTGGGGGCAGGAGCGGAGGGTGTGCATAGTTTCAGTGTGCATATCTATGCACATGGCTATATCCTCATGCATATGTATAGCTATATCCTCATGCATATGTATAGCCCCATATTGGGAAAAAAATCTAGACATTCTAGAAAAAGGTTGAGAGCTCAAAATATCCCAATATCACAAAAGAAGAAGTACAAAATGTAATGTAATACAATCAATTATGGACTAAAGCAAGACTAGCAAATTAAGAAATTGATTAATGAATAAAGGTGAGATCAACCTAAAATTTGTTGCATCTACCATAAAATTCGTACATGCTCTCAAGATCCATATGTTCCGTTGGAAGATCAACAAAAAAATCTATCCCATTGCTAATGGACTCAACATCATTATGCTCAGATTCAATTCCTTCCTCATTATCTTGGATAGTGACACCTTCATCTTGATTAGTTGGTGGTATCTCGCGTTCTTCATCTTGTACTGGACTTCTTGTAAAGGTGAGGGATTATGAGAAGAGCTCGAGAAGGGCTTGTGAAGGGAGAAGAGCTTGATAAGGGCAAGGGAGGACAAGGGATAGTAGGGTAAGGTACATGCCATAGCTACAAAGTATTGACCTTTAAACTTATGCACAAAGTAGAAGATGAAGTAGAAGATGAGTGGAGAAAGAGAAAGTAGGTTGGGCAACATGCACGAGAAAGGTATCCGATTCTATTTTCCCAGTACGTAGCTATCATTCCACATGCTCCCCACTATTAATACCAAAGGCACCTCCTCTTTTACAAGAGAAGTATAGTGAGAAGATTGAGGGCTCCCCCTCCACTATAACCACCTACTCAGAGATAACCACTCCTAACTTGACATAAGCAGCATTCTAGATGGCATATAATAATGCCTCATATCTCTATGCATAAACCATAGTGTATGCAAAGGCTCTTGACCTAAACCATAGCATATGCATAGTCTAAACCATATGCTATGCATAGCCTATGCATATCCTATGCATACACTATGCATACCTTTTGCATAGCCTATATGTACACTATGCATAGGGTATGCATAGCATAGGCTATTCATAGGATATGCATAGCATAGGTATAGCATAGGATATACATAGGCTATGCATAGGGTATGTAAAGCATAGACTATGCATAGCTTCTGTATATGCTATGCATAATGTATAGCATAGACTATGCATAGGGTATGTATAGCATAGACTATGCATAGCTTCTGCATATGCTATGCATAACGTATGCATAGCCTATGCATAGGCTATGCATAGGGGCCATAGACTCTTGACCTAAACTTAATCCTCGACACCCAAGGGTGCAAAAACACAAATAGAAGAAGCACAAAAAAAGAGGGCTTACCTCTACTAGAGCCGAATCCATATGAACTGCTACGTGGCCAGAACCCTTAGTGGTTTTTCACTTGAATAGACATAAAAAATTATCATAATAAATCAAAACATTAGTTCATAAGTTCATAAGCACTATGCATAAGCCCTATGCATAATCCCTATGAATAGGCTATGCATAGGCCTTATGCATAGATATAGCCTATGCATAACATATGCATAGCATCTACATAGTGTATGCATAGCCTATGCATAATCCCTATTGCATAAGGCCTATGCATAGCCCTATGCATAAGGCTATGAATAAGGCCAATGTCTAACCTTATTGTTGCAAAATAGCTATGCATAAGGCTATGTATAATCCGTATGCATAAGTCTATGCATAAGCCCTATGCATAAGGCTATGTATAATCCGTATGCATAAGTCTATGCATAAGGTTATGTATAATCCGTATGCATAAGTCTATGCATAAGCCCTATTGCATAAGGCTTATGCATAGCCCTATTTCATAAGGCTTATGCATAGCCCTATTTCATAAGGCCTATTACATAAGCCCTATGCATAAGGCTATGCATAAGTCCCATTGCATAAGGCCCATTGCATAAGGCCTATGCATAGACTTATTGTTGCAATAGCTATGCATAGTCCTATGCATAGGGCTATGCATATCCCTATTGCAATAGCCTATGCATAAGCCCTATGCATAAGGGTATGCATAAACGTACGCGTAGGGATTATGCATAAGTCCTATTGCAATAGGCCTATGCATAAGGATATACATAAATCCTATTGCCTATTGACCTACCCCTAATCCCCGGCACCCAAGGGTGCAAAAACACAAACACTACTACATGATAGCCTAATACCGGCGCTTATACCGACGTCATTAAACGGGGTCTAAAAAAGCCCCATCATCGATATAAACCCGGGTGTCTACGCCGGAACCACGACATCGGTATTTGCATCGGGCGCACATACCGGCGCGCATATCGACGCTCATACTAGCATGCATACCGGTGCTCATATCGACGCATATATCAGCGCTTATACCGGTGGATATACCGGTGCATATACTGGCATGCATACCAGTGCATATACCGACGCGTATACCAGCACGCATACCGAAAGATATACCGACGACCATAGCAGTAATTTTTTTTGGACAGAATGGTGTTGCCAGGCTGCCTGCAGTCAACATGACTCAACAGCAGTAAAAAGACAGCACCATTCTGACAAAATAGAGCACAAAAGACAATCGTGCTCGTTTTTTTATTTTTCAGATAAACAAGAAACATTACTCATGAATATTTTGATCATATACTAATAGTTTAGAGGACTTACATTATGGTAATGCCTCCCAATTGATGGTCTCTCCTTCTGCCTCAAGCGTACTTCTCTTCTAGCCTTCTAATATGTGAGATCCCTGTTCCCACCGGGCAACGGATTCAGGATACTAGCAGCGGAAGTAGCACTTCTCGCGCGGGACAGGGGTCCCACATTCGGGGCCTCACCCACGGATATCCGGATAAGAGACTAATCCGTCCGTCGGTTGTTCCAAAACCGAACCCAAAAAAACTTCCTTTACCGGAAAGCACGGGCGATTCCACCAGGAAAACTTTTTACTCTAACGTAGTCAAGAACATTTCTGATCAAGCTGATCTAATTGCATCTTCAAGATACTTGATCAGATCAAGGAAGAAACTTGCACTTGGATCATTGAAACGCTTTTTTTCCCATTCAAGAGGCACAGCCGTTGATTCCTATCCATACAACAATTATTGTCCGGGATTTACTTTATCTATCGTAATAACAAAAGTTGAGTCTCGATTTACGGATCCATTAGTCCAGCCTAACCCCATCCGATCCCATGGGTTAACCAACCGCCCAGCCACTGTAGTGATGGGATCCAATTAAGAATTTGGTTAGGTTTTGTCCTGGGTACCAAGGAAAAGAGTTCCAAGGCCCCCTAGCAGGAAGTTCATGCAAAATAAAACTGGTCACACCACTTACACACCCAATATGAGATTACCTTTTCATAGATTCAACTAGTATTAAAACAATCCTTTAATAAAACCATAGTATCACTGATCACCATCTTCCAAATTATCCGATTGATTCAATTTCCCATCATTCCTTCATCAGATCATAGTTCCTAGCCCATAATACTCGGCAATATAATCACTTATCAAGATGGACTCTCGTTGAAGACAGCAAGATCAACCAACAGATCCATATAAAGAGCCATGGACTCATCCATTGAAGACCAGCAAGGTCAATCAACCAGATCCATGCCCGGTTTCAGAAAACAACTCTTACTCCTTGTTCCAATATCTTCCTCGACGCACGCGTGGGTATTCTAGGTGACCCAGAGCCCGAGCATCGTATGGTCAGCACCCTCTAGGATCCTTCGCAGGTGACCTAGCGCTTCACTCATAGGCCGCTTCCTTGGTCCCTCATCCACCATACCGGAAGCTCACCATTTTAATCGAACCGAGGCTGGGGGGTCAAGACCTCGGCCGACTTTGCTACGCGAGACGTCCTCCATTGACTCTCCGTCAGCAGTTGCAACTTTATCAGTTAGGTCTCCATCACAAGACGGTCAAAATGCTTCCCCAACATTCTTGACATAAAACAGCCATTTACAAACAGCATTTACAAACAGTTTACAAATACAGTTTCTATATTAACTCTCATTTTTCCACATTATCCCTCATTAATCCACATTACTTATTCCACATTCCATTTATATGTGTACTCATCCAATCACCTCATTTTTCATCTCTTCACTTCAGATTCCTTCACATCACATATCATATATTCACATCCATATCCACATCCATACATCCACATCCACATCCACATTCACATCCATACATCCACATCCATACATCCACATCTACATGCTTATCTCCATTTTCACATCCTCATTTATACATCCACATCCCATATCCACATTCATACATACACATCCATATCCACATCCACATGCATACATCCATTATCACGTCCTCATTCATACATCCACATCCACATACATACATACGTCCACATCCACATTCCCATTCACATCTATACATCCATATCTACATGCACATTCACATCCATACATCCATATCTATATCCTCATTCACATCCATATATCCACATTCATGCATCCACATCTACATGCATACATCCATACATACACATCCACATTTACAACCATGCATCCACATCCACATCCTCATTCACATCCATACATCCACATTCATGCATCCACATCTACATGCATACATCCATACATACCCATCCACATTCACATCCATATTCTCACCCTATCACAACCCATATACATCTTATCCCATCACATACACTTCTTACTCATCCCATATACATCCTATCACTTCTTAACTCATCTTATCACATCCTAACTCATCTCATATGCATCTTATCATATCTTATCACTTCCCATATCTTTTATGCATACTTCTATGCATGAAATTCAATTATGCTAAAAGTAACACTTTTATAATAAAATAATCATCTCTTATGCATACCTCTATGCATGAAATTCAATTATGCTAAAAGTAACACTTTTATAATAAAATATTCATCTCTTATGCATACCTCTATGCATGAAATTCAATTATGCTAAAAGTAACACTTTTATAATAAAATATTCATCTCTTATGCATACCTCTATGCATGAAATTCAATTATGCTAAAAGTAACACTTTTATAATAAAATATTCATCTCTTATGCATACCTCTATGCATGAATTTCAATTATGCTAAAAGTAACACTTTTATAATAAAATATTCATCTCTTATGCATACCTCTATGCATGAATTTCAATTATGCTAAAAGTAACACTTTTATAATAAAATATTCATCTCTTATGCATACCTCTATGCATGAATTTCAATTAAGCTAAAAGTAACTCTTTTATAATAAAATATTCATCTCTTATGCATACCTCTATGCATGAAATTCAATTATGCATAATATAAAAATCAATTTCTCTAGGATTACAATGAATATCTTTCAATTAATCTAGGATGATAATTCCTAGAATATGGTAGGAAGTCCTCTTTTTATGCTTTGAATGAAATTATTTTATGAGTAATTTTTATAAAATTTTTGCCATAGCTCCGCTGCTATGATGACTGATAAATCTCAATTTTTCTAAGGGATAAAGCTTATCTTTAAGGAAATCATTAGAATGATCCCTAATTGGATCATTAATCCCTAATTGATTGAATCATCAATATTCATGAAATACATAAACTAAAAGCATAGAAAAAAGCCATTAATTTGACCTCAAGTATAGATTAATCTTGGATTAAGTAAAAGCTTTATGAAAAGCTTCATTTGGATTGAGAATGGATCATGAGTATGACCATTTCTTGAGTGAGAGAGAGAAATTACATAAAAACCATTTGAATGAAGCATAAATGGAAATTTATGTAATTCTTAACTATCATTAATCAATTAACTTCAATAGCATTCATCAATTTATGTAACTCTTTACTACCATTCATCAATTAACTTCAATAGCAATCAAAAACCATTCCAAATAAGCTTCTCAAGCTTGAGAGGGGTTGAGAAGAGAGAAGCATTGAGAAATTATAGAAAAGATCAAAATTCACCATTTACCTTACAAATTGCTTGATTCTTTGTTCACGGTAGAGGCTCCCAACCAATCAATTGGTTAAGTATGTTGATGGAGCCACCAATGGGGATTGAAGAAAGAGGGAAGTTCCAATTTCTTCAATTTGGAGAGAATTTTAGAGAATAGTAGAAACTAGCATTATTTTAGCATAACTCTAGTATAGTAAAATTCTTCTATTTTTTTCAAAGGACTCATGTTCTATTTATAGGAGAGTGAAGCTCTAACCAAAGCTAACTGAATTCTAGAATTTTCCAAATTCAGTTTGGTTGAATTTGGACTAGATTTGGACCTAGTTTGGTTACTTTTTGATTCGGTTTGGTTCCATTTTGATTTAGTTTGGTTCAAGAGAGAGGAGAGATAAAAATATCACATTATATTTGAGTTTAAAACTCATTCAAGCATGTGAAATATGCACCTCCTTTAAAGAATTCCCCTTCCTTACATATGTGTCAAAATTGAATCATTATACCCAAAATATCTAGTTTTTTACTAATAAACCTTGTACATTTTCAACTCTTCATCTTATGTGAGCATTTACTCATTTTTGGATACTCAATTTATCTCATTTTTTTGATATTACTCATAGTTTTTTACTAATAAACCTTGTACATATTCAACTCTTCATCTTATGTGAGCCTTTACTCATTTTTGGGTATCTTCTTTTACAAATTGGATTTATCTCCTCCCTACACATGGATTGATACTATTGGCCCATAGGAACCTTAATTGGACCATAATCCAAATTTTTTTGAAAATCTAGACCCTTAGGCTAAGGTCCTTTATACCCATTTCCAATAAATTCCAATTGCACATTGGAAAGTTCTTTTTGAATTTCTGTTTCAGGGAAACTTATTTTAATAAGATGAGATAATTTTCTATCTAAAAATATTAAAAATCTAAATATTCTCTCTCTAGAATATTTTCTCTCTCTAGGTTAAAACAGGCAAAACAAGATCTCTTATATTCCTGAAGAGGGATTTAATTACATGGGAAGATACTAGACATCAAAAAGGGGTTGGGGGAGGCATCTTACATTTTACCCCACTTAAAAAACGCGAGATGTCCTCATCTCGCAAGTGGAGTATGATCTCTTTCATCATCTTCTTCTTCTTCAATCACTTCTTTCAGCGTTACGCCTTGGAAGTGGACGGTCGATTTTTCCCTGGTATTCTGCTAGAGTATGGATGACTTGAGAACTATCGGTTAAGCCCGTGGTTTTCAATTGCAGTATAGATCTGCCCTTTTTTCCTCTTCTACTTTATCTGAAATTGTGACTGCTCTGGCTGCTGCAGTCTGAGGTGGAATTCTTTCTCTTTGGTTGTTCCTGTTCTGGAAAGGATTTCTGAGGTTACTCTAGACAGAGTCAGATGGTTGGGTTGGAGTTCTTCTGGGGTTATACCCTGGCTTGGGTGAGACGGACCTTGGTATGAAGGGGTTGGTCTCTGAATTCAGGGCCCTAGACTTCCCTGTCCCCTTGACATGGCAGGCGTTGGGCAGTCTTTTAACTGATGACCAAAACCTTGGCATCCAAAACACCGGTTCTCACTTCTAAGTTCATTGTTCTGAATCCTTAAAATAGGTGGGCCTCCTGAGACAGTATTATGGGGGAAGGGTCTTCCTTCACTTTGGAATCTTCCTGCATCCTGATTCTGAATCAGCCCTTGCTGCCTCTTTAGGGGTGGAAAGTTTGAAGTACTTCCTTGGGCTTGGAATCTTTTAAAGTTAGAGGGTGCAAGCTTTGGTGGGACCTTTATTACAAAGGCTTTGGCAAAATCCTTTGCCATTTTTACTGCTTCAGCCATGGACACTGGCTTGGCTTTTTTGACCAGTGTGTCCAAGGGTTCGTTCATTCCTCGAATGAACCTGGCCATGAGCTGTTCTTCATCTAGAGGTGGTGAGTATTTGAGTAGAAGAGCAAAGGCCTGGTGATATTCTTCAATGGTTTTGTTCTCCTGCTTTAGCTCTAAAAATTCGTTCATTTTGGTTTCCACCCAAAAATCCAGGGGGACAAAATCTCTTTCTCAAATAGGTTTTTAGGTCGTTCCAGGATTGAGTATTTCTGTTCAGACGGTTGGTGTCACAGTGGTTCCTCCATGCTACCCTGGCTATTTCCACTATTTTCAACTGGCCAAGAGCCATTTTGCTCAGCTCATTATAACCTATGACGTCAAAATACTCTTCCATGGCTTCCACCCATTTCTCCACAGTCTCACCCAGGTTCTCCCCTTCTCCTTTGAAGGGTCCTGGCTGAGTCCTATGAAGAGCCTTGCAAACGTCAGGGTCAAGTTCGTCATCTTCAGAGACAGGGTCTGGCTGCTGACGGCTACGGTTTCCTCGTCTCATGATTCTGTCAAAAATTTATATATTAGAGAGAGAATAGTTATAAGATTAGAAGGGAGGTTCTTATCTCTGAATACCTCAAAAGCTGGGGAGAAATCTTACATTCTATCCCACTAAAAAAAAGTGCGAGATGTCCTCATCTCGCAAGGTAGAGGACAACTCTTTTTCTTAAGATCCAATTTTATTCTGGGGTTCCTTATATTCTGGTCAACCCAACAGAATACTGGGATAAATATCCCTTTTATAGAACTCATCATTAAATAACAATTCATTCAGATCATATCATTCATATCTTTAACATGATAATGGTCCATTAGACCGAAAAATTTCCTTCTGAACATTCCTTCATGGGAATTTTTGTCAAGTAAGTTCTCAATTTGTCATCCCTTAACTTGAGAATAGTAGAAACTAGCATTATTTTAGCATAACTCTAGTATAGTAAAATTCTTCTATTTTTTTCAAAGGACTCATGTTCTATTTATAGGAGAGTGAAGCTCTAACCAAAGCTAACTGAATTCTAGAATTTTCCAAATTCAGTTTGGTTGAATTTGGACTAGATTTGGACCTAGTTTGGTTACTTTTTGATTCGGTTTGGTTCCATTTTGATTTGGTTTGGTTCAAGAGAGAGGAGAGATAAAAATATCACATTATATTTGAGTTTAAAACTCATTCAAGCATGTGAAATATGCACCTCCTTTAAAGAATTCCCCTTCCTTACATATGTGTCAAAATGGAATCATTATACCCAAAATATCTCATATTTTTAATATTGCTCATAGTTTTTTACTAATAAACCTTGTACATTTTCAACTCTTCATCTAATGTAAGCATTTACTCATTTTTGGATACTCAATTTATCTCATTTTTTTGATATTACTCATAGTTTTTTACTAATAAACCTTGTACATATTCAACTCTTCATCTTATGTGAGCCTTTACTCATTTTTGGGTATCTTCTTTTACAAATTGGATTTATCTCCTCCCTACACATGGATTGATGCTATTGGCCCATAGGAACCTTAATTGGACCATAATCCAAATTTTTTTGAAAATCTAGACCCTTAGGCTAAGGTCCTTTATACCCATTTCCAATAAATTCCAATTGCACATTGGAAAGTTCTTTTTGAATTTCTGTTTCAGGGAAACTTATTTTAATAAGATGAGATAATTTTCTATCTAAAAATATTAAAAATCTAAATATTCTCTCTCTAGAATATTTTCTCTCTCTAGGTTAAAACAGGCAAAACAAGATCTCTTATATTCCTGAAGAGGGATTTAATTACATGGGAAGATACTAGACATCAAAAAGGGGTTGGGGGAGGCATCTTACATAATAGTTTAGAGGACTTACATTATGGTAATGCCTCGCAATTGATGGTCTCTCCTTCTGCTTCAAGCATCTTAAATAAGGCCACAAGGCCATATTTGTGAGCGTACTTTTCTTCTCGCCTACTTGGTGGGCGATTCATGGCCAACTCCTACATAAAAGATTAACAATTACAACTTTTAGAGATCAACATTTAGCCCTCATACATACATTTAGATAAAGTTTGAAGTCTCATCCTTGCCACCTCTCTTTGTTGTTGAAACCTCTCTGGTGTCTGTGTGAGCTCCTGAGCTATGGCTTCCCACTCCCTATCATCTAGCCAAACAGGTTTCTCTTTCCCCTCTCTAAATGCATCTCTCGCCTCTGACCTACGATGCCCCATCAAAATGCGAGCTGTATATTGTATCCACTCATTAGAGACGACATTCATAGGGTCAGATGTGGCTGAAACTCTTGCTTTATCTTTGTATTTATGTAATTTTTCTTCTCCTTATCTTGCTGATCCCATAAAGTCATAACAGAGTTGTGAAACTGTATAGTGCACAATTGTCGAATTCGTGTCTTCATTGCCTTCCCTGCACTATTCATTATAGGTGTCCCATCCCTAATTGTGTATATCTTGTTGTTGTCATGGTCATGTGCAACCCAAGGAGTGGAAGGTGAACCCATGGGTGTGCTATCAACAGATGAGAGCGAAGGACGACGCTCATGTGGTGGTGGTGTCACAACATCTGTGGCACTACCACCACAACAACCTCCCCCTGAAGACCTACTACGTGAGCGACGTCTATGTGAAGAGGTGGTAGATCGAGCTGTAAGAGGAGTGGAATGCTGTGTGGTATGAAGTGTGGGAACTGCTTTCGTACCTACAGGTGTGGGAACTGCCGTCATGAAGCCAGATGGTGAGGCAGATGTCCCTGCTCCACCAGAACCCCAATAAGTTTGAGCCATGGCTCTCTGCTGTGGACAAGAAAAAACCATATAACTGCTCGGGACTCATGCCTTGAGGTGTAGGGTTAAATGAGAAATCAGGACTCTAGTTGAGCGGTGGTGAGTCATCACCCATGGCCTGTTGGACAAAAAACCATATGACAAACTTGTGCGAAATGAAAATTACATTGTAAACAATGAAAGAACCATATGACAAACATTAACAATGATAAACAACAATGGTAAACCATATCACTTTGCACCTGCACTAGTGATTATGATGGTAAACATTAACAATGGTAAACAATGAAAGGACCATATGACAAACATTAACTTCCCTAAACAACAATGGTAAACCATATCACTTTGCACCTTCAATGTCATAAAATCATTAGAAATATGTCATAACTATTTGCAGAATCATTAAGATACATCATTTTAAAAATCATTATCTATTCTATCATCCTCATTAAGATCAGTAGCCCCAAAGAGATCTATTTCTATGTACATTTCAGCATCCTCATCATTAAAAGTCCCTTGATGAAGGCTGTCCTCATCATCTATGTCTTCTTCCTCAATAGGTTTTCTAGCTTCATTGGTTTGCACCTCTTCATTTGGATCTTGCTCTAGTTGCTCCTCTTCATTTGGATCTTGCTCTAGTTGCTCCTCTTCATTTGCTTGCTCCTCTTCATTGTTGATATCGGCTTGTTCTTGTTGCTCCCCACCACCCTGTGAATCCACATCACCCTGTTGTAGCTCTAATTCTTCACAAATTTGCTTACTGCGGGGGCCGACTTGAACCACAAATAGCCAGCGTGGATCTTTTGGATCCGCTTTAAAGACAACTTGGTCACAATGCTCTGGGCACCTTGCTGATCGGTCCATACCTTTGTGGAGTCCACTTGGATGAGGCCACTCTTGTCTTTACGTACAGTTGCATGCGGCCCATTTGTGATTACCTTGAACCACTTCACATCAAAGATAAAAAACTCAAAACTTCTAAATCCAACCTTTAATATGTCTTGAATGGTTCCAAAGTAATCAAGCATTCCACTAATTGTGTTATCATCACTTGCACTTGCTCGACTTTCTTGAACAAATTGTGATGTGACACCATAATCAAAGGTTGCTCTTCTTTGGTCTATTCGTTCTACTCAAAAATGACGTCCATGTAACCAAAATGCCCCATATTTGTGATACTACAAATAGCACATAAAGATTGTTGATGGACAAATAATAACTGAGACATGTAGAGAAAAAAAAGAGAGACATGTAGAACTTAAACACTTACATGCCAATCGCATCATTTTGTAAGCTCCTCCTCCTCCTCTGTTATAGTTAAACCAGCACATTTGGCTTCTAAAATTGTAGCTTCTAGCCATGTACCTGTGGGAAACTCTGGAAGAGCTTGCAGACCTTCTGGATATGGGAGATTTCTTATATTGCGATTCCTTCTGAAACTTAAACGATCTTGTACTCGTCGCTCGCTGTCGCTTGAGAGCTTCATATGTCTCAATCCACTTCTCCATTACATGTGAGTTCAAGATGCAAAATTTGTTGATTTTTTCCCGCAAATTGTTATCCATCTTTCTCTTAATGCCTTGGCCTTGAGGTTCCTGACCATAGTCGAGGTATCTCTGGATCTGATGAACTTAAATATTCAGTGATGTAAACAAGGGACTCTTCTATCAACCACCCTTCTGACATACTTCCCTCTGGGCGAGCCATTTGGCGAGCAAATCCCTTTAATGTCTTCATAAACCTCTCCAAAAAGAACATCCATCTTGAATGGACTGTTCCAGCAACTACAACCTCATCTACAACATGAACTAGCAGATGCATCTGGATTGTTAATAAACTTGTAGGGAAAAATGTCTCTACCATGCAGAGTGCCTCTATGGAGTTTAAACGCGCTGTCTCCAAAATGTCTCTCTTTAGCTCTTTTGAAGAAGTCCAATGCACCAATGTGCTAATCTTATAGATAGTAGCTCTAATGTCTCCAGTGAGGCAATCCTTTATTGCTATGGGGAGCACAAATTGTAAAAACTTGTGCCAATCATGACTCTTGAGGCCACTAAGATCATCATCCTTTGTAAATGCACTTTTCAAGCAATGCATACAACCTGTAGGAGTCCGAAACTCTGAAATTGTCCTCTTCACTTGTTGTTCCTCCATCTTACCAAAAACCCATGGGGCTCTTGGAAGTAGCACCTTTCCATTGGGTCTAGTGCGATCCCACAACTCTTGCATGCAACCTATCTCTTCTAAGTCGTCCCTTTGGCCTTTAGTCTCCTTTTTTCCTATCATGGTCTTCCACAGAATGTCAGCTACATTCTTGAAAATATGCATCGGGTCAAGCAAATGGTTTATAAGAAGATCACCCCAATAGGGGAGTTGGTGAAAGATAGAGAGCCTCTTCATCCTAGGACATGCCAAGTTGCCACATTCCTCCCATTTGAGCTTCCAATCGCTTGCCTTCAGTGCACTTGGAGGAGGTCTTCCTAGATTACCGTCCTGCAATTCATGATTTTTTGGAAGATACCTAACATGTCCTTGGTACACATTCTTTCGTAATGCTTTTGAGTATCTTGAATAAAGTCGAGGACCACATAGAGGACATGCATTATAACCCGATATAGACAACCCTGAGCATTCTCCATAGCCAGGCCAATCATGCATTGTCCACATGAGAATACCTCGCACAGTTGCAAGTCTTTGGCTACTCTGCTACTTTGACATGTCCTTCACTTCAATTTCGTTCCACAAGGTGCGTAACTCATCAATAAGTGGTGCCAAATATACATCCATGTTCTTCACCTTGTACTTTCTTGGAACTATTAATGAGAGCAACAAATGATCTTTCTTTATTGCTAACCATGGCGGAAGATTATAACTCACAAGGCAAACAGGCCATGTGCTCCATGAAGAGCTCCGTAAACCAAAAGGGTTTACACCATCCATTGCTAGGCCAAGATGGAGGTATGAGGATCTTCCCTAAAAGCTGGCCATTTCTCTTCATGTGTCTCCATGCGGGTGAATCAGCAGGCACACGCATCACTTCATTTGTGGATCGAGTTGTGGCATGCCATGTCATCAAGCTTGCTATAGATTTTCACATGAACATGCTTTTTATTCTTGGGATGATTGGAAAGTGCCTAAGAACCTTTACTGGGACAGCTACCCCCTGAACATCTTCTCTATATCTGTTAGAGCCACAATGCGGACATTCTTGCAAATGCTCGTATTCATGGCGGAAGAGAATACAATCATTGCGACAAGCATGAATATTGTTGTAATCCATGCCTATGGATTTCAATAACTTCTTGGCATCTGCACGAGATGGAGGCATCTCGTTGCCGTCGTATGGCAATATCTGGTCTTTCAAGTATGGCAATATCTGATCATTACTATTAAGATTTAGTCAAATACAAGTTAAAAATTTATCATTTCAACATTAGGTGTAATCTTCATAAATCCCTTACTTGAAGAGTTCAGTGACACTTGTATTAGACCATCCAAAAATTGACTATAAATTTAGCATCGTAAGAGATGCACGCAATACAGATATCGTGGCACCATTGTATAGTGGAAGGCATGCAAGTTTACGCATGGCCTCGTCCTCTCGTTCATAATTTGACTGTTGAGAATGTCATGGTTGATGATCTTCATGTTCATGCTCCTCGAAGACACCTTCTTGTTGCTCGAGAAAGGCATCCAACATTTCCTCCATTGGACCTTCTTCCATTCCCTGACTTCTTCCATTCCCTCAGGTGCTGTTAATTGAGCTCCATCTGTCACTCCCTCCTTCGATATTCTCATCCTTTGTTGGGGACGAGAATTCATAGGCACAATGTTATCAAGATGTGGTTGCACAATTGCTTGGTTATACGATTAAAACCGTAAATTTTGTAAGCGCTCCATTGGAAATATGCCAGCGTCATGAATATGCTGGTTGCAAATCCTTCGTTTTTGAAATATTTGGTACTTACATCGCATGCATGGACACGCTATTCTCTCTTCAAGATTGAGAGGCTCCATCTAGCAGGATAACATGTATATGTAGCTCATTAAATGCAAATCATTACGCATTACACAAAGCATTATGTAAATCATAAAACACGGCTTCTTTTTCCCAGCCGCGTGAGGGAGATTCTAAAAATAACATTTAAAGCGTCAAACGGGCTTCTTTTCCCCAGCCGTTGAGGGAGATTTTAAAAATAACATTTAAAGTGTCAAACGGGCTTCTTTTCCCCAGCCGTTGAGGGAGATTTTAAAAATAACATTTAAAGCGTCAAACGGGCTTCTTTTCCCCAGCCGCCGTTGAGGGAGATCAAGTATACATTAGCGATGTTTAGGCATATACATTAGCTTATGGATATGTGCTTTAGGCATATATATTACTAGAGTATATACATATAGACATAGCGTTGACATGCGTGTCTTAGACATTAGATTTCAAGTCAAAAAAGAGACCGAAACGCCTTGGGTATGCGCCAAAAAGAAAATCTCTCTCTCTCTCTCTCTCTCTCTCTCTCTCTCTCTTGCAAAGTGTGTGTGTGTGTGTGTAAAGACAAATAAGCACATACATTAATTTCTTATGCACTCACATATATGCTAATAAAACAACAAGCTTGCATACTCAATTTCAATTAATAATTACAAATTGAGAACAAATTAAAACATAACAAAAAGAGAAGTAATAAAACAACATAATTGGTAATGTGCTTACCTCTCAAATGTGGATTGGATAGTGCGTGTTCAAAGTAGATGTGCAAGCTAGGACACACGTGGGAGGAACAAACCTACACACACATTGCATACATTAGTAATAGATGCACATACACAAGCTCTCTCACTCTCTACATCTCTCACAACACACACATACAAATCCTCTCTCCAAACATAATTAAGAAGGTAAGAAGAAGGATGGAGAGAGGGGAAGGAGATATACACACATCACACATTTACCCTCATCTCTCCACACACACACACACACACACACACACATAAGAAGATGAGGAGATGGGGAGAGGCAAAACGCCCAAGGAGAGAGAGGGAGATCTACACACACACTTCACTAATTCTATCCACACACACACACACACACACATCAAGAGTGGGTCGAATGGAAGAAGGCGAACGCTTGAGGGAGATGCATGCATACCTTCTCTGGACATTCGACGCCTTGCAAAACAGAGAATAATAGGTTCTCGACTGTAAAAAAGTTGCGGACGTCGGTATCTGCATCGAAATATCCGTCGATATCTGCATCGGAATATACGTCGGAATATTTATCGCGGTATCTACGTCAGAATATCTGCCGGAATATGCATCGGAATAGGCATCGAAATATGCATCGATATACGTGTCGCTATATGCGTCGATATACACACTTTTGAAAATTACCCCGCCCGACTTTTTGCCTCCAAGTTTAGGATGTACATACCGACGCCGCTCGACATTTGCGTCGGTGTTCTAGCGTCAGTATGCCCTAAACCTCTAGTAGTGAAAGACAAGAAGCATAAGCAAAAATGAAGAAAGAGGGCTTTAAACGGTATAAGAGGCTATGCCCAAAACCTTGCTCACTCGAATAAACCTACAAGAAAGAAACATAATAATAATAAAAATTTAGTCCTCTCATTGACACATTAGTAAGCAAGAAGAACAAGAGAAAAAAGAGGTGAATACCCTAAACCCTACTATTAATGCATAAGTGAATGGAAATTTTAGTTTATGTTAAGCCTAAACCCTAGCTCTATGCATATAATGCTTAATAGAAAGCTTTGATGGAGAGCTCTCCATCAAAGCTCTCTATTAGAGCTCTATGTACTAGGCTAGGATTAGGGCAAGGGAGAGTAAAGCGAGGGGAAGGGACAAAGGGAGAGAGGGGAAGGGAGAAAAGGTCATATAAAGCTATGTCCAAGATTTGCATTAAAGCTTGGAAGAACACAAAGATTGAAAAAAACCATGAAAGCTTGAAGAAAGCTGTAAGATTCCTCCCCAGCCTCTCAGGATGTCCAGTATCTTCCCGTATAATCAAATCCCTCTTCATAAATATAAAAGATCTTGTTTCTACCAGTTTTGGCCTAGAGAGAGAAAATCTTCTAGAGAGTGGTAATTCAGTTTTTAAATATTTTTGTATGAAAAAATATCTCTTTGTATTTGAATAAGTTCCCCCAAAACAGAAGTTCAAAAAGAATTTCAGAAGGTGCATTAGAAATCAAGTATAATCTGTTCAAGAGGCCTTATCCTAGGGGTCAAGATCTTTTTCGTCGAAATTTTAAATTAAGGTTCCTATGGACTAATAAGATTCATCCGAATGTAGGGAGGAGATAAATGGAAGAAATAAAGAAAATCTCCCCAAAAATAAGTAAATACTCACATAAGATGAAGAGTTGACTAAGGACAAGGTTAATAGTTAAAAAAGAGAGATATTTAGAAGAAATGATGCATTTTTGACACCTCAGTATGGGGGAATTTCCCTCATGAAGGAGGCGCCTATCTCACATGTGTGGGAGAGTTTTAAACTCCCAAATAATGAGATATTTTTATCTCTCCTCTCTCCTGTTTCAACTAGATCCAAAAAGTGAGCAAAACCGACCTAAAAATGGTCAAAATTTGACCAAACTGATCTGGAAAATTCTAGAATCAGTTTGCTTGGTTAGAGGCTCACTTTTTCCTATAAATAAAAGCCTTCCCCTTTCTTGAAGTTTAATAGTGTTTTTGCACTGTTACCCTGCTTCTCCCAGAGCCAAAAACTGTGAATTTACTCATAATTCATTAGTTTTTGACCTTCCCTCTTCTAAAGATTGGTGGCCACTCTTGTTTCAAACAAGAGTAGATTGCTCAAACCATCAAGCCAAAGGAAAGCTCTCAAATTCCTTTGTAAGTTGGATATTCTTCTCTTTTCTATTTATTTTATGGTTTTTATGATTTTTGTCTTCTCTAAAATGAATATGATGTTATGCCTCATTGAAAAAAAGGGCATTCCCCTCTCTTCTTTAGTAAATCCAACCATTCTTTATCCTAGATGAATGATTAATGAATAAAATCAAGTTTTTCATAATGTTTCTCTTAAATAAGTAGAAATTGTTTACATTAGAATGATTTAAATACTCTTGGTGAAATTCTAATTAATTTTAGAGAGTCAAAATTGAGAAATGGTCAGCCATACAAAGGAGATTATGGCAAAATTTTTTAAAATTGTGTAAAATAAGTTTTACTTTTTCAAAAAGAGTAATTCCCATTGTATATGTATTCTTAAAGTGTTATTTTTCATGCTAGGTATAGAAAAATGATACTAAAAATATCTAATAAAAAAGTGTTACTTTCTTTAGAATTAAATTCTATGCATAGAAGGAAGCATATTGAAATTGTTAATTTGATTATGAAAGTGTTATATTCATCATAAATGATTTTATGCATAAATGGATGCATAAAAGAAATTATTTTATATTAAAAGAGTGATTTTCATCATAAATGATTGTATGCATAAAAAAAAATTTTATATTAAAAGTGTGATTTTCATCATAAATGATTTTTTTGCATAAATGGATGCATAAAAGAAATTCTTTTATATTAAAAGAGTGATTCTCATCATAAATGATTGTATACATAAAAGATTTTTTTTATATTAAAAGTGTGGTTTTCATCATAAATGATTTTTATGCATAAATGGATATATGGATGTGAATATGAATGTGGATGTGGATGTGGATGTGGATGTATGGATGTGGATATGGATGTGTATGTATGAATGTGGATATGGGATGTGGATGTATAAATGAGGATGTGAAAATGGATGTATGCATGTAAATGTGGATGTATGGATGTGAATGTGAATGTGTATGTGAATTAATGTGTCGTCGATATGAGGAAATGGATGAGAATGAGTACACATTGAATGGAATGTGGAATAAGTAATGTGGACTAAGGAGGGATAATGTGGAAAGACGAGAGTTCGATTTAGAAACTGTATTTTATGACTGTTTGTAAATGATTGTTTTATGTCAAGAATGCTAGGGAAGCATTTTGACCGTCTTGTGGATTAAGGTCATGAAGACCTAACTGTTAAAGTTGCAACTACTGATGGAGAGAGTCAATGGAGGATGTCTCGCGTAGCAAGGTTGACCGAGGTCTTGACCAGCCTCGGTTCGATTTAAATGGTGAGCTTCCGGTACGGTGGATGAGGGACCAAGGAAGCGGCCTATGAGTGAAGCGCTAGGTCACCTGCGAAGGATCCTAGAGGGTGCTGACCATACGGTGCTCGGGCTCTGGGTCGCCGAAGATACCCACACGTGCGTCGTGGAAGATATTGGAACAAGGAGTAAGAGTTGTTTTCTGAAACCGGGCATGGATCTGGTTGACTGACCTTGCTGGTCCTCAACGGATGAGTCCATGGCTCTTTATATGGATCTGTTGGTTGATCTTGCTGATCTTCAACGAGAGTTCATCTTGATAAGTGATTATATTGCCGAGTATTATGGGCTAGGAACTATTGAAACGGCCCCTGAGTGGACAGGTGGTGAGCGTTCTAGTTGCCAATGATGCCATAGATACTCTGATGAAGGAATGATGGAAAATTGAATCAACCGGATAAATTGGAAGATTGTGATCAGTGATACTATGGTTTCATTAAAGGATTGTTTTAAAGTTGATTATATTGCCGAGTATTATGGGCTAGGAACTATTGAAACAGCCCCTGAGTGGACAGGTGGTGAGCGTTCTAGTTGCCAATGATGCCATAGATACTCTGATGAAGGAATTATGGGAAATTGAATCAACCGGATAAATTGGAAGATTGTGATCAGTGATACTATGGTTTCATTAAAGGATTGTTTTAAAGTTAGTTGATGCTAAGTAAAAGGTAATTTCATATTGGGTGTGTAAGTGGTGTGGCTAGTTTTATGTTTGCATGAACTTCCGGCTAGGGGGCCTTGGAACTCTTTTCCTTGGTACCCGGGGGAACAAAACCTAACCAAATTCCAAATTGGATCCCATCACTACAGTGGTTGGGCGGTTGGCTAACCCATGGGATCGGATGGGGTTAGGCTGGACTGATGGATCCGTAAATCGAGACTCAACTTTTGTTATTACGATAGATAAAGTGAATCCCGGACAGTAATTGTTCTATGGATAGCGGCTGTGCCTCTTGAATGGGGAAAAAAGCGTTGATCCCAATGATCCAAGTGCAAATTTCTTCCTTGATCTGATCAAGTATCTTGAAGATACAATTGGGTCAGCTTGATCAGAAATGATCTTGACTACGTTAGAGTGTAAAGTTATCCTGGAGGATTCGCCCATGATTTCTGGATAAGGGAAGTTTTTCCGGGTTCGGTTTTGGAAAAACCGACGGATTAGTCTTTTGTCCGGATATCCGTGGACGAGGCCTCGAGTGTGAGACCCCTACCCGCGCACGATGTGCTACTTCCGCTGCTAGTACCCAAATCCGTTGCGCGGTGGAGATTGGGATCTCACACATATTTAGGATTGACTTTCATCGCTTCTTTGTGTATATTTTGGACATCAAATGGCAAATGAACGTGGTGGAAAAAGGACCTAATGCAACGATAAAACGCCATGCAAGTGGCTATGTAACTATTGACTCTACAATGTTTTGGCAAACAAAGAAAGATAGGCTTGTATTGCCACAACAATGTGAGCAGGTATGTATTTTTTTACTAATGTGTTTCATGTACATATATATCTAAGCTCACGTACCCATTGACTTTTGATATGCTAATTAATTGCAATATGTGTATTTGAGTAGGTTATCTATCTGCCAATAGTACATGACACTAAATGGTGGTACGTCATCCCTATTGCACCATGTTCCAAAGTGATGTACAATACATTCACTGATATGGAGCATATGGAGGATGTAGCAGGCCGCAATGAAGATGATGTCGAACATGCCAATGAAGATATTGTGATCGATGATTGAAGATGATCATGACAATGAGGATGAGCGTGCCATTTCTCATGATCATGAGGATGACCCTACCATTGATGATAATGGTGATGTTGATGAGGATGATTAGGACATCGCTACCATTATCAATGGACAGAATATCGATAGTGAAATAAATTTAATCATAGCCTTACAAATTGATCAAATGGATATTGATGTTGATCGTTTGGCAAGGATGGATCTTATTGAAGATGAGATAGAATCCTAACCAATCCATCATTGTATTGTTCTAAATTGATGACAATTCTGTTGTCTTTTAATTATCATCTCATGATTTGTTTTTGAATATATATTGTTGTAAATGCATGTAGTGGGATTATGTAATGATATATATTCTAATGTACTATGAGATGGTTTAAAGAAGATGGTTTATATTTTTTAAAGGTATGGAGTTTTTCTTAAATAATATTTGCTCTCTGCTATGGAGTTTCTCTCTGCTCTCGCGTGTAATAAAGCGTGTATATCTGCATCTAATACACACTGTTTACGCGTATATACACGCCCTGTTACACGTGTTTATGAACCCAATATACACGCAAATTTAAATGCCCATATACATGCGCCCGATATTACTCATATACATGCATGACCACACATGCGCCCGTAACTTATCGCGTGTATTGAATGCATGTATGGAAGCATTGTCTTGTAGTGAGTTAAAGTGAGACCTACTATGACCAACCACCTACAAAATTGTGTATGTAGAATTCTTTGACTTTCCACTAGCTAGAGCATATGTATTCATCAATTTTTAATAATAAGACCAACATATTCTACCTTCTCCCACTACACTTTATGGGTATGGAAACCACTTTCCTACCTTCAAACTATATGACTACTTTTAGTCTTGTTTAAGAAAGTTTTTCTACTAACATGCATCTACATATTCCCTTACATTAAAATAAACTAGTCATGCTTTATTGTAAGCTGATGGAAACACAAATCATGCTCTATTCTTGAATGGATTTAAGTAGTCACTTCATTGAAGCTCTATACACTCATGGAATGAAAACTACTATGATTATTGTTAGATCCTCGATGAAATCATCTTTTGTAATAGTCACTCCAATGAATCTCTATGCACTCATTTAATGACAACTACTATGTTCATTGTTAGATCCTCTAAAAATTATCTTTTGTACTTTAGTTATGTGTCTTTTCACTTATCATTTATTCATGTCAACAAAAAATATCTTTTATAGTTTGTTGTATAGCTTTTCACTTACAATATATGCATGCCAACAAATAATATTCATACTCTTGTTGTATGCCTTTTCACTTTTCATATATGTAGGTCAACAGAAAATATGAATACTCTTCATACTATCTTATTTTGAATTGAAGAGAGGCTCTTGCACTCTCTTTTCTTGATAATGTGTATCTTCTTATGCTATTCAAGCACTCCATGGAGAAATTGGCAGATTTTTTTAGTTTTGTAACCAAGTTTCAATTCTCAATTTTTTAGGTTCTGAATTTTAATTATAAGTCATGGAGTATCGTTGTCGATTTTTTGGATTACATCATAACTTCTAACTTCACATAGTTATTTCTGGAAAAATACCAATAAATAAGTTTTTTGATAAAGGTTGAATATAAATCTTATACATTATCGAACATGGTTAGGTATGGAATATAAATCTCTTACAAATGACGGCACAAAATAGGTATAAAAACTCCAAAATTGGCCAAAAATCGACATCTCTAAAATCACTCAATTTGTGACCAAAATTAAAAGTATTTGCCATTTTTAAAACATTTAATATAGATGCTAAAAATCACCAAGTCAACTGGACCCAAAAATACATACATAGCAGTACTTTACATCCTCTTTTTGAACTTGAAAGTATAGAAACATTGGGCAACTATTTCAAATTTTGAGTGTAATGTGCTGACATGTAGTGTAATATTGGCAAATTTACCTCAGTAACAAATACAAGATAGCAAATTTTAGAATCAATCGATGCATACCATAAGACTGCGATTTTGCTTGGTACTGTATCTTGAAGTTTCTAAACACACTCATTTTAGATACTCCTTGGATTTAAATTATGATAAATGAACTTGCTCAAGAGCTTACATTGGCAAGTTAATTCGGCAATTCCACTAGTACGGAAACATCGATGATATTATTTAGAAGGTGAAATTATTTAGAAGTGCATCGATGCTCAAATCGCTGAAAGGCATTGTTCCTTGTCACAGCTAGGAGTGGTCCTGACGCTAGCAGTGAGGAGGTCCACCTCTTTCTTCTCGATGCCGAAGGCCGTTTCGAGCACCTGGTCGGGGAGGGGCGGATTGGCCGCGAAGAGGGCGGCGGCGAGCTGCGAGGTGCCCGGGTTCTGGCTGTTAAGGGCGGAGATGGCCAGGGCGGGCTGGTGCATGTCGGGGTTGAGCTGGAAGTGCACTAGGCCACGGGGGAAGACGAAGAGATCGCCTGGGGAGAGGTTCTGCTGGAAGAGGGAGTTGTTGGTGGAGACGAAACCCACCTGGAGCATGCCCTGGGCCAGGTAGAGCACCTCGGTGGCGCGGGGATGCACGTGGGGAGGGTTAAGGCCCTTGGGCTGAAAGTCGATGCGCGCGATGGACAGGCCCTGCGTGTTGAGGCCCGGGAAGTTGGTCGCGAAGGCCAGGTTAACGGCGGAGCCCAGTCCTTTCACCGGATTTGCCGCATTACGAAGCAGCGTTGACATGAAGTCTGAGGGCTGCACGCGGTTGGGCGGCTTGCAGGTCAGCCTGTTTAGGTTGGCTGGGCCGCCGTCCGCCACGCAGAAGTCCTGCAGAGGGTCTTCATCGGCGGCACTCACCTCGACTATGAGCGGCGGCGCAGAGGAGGCCAACAGCATCAACGCGGCCAGAAGCTGACTGCCATGACTGAGAGACTAGCAAAGAGCGAGCAAGGGAGTACATATTGAAAAGAAGGCACTCGTCGCTGCAATTTATGAACGGCGCCACGCTACACTAGGACGGGACGCTACACCACGCCACGCCACGCCACGCCACGCCACGCTACACTAGGAGTTCGATTCGTCAGCATCTTACGGCAGCGCTGCCGACGTAAATTTTTTATTTTTATTTTTTAAAAGTTGGACGATTTTTATTACATTGCATACCCTTCTTATTATTACAAACACCATATGCAATGTAATGTAGGCACTGCTGCCATAAGATGAAAAACCCGTGATCTAAGTTTGAGACCTACCACCACTAAAACCAAGAAAGTCCGGACAAGTTACGTAAGTAGTGAACACATTCCGTGATGAGAATAGATCATGTCTCACTGGGTCGTGACCCCACGAAACCATCAATCCTAGATATCGAATTTGTAGAATCCATGAACTCATCAATCCCCATGAAATCTTAGAGTCATTAGGATACTTTCACTCTTCTACAAAAGCATCAATTTGACGTCCCTACAGGCTACAAATATATAATTTGGTTGCAGCCTTCCTTTACTCTTGTGGTGGAAGAAAATATTTGAAACACCATAGATCTAAACATATTAGTAGGAACTTGTATGAAACCATACCATACTATGCTTCAAAGATTAGAGACATAGAGCAACATTCATTATAGGAAAAAAAAATGATGCCTACAGATATGGTTGATCTTGAGTACATTAGGTATTTGGTGAAGTTCATGATCCGCACACGATAACTAGGAGGTGGATTGCATGACTTTATTGTAAACTATACATCTATAAATACAAACATTTGAACCCAATGATAGTAGTCGAATAGTTAATGTGAGACCTACCCCACCATCACGTCTCGAGCACCTACCAAATTATGTATGTACCCAATGATAGTAGTCCTCGAATAGTTAACGTGAGACCTACCCCGTCATCACATCGTGAGCACCTACCAGATTATGTATGTAGATGATTGCATGACTTTATTGTAAACTATACATCTATAAATGTAAACATTTGAACCCAATGATAGTAGTCGATGAATAGTTCATGTGAGACCTACCTTGCCATCACATCGACCACCCACCAAATTATGCATGTAGATTTCTTTGACTTTCAACCAACTAGAGCATTTGCATTCGTCAATGTCGAATAATAAGAATAGCACGTTCTACCTTCTCCACTACTACACTATATTCGTATGGGGATCACTGTCCTACCTAAAAACTATATGACTAACTTTACTCTTGTTTAAGAAAGTGTTTCTACTGAATTGCATAAGTCATGCATGATTGTAAGCTGGTGGAGACACAAATGATGCTTGTAGAGCCATATTTAAGTGTGAACACATTGGGCAAGTGAACACAAATCATGTGTTAGTGAATTCATGATGCAACACACTAGATGATCAACTGGGCAAGTGAACACAAATCATGTGTTAGTGACTTCATGATGTAACACGCTAGATGATCAACCTTCATTGTCAAATATATGGCTATGTCTAACCTTGCGTAATAAAAGCTTTTACTTAGTACTGCATATTGTTGAAAATCAATTCTCCATCCTTGTCACATGATTAACTACTACAATGCCCCTTTTTCTAGGTGAGGCCAATGAGACATGGAATAACATGGATTCGCTGAAGATCAGCTTTTTCTGGGTAAGGCCATCAATAGCTTGATGGTTAAGAGACAAGTTACATAGGCTTGGCATACATGTAAGTGCAGAATGAGATACCCATACTAGACTATACTAAAGATAGAGGAAGATCTTCTCAAGACATAATATCCTCACACTGCAGGCTACAAATTGTAATGCCCCATTTCCAAATGTCATATATAAAGGTATACTTATGGATTTCAAAAACCTTATATAATTATTAAAAATTGGTATAATTATATAGATATGAAAGAGTGAAAAATAGGTATCTTTATGATAAAAAACCAAAAGTAAGTCCACTTTAATATACATCACTATTTTGGAAAATGGTCCATGAAAGTTATTGATTATAGCCACCCTAGTAATTCTAAGTACCATATAAGTATACTCTGCTACGTAACTTGAGTCTTACATAGACTATTGTAAGGTTCTACCAAACCTGTAATTTTGACCCAAGGGACGTACGAGCTAAAGAGAGGACTAGTATAAAAGAAAGTACATTCTTCGAGTCTAATTTTTCTTATATGCATGCTTGATACATAAATGATGATTGCATTTTCATGTATTTTTGAGAATACAAAGACATTTCATTTAATATGTAAAGTATCTTTAAAATCATCAATATAAGTGCCATGTGACAATCAATCGCTACATGCCAAACAATCACAACAAACAAATAACTTTAAAAAAATTAACATCCTGACAAAAAGATAATATTATCTAGATATCTTGAAATGAACATGTATTTTTGGTCTTTTTTCATTTAAAAAAAAGTATTGAGGTAAAATACATATAAGGATTGAAGGGATATCTACTCCTTCTTCACATGTAACATCTCAATGTAAGTTGATTGCACTCTATCGTCGATGCATAAACATAAGGGCCATATAAATAGATAAGAACTTATTACCACTTTTCTACCATCTAGCCATATGTCCAATAGATAGAACATACATAGCTCTATGTATGCTCTGTGCTCTGTTTATGCTCCATACATGCTACACATGCACTATGTATGCTCTATTTATGCATACATAGAGCTATGCATATATATATAGAGCTTTGTATGTTCTATTTATTGGATATGTAAAGTTGTGCATGCTCTATGTATGCATGCACCATAAACCTTTACATGCTATATGTATGCAGACATAGAACTATGTATGCTCTATGTATATATGCATAGATCTATACATGCTATATGCATGCATGAATGGATCATACATAGCTCTATGTATGCCCTATGAATGCATACATAGAGCATACAGAGCTCTATGTATGAATAAATGGAGCATACATTGCTATATGTAGGCTCATGTATGCATACATAGTTCTTAATGCCACCTAGATTGAAACAAGTAAGGGTGGTTAATGCATTTGCTTAAATGATGTAAGAACCTACTTTCTTATATGCATCATGAAATAAAAAAGCATGTGTGCGGTGTACGTAAGAGTTGAATGCAATGAAAGATTTTCAATGGAGGGGTTCTAACTCATCAATCCCCATGAAATCTTGACTTTCACTCTTCTACAAAAGCATCAATTTGACGTCCCTACAGGCTACAAATATATAATATGGTTGCACCCTTCCTTTACTCTTATGGTGGAAGAAAATATTTGAAGCACCATAGATCTAAACATATTAGTAGGAACTTGTATGAAACCATACCATACTATGCTTCAAAGATTATGAGACATAGAGCAACATTCATTATAGGAAAAAAACAATGATGCCTACAGATATGGTTGATCTTGAGTACATTAGGTATTTGGTGAAGTTCATGATCCGCACACGATAACTAGGAGGTGGATTGGACGACTTTATTGTAAACTATACATCTATAAATACAAACATTTGAACCCAATGATAGTAGTCGAATAGTTAACGTGAGACCTACCCCACCATCACGTCTCGAGCACCTACCAAATTATGTATGTACCCAATGATAGTAGTCGAATAGTTAACGTGAGACCTACCCCGTCATCACATCGTGAGCACCTACCAGATTATGTATGTAGATGATTGCATGACTTTATTGTAAACTATACATCTATAAATGTAAACATTTGAACCCAATGATAGTAGTCGATGAATAGTTCATGTGAGACCTACCTTGCCATCACATCGACCACCCACCAAATTATGCATGTAGATTTCTTTGACTTTCAACCAACTAGAGCATTTGCATTCGTCAATGTCGAATAAGAAGAATAGCACGTTCTACCTTCTCCACTACTACACTATATTCGTATGGGGACCACTGTCCTACCTAAAAACTATATGACTAACTTTACTCTTGTTTAAGAAAGTGTTTCTACTGAATTGCATAAGTCATGCATTATTGTAAGCTGGTGGAGACATAGATCATGCTTGTAGAGCCATATTAAGTGTGGATTCATTGGGCAAGTGAACACAAATCGTGTTAGTGAATTCATGATGCAACACACTAGATGATCAACTGGGCAAGTGAACACAAATCATGTGTTAGTGACTTCATGATGTAACACGCTAGATGATCAACCTTCATTGTCAAATATATGGCTATGTCTAACCTTGCATAATAAAAGCTTTTACTTAGTACTGCATATTGTTGAAAATGAATTCTCCATCCTTGTCACATGATTAACTACTACAATGCCCCTTTTTCTAGGTGAGGCCAATGAGACATGGAATAATCTAAACATGTTAGTAGGAACTTGTATGAAACCATACCATACTATGCTTCAAAGATTATGAGACATAGAGCAACATTCATTATAGGAAAAAAAAATGATGCCTACAGATATGGTTGATCTTGAGTACATTAGGTATTTGGTGAAGTTCATGATCCGCACACGATAACTAGGAGGTGGATTGCACGACTTTATTGTAAACTATACATCTATAAATACAAACATTTGAACCCAATGATAGTAGTCGAATAGTTAATGTGAGACCTACCCCACCATCACGTCTCGAGCACCTACCAAATTATGTATGTACCCAATGATAGTAGTCGAATAGTTAACGTGAGACCTACCCCGTCATCACATCGTGAGCACCTACCAGATTATGTATGTAGATGATTGCATGACTTTATTGTAAACTATACATCTATAAATGTAAACATTTGAACCCAATGACATTTGTAGTGAATTCATGATGCAACACACTAGATGATAAACTGGGCAAGTGAACACAAATCATGTGTTAGTGACTTCATGATGTAACACGCTAGATGATCAACCTTCATTGTCAAATATATGGCTATGTCTAACCTTGCGTAATAAAAGCTTTTACTTACTGCATATTGTTGAAAATCAATTCTCCATCCTTGTCACATGATTAACTACTACAATGCCCCTTTTTCTAGGTGAGGCCAATGAGACATGGAATAACATGGATTCCCTAAAGATCAGCTTTTTCTGGGTAAGGCCATCAGTAGCGTGATGGTTAAGAGACAAGTTACATAGGCTTGGCATACATGTAAGTGCAGAATGAGATACCCATACTAGACTATACTAAGGATAGAGGGAGATCTTCTCAAGACATAATATCCTCACACTGCAGGCTACAAATTGTAATGCCCCATTTCCAAATGTCATATATAAAGGTATACTTATGGATTTCAAAAACCTTATGTAATTATTAAAAATTGGTATAATTATATAGATAAAATGAAAGAGTGAAAAATAGGTATCTTTATGATAAAAAACCAAAAGTAAGTCCACTTTAATATACATCACTATTTTGGAAAATGGTCCATGAAAGTTATTGATTATAGCCACCCTAGTAATTCTAAGTACCATATAAGTATACTCTGCTACGTAACTTGAGTCTTACATAGACTATTGTAAGGTTCTACCAAACCTGTAATTTTGACCCAAGGGACGTACGAGCTAAAGAGAGGACTAGTATAAAAGAAAGTACATTCTTCGAGTCTAATTTTTCTTATATGCATGCTTGATACATAAATGATGATTGCATTTTCATGTATTTTTGAGAATACAAAGACATTTCATTTAATATGTAAAGTATCTTTAAAATCATCAATATAAGTGCCATGTGACAATCAATCGCTACATGCCAAACAATCACAACAAACAAATAACTTTAAAAAAATTAACATCCTGACAAAAAGATAATATTATCTAGATATCTTGAAATGAACATGTATTTTTGGTCTTTTTTCATTTAAAAAAAAGTATTGAGGTAAAATACATATAAGGATTGAAGGGATATCTACTCCTTCTTCACATGTAACATCTCAATGTAAGTTGATTGCACTCTATCGTCGATGCATAAACATAAGGGCCATATAAATAGATAAGAACTTATTACCACTTTTCTACCATCTAGCCATATGTCCAATAGATAGAACATACATAGCTCTATGTATGCTCTGTGCTCTGTTTATGCTCCATACATGCTACACATGCACTATGTATGCTCTATTTATGCATACATAGAGCTATGCATATATATATAGAGCTTTGTATGTTCTATTTATTGGATATGTAAAGTTGTGCATGCTCTATGTATGCATGCACCATAAACCTTTACATGCTATATGTATGCAGACATAGAACTATGTATGCTCTATGTATATATGCATAGATCTATACATGCTATATGCATGCATGAATGGATCATACATAGCTCTATGTATGCCCTATGAATGCATACATAGAGCATACAGAGCTCTATGTATGAATAAATGGAGCATACATTGCTATATGTAGGCTCATGTATGCATACATAGTTCTTAATGCCACCTAGATTGAAACAAGTAAGGGTGGTTAATGCATTTGCTTAAATGATGTAAGAACCTACTTTCTTATATGCATCATGAAATAAAAAAGCATGTGTGCGGTGTACGTAAGAGTTGAATGCAATGAAAGATTTTCAATGGAGGGGTTCTAACTCATCAATCCCCATGAAATCTTGACTTTCACTCTTCTACAAAAGCATCAATTTGACGTCCCTACAGGCTACAAATATATAATATGGTTGCACCCTTCCTTTACTCTTATGGTGGAAGAAAATATTTGAAGCACCATAGATCTAAACATATTAGTAGGAACTTGTATGAAACCATACCATACTATGCTTCAAAGATTATGAGACATAGAGCAACATTCATTATAGGAAAAAAAAAATGATGCCTACAGATATGGTTGATCTTGAGTACATTAGGTATTTGGTGAAGTTCATGATCCGCACACGATAACTAGGAGGTGGATTGGACGACTTTATTGTAAACTATACATCTATAAATACAAACATTTGAACCCAATGATAGTAGTCGAATAGTTAACGTGAGACCTACCCCACCATCACGTCTCGAGCACCTACCAAATTATGTATGTACCCAATGATAGTAGTCGAATAGTTAACGTGAGACCTACCCCGTCATCACATCGTGAGCACCTACCAGATTATGTATGTAGATGATTGCATGACTTTATTGTAAACTATACATCTATAAATGTAAACATTTGAACCCAATGATAGTAGTCGATGAATAGTTCATGTGAGACCTACCTTGCCATCACATCGACCACCCACCAAATTATGCATGTAGATTTCTTTGACTTTCAACCAACTAGAGCATTTGCATTCGTCAATGTCGAATAATAAGAATAGCACGTTCTACCTTCTCCACTACTACACTATATTCGTATGGGGACCACTGTCCTACCTAAAAACTATATGACTAACTTTACTCTTGTTTAAGAAAGTGTTTCTACTGAATTGCATAAGTCATGCATTATTGTAAGCTGGTGGAGACATAGATCATGCTTGTAGAGCCATATTAAGTGTGGATTCATTGGGCAAGTGAACACAAATCGTGTTAGTGAATTCATGATGCAACACACTAGATGATCAACTGGGCAAGTGAACACAAATCATGTGTTAGTGACTTCATGATGTAACACGCTAGATGATCAACCTTCATTGTCAAATATATGGCTATGTCTAACCTTGCATAATAAAAGCTTTTACTTAGTACTGCATATTGTTGAAAATGAATTCTCCATCCTTGTCACATGATTAACTACTACAATGCCCCTTTTTCTAGGTGAGGCCAATGAGACATGGAATAATCTAAACATATTAGTAGGAACTTGTATGAAACCATACCATACTATGCTTCAAAGATTATGAGACATAGAGCAACATTCATTATAGGAAAAAAAAATGATGCCTACAGATATGGTTGATCTTGAGTACATTAGGTATTTGGTGAAGTTCATGATCCGCACACGATAACTAGGAGGTGGATTGCACGACTTTATTGTAAACTATACATCTATAAATACAAACATTTGAACCCAATGATAGTAGTCGAATAGTTAATGTGAGACCTACCCCACCATCACGTCTCGAGCACCTACCAAATTATGTATGTACCCAATGATAGTAGTCGAATAGTTAACGTGAGACCTACCCCGTCATCACATCGTGAGCACCTACCAGATTATGTATGTAGATGATTGCATGACTTTATTGTAAACTATACATCTATAAATGTAAACATTTGAACCCAATGACATTTGTAGTGAATTCATGATGCAACACACTAGATGATAAACTGGGCAAGTGAACACAAATCATGTGTTAGTGACTTCATGATGTAACACGCTAGATGATCAACCTTCATTGTCAAATATATGGCTATGTCTAACCTTGCGTAATAAAAGCTTTTACTTACTGCATATTGTTGAAAATCAATTCTCCATCCTTGTCACATGATTAACTACTACAATGCCCCTTTTTCTAGGTGAGGCCAATGAGACATGGAATAACATGGATTCCCTAAAGATCAGCTTTTTCTGGGTAAGGCCATCAGTAGCGTGATGGTTAAGAGACAAGTTACATAGGCTTGGCATACATGTAAGTGCAGAATGAGATACCCATACTAGACTATACTAAGGATAGAGGGAGATCTTCTCAAGACATAATATCCTCACACTGCAGGCTACAAATTGTAATGCCCCATTTCCAAATGTCATATATAAAGGTATACTTATGGATTTCAAAAACCTTATGTAATTATTAAAAATTGGTATAATTATATAGATAAAATGAAAGAGTGAAAAATAGGTATCTTTATGATAAAAAACCAAAAGTAAGTCCACTTTAATATACATCACTATTTTGGAAAATGGTCCATGAAAGTTATTGATTATAGCCACCCTGATAATTCTAAGTACCATATAAGTATACTCTGCTACGTAACTTGAGTCTTACATAGACTATTGTAAGGTTCTACCAAACCTGTAATTTGGACCGAAGGCACGTATGAGCTAAAGAGAGGACTAGTTTAAAAGAAAGTACATTCTTTCAGTCTAATTTTTCTTATATGCATGCTTGATACATAAATGATGATTTCATTTTTATGTATTTATGGGAATACAAAGATATTTCATTTAATATGTAAGGTATCTTTAAAATCATCAATATAAGGGCCATGTGACAATCAATCACAACAAACAAATAACAAAAAAAAAATTCACATCGTGACAAAAAGATAATATTATCTAGATATCTTGAAATGAACATGTATTTTTGGTCGTTTTTCAAAAGAAAAAAGTTTTGAGGTAAAATACATATAAGGATTGAAGGGATATCTACTCCTTCTCTCTTCACATCATGTAATATCTCAATGTAAGTTGATTGCACTCTATCGATGCATGAACATAAGGGCCATATAAATAGATAAGAACTTATTACCACTTTTCTACCATCTAGCCATATGTCCAATAGATAGAACATACATAGCTCTATGTATGCTCTATGCTCTGTTTATGCTCCATACATGCTACACATGCACTATGTATGCTCTATTTATGCATACATAGAGCTATGCATGATCCATTTATGCATATATATAGAGCTTTGTATGTTCTATTTATTGGATACGTAAAGTTGTGCATGCACCATGAACCTTTACATGCTATATGTATGCAGACATAGAACTATGTATTCTCTATGTATGTATGCATAGATCTATACATGCTATATGTATGCATGAATGGATCATACATAGCTCTATGTATGCCCTATGAATGCATACATAGAGCATACAGAGCTCTATGTATGAATAAATAGAGCATACATAGCTATATGTAGGCTCATGTATGCATACAGAGTTCTTAATACCACCTAGATTGAAACAAGTAAGGGTGGTTAATGCATTTTCTTAAATGATGTAAGAACCTACTTTCTTATATTCATCATGAAATAAAAAAGTATGTGTGCGGTGTACGTAAGAGTTGAATGCAAGGAAAGATTTTCAATGGAGAGGTTCTAACTATAGTGCATCGCGTGTATGTGTTAGTGTATAGTGCATGAGTGGTGTAAAAAGTTGAGAGATTTTTGATAAATCTCTCCTCTAGAAAAGTAATGTTTGACGCCTATGCTTGCTCGTCTCACACAATTGACTTGACTTAGACTCTTATGTGTGTCTTTCAATTGCAGGCAGCTTGGATAATGATATATACATGAAAGAATTAAAGAGAAAAGGATAAATGATAGCTCTCCACCATGTTTTAAGGTTTTAAGCAACACAAGAGGACAATTTTTTAACCCATCCTCCACTTTTTTGGCGTCTAGGTATCTCCCCGAAAGTGACACAAATGGAAAGCCCAAATACACACACTCACTAGCTTAAGACTAACCAAGATAATTTCACTTACATTTCTCTTAGCGCCACGGATCTTATATCCTCACCCGCTATATTGGAGAAGAGGAAACCACGTTGATGCTAGTTATTACTTGAGAACACCCACCTCCCATTGTCATGGTAAGAGTTGTCTATGTAGAGCTTGGGACCCTCAACGGAGAAGAGATCTCTCACACTCTCACGTGCACAAAGCAATGAAGGAGGTAGTGTGCTCACCCAGTCCCAAAAGAGTATACATGGGAGATGCAAAGAGACAAGGAGCGAAAGAAGGTGCTACATGGTGGTAGTTAGACTTTCAGAGCCTCATATCTCCTCCTTCTCGGGGGTGTACTTTTAGGAAGACCTTAATATAGCGTGTATTTAAAGGGTATTAAAAATATAGAAATCCCCTTATGTAGGTAGATACCTATAAATGTTTCTCAAAATCTTTGTTTAAAAAACGTCCTAATCATCCCACATAGTAGATTTACATATTTTTAAGTGAACACCCCTCAATGTTTCCACCGAGGTGTAATCCTCATTCTCCAAGACCCATAGTGATTCCTTGTGTTGATTTCCTCATATTTCTACTTGGCAAGTGTTACAAGAAGTGGGGTTGTGCCTACACCTCTCACCATCCTTAGTGTGGCTCTTGAGACAAGCATGAGCCTCAGGGGCATGAATCTCGAGGGTGTGAACTTTTAACTAGCATGAGCCTCATGGGGGTGAACCTTCACGGAGTTAGCTAATTGCATAGCTCATTCACAAACACATGCACTTTCACAATGCATTCACAGGTTCTTCATAAAAACATATCTACCTTCATAGCACTCACTTGAGATTCACACACATCCACTCTTGAACCCATTGATTGAACTACATATGATCTTGTGACACAATGATCTAGATTACACTTAATTTGAGACCACTCAGGTTGTGAACTAGCTTTAGGCCACTCCACCTTTGTATATATTCTTGTTTTTTTCCTTTTTCTCTCTGCTTTCCTCTTTTTCTTACCTTGCATCCACACACACCCACCATACACAATCACACTTCCTTGTTGGAGGAGTTGCATGCTACTCGAGTAGTCATTCATTTATCTTTAGTTCATCATCATTATTTTTAGTTACTTTGTGCTTTAACGTTGATTTATTGAATTAGAGAAATATGTGATTCTTGATGTTTTCACGTTGTGATTCTTGATTTTGTAAAGCATAATTCAGTGTTGTAATGATAATTGTGTGGCATAGTACCCTACCCCAAAGGAAACACACCTACACATGCATTTAGATTAGTTCACTTCATGCAAAACACACAAATGCCCACATAGAGAACAACAAAAAACCATAAAACAAATAGAAAATAACAAAAAAAATTCAAAACAAAAAAACAAAAAGAGACATTATTGAAAGAAACAGGAGTGCGAAAGGGTAAAACAACAAACTTAACATCTATGTAAGGAATCTTCATTGGAACACAGAGCCACACTTCCCTTCCCCTTGAAAAGCTAAAATTGTGTCTTGCAAACATTCTTGACTAAAGGAGATATCTTTTTGAGGAGGTTAACCATATGTATTTGCGGTCTTGGTAAGTGATTGTGTCATTTACCGCTAGCCTTCTATATGAATTCACTGAGACTCAGGTCTCCTTGTGTGCTCCCCTACCACAACAAATCACGGGATGGGAATTGAGCAATTCCTAACCCCATATCTCTTGAAAAACCCTTTTTCAAAACCCAGTCTTCCTCAATGAAAATCACATATCTCGTATCTCTCGGTTGATCCATCCATCAATTCCTCTAGGTGCGTGTCCCATGCACATGATGAGATCCATGTTGGTGTGTGAATTTTCAAGGCACTCATCGATGCGACGACCATGTCATGCCCATGAGCTCGAGTATGGAATATGTCGTGATATACGAGCACTAAAGTGACAGGATCAACTTATGGTAAGTGATGCTTCTTATTTATTGTGCATTATACATTCAAGTTTTACATGATCTTGATAGGAAAGTTATTAGAAACCTGCATGTAGGTGTGATCTTTGTTGATGACGAGGATTAGGGGCATGGGATTGATCCATCTATGCTTCCTTACATGCGACATGATCAAGTGGTTTATAAATGGAGACATAGTCTCATCCTTTGCCTCTTGTTCCTCAATCTGAGAAAGATGGAAATCATTCCTTGCCCGATTGCCAATAGCCTCTCATATAGGCATATGATCGTAGACGCTATGGAGGGTGGCTGGGAGAGTCATTGCTGACTCACAGAGAGGTTTTTAGCTTTTTTGGTTCTTGCTATTTGATTGCACCATCTACAATTTCTAATGGTGTGGGCGAGGTCTTTTCATTACATAGATTTCCACATGCCAACTCATTCATAGGTCACTCTTATGACGTTTTGTGGGACTATCTATTCATGGGGCTCATGGCATCAGCTTGCTTGCTACATTAGGCGTATGACAACATATGGGATATGTGCTAACACTTCCTATACCACAAAAAGAGGCATTACGCATAATGAATGAGAGAAACTTTATATTGATGTTAGACCCTACACTCAAGAAAATATATTAGGGAAAATCAATAGTAGTAAAGGGAGGCATGAAAGAACTAATTGTAGTTTTTTGGATTGTGAGAATGGTCATGAGGAGTTACTAGTGAATTATGGTTGGTGTAGATGCCTGCCACCTCCTCATATCAGAGTAGATGGAATTTTAATTGTCATTTTGGCTAGAATTTTGTAAAAGGAAAATGGTCATTATTATCATTGTCTACAACTTTGTCATTGTCATTTATATTTTTGGCCACTGTCACATTGCATTCAAAAATCAAATATATTTTAGTGTATTTGAAATAAGTGTTACATACGATGTCATGATTTGATTAGATTTTATAGTGTGTATATTAGATGGTGGAAGGAAAAATTCAATACAAGTTATGCTTTGAATAAGGCTATGGCATGCTTTGTTGTCACTTCTCTTATTACTTTGGTGGCACTTATTCATTTGTGTTGTGTATTTACACTTGCATGATTCCACATGGATCCAATGTTGAAGATTATGATATTACGGAAGATGTGCCCATATACCACGAGGGTCACTCTTGATTGTTGGTAGAGTGTATGAGAATTATATGAACCCAAGGACCTAGTACTTTTCAAAGGTTGAGAGATCAATATGTCTCTCAGATAAAGAAACCTCACAACAATGAGCAACATAATGATGATTGCATGAATGCATTTCTTGACACGAGGATGATCCTCATCAAAAATTTCTTTGAGATGAATCATTCAAAAACATCTATGAGGGTTACTCTTTCACACGATTAAGTGTGACCTTGTTCTCGTGAACCTCCAATCTCACTACTCCTAGAGCAATGCATTAGTTTTAGCATTACTCACACGAAAGTGAAATGCATTTGGATTTTCTCAACGTCATGATATGATATGTTCTTTGATGCAAGAGATGGGTTTGAGTTGGCCAATTACTCGATGATCCATAGGTGTTGTTGTAACCTCTTCCAACATTGTTCAATCCCGTTCTAGAGATTGATTAAATCGTCCTTGACCTGGATAAAAATAATGACCTCTTGCTGCAAATGCTTGTTCACCTCTTTTTTGATCTTGCATCTCTCCTCTAGATTTATTAAATAATCCTTGACCTTAGTAAAAACCATGGCCTCTTGCAGCAAATGCTTGTTTACCTCTATTTTGATCCTTCATCTATCCTCTCTTGATTTTCTCTTGAAGTAGCATATTTGAAATTATCTCAAAGGTTGGTGGAGTGTCTCTAGTCATAATAGTTGTAACCAACTTCCCATACTGCTTTCATAAACCATTCAAAGCTATTTGAACCAACCTTTCATTATCCACTAATTCTCCAACTTCACAGAGCTCATGTATAATGCTTTTGAGCCTTACCAAGTAGTTTGGACCACTTTTGAAATGATTTCTCTTTGATGTGTTAAGCTTGTTCGCATGTTTCAATATAGCTATTTTTTTCTCTTACATGAGTATGCATGTTATCCTTTGCATTGAAGTGAATCGTATACTTATCCATTTATTATCTTTCTTGCCAAGATTCTTCCTCACAATAGGATCACATTTGGGTCTATGGGGCCAGTAACTATACAAGTAGCCTCTTCAAACCAAAAATAATTTCAATCTTAAATCTCCATGGTAGCATAGTTGTTATAATCAAGATTTCTCTTTTCATTGATGAAAAACATGTTGTCAAGGCCATCCAATGCTTTGAGATAGAATAAAAGTGAATGAAATAGGTGTACCTTAGAAGTATATAGCTCTTGCTTGTTGTAGACAATGAAAAGTGCTTCTCTAGAAAATATTCCATGATAGAAGAACTCCTTAGCTTGAGTAAGTCTTGAAGTAAATAGATGTGAAGCTGAACTGAGTAGATCTAATAAGTAGTAAATAGAATTGAACTAAACTCAGTAGATCTAATGTAATAGATTCTAGACAATGCTAACCTTGCAAAATAATATGCTAGGCTATGCTAGGCTTACTAGGAAATATGCTATTTGCTATTAGGCCCTAATACCATGTCAAAAGAATTGAGATTGTGCTCAAGAGTGAGCTTAGGTGTGCAAGAGAGAAATAAGGGATAGAGTTATAAGAATGTTTTGTACCAGAGATCTACTCATTTTCTAACACATTCCACATGGGACGAGCACTTTGAATGCTTACAAAAAGTATTAATCAAATACAAAGAGTACAGGATCTCCTTCAATCCTCTCAAATGTCAATTCCAAGTTTAGCATGGAGTGATATTGGGAGATAAGAATGACATATCTATAGTTCAAAGTAAGATCTGAGTGATTGAAGAACTACCAACTCCCACAAACTTCAAGGGAGTGCAACGCCGCTTAATGGGCCACATGGGGTACTATCGACAATTTAGTATCTTTTATGCTGAGGTAGCATGTCTACTATCCAAATTCTTCATAATATTTGAGTGGAAAAATGAGTGTCAATAAGACTTTGAGGGGTTGAAATAAGCATTGGTCAATGCACCATATTCATGTAGATGCTTCAAAGTTTTCCACAAGATGTTCTTTGGCATAACCAGTTAGCATAAGCTAGACCTCCTAGTCAACTTTGCAAGTAGGATTCTTTAACAAGGTAGAGATCAACTACGCTATGATAAAGCATGAGAGGATAAGTGATGGTCTATGATAGGGGTTCACTTTCCATATAAAAGGGGATGTCAGCTAGGTTCACAAAACTCATAAAAACCCCCTATTTAGGTTTCTCTCAAGAATAAATTATACCCCCTTTTAAGCTTATGAGTCTTGCTTATGAAACTTAAGTACCCCATATTTAAGGTGTTAAAATCAAACAATAACTATTAATGCAGTAGTACATGAGGTAACATGCAACCCATATGGGTGTATACTACACTACAAGAGATGGGGAGCATAGCCGCATGAGGACCTGGGGGGCAGGAGCGGAGGGTGTGCATAGTTTCAGTGTGCATATCTATGCACATGGCTATATCCTCATGCATATGTATAGCTATATCCTCATGCATATGTATAGCCCCATATTGGGAAAAAAATCTAGACATTCTAGAAAAAGGTTGAGAGCTCAAAATATCCCAATATCACAAAAGAAGAAGTACAAAATGTAATGTAATACAATCAATTATGGACTAAAGCAAGACTAGCAAATTAAGAAATTGATTAATGAATAAAGGTGAGATCAACCTAAAATTTGTTGCATCTACCATAAAATTCGTACATGCTCTCAAGATCCATATGTTCCGTTGTAAGATCAACAAAAAAATCTATCCCATTGCTAATGGACTCAACATCATTATGCTCAGATTCAATTCCTTCCTCATTATCTTGGATAGTGACACCTTCATCTTGATTAGTTGGTGGTATCTCGCGTTCTTCATCTTGTACTGGACTTCTTGTAAAGGTGAGGGATTATGAGAAGAGCTCGAGAAGGGCTTGTGAAGGGAGAAGAGCTTGATAAGGGCAAGGGAGGACAAGGGATAGTAGGGTAAGGTACATGCCATAGCTACAAAGTATTGACCTTTAAACTTATGCACAAAGTAGAAGATGAGTGGAGAAAGAGAAAGTAGGTTGGGCAACATGCACGAGAAAGGTATCCGATTCTATTTTCCCAGTACGTAGCTATCATTCCACATGCTCCCTACTATTAATACCAAAGGCACCTCCTCTTTTACAAGAGAAGTATAGTGAGAAGATTGAGGGCTCCCCCTCCACTATAACCACCTACTCAGAGATAACCACTCCTAACTTGACATAAGCAGCATTCTAGATGGCATATAATAATGCCTCATATCTCTATGCATAAACCATAGTGTATGTAAAGGCTCTTGACCTAAACCATAGCATATGCATAGTCTAAACCATATGCTATGCATAGCCTATGCATATCCTATGCATACACTATGCATACCTTTTGCATAGCCTATATGTACACTATGCATAGGGTATGCATAGCATAGGCTATTCATAGGATATGCATAGCATAGGTATAGCATAGGATATACATAGGCTATGCATAGGGTATGTAAAGCATAGACTATGCATAGCTTCTGTATATGCTATGCATAATGTATAGCATAGACTATGCATAGGGTATGTATAGCATAGACTATGCATAGCTTTTGCATATGCTATGCATAACGTATGCATAGCCTATGCATAGGCTATGCATAGGGGCCATAGACTCTTGACCTAAACTTAATCCTCGACACCCAAGGGTGCAAAAACACAAATAGAAGAAGCACAAAAAAAGAGGGCTTACCTCTACTAGAGCCAAATCCATATGAACTGCTACGTGGCCAGAACCCTTAGTGGTTTTTCACTTGAATAGACATAAAAAATTATCATAATAAATCAAAACATTAGTTCATAAGTTCATAAGCACTATGCATAAGCCCTATGCATAATCCCTATGAATAGGCTATGCATAGGCCTTATGCATAGATATAGCCTATGCATAACATATGCATAGCCTATGCATAATCCCTATTGCATAAGGCCTATGCATAGCCCTATGCGTAAGGCTATGAATAAGGCCAATGTCTAACCTTATTGTTGCAAAATAGCTATGCATAAGGCTATGTATAATCCGTATGCATAAGTCTATGCATAAGCCCTATGCATAAGGCTATGTATAATCCGTATGCATAAGTCTATGCATAAGGTTATGTATAATCCGTATGCATAAGTCTATGCATAAGCCCTATTGCATAAGGCTTATGCATAGCCCTATTTCATAAGGCTTATGCATAGCCCTATTTCATAAGGCCTATTACATAAGCCCTATGCATAAGGCTATGCATAAGTCCCATTGCATAAGGCCTATGCATAGACTTATTGTTGCAATAGCTATGCATAGGGCTATGCATATCCCTATTGCAATAGCCTATGCATAAGCCCTATGCATAAGGGTATGCATAAACGTACGCGTAGGGATTATGCATAAGTCCTATTGCAATAGGCCTATGCATAAGGATATACATAAATCCTATTGCCTATTGACCTACCCCTAATCCTCGGCACCCAACGGTGCAAAAACACAAACACTACTACATGATAGCCTAATACGGGCGCTTATACCAACGTGATTAAACGGGGTCTAAAAAAGCCCCATCATCGATATAAACCCCGGTGTCTACGCCGGAACCACGACGTCGGTATTTGCATCGGGCGCACATACCGGCGCGCATATCGACGCTCATACTAGCATGCATACCGGTGCTCATATCGACGCATATATCAGCGCTTATACCGGTGGATATACCGGTGCATATACTGGCATGCATACCAGTGCATATACCGATGCGTATACCAGCACGCATACCGAAAGATATACCGACGACCATAGCAGTAATTTTTTTTGGACAGAATGGTGTTGCCAGGCTGCCTGCAGTCAACATGACTCAACAGCAGTAAAAAGACAGCACCATTCTGACAAAATAGAGCACAAAAGACAATCGTGCTCATTTTTTTATTTTTCAGATAAACAAGAAACATTACTCATGAATATTTTGATCATATACTAATAGTTTAGAGGACTTACATTATGGTAATGCCTCCCAATTGATGGTCTCTCCTTCTGCCTCAAGCGTACTTCTCTTCTAGCCTTCTAATATGTGAGATCCCTGTTCCCACCGGGCAACGGATTCAGGATACTAGCAGCGGAAGTAGCACTTCTCGCGCGGGACAGGGGTCCCACATTCGGGGCCTCACCCACGGATATCCGGATAAGAGACTAATCCGTCCGTCGGTTGTTCCAAAACCGAACCCGAAAAAACTTCCTTTACCGGAAAGCACGGGCGATTCCACCAGGAAAACTTTTTACTCTAACGTAGTCAAGAACATTTCTGATCAAGCTGATCTAATTGCATCTTCAAGATACTTGATCAGATCAAGGAAGAAACTTGCACTTGGATCATTGAGATCAACGCTTTTTTCCCCATTCAAGAGGCACAGCCGTTGATTCCTATCCATAGAACAATTATTGTCCGGGATTTACTTTATCTATCGTAATAACAAAAGTTGAGTCTCGATTTACGGATCCATCAGTCCAGCCTAACCCCATCCGATCCCATGGGTTAGCCAACCGCCCAGCCACTGTAGTGATGGGATCCAATTAAGAATTTGGTTAGGTTTTGTCCCGGGTACCAAGGAAAAGAGTTCCAAGGCCCCCCTAGCAGGAAGTTCATGCAAAATAAAACTAGTCACACCACTTACACACCCAATATGAGATTGCCTTTTCATAGATTCAACTAGTATTAAAACAATCCTTTAATAAAACAATAGTATCACTGATCACCATCTTCCAAATTATCCGATTGATTCAATTTCCCATCATTCCTTCATCAGATCATAGCTCCTAGCCCATAATACTCGGCAATATAATCACTTATCAAGATGGACTCTCGTTGAAGATCAGCAAGATCAACCAACAGATCCATATAAAGAGCCATGGACTCATCCATTGAAGACCAGCAAGGTCAATCAACCAGATCCATGCCCGGTTTCAGAAAACAACTCTTACTCCTTGTTCCAATATCTTCCTCGACGCACGCGTGGGTATCCTAGGCGACCCAGAGTCCGAGCACCATATGGTCAGCACCCTCTAGGATCCTTCGCAGGTGACCTAGCGCTTCACTCATAGGCCGCTTCCTTGGTCCCTCATCCACCGTACCGGAAGCTCACCATTTTAATCGAACCGAGGCTGGGGGGTCAAGACCTCGGCCGACTTTGCTACGCGAGACGTCCTCCATTGACTCTCCGTCAGCAGTTGCAACTTTATCAGTTAGGTCTCCATCACAAGACGGTCAAAATGCTTCCCCAACATTCTTGACATAAAACAGCCATTTACAAACAGCATTTACAAACAGTTTACAAATACAGTTTCTATATTAACTCTCATTTTTCCACATTATCCCTCATTAATCCACATTACTTATTCCACATTCCATTTATATGTGTACTCATCCAATCACCTCATTTTCCATCTCTTCACTTCAGATTCCTTCACATCACATATCATATATTCACATCCATACATCCACATCCACATCCACATCCACATTCACATCCATACATCCACATCCATACATCCACATCTACATGCTTATCTCCATTTTCACATCCTCATTTATACATCCACATCCCATATCCACATTCATACATACACATCCATATCCACATCCACATGCATACATCCATTATCACGTCCTCATTCATACATCCACATCCACATACATACATACATCCACATCCACATTCCCATTCACATCTATACATCCATATCTACATGCACATTCACATCCATACATCCATATCTATATCCTCATTCACATCCATATATCCACATTCATGCATCCACATCTACATGCATACATCCATACATACACATCCACATTTACAACCATGCATCCACATCCACATCCACATCCTCATTCACATCCATACATCCACATTCATGCATCCACATCTACATGCATACATCCATACATACCCATCCACATTCACATCCATATTCTCACCCTATCACAACCCATATACATCTTATCCCATCACATACACTTCTTACTCATCCCATACACATCCTATCACTTCTTAACTCATCTTATCACATCCTAACTCATCTCATATGCATCTTATCATATCTTATCACTTCCCATATCTTTTATGCATACTTCTATGCATGAAATTCAATTATGCTAAAAGTAACACTTTTATAATAAAATAATCATCTCTTATGCATACCTCTATGCATGAAATTCAATTATGCTAAAAGTAACACTTTTATAATAAAATATTCATCTCTTATGCATACCTCTATGCATGAAATTCAATTATGCTAAAAGTAACACTTTTATAATAAAATATTCAAATAAAATATTAATCTCTTATGCATACCTCTATGCATGAAATTCAATTATGCTAAAAGTAACACTTTTATAATAAAATATTCATCTCTTATGCATACCTCTATGCATGAAATTCAATTATGCTAAAAGTAACACTTTTATAATAAAATATTCATCTCTTATGCATACCTCTATGCATGAAATTCAATTATGCTAAAAGTAACACTTTTATAATAAAATATTCATCTCTTATGCATACCTCTATGCATGAATTTCAATTATGCTAAAAGTAACACTTTTATAATAAAATATTCATCTCTTATGCATACCTCTATGCATGAATTTCAATTATGCTAAAAGTAACACTTTTATAATAAAATATTCATCTCTTATGCATACCTCTATGCATGAATTTCAATTAAGCTAAAAGTAACTCTTTTATAATAAAATATTCATCTCTTATGCATACCTCTATGCATGAAATTCAATTATGCATAATATAAAAATCAATTTCTCTAGGATGACAATGAATATCTTTCAATTAATCTAGGATGATAATTCCTAGAATATGGTAGGAAGTCCTCTTTTTATGCTTTGAATGAAATTATTTTATGAGTAATTTTTATAAAAATTTTGCTATAGCTCCGCTGCTATGATGACTGATAAATCTCAATTTTTCTAAGGGATAAAGCTTATCTTTAAGGAAATCATTAGAATGATCCCTAATTGGATCATTAATTCCTAATTGATTGAATCATCAATATTCATGAAATACATAAACTAAAAGCATAGAAAAAAGCCATTAATTTGACCTCAAGTATAGATTAATCTTGGATTAAGTAAAAGCTTTATGAAAAGCTTCATTTGGATTGAGAATGGGTCATGAGTATGACCATTTCTTGAGTGAGAGAGAGAAATTACATAAAAACCATTTGAATGAAGCATAAATGGAAATTTATGTAATTCTTAACTATCATTAATCAATTAACTTCAATAGCATTCATCAATTTATGTAACTCTTCACTACCATTCATCAATTAACTTCAATAGCAATCAAAAACCATTCCAAATAAGCTTCTCAAGCTTGAGAGGGGTTGAGAAGAGAGAAGCATTGAGAAATTAAAGAAAAGATCAAAATTCACCATTTACCTTACAAATTGCTTGATTCTTTGTTCACGGTAGAGGCCCCCAACCAATCAATTGGTTAAGTATGTTGATGGAGCCACCAATGGGGATTGAAGAAAGAGGGAAGTTCCAATTTCTTCAATTTGGAGAGAATTTTAGAGAATAGTAGAAACTAGCATTATTTTAGCATAACTCTAGTATAGTAAAATTCTTCTATTTTTTTCAAAGGACTCATGTTCTATTTATAGGAGAGTGAAGCTCTAACCAAAGCTAACTGAATTCTAGAATTTTCCAAATTCAGTTTGGTTGAATTTGGACTAGATTTGGACCTAGTTTGGTTACTTTTTGATTCGGTTTGGTTCCATTTTGATTTAGTTTGGTTCAAGAGAGAGGAGAGATAAAAATATCACATTATATTTGAGTTTAAAACTCATTCAAGCATGTGAAATATGCACCTCCTTTAAAGAATTCCCCTTGCTTACATATGTGTCAAAATGGAATCATTATACCCAAAATAGTTGGTGGTATCTCGCGTTCTTCATCTTGTACTGGACTTCTTGTAAAGGTGAGGGATTATGAGAAGAGCTCGAGAAGGGCTTGTGAAGGGAGAAGAGCTTGATAAGGGCAAGGGAGGACAAGGGATAGTAGGGTAAGGTACATGCCATAGCTACAAAGTATTGACCTTTAAACTTATGCACAAAGTAGAAGATGAGTGGAGAAAGAGAAAGTAGGTTGGGCAACATGCACGAGAAAGGTATCCGATTCTATTTTCCCAGTACGTAGATATCATTCCACATGCTCCCCACTATTAATACCAAAGGCACCTCCTCTTTTACAAGAGAAGTATAGTGAGAAGATTGAGGGCTCCCCCTCCACTATAACCACCTACTCAGAGATAACCACTCCTAACTTGACATAAGCAGCATTCTAGATGGCATATAATAATGCCTCATATCTCTATGCATAAACCATAGTGTATGTAAAGGCTCTTGACCTAAACCATAGCATATGCATAGTCTAAACCATATGCTATGCATAGCCTATGCATATCCTATGCATACACTATGCATACCTTTTGCATAGCCTATATGTACACTATGCATAGGGTATGCATAGCATAGGCTATTCATAGGATATGCATAGCATAGGTATAGCATAGGATATACATAGGCTATGCATAGGGTATGTAAAGCATAGACTATGCATAGCTTCTGTATATGCTATGCATAATGTATAGCATAGACTATGCATAGGGTATGTATAGCATAGACTATGCATAGCTTCTGCATATGCTATGCATAACGTATGCATAGGCTATGCATAGGGGCCATAGACTCTTGACCTAAACTTAATCCTCGACACCCAAGGGTGCAAAAACACAAATAGAAGAAGCACAAAAAAAGAGGGCTTACCTCTACTAGAGCCAAATCCATATGAACTGCTACGTGGCCAGAACCCTTAGTGGTTTTTCACTTGAATAGACATAAAAAATTATCATAATAAATCAAAACATTAGTTCATAAGTTCATAAGCACTATGCATAAGCCCTATGCATAATCCCTATGAATAGGCTATGCATAGGCCTTATGCATAGATATAGCCTATGCATAACATATGCATAGCCTATGCATAATCCCTATTGCATAAGGCCTATGCATAGCCCTATGCGTAAGGCTATGAATAAGGCCAATGTCTAACCTTATTGTTGCAAAATAGCTATGCATAAGGCTATGTATAATCCGTATGCATAAGTCTATGCATAAGCCCTATGCATAAGGCTATGTATAATCCGTATGCATAAGTCTATGCATAAGGTTATGTATAATCCGTATGCATAAGTCTATGCATAAGCCCTATTGCATAAGGCTTATGCATAGCCCTATTTCATAAGGCTTATGCATAGCCCTATTTCATAAGGCCTATTACATAAGCCCTATGCATAAGGCTATGCATAAGTCCCATTGCATAAGGCCTATGCATAGACTTATTGTTGCAATAGCTATGCATAGGGCTATGCATATCCCTATTGCAATAGCCTATGCATAAGCCCTATGCATAAGGGTATGCATAAACGTACGCGTAGGGATTATGCATAAGTCCTATTGCAATAGGCCAATGCATAAGGATATACATAAATCCTATTGCCTATTGACCTACCCCTAATCCTCGGCACCCAACGGTGCAAAAACACAAACACTACTACATGATAGCCTAATACGGGCGCTTATACCAACGTGATTAAACGGGGTCTAAAAAAGCCCCATCATCGATATAAACCCCGGTGTCTACGCCGGAACCACGACGTCGGTATTTGCATCGGGCGCACATACCGGCGCGCATATCGACGCTCATACTAGCATGCATACCGGTGCTCATATCGACGCATATATCAGCGCTTATACCGGTGGATATACCGGTGCATATACTGGCATGCATACCAGTGCATATACCGATGCGTATACCAGCACGCATACCGAAAGATATACCGACGACCATAGCAGTAATTTTTTTTGGACAGAATGGTGTTGCCAGGCTGCCTGCAGTCAACATGACTCAACAGCAGTAAAAAGACAGCACCATTCTGACAAAATAGAGCACAAAAGACAATCGTGCTCATTTTTTTATTTTTCAGATAAACAAGAAACATTACTCATGAATATTTTGATCATATACTAATAGTTTAGAGGACTTACATTATGGTAATGCCTCCCAATTGATGGTCTCTCCTTCTGCCTCAAGCGTACTTCTCTTCTAGCCTTCTAATATGTGAGATCCCTGTTCCCACCGGGCAACGGATTCAGGATACTAGCAGCGGAAGTAGCACTTCTCGCGCGGGACAGGGGTCCCACATTCGGGGCCTCACCCACGGATATCCGGATAAGAGACTAATCCGTCCGTCGGTTGTTCCAAAACCGAACCCGAAAAAACTTCCTTTACCGGAAAGCACGGGCGATTCCACCAGGAAAACTTTTTACTCTAACGTAGTCAAGAACATTTCTGATCAAGCTGATCTAATTGCATCTTCAAGATACTTGATCAGATCAAGGAAGAAACTTGCACTTGGATCATTGAGATCAACGCTTTTTTCCCCATTCAAGAGGCACAGCCGTTGATTCCTATCCATAGAACAATTATTGTCCGGGATTTACTTTATCTATCGTAATAACAAAAGTTGAGTCTCGATTTACGGATCCATCAGTCCAGCCTAACCCCATCCGATCCCATGGGTTAGCCAACCGCCCAGCCACTGTAGTGATGGGATCCAATTAAGAATTTGGTTAGGTTTTGTCCCGGGTACCAAGGAAAAGAGTTCCAAGGCCCCCCTAGCAGGAAGTTCATGCAAAATAAAACTAGTCACACCACTTACACACCCAATATGAGATTGCCTTTTCATAGATTCAACTAGTATTAAAACAATCCTTTAATAAAACAATAGTATCACTGATCACCATCTTCCAAATTATCCGATTGATTCAATTTCCCATCATTCCTTCATCAGATCATAGCTCCTAGCCCATAATACTCGGCAATATAATCACTTATCAAGATGGACTCTCGTTGAAGATCAGCAAGATCAACCAACAGATCCATATAAAGAGCCATGGACTCATCCATTGAAGACCAGCAAGGTCAATCAACCAGATCCATGCCCGGTTTCAGAAAACAACTCTTACTCCTTGTTCCAATATCTTCCTCGACGCACGCGTGGGTATCCTAGGCGACCCAGAGTCCGAGCACCATATGGTCAGCACCCTCTAGGATCCTTCGCAGGTGACCTAGCGCTTCACTCATAGGCCGCTTCCTTGGTCCCTCATCCACCGTACCGGAAGCTCACCATTTTAATCGAACCGAGGCTGGGGGGTCAAGACCTCGGCCGACTTTGCTACGCGAGACGTCCTCCATTGACTCTCCGTCAGCAGTTGCAACTTTATCAGTTAGGTCTCCATCACAAGACGGTCAAAATGCTTCCCCAACATTCTTGACATAAAACAGCCATTTACAAACAGCATTTACAAACAGTTTACAAATACAGTTTCTATATTAACTCTCATTTTTCCACATTATCCCTCATTAATCCACATTACTTATTCCACATTCCATTTATATGTGTACTCATCCAATCACCTCATTTTCCATCTCTTCACTTCAGATTCCTTCACATCACATATCATATATTCACATCCATACATCCACATCCACATCCACATCCACATTCACATCCATACATCCACATCCATACATCCACATCTACATGCTTATCTCCATTTTCACATCCTCATTTATACATCCACATCCCATATCCACATTCATACATACACATCCATATCCACATCCACATGCATACATCCATTATCACGTCCTCATTCATACATCCACATCCACATACATACATACATCCACATCCACATTCCCATTCACATCTATACATCCATATCTACATGCACATTCACATCCATACATCCATATCTATATCCTCATTCACATCCATATATCCACATTCATGCATCCACATCTACATGCATACATCCATACATACACATCCACATTTACAACCATGCATCCACATCCACATCCACATCCTCATTCACATCCATACATCCACATTCATGCATCCACATCTACATGCATACATCCATACATACCCATCCACATTCACATCCATATTCTCACCCTATCACAACCCATATACATCTTATCCCATCACATACACTTCTTACTCATCCCATACACATCCTATCACTTCTTAACTCATCTTATCACATCCTAACTCATCTCATATGCATCTTATCATATCTTATCACTTCCCATATCTTTTATGCATACTTCTATGCATGAAATTCAATTATGCTAAAAGTAACACTTTTATAATAAAATAATCATCTCTTATGCATACCTCTATGCATGAAATTCAATTATGCTAAAAGTAACACTTTTATAATAAAATATTCATCTCTTATGCATACCTCTATGCATGAAATTCAATTATGCTAAAAGTAACACTTTTATAATAAAATATTCAAATAAAATATTAATCTCTTATGCATACCTCTATGCATGAAATTCAATTATGCTAAAAGTAACACTTTTATAATAAAATATTCATCTCTTATGCATACCTCTATGCATGAAATTCAATTATGCTAAAAGTAACACTTTTATAATAAAATATTCATCTCTTATGCATACCTCTATGCATGAAATTCAATTATGCTAAAAGTAACACTTTTATAATAAAATATTCATCTCTTATGCATACCTCTATGCATGAATTTCAATTATGCTAAAAGTAACACTTTTATAATAAAATATTCATCTCTTATGCATACCTCTATGCATGAATTTCAATTATGCTAAAAGTAACACTTTTATAATAAAATATTCATCTCTTATGCATACCTCTATGCATGAATTTCAATTAAGCTAAAAGTAACTCTTTTATAATAAAATATTCATCTCTTATGCATACCTCTATGCATGAAATTCAATTATGCATAATATAAAAATCAATTTCTCTAGGATGACAATGAATATCTTTCAATTAATCTAGGATGATAATTCCTAGAATATGGTAGGAAGTCCTCTTTTTATGCTTTGAATGAAATTATTTTATGAGTAATTTTTATAAAAATTTTGCTATAGCTCCGCTGCTATGATGACTGATAAATCTCAATTTTTCTAAGGGATAAAGCTTATCTTTAAGGAAATCATTAGAATGATCCCTAATTGGATCATTAATTCCTAATTGATTGAATCATCAATATTCATGAAATACATAAACTAAAAGCATAGAAAAAAGCCATTAATTTGACCTCAAGTATAGATTAATCTTGGATTAAGTAAAAGCTTTATGAAAAGCTTCATTTGGATTGAGAATGGGTCATGAGTATGACCATTTCTTGAGTGAGAGAGAGAAATTACATAAAAACCATTTGAATGAAGCATAAATGGAAATTTATGTAATTCTTAACTATCATTAATCAATTAACTTCAATAGCATTCATCAATTTATGTAACTCTTCACTACCATTCATCAATTAACTTCAATAGCAATCAAAAACCATTCCAAATAAGCTTCTCAAGCTTGAGAGGGGTTGAGAAGAGAGAAGCATTGAGAAATTAAAGAAAAGATCAAAATTCACCATTTACCTTACAAATTGCTTGATTCTTTGTTCACGGTAGAGGCCCCCAACCAATCAATTGGTTAAGTATGTTGATGGAGCCACCAATGGGGATTGAAGAAAGAGGGAAGTTCCAATTTCTTCAATTTGGAGAGAATTTTAGAGAATAGTAGAAACTAGCATTATTTTAGCATAACTCTAGTATAGTAAAATTCTTCTATTTTTTTCAAAGGACTCATGTTCTATTTATAGGAGAGTGAAGCTCTAACCAAAGCTAACTGAATTCTAGAATTTTCCAAATTCAGTTTGGTTGAATTTGGACTAGATTTGGACCTAGTTTGGTTACTTTTTGATTCGGTTTGGTTCCATTTTGATTTAGTTTGGTTCAAGAGAGAGGAGAGATAAAAATATCACATTATATTTGAGTTTAAAACTCATTCAAGCATGTGAAATATGCACCTCCTTTAAAGAATTCCCCTTGCTTACATATGTGTCAAAATGGAATCATTATACCCAAAATATCTAGTTTTTTACTAATAAACCTTGTACATTTTCAACTCTTCATCTTATGTGAGCATTTACTCATTTTTGGATACTCAATTTATCTCATTTTTTTGATATTACTCATAGTTTTTTACTAATAAACCTTGTACATATTCAACTCTTCATCTTATGTGAGCCTTTACTCATTTTTGGGTATCTTCTTTTACAAATTGGATTTATCTCCTCCCTACACATGGATTGATACTATTGGCCCATAGGAACCTTAATTGGACCATAATCCAAATTTTTTTTAAAATCTAGACCCTTAGGCTAAGGTCCTTTATACCCATTTCCAATAAATTCCAATTGCATATTGGAAAGTTCTTTTTGAATTTCTGTTTCAGGGAAACTTATTTTAATAAGATGAGATAATTTTCTATCTAAAAATATTAAAAATCTAAATATTCTCTCTCTAGAATATTTTCTCTCTCTAGGTTAAAACAGGCAAAAACAAGATCTCTTATATTCCTGAAGAGGGATTTAATTACATGGGAAGATACTAGACATCAAAAAGGGGTTGGGGGAGGCATCTTACATTCTACCCCACTTAAAAAACGCGAGATGTCCTCATCTCGCAAGTGGAGTATGATCTCTTTCATCATCTTCTTCTTCTTCAATCACTTCTTTCAGCGTTACGCCTTGGAAGTGGACGGTCGATTTTTCCCTGGTATTCTGCTAGAGTATGGATGACTTGAGAACTGTCGGTTAAGCCCCTGGTTTTCAATTGCAGTATAGATCTGCCCTTTTTTCCTCTTCTACTTTATCTGAAATTGTGACTGCTCTGGCTGCTGCAGTCTGAGGTGGAATTCTTTCTCTTTGGTTGTTCCTGTTCTGGAAAGGATTTCTGAGGTTACTCTAGACAGAGTCAGATGGTTGGGTTGGAGTTCTTCTGGGGTTATACCCTGGCTTGGGTGAGACGGACCTTGGTATGAAGGGGTTGGTCTCTGAATTCAGGGCCCTAGACTTCCCTGTCCCCTTGACATGGCAGGCGTTGGGCAGTCTTTTAACTGATGACCAAAACCTTGGCATCCAAAACACCGGTTCTCACTTCTAAGTTCATTGTTCTGAATCCTTAAAATAGGTGGGCCTCCTGAGACAGTATTATGGGAGAAGGGTCTTCCTTCACTTTGGAATCTTCCTGCATCCTGATTCTGAATCAGCCCTTGCTGCCTCTTTAGGGGTGGAAAGTTTGAAGTACTTCCTTGGGCTTGGAATCTTTTAAAGTTAGAGGGTGCAGGCTTTGGTGGGACCTTTATTACAAAGGCTTTGGCAAAATCCTTTGCCATTTTTACTGCTTCAGCCATGGACACTGGCTTGGCATTTTTGACCAGTGTGTCCAAGGGTTCGTTCATTCCCCGAATGAACCTGGCCATGAGCTGTTCTTCATCTAGAGGTGGTGAGTATTTGAGTAGAAGAGCAAAGGCCTGGTGATATTCTTCAATGGTTTTGTTCTCCTGCTTTAGCTCTGAAAATTCGTTCATTTTGGTTTCCACCCAAAAATCCAGGGGAACAAAATCTCTTTCTCAAATAGGTTTTTAGGTCGTTCCAGGATTGAGTATTTCTGTTCAGACGGTTGGTGTCACAGTGGTTCCTCCATGCTACCCTGGCTATTTCCACTATTTTCAACTGGCCAAGAGCCATTTTGCTCAGCTCATTATAACCTATGACGTCAAAATACTCTTCCATGGCTTCCACCCATTTCTCCACAGTCTCACCCAGGTTCTCCCCTTCTCCTTTGAAGGGTCCTGGCTGAGTCCTATGAAGAGCCTTGCGAACGTCAGGGTCAAGTTCGTCATCTTCAGAGACAGGGTCTGGCTGCTGACGGCTACGGTTTCCTCGTCTCATGATTCTGTCAAAAATTTATATATTAGAGAGAGAATAGTTATAAGATTAGAAGGGAGGTTCTTATCTCTGAATACCTCAAAAGCTGGGGAGAAATCTTACATTCTATCCCACTAAAAAAAAGTGCGAGATGTCCTCATCTCGCAAGGTAGAGGACAACTCTTTTTCTTAAGATCCAATTTTATTCTGGGGTTCCTTATATTCTGGTCAACCCAACAGAATACTGGGATAAATATCCCTTTTATAGAACTCATCATTAAATAACAATTCATTCAGATCATATCATTCATATCTTTAACATGATAATGGTCCATTAGACCGAAAAATTTCCTTCTGAACATTCCTTCATGGGAATTTTTGTCAAGTAAGTTCTCAATTTGTCATCCCTTAACTTGAGAATAGTAGAAACTAGCATTATTTTAGCATAACTCTAGTATAGTAAAATTCTTCTATTTTTTTCAAAGGACTCATGTTCTATTTATAGGAGAGTGAAGCTCTAACCAAAGCTAACTGAATTCTAGAATTTTCCAAATTCAGTTTGGTTGAATTTGGACTAGATTTGGACTTAGTTTGGTTACTTTTTGATTCGGTTTGGTTCCATTTTGATTTGGTTTGGTTCAAGAGAGGGGAGAGATAAAAATATCACATTATATTTGAGTTTAAAACTCATTCAAGCATGTGAAATATGCACCTCCTTTAAAGAATTCCCCTTCCTTACATATGTGTCAAAATGGAATCATTATACCCAAAATATCTCATATTTTTAATATTGCTCATAGTTTTTTACTAATAAACCTTGTACATTTTCAACTCTTCATCTTATGTGAGCATTTACTCATTTTTGGATACTCAATTTATCTCATTTTTTTGATATTACTCATAGTTTTTTACTAATAAACCTTGTACATATTCAACTCTTCATCTTATGTGAGCCTTTACTCATTTTTGGGTATCTTCTTTTACAAATTGGATTTATCTCCTCCCTACACATGGATTGATGCTATTGGCCCATAGGAACCTTAATTGGACCATAATCCAATTTTTTTTGAAAATCTAGACCCTTAGGCTAAGGTCCTTTATACCCATTTCCAATAAATTCCAATTGCACATTGGAAAGTTCTTTTTGAATTTCTGTTTCAGGGAAACTTATTTTAATAAGATGATATAATTTTCTATCTAAAAATATTAAAAATCTAAATATTCTCTCTCTAGAATATTTTCTCTCTCTAGGTTAAAACAGGCAAAACAAGATCTCTTATATTCCTGAAGAGGGATTTAATTACATGGGAAGATACTAGACATCAAAAAGGGGTTGGGGGAGGCATCTTACATAATAGTTTAGAGGACTTACATTATGGTAATGCCTCGCAATTGATGGTCTCTCCTTCTGCTTCAAGCATCTTAAATAAGGCCACAAGGCCATATTTGTGAGCGTACTTTTCTTCTCGCCTACTTGGTGGGCAATTCATGGCCAACTCCTACATAAAAGATTAACAATTACAACTTTTAGAGATCAACATTTAGCCCTCATACATACATTTAGATAAACAAAATTGTACAAATACTTACGAGTTCATGGCGCATGGTTTCATAACCACCACTCCCAAGATGAGAAGACTCTACTATTTGAAGTCTCATCCTTGCCACCTCTCTTTGTTGTTGAAACCTCTCTGGTGTCTGTGTGAGCTCCTGAGCTATGGCTTCCCACTCCCTATCATCTAGCCAAACAGGTTTCTCTTTCCCCTCTCTAAATGCATCTCTCGCCTCTGACCTACGATGCCCCATCAAAATGCGAGCTGTATATTGTATCCACTCATTAGAGACGACATTCATAGGGTCAGATGTGGCTGAAACTCTTGCTTTATCTTTGTATTTATGTAATTTTTCTTCTCCTTATCTTGCTGATCCCATAAAGTCATAACAGAGTTGTGAAACTGTATAGTGCACAATTGTCGAATTCGTGTCTTCATTGCCTTTCCGGCACTATTCATTATAGGTGTCCCATCCCTAATTGTGTATATCTTGTTGTTGTCATGGTCATGTGCAACCCAAGGAGTGGAAGGTGAACCCATGGGTGTGCTATCAACAGATGAGAGCGAAGGACGACGCTCATGTGGTGGTGGTGTCACAACATCTGTGGCACTACCACCATAACAACCTCCCCCTGAAGACCTACTACGTGAGCGACGTCTATGTGAAGAGGTGGTAGATCGAGCTGTAAGAGGAGTGGAAGGCTGTGTGGTATGAAGTGTGGGAACTGCTTTCGTACCTACAGGTGTGGGAACTGCCGTCATGAAGCCAGATGGTGAGGCAGATGTCCCTGCTCCACCAGAACCCCAATAAGTTTGAGCCATGGCTCTCTGCTGTGGACAAGAAAAAACCATATAACTGCTCGGGACTCATGCCTTGAGGTGTAGGGTTAAATGAGAAATCAGGACTGTAGTTGAGCGGTGGTGAGTCATCACCCATGGCCTGTTGGACAAAAAACCATATGACAAACTTGTGCGAAATGAAAATTACATGGTAAACAATGAAAGAACCATATGACAAACATTAACAATGATAAACAACAATGGTAAACCATATCACTTTGCACCTGCACTAGTGATTATGATGGTAAACATTAACAATGGTAAACAATGAAAGGACCATATGACAAACATTAACTTCCCTAAACAACAATGGTAAACCATATCACTTTGCACCTTCAATGTCATAAAATCATTAGAAATATGTCATAACTATTTGCAGAATCATTAAGATACATCATTTTAAAAATCATTATCTATTCTATCATCCTCATTAAGATCAGTAGCCCCAAAGAGATCTATTTCTATGTACATTTCAGCATCCTCATCATTAAAAGTCCCTTGATAAAGGCTGTCCTCATCATCTATGTCTTCTTCCTCAATAGGTTTTCTAGCTTCATTGGTTTGCACCTCTTCATTTGGATCTTGCTCTAGTTGCTCCTCTTCATTGTTGATATCGGCTTGTTCTTGTTGCTCCCCACCACCCTGTGAATCCACATCACCCTGTTGTAGCTCTAATTCTTCACAAATTTGCTTACTGCGGGGGCCGACTTGAACCACAAATAGCCAGCGTGGATCTTTTGGATCCGCTTTAAAGACAACTTGGTCACAATGCTCTGGGCACCTTGCTGATCGGTCCATACCTTTGTGGAGTCCACTTGGATGAGGCCACTCTTGTCTTTACGTACAGTTGCATGCGGCCCATTTGTGATTACCTTGAACCACTTCACATCAAAGATAAAAAACTCAAAACTTCTAAATCCAACCTTTAATATGTCTTGAATGGTTCCAAAGTAATCAAGCATTCCACTAATTGTGTTATCATCACTTGCACTTGCTCGACTTTCTTGAACAAATTGTGATGTGACACCATAATCAAAGGTTGCTCTTCTTTGGTCTATTCGTTCTACTCAAAAATGACGTCCATGTAACCAAAATGCCCCATATTTGTGATACTACAAATAGCACATAAAGATTGTTGATGGACAAATAATAACTGAGACATGTAGAGAAAAAAAAGAGAGACATGTAGAACTTAAACACTTACATGCCAATCGCATCATTTTGTAAGCTCCTCCTCCTCCTCTGTTATAGTTAAACCAGCACATTTGGCTTCTAAAATTGTAGCTTCTAGCCATGTACCTGTGGGAAACTCTGGAAGAGCTTGCAGACCTTCTGGATATGGGAGATTTCTTATATTGCGATTCCTTCTGAAACTTAAACGATCTTGTACTCGTCGCTCGCTGTCGCTTGAGAGCTTCATATGTCTCAATCCACTTCTCCATTACATGTGAGTTCAAGATGCAAAATTTGTTGATTTTTTCCCGCAAATTGTTATCCATCTTTCTCTTAATGCCTTGGCCTTGAGGTTCCTGACCATAGTCGAGGTATCTCTGGATCTGATGAACTTAAATATTCAGTGATGTAAACAAGGGACTCTTCTATCAACCACCCTTCTGACATACTTCCCTCTGGGCGAGCCATTTGGCGAACAAATCCCTTTAATGTCTTCATAAACCTCTCCAAAAAGAACATCCATCTTGAATGGACTGTTCCAGCAACTACAACCTCATCTACAACATGAACTAGCAGATGCATCTGGATTGTTAATAAACTTGTAGGGAAAAATGTCTCTACCATGCAGAGTGCCTCTATGGAGTTTAAACGCGCTGTCTCCAAAATGTCTCTCTTTAGCTCTTTTGAAGAAGTCCAATGCACCAATGTGCTAATCTTATAGATAGTAGCTCTAATGTCTTCAGTGAGGCAATCCTTTATTGCTATGGGGAGCACAAATTGTAAAAACTTGTGCCAATCATGACTCTTGAGGCCACTAAGATCATCATCCTTTGTAAATGCACTTTTCAAGCAATGCATACAACCTGTAGGAGTCCGAAACTCTGAAATTGTCCTCTTCACTTGTTGTTCCTCCATCTTACCAAAAACCCATGGGGCTCTTGGAAGTAGCACCTTTCCATTGGGTCTAGTGCGATCCCACAACTCTTGCATGCAACCTATCTCTTCTAAGTCGTCCCTTTGGCCTTTAGTCTCCTTTTTTCCTATCATGGTCTTCCACAGAATGTCAGCTACATTCTTGAAAATATGCATCGGGTCAAGCAAATGGTTTATAAGAAGATCACCCCAATAGGGGAGTTGGTGAAAGATAGAGAGCCTCTTCATCCTAGGACATGCCAAGTTGCCACATTCCTCCCATTTGAGCTTCCAATCGCTTGCCTTCAGTGCACTTGGAGGAGGTCTTCCTAGATTACCGTCCTGCAATTCATGATTTTTTGGAAGATACCTAACATGTCCTTGGTACACATTCTTTCGTAATGCTTTTGAGTATCTTGAATAAAGTCGAGGACCACATAGAGGACATGCATTATAACCCGATATAGACAACCCTGAGCATTCTCCATAGCCAGGCCAATCATGCATTGTCCACATGAGAATACCTCGCACAGTTGCAAGTCTTTGGCTACTCTGCTACTTTGACATGTCCTTCACTTCAATTTCGTTCCACAAGGTGCGTAACTCATCAATAAGTGGTGCCAAATATACATCCATGTTCTTCACCTTGTACTTTCTTGGAACTATTAATGAGAGCAACAAATGACCTTTCTTTATTGCTAACCATGGCGGAAGATTATAACTCACAAGGCAAACAGGCCATGTGCTCCATGAAGAGCTCCGTAAACCAAAAGGGTTTACACCATCCATTGCTAGGCCAAGATGGAGGTACGAGGATCTTCCCTAAAAGCTGGCCATTTCTCTTCATGTGTCTCCATGCGGGTGAATCAGCAGGCACACGCATCACTTCATTTGTGGATCGAGTTGTGGCATGCCATGTCATCAAGCTTGCTATAGATTTTCACATGAACATGCTTTTTATTCTTGGGATGATTGGAAAGTGCCTAAGAACCTTTACTGGGACAGCTACCCCCTGAACATCTTCTCTATATCTGTTAGAGCCACAATGCGGACATTCTTGCAAATGCTCGTATTCATGGCGGAAGAGAATACAATCATTGCGACAAGCATGAATATTATTGTAATCCATGCCTATGGATTTCAATAACTTCTTGGCATCTGCACGAGATGGAGGCATCTCGTTGCCGTCGTATGGCAATATCTGGTCTTTCAAGTATGGCAATATCTGATCATTACTATTAAGATTTAGTCAAATATAAGTTAAAAATTTATCATTTCAACATTAGGTGTAATCTTCATAAATCCCTTACTTGAAGAGTTCAGTGACACTTGTATTAGACCATCCAAAAATTGACTATAAATTTAGCATCGTAAGAGATGCACGCAATACAGATATCGTGGCACCATTGTATAGTGGAAGGCATGCAAGTTTACGCATGGCCTCGTCCTCTCGTTCATAATTTGACTGTTGAGAATGTCATGGTTGATGATCTTCATGTTCATGCTCCTCGAAGACACCTTCTTGTTGCTCGAGAAAGGCATCCAACATTTCCTCCATTGGACCTTCTTCCATTCCCTGACTTCTTCCATTCCCTCAGGTGCTGTTAATTGAGCTCCATCTGTCACTCTCTCCTTCGATATTCTCATCCTTTGTTGGGGACGAGAATTCATAGGCACAATGTTATCAAGATGTGGTTGCACAATTGCTTGGTTGTACGATTAAAACCGTAAATTTTGTAAGCGCTCCATTGGAAATATGCCAGCGTCATGAATATGCTGGTTGCAAATCCTTCGTTTTTGAAATATTTGGTACTTACATCGCATGCATGGACACGCTATTCTCTCTTCAAGATTGAGAGGCTCCATCTAGCAGGATAACATGTATATGTAGCTCATTAAATGCAAATCATTACGCATTACACAAAGCATTATGTAAATCATAAAACAGGGCTTCTTTTTCCCAGCCGCGTGAGGGAGATTCTAAAAATAACATTTAAAGCGTCAAACGGGCTTCTTTTCCCCAGCCGTTGAGGGAGATTTTAAAAATAACATTTAAAGTGTCAAACGGGCTTCTTTTCCCCAGCCGTTGAGGGAGATTTTAAAAATAACATTTAAAGCGTCAAACGGGCTTCTTTTCCCCAGCCGCCGTTGAGGGAGATCAAGTATACATTAGCGATGTTTAGGCATATACATTAGCTTATGGATATGTGCTTTAGGCATATATATTAGAGTATATACATATAGACATAGCGTTGACATGCGTGTCTTAGACATTAGATTTCAAGTCAAAAAAGAGACCGAAACGCCTTGGGTATGCGCCAAAAAGAAAATCTCTCTCTCTCTCTCTCTCTCTCTCTCTCTCTCTCTTGCAAAGTGTGTGTGTGTGTGTGTAAAGACAAATAAGCACATACATTAATTTCTTATGCACTCACATATATGCTAATAAAACAACAAGCTTGCATACTCAATTTCAATTAATAATTACAAATTGAGAACAAATTAAAACATAACAAAAAGAGAAGTAATAAAACAACATAATTGGTAATGTGCTTACCTCTCAAATGTGGATTGGATAGTGCGTGTTCAAAGTAGATGTGCAAGCTAGAACACACGTGGGAGGAACAAACCTACACACACATTGCATACATTAGTAATAGATGCACATACACAAGCTCTCTCACTCTCTACATCTCTCACAACACACACATACAAATCCTCTCTCCAAACATAATTAAGAAGGTAAGAAGAAGGATGGAGAGAGGGGAAGGAGATATACACACATCACACATTTACCCTCATCTCTCCACACACACACACACACACACACACACACATAAGAAGATGAGGAGATGGGGAGAGGCAAAACGCCCAAGGAGAGAGAGGGAGATCTACACACACACTTCACTAATTCTGTCCACACACACACACACACACACATCAAGAGTGGGTCGAATGGAAGAAGGCGAACGCTTGAGGGAGATGCATGCATACCTTCTCTGGACATTCGACGCCTTGCAAAACAGAGAATAATAGGTTCTCGACTGTAAAAAAGTTGCGGACGTCGGTATCTGCATCGAAATATCCGTCGATATCTGCATCGGAATATACGTCGGAATATTTATCGCGGTATCTACGTCAGAATATCTGCCGGAATATGCATCGGAATAGGCATCGGAATATGCATCGATATACGTGTCGCTATATGCGTCGATATACACACTTTTGAAAATTACCCCGCCCGACTTTTTGCCTCCAAGTTTAGGATGTACATACCGACGCCGCTCGACATTTGCGTCGGTGTTCTAGCGTCAGTATGCCCTAAACCTCTAGTAGTGAAAGACAAGAAGCATAAGCAAAAATGAAGAAAGAGGGCTTTAAACGGTATAAGAGGCTATGCCCAAAACCTTGCTCACTCGAATAAACCTACAAGAAAGAAACATAATAATAATAAAAATTTAGTCCTCTCATTGACACATTAGTAAGCAAGAAGAACAAGAGAAAAAAGAGGTGAATACCCTAAACCCTACTATTAATGCATAAGTGAATGGAAATTTTAGTTTATGTTAAGCCTAAACCCTAGCTCTATGCATATAATGCTTAATAGAAAGCTTTGATGGAGAGCTCTCCATCAAAGCTCTCTATTAGAGCTCTATGTACTAGGCTAGGATTAGGGCAAGGGAGAGTCAAGCGAGGGGAAGGGACAAAGGGAGAGAGGGGAAGGGAGAAAAGGTCATATAAAGCTATGTCCAAGATTTGCATTAAAGCTTGGAAGAACACAAAGATTGAAAAAAACCATGAAAGCTTGAAGAAAGCTGTAAGATTCCTCCCCAGCCTCTCAGGATGTCCAGTATCTTCCCGTATAATCAAATCCCTCTTCAGAAATATAAAAGATCTTGTTTCTACCAGTTTTGGCCTAGAGAGAGAAAATCTTCTAGAGAGTGGTAATTCAGTTTTTAAATATTTTTGTATGAAAAAATATCTCTTTGTATTTGAATAAGTTCCCCCAAAACAGAAGTTCAAAAAGAATTTCAGAAGGTGCATTAGAAATCAAGTATAATCTGTTCAAGAGGCCTTATCCTAGGGGTCAAGATCTTTTTCGTCGAAATTTTAAATTAAGGTTCCTATGGACTAATAAGATTCATCCGAATGTAGGGAGGAGATAAATGGAAGAAATAAAGAAAATCCCCCCAAAAATGAGTAAATACTCACATAAGATGAAGAGTTGACTAAGGACAAGGTTAATAGTTAAAAAAGAGAGATATTTAGAAGAAATGATGCATTTTTGACACCTCAGTATGGGGGAATTTCCCTCATGAAGGAGGCGCCTATCTCACATGTGTGGGAGAGTTTTAAACTCCCAAATAATGAGATATTTTTATCTCTCCTCTCTCCTGTTTCAACTAGATCCAAAAAGTGAGCAAAACCGACCTAAAAATGGTCAAAATTTGACCAAACTGATCTGGAAAATTCTAGAATCAGTTTGCTTGGTTAGAGGCTCACTTTTTCCTATAAATAAAAGCCTTCCCCTTTGTTGAAGTTTAATAGTTTTTTTGCACTGTTACCCTGCTTCTCCCAGAGCCAAAAACTGTGAATTTACTCATAATTCATTAGTTTTTGACCTTCCCTCTTCTAAAGATTGGCGGCCACTCTTGTTTCAAACAAGAGTAGATTACTCAAACCATCAAGCCAAAGGAAATCTCTCAAATTCCTTTGTAAGTTGGATATTCTTCTCTTTTCTATTTATTTTATGGTTTTTATGATTTTTGTCTTCTCTAAAATGAATATGATGTTATGCCTCATTGAAAAAAAGGACATTCCCCTCTCTTCTTTAGTAAATCCAACCATTCTTTATCCTAGATGAATGATTAATGGATAAAATCAAGTTTTTCATAATGTTTCTCTTAAATAAGTAGAAATTGTTTACATTAGAATGATTTAAATACTCTTGGTGAAATTCTAATTAATTTTAGAGAGTCAAAATTGAGAAATGGTCAGCCATACAAAGGAGATTATGGCAAAATTTTTTAAAATTGTGTAAAATAAGTTTTACTTTTTCAAAAAGAGTAATTCCCATTGTATATGTATTCTTAAAGTGTTATTTTTCATGCTAGGTATAGAAAAATGATACTAAAAATATCTAATAAAAAAGTGTTACTTTCTTTAGAATTAAATTCTATGCATAGAAGGAAGCATATTGAAATTGTTAATTTGATTATAAAAGTGTTATATTCATCATAAATGATTTTATGCATAAATGGATGCATAAAAGAAATTATTTTATATTAAAAGAGTGATTTTCATCATAAATGATTGTATGCATAAAAAAAAAATTTATATTAAAAGTGTGATTTTCATCATAAATGATTTTTTTGCATAAATGGATGCATAAAAGAAATTCTTTTATATTAAAAGAGTGATTCTCATTATAAATGATTGTATGCATAAAAGATTTTTTTTATATTAAAAGTGTGGTTTTCATCATAAATGATTTTTATGCATAAATGGATATATGGATGTGAATATGAATGTGGATGTGGATGTGGATGTGGATGTATGGATGTGGATATGGATGTGTATGTATGAATGTGGATATGGGATGTGGATGTATAAATGAGGATGTGAAAATGGATGTATGCATGTAAATGTGAATGTATGGATGTGAATGTGAATGTGTATGTGAATTAATGTGTCGTCGATATGAGGAAATGGATGAGAATGAGTACACATTGAATGGAATGTGGAATAAGTAATGTGGACTAAGGAGGGATAATGTGGAAAGACGAGAGTTCGATTTAGAAACTGTATTTTATGACTGTTTGTAAATGATTGTTTTATGTCAAGAATGCTAGGGAAGCATTTTGACCGTCTTGTGGATTAAGGTCATGAAGACCTAACTGTTAAAGTTGCAACTACTGATGGAGAGAGTCAATGGAGGATGTCTCGCGTAGCAAGGTCGACCGAGCTCTTGACTAGCCTCGGTTCGATTTAAATGGTGAGCTTCCGGTACGGTGGATGAGGGACCAAGGAAGCGGCCTATGAGTGAAGCGCTAGGTCACCTGCGAAGGATCCTAGAGGGTGCTGACCATACGGTGCTCGGGCTCTGGGTCGCCGAAGACACCCACACGTGCGTCGTGGAAGATATTGGAACAAGGAGTAAGAGTTGTTTTCTGAAACCGGGCATGGATCTGGTTGACTGACCTTGCTGGTCCTCAACGGATGAGTCCATGGCTCTTTATATGGATCTGTTGGTTGATCTTGCTGATCTTCAACGAGAGTTCATCTTGATAAGTGATTATATTGCCGAGTATTATGGGCTAGGAACTATTGAAACGGCCCCTGAGTGGACAGGTGGTGAGCGTTCTAGTTGCCAATGATGCCATAGATACTCTGATGAAGGAATGATGGGAAATTGAATCAACCGGATAAATTGGAAGATTGTGATCAGTGATACTATGGTTTCATTCAAGGATTGTTTTAAAGTTGGTTATATTGCCGAGTATTATGGGCTAGGAACTATTGAAACAGCCCCTGAGTGGACAGGTGGTGAGCGTTCTAGTTGCCAATGATGCCATAGATACTCTGATGAAGGAATGATGGGAAATTGAATCAACCGGATAAATTGGAAGATTGTGATCAGTGATACTATGGTTTCATTACAGGATTGTTTTAAAGTTAGTTGATGCTAAGTAAAAGGTAATTTCATATTGGGTGTGTAAGTGGTGTGGCTAGTTTTATGTTTGCATGAACTTCCGGCTAGGGGGCCTTGGAACTCTTTTCCTTGGTACCCGGGGGAACAAAACCTAACCAAATTCCAAATTGGATCCCATCACTACAGTGGTTGGGCGGTTGGCTAACCCATGGGATCGGATGGGGTTAGGCTGGACTGATGGATCCGTAAATCGAGACTCAACTTTTGTTATTACGATAGATAAAGTAAATCCCGGACAGTAATTGTTCTATGGATAGCGGCTGTGCCTCTTGAATGGGGAAAAAAGCGTTGATCCCAATGATCCAAGTGCAAATTTCTTCCTTGATCTGATCAAGTATCTTGAAGATACAATTGGGTCAGCTTGATCAGAAATGATCTTGACTACGTTAGAGTATAAAGTTATCCTGGAGGATTCGCCCGTGATTTCCGGATAAGGGAAGTTTTTTCGGGTTCGGTTTTGGAAAAACCGACGGATTAGTCTTTTGTCCGGATATCCGTGGACGAGGCCTCGAGTGTGAGACCCCTACCCGCGCACGATGTGCTACTTCCGCTGCTAGTACCCAAATCCGTTGCGCGGTGGAGATTGGGATCTCACACATATTTAGGATTGACTTTCATCGCTTCTTTGTGTATATTTTGGACATCAAATGGCAAATGAACGTGGTGGAAAAAGGACCTAATGCAACGATAAAACGCCATGCAAGTGGCTATGTAACTATTGACTCTACAATGTTTTGGCAAACAAAGAAAGATAGGCTTGTATTGCCACAACAATGTGAGCAGGTATGCATTTTTTTACTAATGTGTTTCATGTACATATATATCTAAGCTCACGTACCCATTGACTTTTGATATGCTAATTAATTGCAATATGTGTATTTGAGTAGGTTATCTATCTGCCAATGGTACATGACACTAAATGGTGGTACGTCATCCCTATTGCACCATGTTCCAAAGTGATGTACAATACATTCACTGATATGGAGCATATGGAGGATGTAGCAGGCCGCAATGAAGATGATGTCGAACATGCCAATGAAGATATTGTGATCGATGATTGAAGATGATCATGACAATGAGGATGAGCGTGCCATTTCTCATGATCATGAGGATGACCCTACCATTGATGATAATGGTGATGTTGATGAGGATGATTAGGACATCGCTACCATTATCAATGGACAGAATATCGATAGTGAAATAAATTTAATCATAGCCTTACAAATTGATCAAATGGATATTGATGTTGATCGTTTGGCAAGGATGGATCTTATTGAAGATGAGATAGAATCCTAACCAATCCATCATTGTATTGTTCTAAATTGATGACAATTCTGTTGTCTTTTAATTATCATCTCATGATTTGTTTTTGAATATATATTGTTGTAAATGCATGTAGTGGGATTATGTAATGATATATATTCTAATGTACTATGAGATGGTTTAAAGAAGATGGTTTATATTTTTTAAAGGTATGGAGTTTTTCTTAAATAATATTTGCTCTCTGCTATGGAGTTTCTCTCTGCTCTCGCGTGTAATAAAGCGTGTATATCTGCGTCTAATACACACTGTTTACGCGTATATACACGCCCTATTACACGTGTTTATGAACCCAATATACACGCAAATTTAAATGCCCATATACATGCGCCCGATATTACTCATATACATGCATGACCACACACGCGCCCGTAACTTATCGCGTGTATTGAATGCATGTATGGAAGCATTGTCTTGTAGTGAGTTAAAGTGAGACCTACTATGACCAACCACCTACAAAATTGTGTATGTAGAATTCTTTGACTTTCCACTAGCTAGAGCATATGTATTCATCAATTTTTAATAATAAGACCAACATATTCTACCTTCTCCCACTACACTTTATGGGTATGGAAACCACTTTCCTACCTTCAAACTATATGACTACTTTTAGTCTTGTTTAAGAAAGTTTTTCTTCTAACATGCATCTACATATTCCCTTACATTAAAATAAACTAGTCATGCTTTATTGTAAGCTGATGGAAACACAAATCATGCTCTATTCTTGAATGGATTTAAGTAGTCACTTCATTGAAGCTCTATACACTCATGGAATGAAAACTACTATGATGATTGTTAGATCCTCGATGAAATCATCTTTTGTAATAGTCACTCCAATGAATCTCTATGCACTCATTTAATGACAACTACTATGTTCATTGTTAGATCCTCTAAAAATTATCTTTTGTACTTTAGTTATGTGTCTTTTCACTTATCATTTATTCATGTCAACAAAAAATATCTTTTATAGTTTGTTGTATAGCTTTTCACTTACAATATATGCATGCCAACAAATAATATTCATACTCTTGTTGTATGCCTTTTCACTTTTCATATATGTAGGTCAACAGAAAATATGAATACTCTTCATACTATCTTATTTTGAATTGAAGAGAGGCTCTTGCACTCTCTTTTCTTGATAATGTGTATCTTCTTATGCTATTCAAGCACTCCGTGGAGAAATTGGAAGATTTTTTTAGTTTTGTAACCAAGTTTCAATTCTCAATTTTTTAGGTTCTGAATTTTAATTATAAGTCATGGAGTATCGTTGTCTATTTTTTGGATTACATCATAACTTCTAACTTCACATAGTTATTTCTGGAAAAATACCAATAAATAAGTTTTTTGATAAAGGTTGAATATAAATCTTATACATTATCGAACATGGTTAGGTATGGAATATAAATCTCTTACAAATGACGGCACAAAATAGGTATAAAAACTCCAAAATTGGCCAAAAATCGACATCTCTAAAATCACTCAATTTGTGACCAAAATTAAAAGTATTTGCCATTTTTAAAACATTTAATATAGATGCTAAAAATCACCAAGTCAACTGGACCCAAAAATACATACATAGCAGTACTTTACATCCTCTTTTTGAACTTGAAAGTATAGAAACATTGGGCAACTATTTCAAATTTTGAGTGTAATGTGCTGACATGTAGTGTAATATTGGCAAATTTACCTCAGTAACAAATACAAGATAGCAAATTTTAGAATCAATCGATGCATACCATAAGACTGCGATTTTGCTTGGTACTGTATCTTGAAGTTTCTAAACACACTCATTTTAGATACTCCTTGGATTTAAATTATGATAAATGAACTTGCTCAAGAGCTTACATTGGCAAGTTAATTCGGCAATTCCACTAGTACGGAAACATCGATGATATTATTTAGAAGGTGAAATTATTTAGAAGTGCATCGATGCTCAAATCGCTGAAAGGCATTGTTCTTTGTCACAGCTAGGAGTGGTCCTGACGCTAGCAGTGAGGAGGTCCACCTCTTTCTTCTCGATGCCGAAGGCCGTTTCGAGCACCTGGTTGGGGAGGGGCGGATTGGCCGCGAAGAGGGCGGCGGCGAGCTGCGAGGTGCCCGGGTTCTGGCTGTTAAGGGCGGAGATGGCCAGGGCGGGCTGGTGCATGTCGGGGTTGAGCTGGAAGTGCACTAGGCCACGGGGGAAGACGAAGAGATCGCCTGGGGAGAGGTTCTGCTGGAAGAGGGAGTTGTTGGTGGAGACGAAACCCACCTGGAGCATGCCCTGGGCCAGGTAGAGCACCTCGGTGGCGCGGGGATGCACGTGGGGAGGGTTAAGGCCCTTGGGCTGAAAGTCGATGCGCGCGATGGACAGGCCCTGCGTGTTGAGGCCCGGGAAGTTGGTCGCGAAGGCCAGGTTAACGGCGGAGCCCAGTCCTTTCACCGGATTTGCCGCATTACGAAGCAGCGTTGACATGAAGTCTGAGGGCTGCACGCGGTTGGGCGGCTTGCAGGTCAGCCTGTTTAGGTTGGCTGGGCCGCCGTCCGCCACGCAGAAGTCCTGCAGAGGGTCTTCATCGGCGGCACTCACCTCGACTATGAGCGGCGGCGCAGAGGAGGCCAACAGCATCAACGCGGCCAGAAGCTGACTGCCATGACTGAGAGACTAGCAAAGAGCGAGCAAGGGAGTACATATTGAAAAGAAGGCACTCGTCGCTGCAATTTATGAACGGCGCCACGCTACACTAGGACGGGACGCTACACCACGCCACGCCACGCCACGCCACGCCACGCTACACTAGGAGTTCGATTCGTCAGCATCTTACGGCAGCGCTGCCGACGTAAATTTTTTATTTTTATTTTTTAAAAGTTGGACGATTTTTATTACATTGCATACCCTTCTTATTATTACAAACACCATATGCAATGTAATGTAGGCACTGCTGCCATAAGATGAAAAACCCGTGATCTAAGTTTGAGACCTACCACCACTAAAACCAAGAAAGTCCGGACAAGTTACGTAAGTAGTGAACACATTCCGTGATGAGAATAGATCATGTCTCACTGGGTCGTGACCCCATGAAACCATCAATCCTAGATATCGAATTTGTAGAATCCATGAACTCATCAATCCCCATGAAATCTTAGAGTCATTAGGATACTTTCACTCTTCTACAAAAGTATCAATTTGACGTCCCTACAGGCTACAAATATATAATTTGGTTGCAGCCTTCCTTTACTCTTGTGGTGGAAGAAAATATTTGAAGCACCATAGATCTAAACATATTAGTAGGAACTTGTATGAAACCATACCATACTATGCTTCAAAGATTAGAGACATAGAGCAACATTCATTATAGGAAAAAAAAATGATGCCTACAGATATGGTTGATCTTGAGTACATTAGGTATTTGGTGAAGTTCATGATCCGCACACGATAACTAGGAGGTGGATTGCATGACTTTATTGTAAACTATACATCTATAAATACAAACATTTGAACCCAATGATAGTAGTCGAATAGTTAATGTCAGACCTACCCCACCATCACGTCTCGAGCACCTACCAAATTATGTATGTACCCAATGATAGTAGTCCTCGAATAGTTAACATGAGACCTACCCCGTCATCACATCGTGAGCACCTACCAGATTATGTATGTAGATGATTGCATGACTTTATTGTAAACTATACATCTATAAATGTAAACATTTGAACCCAATGATAGTAGTCGATGAATAGTTCATGTGAGACCTACCTTGCCATCACATCGACCACCCACCAAATTATGCATGTAGATTTCTTTGACTTTCAACCAACTAGAGCATTTGCATTCGTCAATGTCGAATAATAAGAATAGCACGTTCTACCTTCTCCACTACTACACTATATTCGTATGGGGACCACTGTCCTACCTAAAAACTATATGACTAACTTTACTCTTGTTTAAGAAAGTGTTTCTACTGAATTGCATAAGTCATGCATGATTGTAAGCTGGTGGAGACACAAATGATGCTTGTAGAGCCATATTTAAGTGTGAACACATTGGGCAAGTGAACACAAATCATGTGTTAGTGAATTCATGATGCAACACACTAGATGATCAACTGGGCAAGTGAACACAAATCATGTGTTAGTGACTTCATGATGTAACACGCTAGATGATCAACCTTCATTGTCAAATATATAGCTATGTCTAACCTTGCGTAATAAAAGCTTTTACTTAGTACTGCATATTGTTGAAAATCAATTCTCCATCCTTGTCACATGATTAACTACTACAATGCCCCTTTTTCTAGGTGAGGCCAATGAGACATGGAATAACATGGATTCGCTGAAGATCAGCTTTTTCTGGGTAAGGCCATCAATAGCTTGATGGTTAAGAGACAAGTTACATAGGCTTGGCATACATGTAAGTGCAGAATGAGATACCCATACTAGACTATACTAAAGATAGAGGAAGATCTTCTCAAGACATAATATCCTCACACTGCAGGCTACAAATTGTAATGCCCCATTTCCAAATGTCATATATAAAGGTATACTTATGGATTTCAAAAACCTTATATAATTATTAAAAATTGGTATAATTATATAGATATGAAAGAGTGAAAAATAGGTATCTTTATGATAAAAAACCAAAAGTAAGTCCACTTTAATATACATCACTATTTTGGAAAATGGTCCATGAAAGTTATTGATTATAGCCACCCTAGTAATTCTAAGTACCATATAAGTATACTCTGCTACGTAACTTGAGTCTTACATAGACTATTGTAAGGTTCTACCAAACCTGTAATTTTGACCCAAGGGACGTACGAGCTAAAGAGAGGACTAGTATAAAAGAAAGTACATTCTTCGAGTCTAATTTTTCTTATATGCATGCTTGATACATAAATGATGATTGCATTTTCATGTATTTTTGAGAATACAAAGACATTTCATTTAATATGTAAAGTATCTTTAAAATCATCAATATAAGTGCCATGTGACAATCAATCGCTACATGCCAAACAATCACAACAAACAAATAACTTTAAAAAAATTAACATCCTGACAAAAAGATAATATTATCTAGATATCTTGAAATGAACAAGTATTTTTGGTCTTTTTTCATTTAAAAAAAAGTATTGAGGTAAAATACATATAAGGATTGAAGGGATATCTACTCCTTCTTCACATGTAACATCTCAATGTAAGTTGATTGCACTCTATCGTCGATGCATAAACATAAGGGCCATATAAATAGATAAGAACTTATTACCACTTTTCTACCATCTAGCCATATGTCCAATAGATAGAACATACATAGCTCTATGTATGCTCTGTGCTCTGTTTATCCTCCATACATGCTACACATGCACTATGTATGCTCTATTTATGCATACATAGAGCTATGCATATATATATAGAGCTTTGTATGTTCTATTTATCGGATATGTAAAGTTGTGCATGTTCTATGTATGCATGCACCATAAACCTTTACATGCTATATGTATGCAGACATAGAACTATGTATGCTCTATGTATATATGCATAGATCTATACATGCTATATGCATGCATGAATGGATCATACATAGCTCTATGTAAGCCCTATGAATGCATACATAGAGCATACAGAGCTCTATGTATGAATAAATGGAGCATACATTGCTATATGTAGGCTCATGTATGCATACATAGTTCTTAATGCCACCTAGATTGAAACAAGTAAGGGTGGTTAATGCATTTGCTTAAATGATGTAAGAACCTACTTTCTTATATGCATCATGAAATAAAAAAGCATGTGTGCGGTGTACGTAAGAGTTGAATGCAATGAAAGATTTTCAATGGAGGGGTTCTAACTCATCAATCCCCATGAAATCTTGACTTTCACTCTTCTACAAAAGCATCAATTTGACGTCCCTACAGGCTACAAATATATAATATGGTTGCACCCTTCCTTTACTCTTATGGTGGAAGAAAATATTTGAAGCACCATAGATCTAAACATATTAGTAGGAACTTGTATGAAACCATACCATACTATGCTTCAAAGATTATGAGACATAGAGCAACATTCATTATAGGAAAAAAAAAATGATGCCTACAGATATGGTTGATCTTGAGTACATTAGGTATTTGGTGAAGTTCATGATCCGCACACGATAACTAGGAGGTGGATTGGACGACTTTATTGTAAACTATACATCTATAAATACAAACATTTGAACCCAATGATAGTAGTCGAATAGTTAATGTGAGACCTACCCCACCATCACGTCTCGAGCACCTACCAAATTATGTATGTACCCAATGATAGTAGTCGAATAGTTAACGTGAGACCTACCCCGTCATCACATCGTGAGCACCTACCAGATTATGTATGTAGATGATTGCATGACTTTATTGTAAACTATACATCTATAAATGTAAACATTTGAACCCAATGATAGTAGTCGATGAATAGTTCATGTGAGACCTACCTTGCCATCACATCGACCACCCACCAAATTATGCATGTAGATTTCTTTGACTTTCAACCAACTAGAGCATTTGCATTCGTGAATGTCGAATAATAAGAATAGCACGTTCTACCTTCTCCACTACTACACTATATTCGTATGGGGACCACTGTCCTACCTAAAAACTATATGACTAACTTTACTCTTGTTTAAGAAAGTGTTTCTACTGAATTGCATAAGTCATGCATTATTGTAAGCTGGTGGAGACATAGATCATGCTTGTAGAGCCATATTAAGTGTGGATTCATTGGGCAAGTGAACACAAATCGTGTTAGTGAATTCATGATGCAACACACTAGATGATCAACTGGGCAAGTGAACACAAATCATGTGTTAGTGACTTCATGATGTAACACGCTAGATGATCAACCTTCATTGTCAAATATATGGCTATGTCTAACCTTGCATAATAAAAGCTTTTACTTAGTACTGCATATTGTTGAAAATGAATTCTCCATCCTTGTCACATGATTAACTACTACAATGCCCCTTTTTCTAGGTGAGGCCAATGAGACATGGAATAATCTAAACATATTAGTAGGAACTTGTATGAAACCATACCATACTATGCTTCAAAGATTATGAGACATAGAGCAACATTCATTATAGGAAAAAAAAATGATGCCTACAGATATGGTTGATCTTGAGTACATTAGGTATTTGGTGAAGTTCATGATCCGCACACGATAACTAGGAGGTGGATTGCACGACTTTATTGTAAACTATACATCTATAAATACAAACATTTGAACCCAATGATAGTAGTCGAATAGTTAATGTGAGACCTACCCCACCATCACGTCTCGAGCACCTACCAAATTATGTATGTACCCAATGATAGTAGTCGAATAGTTAACGTGAGACCTACCCCGTCATCACATCGTGAGCACCTACCAGATTATGTATGTAGATGATTGCATGACTTTATTGTAAACTATACATCTATAAATGTAAACATTTGAACCCAATGACATTTGTAGTGAATTCATGATGCAACACACTAGATGATAAACTGGGCAAGTGAACACAAATCATGTGTTAGTGACTTCATGATGTAACACGCTAGATGATCAACCTTCATTGTCAAATATATGGCTATGTCTAACCTTGCGTAATAAAAGCTTTTACTTACTGCATATTGTTGAAAATCAATTCTCCATCCTTGTCACATGATTAACTACTACAATGCCCCTTTTTCTAGGTGAGGCCAATGAGACATGGAATAACATGGATTCCCTGAAGATCAGCTTTTTCTGGGTAAGGCCATCAGTAGCGTGATGGTTAAGAGACAAGTTACATAGGCTTGGCATACATGTAAGTGCAGAATGAGATACCCATACTAGACTATACTAAGGATAGAGGGAGATCTTCTCAAGACATAATATCCTCACACTGCAGGCTACAAATTGTAATGCCCCATTTCCAAATGTCATATATAAAGGTATACTTATGGATTTCAAAAACCTTATGTAATTATTAAAAATTGGTATAATTATATAGATAAAATGAAAGAGTGAAAAATAGGTATCTTTATGATAAAAAACCAAAAGTAAGTCCACTTTAATATACATCACTATTTTGGAAAATGGTCCATGAAAGTTATTGATTATAGCCACCCTGATAATTCTAAGTACCATATAAGTATACTCTGCTACGTAACTTGAGTCTTACATAGACTATTGTAAGGTTCTACCAAACCTGTAATTTGGACCGAAGGCACGTATGAGCTAAAGAGAGGACTAGTTTAAAAGAAAGTACATTCTTTCAGTCTAATTTTTCTTATATGCATGCTTGATACATAAATGATGATTTCATTTTTATGTATTTATGGGAATACAAAGATATTTCATTTAATATGTAAGGTATCTTTAAAATCATCAATATAAGGGCCATGTGACAATCAATCACAACAAACAAATAACAAAAAAAAATTTCACATCGTGACAAAAAGATAATATTATCTAGATATCTTGAAATGAACATGTATTTTTGGTCGTTTTTCAAAAGAAAAAAGTTTTGAGGTAAAATACATATAAGGATTGAAGGGATATCTACTCCTTCTCTCTTCACGTCATGTAATATCTCAATGTAAGTTGATTGCACTCTATCGATGCATGAACATAAGGGCCATATAAATAGATAAGAACTTATTACCACTTTTCTACCATCTAGCCATATGTCCAATAGATAGAACATACATAGCTCTATGTATGCTCTATGCTCTGTTTGTGCTCCATACATGCTACACATGCACTATGTATGCTCTATTTATGCATACATAGAGCTATGCATGATCCATTTATGCATATATATAGAGCTTTGTATGTTCTATTTATTGGATACGTAAAGTTGTGCATGCACCATGAACCTTTACATGCTATATGTATGCAGACATAGAACTATGTATTCTCTATGTATGTATGCATAGATCTATACATGCTATATGTATGCATGAATGGATCATACATAGCTCTATGTATGCCCTATGAATGCATACATAGAGCATACAGAGCTCTATGTATGAATAAATAGAGCATACATAGCTATATGTAGGCTCATGTATGCATACAGAGTTCTTAATACCACCTAGATTGAAACAAGTAAGGGTGGTTAATGCATTTTCTTAAATGATGTAAGAACCTACTTTCTTATATTCATCATGAAATAAAAAAGTATGTGTGCGGTGTACGTAAGAGTTGAATGCAAGGAAAGATTTTCAATGGAGAGGTTCTAACTATAGTGCATCGCGTGTATGTGTTAGTGTATAGTGCATGAGTGGTGTAAAAAGTTGAGAGATTTTTGATAAATCTCTCCTCTAGAAAAGTAATGTTTGACGCCTATGCTTGCTCGTCTCACACAATTGACTTGACTTAGACTCTTATGTGTGTCTTTCAATCGCAGGCAGCTTGGATAATGATATATACATGAAAGAATTAAAGAGAAAAGGATAAATGATAGCTCTCCACCATGTTTTAAGGTTTTAAGCAACACAAGAGGACAATTTTTTAACCCATCCTCCACTTTTTTGGCGTCTAGGTATCTCCCCGAAAGTGACACAAATGGAAAGCCCAAATACACACACTCACTAGCTTAAGACTAACCAAGATAATTTCACTTACATTTCTCTTAGCGCCACGGATCTTATATCCTCACCCGCTATATTGGAGAAGAGGAAACCACGTTGATGCTAGTTATTACTTGAGAACACCCACCTCCCATTGTCATGGTAAGAGTTGTCTATGTAGAGCTTGGGACCCTCAACGGAGAAGAGATCTCTCACACTCTCACGTGCACAAAGCAATGAAGGAGGTAGTGTGCTCACCCAGTCCCAAAAGAGTATACATGGGAGATGCAGAGAGACAAGGAGCGAAAGAAGGTGCTACATGGTGGTAGTTAGACTTTCAGAGCCTCATATCTCCTCCTTCTCGGGGGTGTACTTTTAGGAAGACCTTAATATAGCGTGTATTTAAAGGGTATTAAAAATATAGAAATCCCCTTATGTAGGTAGATACCTATAAATGTTTCTCAAAATCTTTGTTTAAAAAACCTCCTAATCATCCCACATAGTAGATTTACATATTTTTAAGTGAACACCCCTCAATGTTTCCACCGAGGTGTAATCCTCATTCTCCAAGACCCATAGTGATTCCTTGTGTTGATTTCCTCATATTTCTACTTGGCAAGTGTTACAAGAAGTGGGGTTGTGCCTACACCTCTCACCATCCTTAGTGTGGCTCTTGAGACAAGCATGAGCCTCAGGGGCATGAATCTCGAGGGTGTGAACTTTTAACTAGCATGAGCCTCATGGGGGTGAACCTTCACGGAGTTAGCTAATTGCATAGCTCATTCACAAACACATGCACTTTCACAATGCATTCACAGGTTCTTCATAAAAACATATCTACCTTCATAGCACTCACTTGAGATTCACACACATCCACTCTTGAACCCATTGATTGAACTACATATGATCTTGTGACACAATGATCTAGATTACACTTAATTTGAGACCACTCAGGTTGTGAACTAGCTTTAGGCCACTCCACCTTTGTATATATTCTTGTTTTTTTCCTTTTTCTCTCTGCTTTCCTCTTTTTCTTACCTTGCATCCACACACACCCACCATACACAATCACACTTCCTTGTTGGAGGAGTTGCATGCTACTCGAGTAGTCATTCATTTATCTTTAGTTCATCATCATTATTTTTAGTTACTTTGTGCTTTAACGTTGATTTATTGAATTAGAGAAATATGTGATTCTTGATGTTTTCACGTTGTGATTCTTGATTTTGTAAAGCATAATTCAGTGTTGTAATGATAATTGTGTGGCATAGTACCCTACCCCAAAGGAAACACACCTACACATGCATTTAGATTAGTTCACTTCATGCAAAACACACAAATGCCCACATAGAGAACAACAAAAAACCATAAAACAAATAGAAAATAACAAAAAAAATTCAAAACAAAAAAACAAAAAGAGACATTATTGAAAGAAACAGGAGTGCGAAAGGGTAAAACAACAAACTTAACATCTATGTAAGGAATCTTCATTGGAACACAGAGCCACACTTCCCTTCCCCTTGAAAAGCTAAAATTGTGTCTTGCAAACATTCTTGACTAAAGGAGATATCTTTTTGAGGAGGTTAACCATATGTATTTGCGGTCTTGGTAAGTGATTGTGTCATTTACCGCTAGCCTTCTATATGAATTCACTGAGACTCAGGTCTCCTTGTGTGCTCCCCTACCACAACAAATCACGGGATGGGAATTGAGCAATTCCTAACCCCATATCTCTTGAAAAACCCTTTTTCAAAACCCAGTCTTCCTCAATGAAAATCACATATCTCGTATCTCTCGGTTGATCCATCCATCAATTCCTCTAGGTGCGTGTCCCATGCACATGATGAGATCCATGTTGGTGTGTGAATTTTCAAGGCACTCATCGATGCGACGACCATGTCATGCCCATGAGCTCGAGTATGGAATATGTCGTGATATACGAGCACTAAAGTGACAGGATCAACTTATGGTAAGTGATGCTTCTTATTTATTGTGCATTATACATTCAAGTTTTACATGATCTTGATAGGAAAGTTATTAGAAACCTGCATGTAGGTGTGATCTTTGTTGATGACGAGGATTAGGGGCATGGGATTGATCCATCTATGCTTCCTTACATGCGACATGATCAAGTGGTTTATAAATGGAGACATAGTCTCATCCTTTGCCTCTTGTTCCTCAATCTGAGAAAGATGGAAATCATTCCTTGCCCGATTGCCAATAGCCTCTCATATAGGCATATGATCGTAGACGCTATGGAGGGTGGCTGGGAGAGTCATTGCTGACTCACAGAGAGGTTTTTAGCTTTTTTGGTTCTTGCTATTTGATTGCACCATCTACAATTTCTAATGGTGTGGGCAAGGTCTTTTCATTACATAGATTTCCACATGCCAACTCATTCATAGGTCACTCTTATGACGTTTTGTGGGACTATCTATTCATGGGGCTCATGGCATCAGCTTGCTTGCTACATTAGGCGTATGACAACATATGGGATATGTGCTAACACTTCCTATACCACAAAAAGAGGCATTACGCATAATGAATGAGAGAAACTTTATATTGATGTTAGACCCTACACTCAAGAAAATATATTAGGGAAAATCAATAGTAGTAAAGGGAGGCATGAAAGAACTAATTGTAGTTTTTTGGATTGTGAGAATGGTCATGAGGAGTTACTAGTGAATTATGGTTGGTGTAGATGCCTGCCACCTCCTCATATCAAAGTAGATGGAATTTTAATTGTCATTTTGGCTAGAATTTTGTAAAAGGAAAATGGTCATTATTATCATTGTCTACAACTTTGTCATTGTCATTTATATTTTTGGCCACTGTCACATTGCATTCAAAAATCAAATATATTTTAGTGTATTTGAAATAAGTGTTACATACGATGTCATGATTTGATTAGATTTTATAGTGTGTATATTAGATGGTGGAAGGAAAAATTCAATACAAGTTATGCTTTGAATAAGGCTATGGCATGCTTTGTTGTCACTTCTCTTATTACTTTGGTGGCACTTATTCATTTGTGTTGTGTATTTACACTTGCATGATTCCACATGGATCCAATGTTGAAGATTATGATATTACGGAAGATGTGCCCATATACCACGAGGGTCACTCTTGATTGTTGGTAGAGTGTATGAGAATTATATGAACCCAAGGACCTAGTACTTTTCAAAGGTTGAGAGATCAATATGTCTCTCAGATAAAGAAACCTCACAACAATGAGCAACATAATGATGATTGCATGAATGCATTTCTTGACACGAGGATGATCCTCATCAAAAATTTCTTTGAGATGAATCATTCAAAAACATCTATGAGGGTTCCTCTTTCACACGATTAAGTGTGACCTTGTTCTCGTGAACCTCCAATCTCACTACTCCTAGAGCAATGCATTAGTTTTAGCATTACTCACACGAAAGTGAAATGCATTTGGATTTTCTCAACGTCATGATATGATATGTTCTTTGATGCAAGAGATGGGTTTGAGTTGGCCAATTACTCGATGATCCATAGGTGTTGTTGTAACCTCTTCCAACATTGTTCAATCCCGTTCTAGAGATTGATTAAATCGTCCTTGACCTGGATAAAAATAATGACCTCTTGCTGCAAATGCTTGTTCACCTCTTTTTTGATCTTGCATCTCTCCTCTAGATTTATTAAATAATCCTTGACCTTAGTAAAAACCATGGCCTCTTGCAGCAAATGCTTGTTTACCTCTATTTTGATCCTTCATCTATCCTCTCTTGATTTTCTCTTGAAGTAGCATATTTGAAATTATCTCAAAGGTTGGTGGAGTGTCTCTAGTCATAATAGTTGTAACCAACTTCCCATACTGCTTTCCTAAACCATTCAAAGCTATTTGAACCAACCTTTCATTATCCACTAATTCTCCAACTTCACAGAGCTCATGTATAATGCTTTTGAGCCTTACCAAGTAGTTTGGACCACTTTTGAAATGATTTCTCTTTGATGTGTTAAGCTTGTTCGCATGTTTCAATATAGCTATTTTTTTCTCTTACATGAGTATGCATGTTATCCTTTGCATTGAAGTGAATCGTATACTTATCCATTTATTATCTTTCTTGCCAAGATTCTTCCTCACAATAGGATCACATTTGGGTCTATGGGGCCAGTAACTATACAAGTAGCCTCTTCAAACCAAAAATAATTTCAATCTTAAATCTCCATGGTAGCATAGTTGTTATAATCAAGATTTCTCTTTTCATTGATGAAAAACATGTTGTCAAGGCCATCCAATGCTTTGAGATAGAATAAAAGTGAATGAAATAGGTGTACCTTAGAAGTATATAGCTCTTGCTTGTTGTAGACAATGAAAAGTGCTTCTCTAGAAAATATTCCATGATAGAAGAACTCCTTAGCTTGAGTAAGTCTTGAAGTAAATAGATGTGAAGCTGAACTGAGTAGATCTAATAAGTAGTAAATAGAATTGAACTAAACTCAGTAGATCTAATGTAATAGATTCTAGACAATGCTAACCTTGCAAAATAATATGCTAGGCTATGCTAGGCTTACTAGGAAATATGCTATTTGCTATTAGGCCCTAATACCATGTCAAAAGAATTGAGATTGTGCTCAAGAGTGAGCTTAGGTGTGCAAGAGAGAAATAAGGGTTAGAGTTATAAGAATGTTTTGTACCAGAGATCTACTCATTTTCTAACACATTCCACATGGGACGAGCACTTTGAATGCTTACAAAAAGTATTAATCAAATACAAAGAGTACAGGATCTCCTTCAATCCTCTCAAATGTCAATTCCAAGTTTAGCATGGAGTGATATTGGGAGATAAGAATGACATATCTATAGTTCAAAGTAAGATCTGAGTGATTGAAGAACTACCAACTCCCACAAACTTCAAGGGAGTGCAACGCCGCTTAATGGGCCACATGGGGTACTATCGACAATTTAGTATCTTTTATGCTGAGGTAGCATGTCTACTATCCAAATTCTTCATAATATTTGAGTGGAAAAATGAGTGTCAATAAGACTTTGAGGGGTTGAAATAAGCATTGGTCAATGCACCATATTCATGTAGATGCTTCAAAGTTTTCCACAAGATGTTCTTTGGCATAACCAGTTAGCATAAGCTAGACCTCCTAGTCAACTTTGCAAGTAGGATTCTTTAACAAGGTAGAGATCAACTACGCTATGATAAAGCATGAGAGGATAAGTGATGGTCTATGATAGGGGTTCACTTTCCATATAAAAGGGGATGTCAGCTAGGTTCACAAAACTCATAAAAACCCCCTATTTAGGTTTCTCTCAAGAATAAATTATACCCCCTTTTAAGCTTATGAGTCTTGCTTATGAAACTTAAGTACCCCATATTTAAGGTGTTAAAATCAAACAATAACTATTAATGCAGTAGTACATGAGGTAACATGCAACCCATATGGGTGTATACTACACTACAAGAGATGGGGAGCATAGCCGCATGAGGACCTGGGGGGCAGGAGCGGAGGGTGTGCATAGTTTCAGTGTGCATATCTATGCACATGGCTATATCCTCATGCATATGTATAGCTATATCCTCATGCATATGTATAGCCCCATATTGGGAAAAAAATCTAGACATTCTAGAAAAAGGTTGAGAGCTCAAAATATCCCAATATCACAAAAGAAGAAGTACAAAATGTAATGTAATACAATCAATTATGGACTAAAGCAAGACTAGCAAATTAAGAAATTGATTAATGAATAAAGGTGAGATCAACCTAAAATTTGTTGCATCTACCATAAAATTCGTACATGCTCTCAAGATCTATATGTTCCGTTGTAAGATCAACAAAAAAATCTATCCCATTGCTAATGGACTCAACATCATTATGCTCAGATTCAATTCCTTCCTCATTATCTTGGATAGTGACACCTTCATCTTGATTAGTTGGTGGTATCTCGCGTTCTTCATCTTGTACCGGACTTCTTGTAAAGGTGAGGGATTATGAGAAGAGCTCGAGAAGGGCTTGTGAAGGGAGAAGAGCTTGATAAGGGCAAGGGAGGACAAGGGATAGTAGGGTAAGGTACATGCCATAGCTACAAAGTATTGACCTTTAAACTTATGCACAAAGTAGAAGATGAGTGGAGAAAGAGAAAGTAGGTTGGGCAACATGCACGAGAAAGGTATCCGATTCTATTTTCCCAGTACGTAGCTATCATTCCACATGCTCCCCACTATTAATACCAAAGGCACCTCCTCTTTTACAAGAGAAGTATAGTGAGAAGATTGAGGGCTCCCCCTCCACTATAACCACCTACTCAGAGATAACCACTCCTAACTTGACATAAGCAGCATTCTAGATGGCATATAATAATGCCTCATATCTCTATGCATAAACCATAGTGTATGTAAAGGCTCTTGACCTAAACCATAGCATATGCATAGTCTAAACCATATGCTATGCATAGCCTATGCATATCCTATGCATACACTATGCATACCTTTTGCATAGCCTATATGTACACTATGCATAGGGTATGCATAGCATAGGCTATTCATAGGATATGCATAGCATAGGTATAGCATAGGATATACATAGGCTATGCATAGGGTATGTAAAGCATAGACTATGCATAGCTTCTGTATATGCTATGCATAATGTATAGCATAGACTATGCATAGGGTATGTATAGCATAGACTATGCATAGCTTCTGCATATGCTATGCATAACGTATGCATAGCCTATGCATAGGCTATGCATAGGGGCCATAGACTCTTGACCTAAACTTAATCCTCGACACCCAAGGGTGCAAAAACACAAATAGAAGAAGCACAAAAAAAGAGGGCTTACCTCTACTAGAGCCAAATCCATATGAACTGCTACGTGGCCAGAACCCTTAGTGGTTTTTCACTTGAATAGACATAAAAAATTATCATAATAAATCAAAACATTAGTTCATAAGTTCATAAGCACTATGCATAAGCCCTATGCATAATCCCTATGAATAGGCTATGCATAGGCCTTATGCATAGATATAGCCTATGCATAACATATGCATAGCATCTACATAGTGTATGCATAGCCTATGCATAATCCCTATTGCATAAGGCCTATGCATAGCCCTATGCGTAAGGCTATGAATAAGGCCAATGTCTAACCTTATTGTTGCAAAATAGCTATGCATAAGGCTATGTATAATCCGTATGCATAAGTCTATGCATAAGCCCTATGCATAAGGCTATGTATAATCCGTATGCATAAGTCTATGCATAAGGTTATGTATAATCCGTATGCATAAGTCTATGTATAAGCCCTACCGAAAGATATACCGACGACCATAGCAGTAATTTTTTTTGGACAGAATGGTGTTGCCAGGCTGCCTGCAGTCAACATGACTCAACAGCAGTAAAAAGACAGCACCATTCGGACAAAATAGAGCACAAAAGACAATCGTGCTCATTTTTTTATTTTTCAGATAAACAAGAAACATTACTCATGAATATTTTGATCATATACTAATAGTTTAGAGGACTTACATTATGGTAATGCCTCCCAATTGATGGTCTCTCCTTCTGCCTCAAGCGTACTTCTCTTCTAGCCTTCTAATATGTGAGATCCCTGTTCCCACCGGGCAACGGATTCAGGATACTAGCAGCGGAAGTAGCACTTCTCGCGCGGGACAGGGGTCCCACATTCGGGGCCTCACCCACGGATATCCGGATAAGAGACTAATCCGTCCGTCGGTTGTTCCAAAACCGAACCCGAAAAAACTTCCTTTACCGGAAAGCACGGGCGATTCCACCAGGAAAACTTTTTACTCTAACGTAGTCAAGAACATTTCTGATCAAGCTGATCGAATTGCATCTTCAAGATACTTGATCAGATCAAGGAAGAAACTTGCACTTGGATCATTGAGATCAACGCTTTTTTCCCCATTCAAGAGGCACAGCCGTTGATTCCTATCCATAGAACAATTATTGTCCGGGATTTACTTTATCTATCGTAATAACAAAAGTTGAGTCTTGATTTATGGATCCATCAGTCCAGCCTAACCCCATCCGATCCCATGGGTTAGCCAACCGCCCAGCCACTGTAGTGATGGGATCCAATTAAGAATTTGGTTAGGTTTTGTCCCGGGTACCAAGGAAAAGAGTTCCAAGGCCCCCCTAGCAGGAAGTTCATGCAAAATAAAACTAGTCACACCACTTACACACCCAATATGAGATTGCCTTTTCATAGATTCAACTAGTATTAAAACAATCCTTTAATAAAACAATAGTATCACTGATCACCATCTTCCAAATTATCCGATTGACAATTATGCTAAAAGTAACACTTTTATAATAAAATATTCATCTCTTATGCATACCTCTATGCATGAAATTCAATTATGCTAAAAGTAACACTTTTATAATAAAATATTCATCTCTTATGCATACCTCTATGCATGAATTTCAATTAAGCTAAAAGTAACACTTTTATAATAAAATATTCATCTCTTATGCATACCTCTATGCATGAATTTCAATTATGCTAAAAGTAACACTTTTATAATAAAATATTCATCTCTTATGCATACCTCTATGCATGAATTTCAATTAAGCTAAAAGTAACTCTTTTATAATAAAATATTCATCTCTTATGCATACCTCTATGCATGAAATTCAATTATGCATAATATAAAAATCAATTTCTCTAGGATTACAATGAATATCTTTCAATTAATCTAGGATGATAATTCCTAGAATATGGTAGGAAGTCCTCTTTTTATGCTTTGAATGAAATTATTTTATGAGTAATTTTTATAAAAATTTTGCCATAGCTCCGCTGTGCTATGACTGATAAATCTCAATTTTTCTAAGGGATAAAGCTTATCTTTAAGGAAATCATTAGAATGATCCCTAATTGGATCATTAATTCCTAATGGATTGAATCATCAATATTCATGAAATACATAAACTAAAAGCATAGAAAAAAGCCATTAATTTGACCTCAAGTATAGATTAATCTTGGATTAAGGAAAAGCTTTATGAATAGCTTTATTTGGATTGAGAATGGGTCATGAGTATGACCATTTCTTGAGTGAGAGAGAGAAATTACATAAAAACCATTTGAATAAAGCATAAATGAAAATTTATGTAATTCTTAACTATCATTAATCAATTAACTTCAATAGCATTCATCAATTTATGTAACTCTTCACTACCATTCATCAATTAACTTCAATAGCATTCAAAAACCATTCCAAATAAGCTTCTCAAGCTTGAGAGGGGTTGAGAAGAGAGAAGCATTGAGAAATTATAGAAAAGATCAAAATTCACCATTTACCTTACAAATTGCTTGATTCTTTGTTCACGGTAGAGGCCCCCAACCAATCAATTGGTTAAGTACGTTGATGGAGCCACCAATGGGGATTAAAGAAAGAGGGAAGTTCCAATTTCTTCAATTTGGAGAGAATTTTAGAGAATAGTAGAAACTAGCATTATTTTAGCATAACTCTAGTATAGTAAAATTCTTCTATTTTTTTCAAAGGACTCATGTTTTATTTATAGGAGAGTGAAGCTCTAACCAAAGCTAACTGAATTCTAGAATTTTCCAAATTCAGTTTGGTTGAATTTGGACTAGATTTGGACCTAGTTTGGTTACTTTTTGATTCGGTTTGGTTCCATTTTGATTTGGTTTGGTTCAAGAGAGAGGAGAGATAAAAATATCACATTATATTTGAGTTTAAAACTCATTCAAGCATGTGAAATATGCACCTCCTTTAAAGAATTTCCCTTCCTTACATATGTGTCAAAATGGAATCATTATACCCAAAATATCTCATATTTTTAATATTGCTCATAGTTTTTTACTAATAAACCTTGTACATTTTCAACTCTTCATCTTATGTGAGCATTTACTCATTTTTGGATACTCAATTTATCTCATTTTTTTGATATTACTCATAGTTTTTTACTAATAAACCTTGTACATATTCAACTCTTCATCTTATGTGAGCCTTTACTCATTTATCTCCTCCCTACACATGGATTGATACTATTGGCCCATAGGAACCTTAATTGGACCATAATCCAAATTTTTTTGAAAATCTAGACCCTTAGGCTAAGATCCTTTATACCCATTTCCAATAAATTCCAATTGCACATTGGAAAGTTCTTTTTGAATTTCTGTTTCAGGGAAACTTATTTTAATAAGATGAGATAATTTTTTATCTAAAAATATTAAAAATCTAAATATTCTCTCTCTAGAATATTTTCTCTCTCTAGGTTAAAACAGGCAAAAACAAGATCTCTTATATTCCTGAAGAGGGATTTAATTACATGGGAAGATACTAGACATCAAAAAGGGGTTGGGGGAGGCATCTTACATTCTACCCCACTTAAAAAACGCGAGATGTCCTCATCTCGCAAGTGGAGTATGATCTCTTTCATCTTCTTCTTCTTCTTCAATCACTTCTTTCAGCGTTACGCCTTGGAAGTGGACGGTCGATTTTTCCCTGGTATTCTGCTAGAGTATGGATGACTTGAGAACTGTCGGTTAAGCCCCTGGTTTTCAATTGCAGTATAGATCTGCCCTTTTTTCCTCTTCTACTTTATCTGAAATTGTGACTGCTCTGGCTGCTTGCAGTCTGAGGTGGAATTCTTTCTCTTTGGTTGTTCCTGTTCTGGAAAGGATTTCTGAGGTTACTCTGGACAGAGTCAGATGGTTGGGTTGGAGTTCTTCTGGGGTTACCCTGGCTTGGGTGAGACGGACCTTGGTATGAAGGGGTTGGTCTCTGAATTCAGGGCCCTAGACTTCCCTGTCCCCTTGACATGGCAGGCGTTGGGCAGTCTTTTAACTGATGACCAAAACCTTGGCATCCAAAACACCGGTTCTCACTTCTAAGTTCATTGTTCTGAATCCTTAAAATAGGTGGGCCTCCTGAGAAAGTATTATGGGGGAAGGGTCTTCCTTCACTTTGGAATCTTCCTGCATCCTGATTCTGAATGAGCCCTTGCTGCCTCTTTAGGGGTGGAAAGTTTGAAGTACTTCCCTGGGCTTGGAATCTTTTAAAGTTAGTGCAGGCTTTGGTGGGACCTTTATTACAAAGGCTTTGGCAAAATCCTTTGCCATTTTTACTGCTTCAGCCATGGACACTGGCTTGGCATTTTTGACCAGTGTGTCCAAGGGTTCGTTCATTCCGCGAATGAACCTGGCCATGAGCTGTTCTTCATCTAGAGGTGGTGAGTATTTGAGTAGAAGAGCAAAGGCCTGGTGATATTCTTCAATGGTTTTGTTCTCCTGCTTTAGCTCTAAAAATTCGTTCATTTTGGTTTCCACCCAAAAATCCAGGGGGACAAAATCTCTTTCTCAAATAGGTTTTTAGGTCGTTCCAGGATTGAGTATTTCTGTTCAGACGGTTGGTGTCACAGTGGTTCCTCCATGCTACCCTGGCTATTTCCACTATTTTCAACTGGCCAAGAGCCATTTTGCTCAGCTCATTATAACCTGTGACGTCAAAATACTCTTCCATGGCTTCCACCCATTTCTCCACAGTCTCACCCAGGTTCTCCCCTTCTCCTTTGAAGGGTCCTGGCTGAGTCCTATGAAGAGCCTTGCGAACGTCAGGGTCAAGTTCGTCATCTTCAGAGACAGGGTCTGGCTGCTGACGGCTACGGTTTCCTCGTCTCATGATTCTGTCAAAAATTTATATATTAGAGAGAGAATAGTTATAAGATTAGAAGGGAGGTTCTTATCTCTGAATACCTCAAAAGCTGGGGAGAAATCTTACATTCTATCCCACTAAAAAAAAGTGCGAGATGTCCTCATCTCGCAAGGTAGAGGACAACTCTTTTTCTTAAGATCCAATTTTATTCTGGGGTTCCTTATATTCTAGTCAACCCAACAGAATACTGGGATAAATATCCCTTTTATAGAACTCATCATTAAATAACAATTCATTCAGATCATATCATTCATATCTTTAACATGATAATGGTCCATTAGACCGAAAAATTTCCTTCTGAACATTCCTTCATGGGAATTTTTGTCAAGTAAGTTATCAATTTGTCATCCCTTAACTTGATCTACCGAGTCAAGTGTTAACAGTAGCAATCTGACAACACAATCCACTAATCTCATAGTGATTTGCTGAATTCATTATCATCATTCCTGTTATGAATATCATCACAGGGACTCGTCCCAGTCATCCTCATTGTGGTTTCGCTCAGCTTATTACATTTCAACTAAATTTTAAAAATCATCATTTTTCAATCAGAATCCAAATCAATTCATCAATTCTCAAACAGAATTAAAAATCATATCAACCACATTCAAATTCATCATCTGGATAGCATTAACGCTTATAATTTCAAGTCTTAGATTTACTCGTATATACTGTCAGTAAAGAGCTGCAGTTATACTCTCGGTATATACGGTAGTCATGGTACTTGGAACTATAAGGTAAATATCATCATGTCTAGGCCTTAAGCAAGTCAGGGATTCTAGATAATTGCGGTACTTCCATCTGAAGACCCAATTACTAATTTACAAATTTCAGTTTGAATATCAAATTGTATGACTTATATCACACAATTACAACCTTTTTGTGTTTCTTGATAAATTTTTTGACATATTTGGCTTCTCAGTTGATCTTAAGATTAACCAATTGGCTCTGATACCAACTGTGAGATCCCTGTTCCCACCGGGCAACGGATTCAGGATACTAGCAGCGGAAGTAGCACTTCTCGCGCGGGACAGGGGTCCCACATTCGGGGCCTCACCCACAGATATCCGGATAAGAGACTAATCCGTCCGTCGGTTGTTCCAAAACCGAACCCGAAAAAACTTCCTTTACCGGAAAGCACGGGCGATTCCACCAGGAAAACTTTTTACTCTAACGTAGTCAAGAACATTTCTGATCGAGCTGATCTAATTGCATCTTCAAGATACTTGATCAGATCAAGGAAGAAACTTGCACTTGGATCATTAAGATCAACGCTTTTATCCCCATTCAAGAGGCACAGCCGTTGATTTCTATCCATAGAACAACTATTGTCCGGGATTTACTTTATCTATCGTAATAACAAAAGTTGAGTCTCGATTTACGGATCCATCAGTCCAGCCTAACCCCATCCGATCCCATGGGTTAGCCAACCGCCCAGCCACTGTAGTGATGGGATCCAATTAAGAATTTGGTTAGGTTTTGTCCCGGGTACCAAGGAAAAGAGTTCCAAGGCCCCCTAGCAGGAAGTTCATGCAAAATAAAACTAGTCACACCACTTACACACCCAATATGAGATTGCCTTTTCATAGATTCAACTAGTATTAAAACAATCCTTTAATAAAACCATAGTATCACTGATCACCATCTTCCAAATTATCCGATTGATTCAATTTCCCATCATTCCTTCATCAGATTATAGTTCGTAGCCCATAATACTCGGCAATATAATCACTTATCAAGATGGACTCTCGTTGAAGATCAGCAAGATCAACCAACAGATCCATATAAAGAGCCATGGACTCATCCATTGAAGACCAGCAAGGTCAATCAACCAGATCCATGCCCGGTTTCAGAAAACAACTCTTACTCGTTGTTCCAATATCTTCCTCGACGCACGCGTGGGTATCCTAGGTGACCCAGAGCCCGAGCACCGTATGGTCAGCACCCTCTAGGATCCTTCGCTCATAGGCCGCTTCCTTGGTCCCTCATCCACCGTACCGGAAGCTCACCATTTTAATCGAACCGAGGCTGGTCAAGACCTCGGTCGACTTTGCTACGCGAGACGTCCTCCATTGACTCTCCGTCAGCAGTTGCAACTTTATCAGTTAGGTCTCCATCACAAGACAGTCAAAATGCTTCCCCAACATTCTTGACATAAAACAGCCATTTACAAACAGCATTTACAAACAGTTTACAAATACAGTTTCTATATTAACTCTCATTTTTTCACATTATCCCTCATTAATCCACATTACTTATTCCACATTCCATTTATATGTGTACTCATCCAATCACCTCATTTTTCATCTCTTCACTTTAGATTCCTTCACATCACATATCATATATTCACATCCATACATTCACATCCATACATCCACATCTACATGCTTATCTCCATTTTCACATCCTCATTTATACATCCACATCCCATATCCACATTCATACATCCACATCCCATATCCACATTCATACATACACATCCATATCCACATCCACATGCATACATCCATTATCACGTCCTCATTCATACATCCACATCCACATACATACATACATCCACATCCACATTCCTATTCACATCTATATCCTCATTCACATCCATACATCCACATTCATGCATCCACATCTACATGCATACATCCATACATACCCATCCACATTCACATCCATATTCTCACCCTATCACAACCCATATATATCTTATCCCATCACATACACTTCTTACCTCATCCCATACACATCCTATCACTTCTTTACTCATCTTATCACATCCTAACTCATCTCATATGCATCTTATCACATCCTAACTCATCTCATATGCATCTTATCATATCTTATCACTTCCCATATCTTTTACGCATACTTCTATGCATGAAATTCAATTATGCTAAAAGTAACACTTTTATAATAAAATAATCATCTCTTATGCATACCTCTATGCATGAAATTCAATTATGCTAAAAGTAACACTTTTATAATAAAATATTCATCTCTTATGCATACCTCTATGCATGAAATTCAATTATGCTAAAAGTAACACTTTTATAATAAAATATTCATCTCTTATGCATACCTCTATGCATGAATTTCAGTTATGCTAAAAGTAACACTTTTATAATAAAATATTCATCTCTTATGCATACCTCTATGCATGAAATTCAATTATGCTAAAAGTAACACTTTTATAATAAAATATTCATCTCTTATGCATACCTCTATGCATGAATTTCAATTATGCTAAAAGTAACACTTTTATAATAAAATATTCATCTCTTATGCATACCTCTATGCATGAATTTCAATTATGCTAAAAGTAACACTTTTATAATAAAATATTCATCTCTTATGCATACCTCTATGCATGAATTTCAATTAAGCTAAAAGTAACTCTTTTATAATAAAATATTCATCTCTTATGCATACCTCCAGGCATGAAATTCAATTATGCATAGTATAAAAATCAATTTCTCTAGGATTACAATGAATATCTTTCAATTAATCTAGGATGATAATTCCTAGAATATGGTAGGAAGTCCTCTTTTTATGCTTTGAATGAAATTATTTTATGAGTAATTTTTATAAAAATTTTGCCATAGCTCCGCTGCTATGATGACTGATAAATCTCAATTTTTCTAAGGGATAAAGCTTATCTTTAAGAAAATCATTAGAATGATCCCTAATTGGATCATTAATCCCTAATTGATTGAATCATCAATATTCATGAAATACATAAACTAAAAGCATAGAAAAAAGCCATTAATTTGACCTCAAGTATAGATTAATCTTGGATTAAGTAAAAGCTTCATTTGGATTGAGAATGGGTCATGAGTATGACCATTTCTTGAGTGAGAGAGAGAAATTACATAAAAACCATTTGAATGAAGCATAAATGGAAATTTATGTAGTTCTTAACTATCATTAATCAATTAACTTCAATAGCATTCATCAATTTATATAACTCTTCACTATCATTCATCAATTAACTTCAATAGCAATCAAAAACCATTCCAAATAAGCTTCTCAAGCTTGAGAGGGGTTGAGAAGAGAGAAGCATTGAGAAATTATAGAAAAGATCAAAATTCACCATTTACCTTACAAATTGCTTGATTCTTTGTTCATGGTAGAGGCCCCCAACCAATCAATTGGTTAAGTATGTTGATGGAGCCACCAATGGGGATTGAAGAAAGAGGGAAGTTCCAATTTCTTCAATTTGGAGAGAATTTTAGAGAATAGTAGAAACTAGCATTATTTTAGCATAACTCTAGTATAGTAAAATTCTTCTATTTTTTTCAAAGGACTCATGTTCTATTTATAGGAGAGTGAAGCTCTAACCAAAGCTAACTGAATTCTAGAATTTTCCAAATTCAGTTTGGTTGAATTTGGACTAGATTTGGACCTAGTTTGGTTACTTTTTGATTCGGTTTGGTTCCATTTTGATTTGGTTTGGTTCAAGAGAGAGGAGAGATAAAAATATCACATTATATTTGAGTTTAAAACTCATTCAAGCATGTGAAATATGCACCTCCTTTAAAGAATTCCCCTTCCTTACATATGTGTCAAAATGGAATCATTATACCCAAAATATCTCATATTTTTAATATTGCTCATAGTTTTTTACTAATAAACCTTGTACATTTTCAACTCTTCATCTTATGTGAGCATTTACTCATTTTTGGATACTCAATTTATCTCATTTTTTTGATATTACTCATAGTTTTTTACTAATAAACCTTGTACATATTCAACTCTTCATCTTATGTGAGCCTTTACTCATTTTTGGGTATCTTCTTTTACAAATTGGATTTATCTCCTCCATACACATGGATTGATGCTGTTGGCCCATAGGAACCTTAATTGGACCATAATCCAAAATTTTTTAAAAATCTAGACCCTTAGGCTAAGGTCCTTTATACCCATTTCCAATAAATTCCAATTGCACATTGGAAAGTTCTTTTTGAATTTCTGTTTCAGGGAAACTTATTTTAATAAGATGAGATAATTTTCTATCTAAAAATAATAAAAATCTAAATATTCTCTCTCCAAAATATTTTCTCTCTCTAGGTTAAAACAGGCAAAAACAAGATCTCTTATATTCATGAAGAGGGATTTAATTACATGGGAAGATACTAGACATCAAAAAGGGGTTGGGGGAGGCATCTTACATAATAGTTTAGAGGACTTACATTATGGTAATGCCTCGCAATTGATGGTCTCTCCTTCTGCTTCAAGCATCTTAAATAAGGCCACAAGGCCATATTTGTGAGCGTACTTTTCTTCTCGCCTACTTGGTGGCGATTCATGGCCAACTCCTACATAAAAGATTAACAATTACAACTTTTAGAGATCAACATTTAGCCCTCATACATACATTTAGATAAACAAAATTGTACAAATACTTACGAGTTCATGGCGCATGGTTTCATAACCACCACTTTCAAGATGAGAAGACTCTACTGTTTGAAGTCTCATCCTTGCCACCTCTCTTTGTTGTTGAAACCTCTCTGGTGTCTCTGTGAGCTCCTGAGCTATGGCTTCCCACTCCCTATCATCTAGCCAAACAGGTTTCTCTTTCCCCTCTCTAAATGTATCTCTCACCTCTGACCTACGATGCCCCATCAAAATGCGAGCTGTATATTGTATCCACTCATTAGAGACGACATTCATAGGGTCAGATGTGGCTGAAACTCTTGCTTTATCTTTGTATTTATGTAATTTTTCTTCTCCTTCTCTTACTGATCCCATAAAGTCATAACAGAGTTGTGAAACTGTATAGTGCACAATTGTCGAATTCGTGTCTTCATTGCCTTCCCTGCACTATTCATTATAGGTGTCCCATCCCTAATTGTGTATATCTTGTTGTTGTCATGGTCATGTGCAACCCAAGGAGTGGAAGGTGAACCCATGGGTGTGCTATCAACAGATGAGAGCGAAGGACGACGCTCACGTGGTGGTGGTGTCACAACATCTGTGGCACTACCACCACAACAACCTCCCCCTGAAGACCTACTACGTGAGCGACGTCTATGTGAAGAGGTGGTAGATCGAGCTGTAAGAGGAGTGGAAGGCTGTGTGGTATGAAGTGTGGGAACTGCTTTCGTACCTACAGGTGTGGGAACTGCCGTCATGAAGCCAGATGGTGAGGCAGATGTCCCTGCTCCACCAGAACCCCAATAAGTTTGAGCCATGGCTCTCTGCTGTGGACGAGAAAAAACCATATAACTGCTCGGGACTCATGCCTTGAGGTGTAGGGTTAAATGAGAAATCAAGACTGTAGTTGAGCGGCGGTGAGTCATCACCCATGGCCTGTTGGACAAAAAACCATATGACAAACTTGTGCGAAATGAAAATTACATGGTAAACAATGAAAGAACCATATGACAAACATTAACAATGATAAACAACAATGGTAAACCATATCACTTTGCACCTGCACTAGTGATTATGATGGTAAACATTAACAATGGTAAACAATGAAAGGACCATACGACAAACATTAACTTCCCTAAACAACAATGGTAAACCATATCACTTTGCACCTTCAATGTCATAAAATCATTACAAATATGTCATAACTATTTGCAAAATCATTAAGATACATCATTTTAAAAATCATTATCTATTCTATCATCCTCATTAAGATCAGTAGCCCCAAAGAGATCTATTTCTATGTACATTTCAGCATCCTCATCATTAAAAGTCCCTTGATGAAGGTTGTCCTCATCATCTATGTCTTCTTCCTCAATAGGTTTTCTAGCTTCTTTGGTTTGCACCTCTTCATTTGGATCTTGCTCTAGTTGCTCCTCTTCATTTGCTTGCTCCTCTTCATTGTTGATATCGGCTTGTTCTTGTTGCTCCCCACCACCCTGTGAATCCACATCACCCTGTTGTAGCTCTAATTCTTCACAAATTTGCTTACTGCGGGGGCCGACTTGAACCACAAATAGCCAGCGTGGATCTTTTGGATCCGCTTTAAAGACAACTTGGTCACAATGCTCTGGGCACCTTGCTGATCGGTCCATACCTTTGTGGAGTCCACTTGGATGAGGCCACTCTTGTCTTTACGTACAGTTGCATGTGGCCCATTTGTGATTACCTTGAACCACTTCACATCAAAGATAAAAAACTCAAAACTTCTAAATCCAACCTTTAATATGTCTTGAATGGTTCCAAAGTAATCAAGCATTCCACTAATTGTGTTATCATCACTTGCACTTGCTCGACTTTCTTGAACAAATTGTGATGTGACACCATAATCAAAGGTTGCTCTTCTTTGGTCTATTCGTTCTACTCAAAAATGACGTCCATGTAACCAAAATGCCCCATATTTGTGATACTACAAATAGCACATAAAGATTGTTGATGGACAAATAATAACTGAGATGTAGAGAAAAAAAAGAGAGACATGTAGAACTTAAACACTTACATGCCAATCGCATCATTTTGTAAGCTCCTCCTCCTCCTCTGTTATAGTTAAACCAGCACATTTGGCTTCTAAAATTGTAGCTTCTAGCCATCTACCTGTGGGAAAGTCTGGAAGAGCTTGCAGACCTTCTGGATATGGGAGATATCTTATAGTGCGATTCCTTCTGAAACTTAAATGATCTTGTACTCGTCGCTCACTGTCGCTTGAGAGCTTCATATGTCTCAATCCACTTCTCCATTACATGTGAGTTCAAGATGCAAAATTTGTTGATTTTTTCCCGCAAATTGTTATCCATCTTTCTCTTAATGCCTTGGCCTTGAGGTTCCTGACCATAGTCGAGGTATCTCTGGATCTGATGAACTTAAATATTCAGTGATGTAAACAAGGGACTCTTCTATCAACCACCCTTCTGACATACTTCCCTCTGGGCGAGCCATTTGGCGAACAAATCCCTTTAATGTCTTCATAAACCTCTCCAAAAAGAACATCCATCTTGAATGGACTGTTCCAGCAACTACAACCTCATCTACAACATGAACTAGCAGATGCATCTGGATTGTTAATAAACTTGTAGGGAAAAACGTCTTTACCATGCAGAGTGCCTCTATGGAGTTTAAACGCGCTGTCTCCAAAGTGTCTCTCTTTAGCTCTTTTGAAGAAGTCCAATGCACCAATGTGCTAATCTTATAGATAGTAGCTCTAATGTCTTCAGTGAGGCAATCCTTTATTGCTATGGGGAGCACAAATTGTAAAAACTTGTGCCAATCATGACTCTTGAGGCCACTAAGATCATCATCCTTTGTAAATGCACTTTTCAAGCAATGCATACAACCTGTAGGAGTCCAAAACTCTGAAATTGTCCTCTTCACTTGTTGTTCCTCCATCTTACCAAAAACCCATGGGGCTCTTGGAAGTAGCACCTTTCCATTGGGTCTAGTGCGATCCCACAACTCTTGCATGCAACCTATCTCTTCTAAGTCGTCCCTTTGGCCTTTAGTCTCCTTTTTTCCTATCATGGTCTTCCACAGAATGTCAGCTACATTCTTGAAAATATGCATCGGGTCAAGCAAATGGTTTATAAGAAGATCACCCCAATAGGGGAGTTGGTGAAAGATAGAGAGCCTCTTCATCCTAGGACATGCCAAGTTGCCACATTCCTCACATTTGAGCTTCCAATCGCTTGCCTTCAGTGCACTTGGAGGAGGTCTTCCTAGATTACCATCCTGCAATTCATGATTTTTTGGAAGATACCTAACATGTCCTTGGTACACATTCTTTCGTAATGCTTTTGAGTATCTTGAATAAAGTCGAGGACCACATAGAGGACATGCATTATAGCCCGATATAGACAACCCTGAGCATTCTCCATAGCCAGGCCAATCATGCATTGTCCACGTGAGAATACCTCGCACAGTTGCAAGTCTTTGGCTACTCTGCTACTTTGACATGTCCTTCACTTCAATTTCGTTCCACAAGGTGCGTAACTCATCAATAAGTGGTGCCAAATATACATCCATGTTCTTCACCTTGTACTTTCTTGGAACTATTAATGAGAGCAACAAATGACCTTTCTTTATTGCTAACCATGGCGGAAGATTATAACTCACAAGGCAAACAGGCCATGTGCTCCATGAAGAGCTCCGTAAACCAAAAGGGTTTACACCATCCATTGCTAGGCCAAGATGGAGGTACGAGGATCTTCCCTAAAAGCTGGCCATTTCTCTTCATGTGTCTCCATGCGGGTGAATCAGTAGGCACACGCATCACTTCATTTGTGGATCAAGTTGTGGCATGCCATGTCATCAAGCTTGCTATAGATTTTCACATGAACATGCTTTTTATTCTTGGGATGATTGGAAAGTGCCTAAGAACCTTTACTGGGATAGCTACCCCCTGAACATCTTCTCTATATCTGTTAGAGCCACAATGCGGACATTCTTGCAAATGCTCGTATTCATGGCGGAAGAGAATACAATCATTGCGACAAGCATGAATATTATTGTAATCCATGCCTATGGATTTCAATAACTTCTTAGCATCTGCACGAGATGGAGGCATCTCGTTGCCGTCGTATGGCAATATCTGGTCTTTCAAGTATGGCAATATCTGATCATTACTATTAAGATTTAGTCAAATACAAGTTAAAAATTTATCATTTCAACATTAGGTGTAATCTCCATAAATCCCTTACTTGAAGAGTTCAGTGACACTTGTATTAGACCATCCAAAAATTGACTATAAATTTAGCATCGTAAGAGATGCACGCAATACAGATATCGTGGCACCATTGTATAGTGGAAGGCATGCAAGTTTACGCATGGCCTCGTCCTCTCGTTCATAATTTGACTGTTGAGAATGTCATGGTTGATGATCTTCATGTTCATGCTCCTCAAAGACACCTTCTTGTTGCTCGAGAAAGGCATCCAACATTTCCTCCATTGGACCTTCTTCCATTCCCTGACTTCTTCCATTCCCTCAGGTGCTGTTAATTGAGCTCCATCTGTCACTCCCTCCTTCGATATTCTCATCCTTTGTTGGGGACGAGAATTCATAGGCACAATGTTATCAAGATGTGGTTGCACAATTGCTTGGTTGTACGATTAAAACCGTAAATTTTGTAAGCGCTCCATTGGAAATATGCCAGCGTCATGAATATGCTGGTTGCAAATCCTTCGTTTTTGAAATATTTGGTACTTACATCGCATGCATGGACATGCTATTCTCTCTTCAAGATTGAGAGGCTCCATCTAGCAGGATAACATGTATATGTAGCTCATTAAATGCAAATCATTACGCATTACACAAAGCATTATGTAAATCATAAAACAGGGCTTCTTTTTCCCAGCCGCGTGAGGGAGATTCTAAAAACAACATTTAAAGCGTGAAACAGGCTTCTTTTCCCCAGCCGTTGAGGGAGATTTTAAAAATAACATTTAAAGTGTCAAACGGGCTTCTTTTCCCCAACCGCTGAGGGAGATTTTAAAAATAACATTTAAAGCGTCAAACGGGCTTCTTTTCCCCAGCCGTTGAGGGAGATCAAGTATACATTAGCGATGTTTAGGCATATACATTAGCTTATGGATATGTGCTTTAGGCATATATATTAGAGTATATACATATAGACATAGCGTTGACATGCGTGTCTTAGACATTAGATTTCAAGTCAAAAAAGAGACCGAAACGCCTTGGGTATGCGCCAAAAAGAAAATCTCTCTCTCTCTCTCTCTCTCTCTCTCTCTCTCTCTCTCTCTCTCTCTCTTGCAAAGTGTGTGTGTGTGTGTAAAGACAAATAAGCACATACATTAATTTCTTATGCACTCACATATATGCTAATAAAACAACAAGCTTGCATACTCAATTTCAATTAATAATTACAAATTGAGAACAAATTAAAACATAACAAAAAGAGAAGTAATAAAACAACATAATTGGTAATGTGCTTACCTCTCAAATGTGGATTGGATAGTGCGTGTTCGAAGTAGATCTGCAAGCTAGGACACACGTGGGAGGAACAAACCTACACACACATTGCATACATTAGTAATAGATGCACATACACAAGCTCTCTCACTCTCTACATCTCTCACAACACACACATACAAATCCTCTCTCCAAACATAATTAAGAAGGTAAGAAAAAGGATGGAGAGAGGGGAAGGAGATATACACACATCACACATTTACCCTCATCTCTCCACACACACACACACACACACACACATAAGAAGATGAGGAGATGGGGAGAGGCAAAACGCCCAAGGAGAGAGAGGGAGATCTACACACACACTTCACTAATTCTTTCCACACACACACACACACACACATCAAGAGTGGGTCGAATGGAAGAAGGCGAATGCTTGAGGGAGATGCATGCATACCTTGTCGACGCCTTGCAAAACAGAGAATAATAGGTTCTCGACTGTAAAAAAGTTGCGGACGTCGGTATCTGCGTCGAAATATCCGTCGATATCTGCATCGAAATATACGTCGGAATATTTATCGTGGTATCTACGTCAGAATATCTGTCGAAATATGCATCGGAATAGGCATCGGAATATGCATCGATATACGTGTCGCTATATGCGTCGATATACACACTTTTGAAAATTACCCCGCCCGACTTTTTGCCTCCAAGTTTAGGATGTACATACCGACGCCGCTCGACATTTGCGTCGGTGTTCTAGCGTCAGTATGCCCTAAACCTCTAGTAGTGAAAGACAAGAAGCATAAGCAAAAATGAAGAAAGAGGGCTTTAAACGGTATAAGAGGCTATGCCCAAAACCTTGCTCACTCGAATAAACCTATAAGAAAGAAACATAATAATAATAAAAAGTTAGTCCTCTCATTGACACATTAGTAAGCAAGAAGAACAAGAGAAAAAAGAGTTGAATACCCTAAACCCTACTATTAATGCATAAGTGAATGGAAATTTTAGTTTATGTTAAGCCTAAACCCTAGCTCTATGCATATAATGCTTAATAGAAAGCTTTGATGGAGAGCTCTCCATCAAAGCTCTCTATTAGAGCTCTATGTACTAGGCTAGGATTAGGGCAAGGGAGAGTAAAGCGAGGGGAAGGGACAAAGGGAGAGAGGGGAAGGGAGAAAAGGTCATATAAAGCTATGTCCAAGATTTCCATTAAAGCTTGGAAGAACACAAAGATTGAACAAAACCATGAAAGCTTGAAGAAAGCTGTAAGATTCCTCCCCAGCCTCTCAGGATGTCCAGTATCTTCCCGTATAATCAAATCCCTCTTCAGAAATATAAAAGATCTTGTTTCTACCAGTTTTGGCCTAGAGAGAGAAAATCTTCTAGAGAGTGGTAATTCAGTTTTTAAATATTTTTGTATGGAAAAATATCTCTTTGTATTTGAATAAGTTCCCCCAAAACAGAAGTTCAAAAAGAATTTCAGAAGGTGCATTAGAAATCAAGTATAATCTGTTCAAGAGGCCTTATCCTAGGGGTCAAGATCTTTTTCGTCGAAATTTTAAATTAAGGTTCCTATGGACTAATAAGATTCATCGAATGTAGGGAGGAGATAAATGGAAGAAATAAAGAAAATCCCCCCAAAAATGAGTAAATACTCACATAAGATGAAGAGTTGACTAAGGACAAGGTTAATAGTTAAAAAAGAGAGATATTTAGAAGAAATGATGCATTTTTGACACCTCAGTATGGGGGAATTTTCCTCATGAAGGAGGTGCCTATCTCACATGTATGGGAGAGTTTTAAACTCCCAAATAATGAGATATTTTTATCTCTCCTCTCTCCTGTTTCAACTAGATCCAAAAAGTGAGCAAAACCGACCTAAAAATGGTCAAAATTTGACCAAACTGATCTGGAAAATTCTAGAATCAGTTTGCTTGGTTAGAGGCTCACTTTTTCTTATAAATAAAAGCCTTCCCCTTTGTTGAAGTTTAATAGTGTTTTTGCACTGTTACCCTGCTTCTCCCAGAGCCAAAAACTGTGAATTTACTCATAATTCATTAGTTTTTGACCTTCCCTCTTCTAAAGATTGGCGGCCACTCTTGTTTCAAACAAGAGTAGATTCCTCAAACCATCAAGCCAAAGGAAAGCTCTCAAATTCCTTTGTAAGTTGGATATTCTTCTCTTTTCTATTTATTTTATGGTTTTTATGATTTTTGTCTTCTCTAAAATGAATATGATGTTATGCCTCATTGAAAAAAAGGGCATTCCCCTCTCTTCTTTAGTAAATCCAACCATTCTTTATCCTAGATGAATGATTAATGGATAAAATCAAGTTTTTCATAATGTTTCTCTTAAATAAGTAGAAATTGTTTACATTAGAATGATTTAAATACTCTTGGTGAAATTCTAATTAATTTTAGAGAGTCAAAATTGAGAAATGGTCAGCCATACAAAGGAGATTATGGCAAAATTTTCTAAAATTGTGTAAAATAAGTTTTACTTTTTCAAAAAGAGTAATTCCCATTGTATATGTATTCTTAAAGTGTTATTTTTCATGCTAGGTATAGAAAAATGATACTAAAAATATCTAATAAAAAAGTGTTACTTTCTTTAGAATTAAATTCTATGCATAGAAGGAAGCATATTGAAATTGTTAATTTGATTATGAAAGTGTTATATTCATCATAAATGATTTTATGCATAAATGGATGCATAAAAGAAATTATTTTATATTAAAAGAGTGATTTTTATCATAAATGATTGTATGCATAAAAGTTTTTTTTTATATTAAAAGTGTGATTTTCATCATAAATGATTTTTTTACATAAATGGATGCATAAAAGAAATTCTTTTATATTAAAAGAGTGATTCTCATCATAAATGATTGTATGCATAAAAGATTTTTTTTATATTAAAAGTGTGATTTTCATCATAAATGATTTTTATGGATAAATGGATGCATAAAAGAAATTTTTTTATATTAAAAGAGTGATTTTCATCATAAATGATTTGTATGCATAAAAGATTTTTTTTATATTAAAAGTGTGATTTTCATCATTAAATGATTTTTATGCATAAATTAGATGCATAAAAGAAATTATTTTATTATAAAAGCGTGACTTTCATCAGAATTGAATTTATGCATAAATAGATGCATAAAAGAAACTTTTTATTTTAAAAGAGTTATTTTCATCAATTTTGTTTTTATGCATAAATAAATGCATAAGGTATTTTAATTTAAATTCAAAAGAGTTACTTTCATCAATTTTGATTTTATGCATAGAAAGATGCATAAAGAAATCTTTTTTATTTCAAAATAGTTATTTTCATCAATTTTGTTTTATGCATAAATTAATGCATAAGGAATTTTATTTTTAATTCAAAAGAGTTATTTTATGCATAGAAAGACGCATAAAGAAATCTATTTTTATTTCAAAACAGTTATTTTCATCAATTTTCTTTTTATGCATAAATAAATGCATAAGGAATTTTATTTTTAATTCAAAAGAGTTATTTTTATCAATTTTGATTTTATGCATAGAAAGATGCATAAAGAAATCTATTTTTATTTCAAAAGAGTTATTTTCATCAATTTTGATTTCATGCATAGAAAGATGCATAAAAGATTTATTTTTATTTCGAAAGTATTATTTTCATTAAAATTGAATTTATACATAGATAGATGCTTAAAAGATTTATTTTTATTTTGAAAGTGTTATTCTCATTAAAATGGAATTTATGCATAGTAAAATGCATAAAAGATTTATTTTTATTTTGGAAGTGTTATCCTCATTAAAATGGAATTTATGCATAGTAAAATGCATAAAAGGTTATTTTTTAAATTCGAAAGTGTTATTTTCCTTAAAATTGAATTTATGCCTAAATAGATGCATAAAAGGATTTTTATAAAAGTGTTATTTCTACTAAAGTTATCTTTATGCCTAATTAGATGCGTAAAGAATCTTTATATCAAAAAATTAGAATTCTCTTACATTCTATAAATAGATGTGATGTGATGTGATAGGAATCAGATAGATGTAAATGGATAGATGGAAGTGATATGAATTAGATAAATGAAAATGGATGAATGGATGTGAAGTCCTGTGAATTAGGATGTGAATGAATGGTATAGGATGTAAAGGAATGTGAATCGTGATATGAATGAATGATAAGGGATGTGAATGAATGACGGCATGTGAATCGGATGTGAATGGATGATGTGGTTTGATGTGTGAATGATGTAGGTTAATGTAGATTGATGTATGGATGATGTGGGTTGATGTGTGAATGATGTGGGTTGATGTAAATGGATGGATGGATGATGTGGTTTGATGTGTGAATGATGTGGGTTGACGTAAATGGATGGATGGATGATATGGTTTGATGTGTGAATGATGTAGATTAATGTGGATGGATGTATAGATGATGTGGTTTGATATGTGAATGATGTGGGTTGAAAGAAATAGATGTATAGATGTAGATGTGGATGTCGATGTATAGATGTGGATGTGGATATGGATGTGGATGTATGGATGTAGATGTGGATGTGGATGTATGAATGTGGATGTGAAAATAGATGTGTGGATGTATGAACGTAGATGTGGATGTGGATATATGAATGTGAATGTGGATGTGGATGTATGAATGTGGATGTGAAAATGGATGTATGGATGTGGATGTGGATGTATGAATGTGGATGTGGATGTATGAATGCGGATGTGGAAGTGGATGTATGGATGTGGATGTAGAATAATGAATGCGAATGTGTATGTGAAATGATGTGACGTCGATATGAGTGAATGGATGAGATGTGATGACATGTGAATTGGGATGTGAATAAATGATATGTGATGTGAATGAATCTGAGGTGATGAGATGGAAAATGACGTGATTCGATGAGAATGAGTACACATATGAATGGAATGTGAAATAAGTAATGTGGACTGATGAGGAATAATGTGGAAAGATGAGAGCTCATTATAGAAATTGAATTTGTGACCTGTTTGTAAATGATTGTTTTACGTCAAGAATGGTGGGGAAGCATTTTGACCGTCTTGTGAATAAGGTGGTGGAGACCTAACTGATAAAGTTGCAACAGCTGACGGAGAGTCAACGAAGGACGTCTCGCGTAGCATGGTCGGCCGCCAGCCTCGGTTCGATTTAAATGGTGAGCTTCCGGTACGGTGGATGAGGCGTTAGGTGACCTGCGAAGGATCCTAGAGGGTGTTGACCAAACGGTGCTCGGGCTCTGGGTCACCGAAGATACCCACACGTGCGTCGTGGAAGATATTGGAATAAGGAGTAAGAGTTGTCTTCTAAAACCGGGCATGGATCTGGTTGATTGACCTTGTTGGTCCTCAACGGATGAGTCCATGGCTCTTTTTTATATGGATCTGTTCGTTGCTGATCTTCAATGGAGATTCCATCTTGATTTTTATAAGTGATTATATTGCCGGTTACTATGAGCTAGGAACTATCGAAAAGACCCCTGAGTGAACAGGTGGTGAGCGTTCTGGTTGCCAATGCTGCTACAAGTGAAGGAATGATTGGAAATAAGGATTCAACTAGAGATTTTGAGGATTGTGATCAGTGACACAATGGTTTCATTAAAGGATTGTTTTAAAGATAGCTGATGCTGAGAAAAAGGCAATTTCATATTGAGTGTGTAAGTGGTGTGACTAGTTTTATGTTTGCATGAACATCCGGCTAGGGGGCCTGGGAACTCTTTTCCCTAGTACCCAGGACAAAACCTAACCAAATTCCTAATTGGATCCCATCACTACATTGGTTGGGCGGTTGGCTAACCCATGGGACTGGATGGGGTTAGGCTGGACTTATGGATCCGTAAATCGAGACTCAATTTCTGTTTAGTTCGTGTTGGGTTGTTGGGAGAGACTACCAACAATTGATTGGTTGGCAGCCTTCAAGGATTTACAACTCGAGTTGTGTTGGGCTATTGGGAGAGACTACCAACAATTGATTGGTTGGCAGCCTTCAAGGATTTACAACTCGAGTTGTGTTGGGCTATTGGGAGAGACTACCAACCATTGATCGGTTGGTAGCCTTCAAGGATTTACAACAAGTTGGGCAGCATAGGAGGGGTCTTCTAACCTAGCTGGCCAAGGGAGCATTAAAAGGTCTTGACAACAGCAGCAACAAGCTTACACATTTTCTTCATTGAGCTATAACAGCCCTTAGACAGTGGTTTGCAAGACAATTTCCATGTATGCTTGAAAAATATTGATGATCAAAGGCAAACAATTGGTAGCACATTGAGCTATAGCAGCCCTCAGATAGTGGTTTGCAAGACAATTTCCAAGTATGCTTGCAAAAGATTGATGATAAAAGGCAATCAATTGGTAGCACATGTGCTCTAGCAACAAACAAAAGTCACATTATTTAGAATTTGTACATGAAGACTCCAAAACATATTTATGTCCTTCCTTGTCTCACAAGCTAACTGTTAAAAGGAAAAGCTACCATAAACTAATACTAAAAAAAGTGAGAAAAGCCTATGTAGAAATGGAGGTCTCATTCTTAGAAGCTAAAGCCAAAACAAGCTTTGGCTGCACTCCTCCAAGCTTGTAAGTGCCATCAAGAGCATTGGGAAGCCCTAGCGTCTTCAGTGCAATATGGGCTGCCTTCTGATCAGAAACCATCATATCTCCAAACCTCTTCAGTGCATTAGCACAGGCAACGTTTTGATGACTTGAGAGCAGAGGTAAGGCCATCAATGTTGGTATTCAACATTCACGGTTTGCAGCATAAGCGTCTCATGAGCAGTGCTTCAGTAACAAGCACCGCACATGCATTTTGATGACTTAAGAGCAGAGGTAAGGCGGCCATCAGAGTTGGTATTCAACATTCACTATTTGCATCATAAGCGTCTCAGAGCAAGTGCTTCAGAGCAAGCAGCTCACAGGCATTTTAGCGTGAAGCAAGTTTCATAGAAGCAAGTGCAGAGACGCGTTAATCTCGCCAGTGAGTAGAGAGTGCATAATTCTTCGTTTCATCTCAGCTCAGCAAAGATTGGAGGTTTTCGTTTCACCTCAGGCCTTGTTTTGTCTCAGCTCATCAGCAAAGAAAAATGCTTGTTGACCAACCCTTGGCGCAATGCTAAGGATTCGCTTTACTTAAATCTTAGGCTTCGTTTCGTCTCAGCTCAACAACGGAAAGCAATTGTTGTTAAGGAAAAGAAGAAGCAACAATTGTTTTGTTAAAGGAAAAGAAGAAGAAGAGAGCTTTGCTATACAGAGCATAAATCATTAAGTGAAGTGAGGTTTTTTTTAGGGTTCTTATTTTTTCACACCTTCTTTAATTAGTCCACATCCACACCTCGTCTAATGCTTTCACACTCCCTTGTCCCATATACCTTTACCCATTTTTTTAACCTTAGACCACACTTTCTTTGATCTCCCTCTTATAAATAATTCCCTTCTCACATTACCTTGCTACCTTGTCATATTTTTTTCATTTACATTCATGGTACATACATACTGTTGCGTGACGAGTGGTGATTAATGCAAGGATGCAACACAAAGATGCAAGCAGGAAAACAAGTGACATTCTTATTTAGGGCTCTTGTAAAGAGTTCCAAGTTGTAGATGAGTGTGGGAGTGGGCTTGAGAATAATCCCACATGGGAAGTTTTGGGAGTTTTAGAGTTTTTGTATAAAAAGTGGCTCATTTGAGAGCTTATGGACACATTGGGCTAAACTCATGTTTGAGCTCTCTTGAGACTAGCTCTCCCTCTTTTTTTTATAGAGGTGCAAGCTCTTCTCTCCGCATCTACATTATTGTATGAGCAATGTTCTTTTTTTAATTCAATGCAATGAGATGATGTTTGTCTCTCTTCTCATGTCTATTCTCTAGTGTGCATGCTTCTTTGTTGATAGCTTCAAGGTTTGTGTGCATGCTAGGGAAGTAAGTGCTTGAGAATGAAGTATGCTTTGAGCTTGTGTATACATTAGCTTAGCTTTCTTCTTGTATTGGATGCATGAATGAGTGGGATGATGAGTGAATGAGTTGTGGCGAGATTGAGCTTGTGTGTGTGTTAAGTCTATGTCAAGGTAGTGGTGTTCTTAGCATTCTCTCCATTTGTGGATAAGCTTTTGTGCACCAGTACGGGTTGAATCCCTAGCTCCGAAAGGGATGCAAATCCCATTGGATTGAGCTACACGTGGATCATGCTACTCTTGCTATAAGTGAGAGAGTTTTCCGTCTCTCCATTGGCGCCGCTGCCGGGGAGAAGACTCAAAACCGATTGAGAAGCTTGCATTACTACCACTATTTCTTTTTGTTTTTAGGTTTAGGGTTAGCATGAGTGTGGAATCTCGGAGCTAGTGATTAGAAGAGAAAAAGTAGATTAGTACTTACTTGTGCGGTTGAGATCTACTCCCGCTAATGTTTTCTCATTCATGTATATGCTTTCCATGGTTGTTTTCATCGTTGTGTTCATTTTTTGTTCATAGATTAGAAATGAAAATCTGAATAATACATTAAGCTCAATGCATTATGTGTGAGCTTATGTATTATGCATTAAACTTGTGCTTAATGTATTAATGCGTTATGGCTTAAGCTTAATGCATTATGCAATAATGCAATAGATTAATGCTTAATGCAATATTAGTCGGCTGCATCTAAGGCCGTGGACGGCTGGCTATAGCAAGAGGCGAAGGCAGTGGCCGGCAGCAGAGGCGGTGACGGCAAGGAGGTGAAAAAATAATTTAAAAAAGCCACCTGGCCGCTGAAGGGCTGCGTGGAGGCGACCGGCAGAGCAGCTGGCGGAAGAAGGTGAAGCCAAGGCCGCCGACGGTGGGAGAAAGAGAAGAAGTCAGGCGAGGAGGGCCGATGGGCTTGGGCTTCTCAATGGCTGCGTCTGCAACAGCAGCAGGGGCTGCCACCTCGGCCGCACGGACGTAGAAGCGAAAGGGAGCTGCAGAAGGCGAGTGGAGGCCGGGCTAAGGCTGTGAAGGAAGCGAGGAGCTGAGGAAGCGACTGGAGATAAGGTGGGGCTGCAGGCGAGGAGGCACGTGAAGGAAATCTGGGAACGGCGCACGATCCGGAGGCGGCAAAACGATAAGGTTAGTACTTTTTTTATTTTTTATTTTTTGTTAATTTTCATGTTTTTGCATTTTTAAAAAAAATAATAAAAAGAAAAAGAAAAAAAAATAAAACAATAAAAATAATTTTTTTTAAAAAGAAAAGAAAAGAAAAATCTATAATTTTAGAAGTTCACATTTTTTACATATTCTGTAATTTTTTATTTTTTTTAAATTTCTGTAATTTTTTTGCATAACTAGTGTAACTTGTATTTTTTTTATTTTTTATTTTTTGTAATTTTATGCATAATTAGTATTTTTGTGTAATTAGTAAAAAAAATAAAAATAAAAAAATTTATGTGTTTTATTTTGAGTCCATATTTTTTGCATAATTTGTATTTTTTTAAATTTTTTGTATTTTTTTACATAATTAGTGTAACTTGCATTTTTTTAAATTTTTGTAATTTTGTGCATAATTTTTGTGTAATTAGTAAGAAATAAATAAAAAATAAAAAAATAAAAAATAATATAGATAGTTACACACATAATCATGTTAGTTGCATTTAGTGGTTAGGTAGGGTTTAAATATATATATATATATATATTTAAAAAAAACCTTAAAATTTGACCTTATGCACTTGCGGTTGGGATGTCATATAGACACTGCCATAGGGCCTAGGGCACCTTCTAGAGTACCTACGCAGGAAAGTGGGACCCAATCGGTAGGAAATTTGGCAGATATTGCTGAAACCTTTTTCGAATCCCAATCTGATACCCTTTCGAGAACAACTAGCTCATTGTCCATGGACAATCAAATAGTCATCCCTTAGCCCCAAATAGGACACCCACAAGATCTTTTAATCCATTTGAAGCCGACACCATTGGATTACCACTCAATGTGAGACTTCAATATGTCTACACGAATGCTCAAGGAGCTGAGATCTTTAGGGATCCACAACAACGGTATCTTGTTAAGATCGCAGACTTTTTCTCAGAATTTGATAGAGCACCTCTAGTCAATGACCAGGGTAACATGTACATGCGTGGAGATGGTGTTCGCTACGAAGTCACCTATCATCCAGAGAATGTAGACAAATTAGGGGAGCTCTCCACCAAAAGCGAGTTCTTAGACTTATCAAAGCTTTCCAGAGCAAGGGAGTCTAGAGATGATTGGCTCATTGAGCCGGACATGCCTGGACCATCCAATGCCCAGTCCTCAAAGCCATCCATAGATGATTTACTTCTTGTAGATCTAAATTTGGAAAGGGATAGGAAAGGCAAGAGCAAAATGGATCAGGGGGCTGAGAACCAATGGGAGTTTGTACGACAAATTCTAGTGACAAAGGTCTTACAGGATGACCCACTTCAAGAGGTCTATAAGGACTCTTTAGAAGGATATTATGCCACAACTAGATTGCCAGAGCTAGATCTTCCTCTAGCACTTGTGGTGGTAGTCGAGAAGCTTGCAGAATACAAGAACCGAATCGTTGATAAATGGGCCAATGAATACCGAACCTTAGATTGGAAGGAGATTTGGGAGCTCACGTGGAAAGGACAACCATTATTCATGGAAGTGTTCTCAACAAATACAGCTAAACCAGGAGAGACAGCCTTTCTTGGAGAAACTGTCGCTTCTCCCCTACGAGAGTTCATTAGAGAGGGACCCTCAACATCAAAGTGGACCACTGCAAGTAGCCCAACTCTAGCACCAAGATATTATCCTACACCAAAAGTGTGACCACAGATCACACCACAACAACGTTTCTCTCACTATGACAATTGGAGGGTAGGGGAGCCAACTCGGCCTCCCATAAATGCACCTCCTGAAATGCGGGTAACAAGATCTTTGGAGGGGGTTGGTGAGGCAGGTAATAGGGGACCCACACCAATTTGGGATGCATGTGGACCATCTCACCAAAGAGAGGAACAATTCCCACTAAGAGTGAGAGGCCGTAGGCCCTATGATGAATATTCAAGACAAGTAAGGCCATCAACTCTTCAGAAACTGGTAAAGAAGTACGAAGGGTCGGGAGATCCATATGACCATGAAGCAGCATTTAGGCAAGCAGTTCGAGCTGAGCAAGTGACTGACAAGCATACGCAAATTGAAGGATTTGGGCTCACTCTTGAGGGAAAGGCCCTTGCTTGGTTTCAGGCACTAGAGGCTTCAGACAAATCTTCTTTACGAGTTCTGGAAGAGAGATTCATTGCTGCTTTTTCCTTGATGGGGAATCAACATGACACGGTAGCAAATATCTACTCTTTCAAGCAAGGCGAGACTGAGAGTGTTAGAGATTGTGTAAATAGGATGAAGCAGTACATTAATCATTGCCTAGAAGATGAGAAGCCCACCCAGAGTCGATTAATTTCTCTCTTCTTAAAAGGACTCAAGAATTCAACACTGCATACACATCTCTATGCAAAGAAGCATACAAATTTCAATGAGTGTTGCTATGATGCTATGGATTTCACAGATAACTTCAAATTCCAAGATGGTTCTGGCCCTGAGGTGCAACCTAGGGATCAGTGGGGTGATGACCAAAGTTCAGGGTCTACTAGTGCGCTAGTAAATCCAGACCAGATAGCTAACCTAGTACTAAGGAGATTGGGATAGACCTATCGCCCACCCATGCAGCCACAACAACAGCAGCAGCGAATGAGGAGTGTACTACCTACAGGTCCTCATCTTTGTGGAGCATGTGGCGGTAACCATAAAACCAAAGAATGTAATACCTTTTCTCCTCTAGTCACAAACCAGCCCACAAAGAAGTGGTGCCAGGCCTGTGCTTGGAACTTTACCCACACCACACAGGAATGTACTCGCATTGCAAGAATGAGACAGGAGCGTGAGCAGCAAAGGGGTGGAGTGACTCCACAAATGCATCAATAGTATACTAATTTTGAACGTAAGCCGCCGATGGCACAAGAGCAAGCACGACCTGTTCTTGGAGCTCAACCTCCTACTACTATGACAATTCAAATATGTGTAGAGACTTGGTAAACCCAAGCTATGTGGAGGAGGAATATGCATCATATTCATCTAAGGAAAGTCTCTTTGAAAGTCCCGCATATCCAAGCCAAGCATTGGAGGGGGGAACAAAATTCTTTGATGTTGCTAGGCGGCTACCAACCTAGGACTCCAGGCCCCTCAGGTCAATGGCAGCAAAGGAAAGTAGAAGCCAAACTAATGGGACCCTGTTATGAGTGCGGAGAACCCCATTGGGCTCGTGATTGTCCACATTGCTCAAGGCAAGCAGCTCGATCCAATACAACAGTACCACAGTTTCCACCAATTGAAAGATATTGTGTGGGGTGTTGTGTAGAACACTTCCCAAAGGATTGTTTTTTGCTGAAACCACATGAGGAAGGCACCTCTCAACCAAAGGTCTCACTCAACCTTGTAGGGGCAGTTCCATCGCCACCTTCATCAGAGAATGAGGATGTCGTGCCACTTAGAGTCATGACTAGATCACAAACACGAAATGCCGAAATGCAGACTGATGAGACACCTCGAACTAGGGATGCAAAGGCAAATCTAGTGGACAAGACCCTACATTCCAATAGAAAAAAGACCACTAGGAGGAAAAAGAACCACAACAAGCGAACTAAAAGTGCATCCACTAGTTCTCAAGAAGTCTCTAAACAAAACATGAGGGATCAAACTTTTACATCCCAAGAAGTGCATGAGGAGCATCAACCTCAACCTGGGCCTAGTGCTAAACAAGATGAGGCTAGTACGACCGAGGATAGTTCTGGGGGTTCTGTTTTTGTGGATAAGGTGAACGAGACTCTAGATGCAATCATTGATGCTCATAGAAATCGCATTGCAGCTTTATCTAAGCTACCCAAGAAGCTTCAAGAATACCCAAACCCTCATGAGGAAAAGATCAATCTAGCTGTACATCAGCAACTCATTAAGGAAGCTCAATCAATACTTGAGGGCCCACCTCCACCTATCCCTTGGAGCCCAACCTTTCTTAAGCCAACATTAGAAACCATACCAGAAGTGTCATCAAGTTGGGAAATAAAAAGTGAGCTCATCTCACAATCTCATAGCGAGAAGTCTGCACCAGTTGCCACCCCATTGAAAGAAGGTATTCTGCCACCACCTAGCCTTGCCTTCCCATGTAATGATGAAGTTATTGATGCTAATGAGGACATGGCAAATGAGATGTGGGCAGCAGTTCATGAGAAAGTTAACGAGAATATGTCCTCTATTATTTCACCTCCATTCTCTGAGAGGTGGATTTTACCAGGGGCACGGAAAACAACTTTAGACGCCCAAGCATCCAGGAGGAAGTTCAAACAATTGTTTCTCCTAGAAGTAAGCATACAATGAAAACCTTACCATCATATTTGGGAGAATATGAGAACTGTTCTCAAACCTTGAGGATACCCTCCATGCATAAAAGGTTGACAAAGGAGATGGATATGGGTATCATGCAAGCTATTTTGTCAGCACCAGTGGCTTGTACCTTACCTTTGCTTGATTTGATAAAGCTTCGACCTGAGTTGTGGAATGATATTGCCACATGTTTGTCAGAGCAGGTATTGCTACAAAAGGGTCACCATCATTGTAATATACACCCTGAGACAAAGCATGTTATGCTAGTTCCTATCAACAAAGTAGGAAAATTTTGTGAGGACGATCAGGGAAATGCTACCCTCCCATTAGAAGTGCGAAAAGTAGCTTCAACTGCAATACTTGATAGTGGTGCAGGAGTGGGCATTGTGACAAGGTCCATTTGGGAAAAGTGGGGCAAACCAGCTATTAGGAGTACCATGATGCGCTTGCAGCTAGCAGATGGAAGCTTAGAACATCCCCTTGGGCTGCTTGAGAACATATTGGTCACCACATGTGGGATTGAATATGAGCACACCTTTGCAGTAGTAGTGGATTTTGGAAAACATCCAAACTATGAAGTGATATTGGGTAGACCATTCATGCGACAATTTCAAATGATTCAAGATTGGGGATACAATTATTTGTACCTCCGACATGATTCTGTCATCACAAGGGTCAACCTAAAGAATCACTCATATCATGATGTAACAAGGTCTCCAATAGATGAGTTTGATTCTGCTTTATCTGAGGGCTCAAGAGTTACATTGTCAGATGGGCGAGAAGATCTGTGGATGTGTGGAGCCTCATGTAGGGATTTCAACACTGAGAGACTTAAGGGTAATCGAAGTGTATCAGATGAGGCATACATTCCACAACCCTTCCCTGAGCACTTAATTGATCCACTGGAATGGAGTCATGTCCTTGCAACATTATCGACATGTGCTTTACCTAAGCCAATTCAATTTTGTGACTCAGATGGATATGACATTATTCCTATACGAATGGTACAACCACATGACCTTCTAGATGTTTTGTACTATGGGGATGCATCCACAACAGCACTGTATGTAGAGGAAGTCTCAATGGAGGATTTAACACTTGAATCTGCTAATGATGTTGATAAGGAAGATGGATGGGACTCTGATTTTGATAATGATGTGATAATCCCTGAGGAAGAGTTAGGAAAGGCACGCCTACTCTTGAGAGGAAGGGAGGTTCAAGTAGAGATCCCTCGAAGCTGACCTAAACGTAAATGCTGTAAGAGTCATAAGAGAATCCGTAAACAAGATGAGAGGGAATGACGTGAGAGACTACAAAAAGAAAAGGAGGAGTTTAAGAATGAACACTCTCGACCACCACCTCACTTCTCAGGAAAGAACGGATATCTATACTATGTCCAAGCGCAAGATAGTATCAAAGACCAAGTAAAACGATCAGATGGATTCCAACCAGGAGAAAAGCTAAAAACTGTTGCAAAAATTGCAAAAAAACAAAGAAACAAAAACCAAAACTCAAGTCTAAAACCAGTTCAAAAGAGAATGTCGGAAGTGCAAAGATAACGGTTGAACAAAAAAATCTGATGAAAGATTGCAAAAAGGAGAGCTCAAAACCGCATGGTCTTCAATGAGTGACGACTCAAGTGGACAAGAACAACGTCTCAATGTTCCCCCCAACTTCACACAGTACACTCTTCAAGATCGGAAGATTGTTCTTCAACAGCCCATGCGACAAAAGCCAAGCATGACAGGGGTTTCATATGATGGTCCAGAAGATGCAAAAAAAATTGATATCGCTAAGCCAGGAGAAGAGCCTCGCTATGTGTGGATTGCCACAGACTTGTCCTTAGATGAGGAGAAGTTATTAACTCAAACAATAAAGGAGTATCGCGATGTTTTTGCTTGGAGTTATAAAGACCTCAAAGGAGTTGATCCAAGCATATGTCAGCATACAATTCCATTGCAAGAGGATGCAAAGCCTTCCAAGCAATGTCCTTATACTTACAATGAGAATTTTGCACGAAAGATAAAAGAAGAAATAGACAAGCTCTTAGAGGCAAAATTTATCTATGAGATTGAACACACTGAATGGGTCTCCCCTATTGTAGTGGTGCTCAAGAAAAATGGAAAACTTCGAGTATGTGTAAACCTCAAGAAGGTAAATGCTGCTACTGTACGTGATCATTACCCACTTCCAATCATGGATCATGTTTTGGAACGAGTTGCAGGAAAAAAGGCATATAGTTTCTTGGATGGATTCTCCGGTTACAATCAAGTGTCAATCGATCCAAAGGATCAACACAAGACAACCTTTGCTACTGAAGATGGCATCTTTGCCTATCGTGTTATGCCATTTGGTCTAACAAATGCACCAGCAACCTTTCAGCGGTTAATGAGTCATGTATTCAAGGAGTACCTTAGGCAGTTTCTTGAGATCTTCATGGATGATTTATGTGTTCACTCACAAGAGCATGATGATCATATAGAACACCTCAGACTTGTGTTTCAAAAGTGTCAAGTTTATCGTATATGCTTGAATCCTGACAAGTGCAAATTCATGGTAAGACAAGGGAAAATTTTGGGCCATATTGTTTCTCGCAATGGAATTTCAACAGATATGGATAAAATTGATGTCATTGTCTCATTACCTCGGCCTATCAACCCTAAAGGGGTACAAACATTCATGGGACATTGTGGCTATTATCGTCGATTCATCTACATGTACGCTGTCCTAGCCAAACCATTATATGCTCTTCTTGTAAAGTTTAATTGGACTGATGAGTGTGAGGAATCCTTTGAAAAGTTGAAGCAAGCATTAGTGACTGCACCCATCTTACGGGCACCCCAGATTGGAACCAAATATTTCATGTCCATATTGATGCTTCAAACTTTGCAATTGGATGTATTTTGGCTCAATCGGGAGAACATAATAAGGATTTCCCAATCTCATATGCTAGTCGACAGTTGAACAATGCTGAGAAGAATTATACCACAACATAAAGAGAAGGTTTGTTCATGATATATGCAGTGAAAAAGTTTTGCCATTACCTTTTGGCAAACAAATTCATATTTTTTGTGGACCATCAAACATTGCTATATTTGGTGAATAAGCCTTGTGCAACTGGAAGGATTGTGAGGTGGTTTGTCATCCTTCTTGAGTTTGATTCAGAAGTGGCAGTCCGAAAAGGAACAACTCATCTAAGGGCAGATCATTTGTCTCGAATCACCTCGGGAGAAGCTCCCGTGGGTGTGGATGATGATATGTTAGATTCAACACTTTTCCTTGTAGAGACAGCTCCTAAATGGTCTGAATCCATCTTAGAAATTTTGACAAGTGGGCAGATACAACTAGCGGGTCCTAATGTGGACCTATGGCGACCATTCAAGTTAATCTCAGGGAGATTATATTGTCAGGGTAATGATGGAGTGTTGCGGCTTATACCTAACCCTGACCAATATGAGGAGATCTTGGAATGGGCACATGCGGGTATCGGTGGAATCCATGCATCAGCTACTACTTGTGTGCGACGTATATCTCAGGATGGGCAATGGTGGCCTACCATGCATGCGGATGCTGAAAAATTTGTTCGCAACTGTGCTTCATGTCAAATTCAACAGCCAATTCATAATGTCACATTATTCCAAATTTCAACTACACCAAGTTGGAGTAAGTATATTGTGGACTATCTTCAACATGGTCATAATGATTAAAAAATTCCTAAATATCCAAAGCATGCTATTGAAGTTGAAGTGGCAAACTATATGCTGATAGAGGGCTAACTCTAGAAGAGAGGCAAGGATGGCAACTTACGCATGTGTGTATGTGAAGCTGACTACTTGAAAATCTTGACTCATGCACATGCAGGTGTTGGGGGTGGACACTTTTCGGGCAATACCAGAGCTAAGTTGATTAGGTGGTCTGGGCTTTGGTGGCCAACCTTACAAATGGATGCCGAAGAATGTGTAAAACGTTCTGAGGATTGTCAAAGGACCAAACCTCCCATCACAAAGGACAATATGCCATTGCGGCCTATGTTAAGCACATGTGCTTTTGCAAAATGGGGTATTGATTTTGTCGGTCCCATTAAACCTCCAGCTCATCACACGCATGCCGAATATATTATAGTCGCAACTGACTATTTGACCAAATGGGTAGAGGCAAAGGCTACAGTTAAAAATGATGCCAGAATCGAGACATGACGTGTCTACAGCCATGTGGAATGCTTGGTAGGACTTGGGGTTGTCTTAGCACCTTGGGGCCGATGCCTTGGTTTCCATGGGGTGAACACAGACGTCTAAAAGGCTAAGAAAGACCTTCAAGGACTCTATTGCCTTGATAGATGTTGGTAGGACTCTGGGGTACATTATGGGCCCTCGAGACCGATGCCCTCATCTTCATGGGGTACTCCTTATGTCAAAAAGAAAGAAAAGGGTCTGTCGCCCTTGAGATACTTAGCGGCCTTTAGATTCTCTTGGCGGAGGTCTCTTGGCCATTGCTTGGGTCTCATTGGGATGGAACCTTCCTCTTTATTCATCTTTTACACACACACCCAAAAAAAAAAAAGAAGAAGAAGAAGAAGAAAAAAAAGAAAAAAAAAAGAAAAAAAAAGAGGTCCAATCACCATTGCTCATATTTAGGAGTCAGGTTGCCACTTAGGAATAACTTAAACACTTGTAGGACAATGAGACTGCGGTCATAACCTGTGGTGTGCAAGCACACTTGCCTTTGCATAGCAGTATCTACCACTTAGTCTCACTTTGACTAGTCTTTACTCACCTCTTTTAGCACTCTTTAAAACTCTAATCAGCCTTTCACTTGTATGCTCACGTGTGAGATTGTCATTGCTGGTTTTTTTTCAATAAAAGGCTTTACTTGTATCCATTGTTTTTTGCAGCTTTTGCTTCTACCGCGCTCGAGGACGTTCGCAAAATAGGAAGGGGGGAGTGTCGCATGATGAGTGGTGAGATCAATGCAAGGATGCAACACAAAGATGCAAGGAGGAAAACAAGTGACATTCTTATTTAGGGCTCTTGTAAAGAGTTCCAAGTTGTAGATGAGTGTGGGAGTGGGCTTGAGAATAATCCCACATGGGAAGTTTTGGGAGTTTTAGAGTTTTTGTATAAAAAGTGGCTCATTTGAGAGCTTATGGACACATTGGGCTAAACTCATGTTTGAGCTCTCTTGAGACTAGCTCTCCCTCTTTTTTTCATAGAGGTGCAAGCTCTTCTCTCTCCCCATCTACATTATTGTATGAGCAATGTTCTTTTTTCAATTCAATGCAATGAGATGATGTTTGTCTCTTTTCTCTGTCTATTCTCTAGTGTGCATGTTTCTTTGTTGATAGCTTCAAGGTTTGTGTGCATGCTAGGGAAGTAAGTGCTTGAGAATGAAGTATGCTTTGAGCTTGTGTATACATTAGCTTAGCTTTCTTCTTGTATTGGATGCATGAATGAGTGGGATGATGAGTGAATGAGTTGTGGCAAGATTGAGCTTGTGTGTGTGTTAAGTCTATGTCAAGGTAGTGGTGTTCTTAGCATTCTCTCTATTTGTGGATAAGCTTTTGTGCACCGGTACGGGTTGAATCCCTAGCTCCGAAAGGGATGCCCCATTGGATTGAGCTACACGTGGATCATGCTACTCTTGCTACAAATGAGAGAGTTTTCCGTCTCTCCACATACCTTTCTACCTTGTCTTATTTTTTTCATTTACATTATACTCATGGTACATACATACACTCCTTGAGAGATATGGGCATGCATGGAGATTGATGGGGTTGTTTCTTACATGTGAGTTCATTTTCAGGGTTTGTTGGGGCATATTTGTGTGCATAAGTGCTTTGAATCTTACTCACATGCCTTAGAATTCATTGATAATTTGTTTCGTGATTCATACACTTGTCATTTGTGGAGTGTGTTCACATGTTTTTGGGATTGTTGGGGCTTGTTCACATGTTCTTTTAACGCATTGTGAGACTTGTTCACACATGAGTCCTTTTGTGTGAGATGTTCGCTCGCTCTAATCTTTCATTGGATATTGTTCACATGCTTAGGGCTTTTATGGGGCGTGTTCACGTGCATTAGCACATTGTGGGCTTTATTCTTTTCACACATATTGGCACTTAATTTGGGTGCATTCACATACGGTGTGAGTTCATTATGCATTGTAGCCCTTGTTCACACGCTTTGAGCGTCGGGTAGTGTTCACACACAGCCATGGTTTATTACTATTACCCCTCTACTACTTGCCATGGTCCTCTCTTCCTTTGGCAATGACATTATCTTGTGAGTCTCGATGATTGGGGATGCATGTGATGCTAGATTTTTAGTGGGGATTCTTCGTACGCAGTATCATGGGTTACCTGACATGATCGGATTATACATCACTTTTGGTGAATGTGTGCATACATTTGGGACATCTAGACTTCAACCATAGGATTCTTCATCATCTATTTCACGTGATGAGGAGATACTCCATTTAGGCCATAGATGGATGATGGAGTTGCAGAGTTTATTGTCTATACATGTATGTTCCTCATTTATGGGATGAGAGATTGGCATCTTCAGTGATCCTTTGATTGTTGGTCATTGAGATATTTCTTAGAGGCAGATGGACCAATTTTTCTCAGTTGGGATGACTCCTATGGTTGCTTATTTGAGTGTCGTACATTCTTGAGTAGTCATGATTATGTTCCTGAGGATGTATACCACATCGACATCGGCACAGATGATGATGATGATGATGTATCAAACCCACATATCCATGATGATGTATTGTGCACACATACACATGATGATACTGATGTATCACACACACATACACATGATGATAGTGATGTATCGCACACACATACACATGATGATAGTGATACATGCACACATGATGACACTGACACATACACATGATGATGATGTATGTGATAGTGATAGTGAGAGTGATGTGTGTGAGTTAGATCATGTGGCCATGATCTTGATGGCAGGGATGGCAGAGCGAGGATTTCAAGCATTATGATTGATGGTACACTTATGTCTACCTACCATCCAACAGATCATAGTGATGCATTAGGAGATACTGATGCATTAGACTATCATGGGGATTAACTCTTGATTAGTGTGATACGTCATTTTGATACACCTATAGCACATCTCAGCCGTGCCATACACGATGGTTCTTCTGTGCTATGACCATTCCACATTCTTTCTACTAGGAGTGTTGATTCCACTTGGTGGATACCTCGAGTTTTGGATTCACACCATGGTCGTGTGGATGAGATTACGAGTTTTCCCTTTGACCTTGGTGCTACCAGGACATCAGTATCAAGAATCCCTGATGTGTGAGGGTACATGACTAGCTTCGCCCCATCGACGGTGATTCCTTAGCCTCTCCATTCACACCAGACCATCATAGGACCACTATCATTGATTCAAAGTGCCTTAGGTTTCCCTTTGATCCAGGCGGGAGCTTATCTAGCCTTATCATTGAGAAGGGAGTCCACTGACCTTTCCATTTGATCCAGGCATCGTCGGAGAACACCTTTCAGTGGAGCAACATTACTTCACGTTTGACCTAGGTGGCCGCACACTGATGGGGCGAGGGGAGATACGACCTACCCTTTGGACCTAGGTGGCATGAGATCTATGTCCTTGATCGTGCGATTTTTTTTAACTTTTGTATATAGCCTTTTGTATGTGTATTTTCATGCATGACCACCCTTAGATTTTGAGGAAGAAATCATATTAGGAGGCGATGGTTTGTAAACAAATTGTTCTTAGGATGCACATGCACATGGGATGGGTCTAGGCATATGGGCTTAGGGTCATTTACTTGTGGGATTAGGACACATGGGCCTTGGGACTATAAAAGACATATACATGGGTGAATTGTTGACCGGATTATGGGTCAAATGCTTTCACAAAACCACCTTTTACCACTCCCAATGTACCTAAATTTCCTACCATCTTTGGTAGTGGTGGCAAACCATACAATGTGGGAGGTTTCAAAAGTGGGAATACTTCTCAAAAGCCTTCACAAATGGGTGTAAAGACAACCAATTATGGGGTGAACAAGACCAAATTTGTGAGGGAACACCACATCAATGAGATGAGGAACAAAAACCAATGCTACAAATGTGGTGGGAAGTACCACAAAGAGCATTGAAAGGAGTGCAAAGCCCACAATGTCAAAATTAATATGGTTTATTTGTAAATAGTGGATGAGACTAATGAAAAAGAAATGGAGCCATATGAGTTTGTGGATGCCAACCATTCTTTATAACTAGAAGGGGAGTTTTCTTTTAACTCCAGGGGTTTTCTTCGTGATCATTATGATTATGATTATGTATTACCTCATACTTTTGGTGCTCCAAATGCATATGAACACAATGCTACTCTTTGTTCCATATCCAATGAACCCTATGTCGGTTGCACACAGGGGAACATACATTGAGACTTAAGGCTAAGGTCAAGGGAAGAGATGCATTTGTGTTGGTGGACAGTGGTAGCACACATAGTTTTGTGAACCACAAATCATTGGCAAATCTCAAGTTGTGGGCTAGATGCATTAACAATGAGGAGAAAAGTTGAAGTCGCAAATTTGGATAATATGGATTGCATAGTGATTTGTAGAAATGTGGAATTGATGCTCTCATAGGAGTATACTTGCAAAGATGAATTGTTGGTTCTAGATATGGGGCCGATTGATGAATTGAGTATACTTGCAAAGATGAATTGTTGGTTCTAGATATGGGGCCGATTGATATGATTTTGGGGTGTGATTGGCTACCAACCAATTGTATGCCAAAGAAACCAAGACTTGTACATTCATGGCAAAAGAGGTGGAATACCTTGGTCACATTGTGTTGATGGCATAAAGGTGGAGCCCAAAAAGGTGGAATGTGTAAAGAATTGGCCTACTCCCACCAATCTTACTCAAGTGAGGGGCGTTTTAGGCTTCTCATCATTCTATCGACGGTTCATTGAGAAGTATGCACATATAGTAGCTGCTTTGATGGATAAGTTGAAGAACGAGAGGCATTCTTTTTAGATGTAATAGCACAAAATAATTTTGATGAGTCAAAAAGGATGCTTACTTTGGCACCTATTTTGGTATGCCCGAATTTTTCCAAGCCTTTCACTATTAGAGAGGATGCATGTGGAAGAGGTATTGGTGCCGTGTTGTATCAAGAACATAGAGTACATGCATATGAAAGCTGAAAACTTGATGACAAGGAGATGGAAATGAAATATATGACCAAGAGATGATTGCTATTTTGCATGCAATCAAGAAATGGCATCACTATCTTTATGGAAGCAAGTTTTATGTGCAAAGAAGTAGCTCTCAACAAGATCTTTGCTTTCTAGGAAAGCCCGTCCCTTGTGAATCTGTGGTCTCAACACGTCCATGACACACATTAGCAACCATAAACAAAATGGTTAGCATAGTTGTGAACAACTTGTTACCTTTTTCGGTGAAAGTTTTTTGGAAAGGAGCAGTTTGATCAATCATTAGGAACTCAATGGAGTCTTCTTGGGCCCTTTTATTCGGCAGTTTAAGGGAGTCAAACCTTTTCTCTTAAGAAGAAACGTTTTCTAATTTGAAGCTTCAAAACGGCTACTTTATTCGAATTTGAATTTGGGGGAGAAAATGGAATTTAAAATCTAGCGGATAAAACCATATCATGTAACATATCTATGGAAAGCTCTTGATGCGTAGATCACGGATCTGTAATCTCCGCTCAGATCGGAGCTTGTATGTAGAAGTTATGGAGGTCCGAAAATTGTAAAATTGCCCCCCCCCCCCCCCCCCCCCCCTTTTTGGGGGAAAAAGTGCACCCTTTGACCACTCTTACACCTCTCTTACAAACCAATGGTTTTTGCTTACATGGCGGTCTCCTATTTGTCAAAAAGTTAAACGTTTCCATAACCTCATGGCAAATTAAAGGGCCCAAGAAGACTCCATTGAGTTCCTAATGAAGGCCAATCTCACCATATTATTTCCTTTTAAGTGATTTGCTAACTACACAACATTCATGTGGGAGGAATTCTCACTAGGATTGATAACATCATCAGAAAATGGACCTTGTGTGACAAATTTATCAACACTTTGGATGAGGTCCAGTTTAGTCCCAAGGGGACCTAAGGGATTGTCAGAAAGAGGGTTAGTAATGGTGCATGTTTGGGAAATTTTTCTTTTTGGAATCCAAATAAATGGCTTTCCCACATAATAAACTTGAGCAAAAAGCAACACCTTTGGGATCCACACTTATCAGGTGCTTATCTTCTTTGGTTGGTGAGTTGTAATTAGAGTCTCTTTACTTGAATCACATTTCCTTTTGGCCAAGTTAGGTTTTTTTCGGTTGGCAAGTGTATTTCTACTACCAAGGTTTGGTAGTTCTTGTTAAGACGTGGAGCCAATTCTCATCTTCTCTAGGCTCAAGAAGATATTTAGCATCAAAGTTTAGTCCCATGGATGACACATCATCAGAATGGGATTTTTTCAAAAAGATAAACACTTTTAGCTTCCTCTTTTTCACTTTTGTTAGTGTTGGCAAAGTCTTTATCCTCTACATGATGCTTTGTAACTGGGTGGTGGTAACTCTAATTTTTGAGATTGACCTTCCAGGTTTTTGGTGCAAGTAAACATGGTCAATTTCCCAGTCATGGATCATTCTAAGTTGTCTGCAATGAACTACAGCTGGCCACTGAAAGCATGGAATGATAACATCAGTGTAGAAGCACCATCCATGGACAAAGAGGAGGGCAACGTTGCCATGAAAGCTTTTTAGTTTGTACTCTTGATAAGTATGAGTTAATTGTGATTAGTAATGCACATTGGCCTATATACCATGGCCCCCTTTTCACACACACTTATTAATGTCCACCCTCCTTGGCCTTTGGTCCATAAGCCTATGTCCCACACTTACTCTTGGCCCCTTGGCCTATTCAACTTATGGTTGGCCCTTACTAATATGTACACTTTGTGTCCACACTCATGTGTCCACCACTTCATTATGAACCATCCCCACCCGAATATGTTTGGTCCTTGAAACATGCACATAGTAAAACCATAGTATGAATGGTTTGCATAAGCATCAATATGAACGACTTCATACTTCTTTGCCAAAGCTGTCCAAGAGAGCATGATTTGAGCCTTTGAGACCTCCTGGAAACTTCATGTAATGCTCCCCAACTCATTCATTAGGAAAAATGTGGACTCATTTTTGGGCCCTCTAAGAAATGCCAAGTCATCATTCTATTACAAAAAGGGGGATCGTGGATAACTCTATCCATAGTACCTTAAAACTATATCATGTAACATATCATTGGAGATATCTTGATGTTGAGAGGATTCTAACACACCAACCTCCGATAAATTTGGAGTTTTTATGCTCAAGTTATGGCCTCCCCACCAGAAAGTAACCTCAAAAGTTTCGTAAACGAAAGCCTCACCCTCATTGGTCCTTATGGAATATTTCCTAGAATCTCAAAGAGCTTAAAAGGCCCAAAACTGAGTCCAACTTTTCCCTAATGTGTTGAGATCATTACTAAGACGTGTATATGCGAATTGTATCCGTTTGAGCCTCTATTATGCCTCATAAGAGTAAATTACGACAAGATTTTTTTCATTGTTTTGACGCAAAAAATAACCTCGGATGCATCCAAAAGGTGTTCCATCCCCTCTACCATAGAGGCGGCGGGCTACCATGATGCTTCATCTTGACGTAAACCTTTCCACTTGTAAGGTATTCATGCAAAGTATAGTTGCATAACACCTTCTCTCTTTCTCCCAACACCTTTTGGGAAATGTACTCCACCATGCCATCTTCACTCATGGGTGGAAGATCATCCAATATTGCACCTCCAACCCAACATATGCCTTCAAATGTGATACGTGAAAGATATCGTATATTGTTGAAATATGCAAGTGAATGGGTGTGTGTGAGAACAAGCCCTTAGCAAGAGGATGTAAAAGAGAGTCTCTAAAAGAGTGGGTAGCAGTGAAAAGGTGAGAGGTATCTACTGGGAGAGAATAAAGGGTAGCATGAGAAGATCTAGGATGTGTGGAGATATTCTGGTGGGAAAAGCAAAAGAGGTGGAGTGAATCCAGGATGAGGTGTCCCCCTTATTGCTTCCTGGTCTTCCTCAAATGCGACCCTTAGCTCCTCTTCTAGCTGTTGCTGAGGGAGTAGGGCTTTCTCTTGCTCTCTTCTTCTATGCGCCTCCTCATCAATCTAGCATTGTTGCTCTTCCAGCATGGGATTTAATATTCACGTGATCCCAAGTTTTTTCTTGTTAATAACACGTGAACATGTTAATAACATGTTTACATGATTACACGTTCACAAAATAGCAGGTTGCTGGTTACCTGGCAACCGGCCAAAATCTCGTCGGGATTCAAAAAAAACCCAATGGGCCCACCGGGTATAATTAAAACCCGACAGGAACCGTCGGGGCCGTTAGAATTCCTGCCGGGCAACATATTTCTATATATATGAAGCCCGCGGGGCCCCTTGGGGATTTATTACTTGACAGCTATTTACACACACGTAATGTCTTATCTGCATGTGGGTAGTGTGGGTGTGTGAGTACTCGTGCGGGCAGCCGCCCACAGTCTCGTAGTGCGCGGCTAGATGTGGGTGGTCCACCACACGAGAGATGCGTGTGTGTGTAAGGCCATTCTTCGGAATGGTGCTTATCATGGGGCACATGGTCGGTAACGCGGCCGAGTTGTGTCCTATGGTAAGTATGGCACGTTGTAATGGTACTAGTCGGTAATGCGACAAGCATAGTATCATTATGATGATGTCACCTTCCCTTCCCTTTATCAAATGCGGGCATATGGTCGGTAACGCGGCTAATTTATGTCCGTATCCAATTCCTATTCCCATAGATTCGGGCGGCATCTTGTTGGTAACGCAGCAAAATGGTGTCGTTCGCTAGTGCATATGCTTTGATTGCATATTGCGGCATTTTGACCGGTAATGCGATCAAAAAATATCGTAAATTTGTTTGGTTTACCGGTAACGTGGCCTGTGTTGTTTTTATTGCGTGTGATACATGCGATACTTGGTCGGTAACGCGGCCTGAGTATCACATGGATCATAGTTTAAATCATATTGTCTACAAGTCTCATTTCATGAAATAGTAAAATCAAAGTAACAAAGTAATAACCGAAATAACACTAAAAAATAGATGATATTCTCTCTCTGTCATTCTCTCTCTCTCTCTCTCTCTCTCTCTCTCTCTCTCTCTCTCTCTCTCCAACCTCTATCTTTACTTGGGTGATTATGGCTAAACGTCCATGCAAAGATGACAATGTAAACAAAACAATTCTACACACTATTTTAGTCTATCTTGGAGAATTTACGAAATCATTCAAAATGTCTTCTACTATTCACTCTCTCTCTCTATATCTATCTCTTTCTCTATTTTCCTTCTCTTATCTCTGTCTTGACTAGGTGATTCTGGTTAGATTTCCATGTATAGATCACAATGAATATAAAACAATCATATACATTGTTTTGCATTATCTTTAAGAATTTATAAACCCATTTAAAATCTCATCTTTAAAAATTTTTAAAATTATTTAAAATGCCATAAAGGGATTATAAACATTGTTTTGCACTGTCTTTAAGAATTTATGAAACCATTTAGGAAACTATCTTTAAACATTGCTGAAATTATTCAAAATGCCATCTAATAAAATCTCTCTTTCCATCTATTTCTCTCCTCCTTCCACTGTCTTGACTTAGGTGATTTTGGCTAGACAGTGAATATAAAACAATTTTAATCTCTCTCTCTCTCTCTCTCTCTCTCTCTCTCTCTCTCTCTCTCTCTCGCTCGCTCGCTCTATCTCTCCCTCGATTCACGTGATTATGGCTAGAAAGATATGTATATATGACAATGAATATTTAGCTTGACTGTTCACAGTGCCTTTCCTCTCTATCTGTGTCTTGATACTCTCTCTGTCTCTCTCTCATATATTTCTCTTGATCTACTTGATTGGTGGTAGCAGTTCAGTGAATGTGCAACAATGGATGCTTCTTTTGTTTGATCAATGATAATTAATGTGACACACTTGTTACGGTTGTTTTACCTGTTTTAGTGTAAAGCGTAAATGGACATGTTGATGTATTGCTTGATGTTGTTTTCAATACTATTGTTTGATATTCTGTTTTTGTTCTATATCTTAAGATATTTTCTAGATTTGCAATGATGGCCACCATGCTCTCCATCGAAGAGCGAAAGATCATCCTGCGAGCCATTTGCACAGAGGCAGTTATCATAGTGTCACAATTATCAGAAGAAGCTGTCAGAAAGACTAATGAGTCAGATATCCTCATGAGAGACCTCGTCGTGCAGATCTGGGAAAATGCACAGCGTCGTCTCATATGCGAAGGCAACGCTGAATTGTGTGAAAGACAGAAGTTAGTCGACTTTGACTACCAGCACAGGATACGCACTATCTTGGGGAGTATGCGTTCGGCATACGAGGATCTCAAAGATGCCGCACCACCCTATGCTGACTTACGCCGTTACAACTGTGGGACGCAACATTGAATGAGCAGAAGGTGAAGAGCAAACGTATGAGAGTTCTTTCAACAGACACACTTCCGAAAAGAGTGCGCATCACCCAAGATATAGCCGCTGCACCATCCCGACAACCGGATGTGACACGGACGGGCGCAATCATGCGTACCATTTTCAACGAGTGATGTACACACCTTATCGGCGTTCCGCACGAGGCCTTGATCGAGGGGCAAACAACAGGGTCAGGAGCTTTTGGCACAGTGAAGGAGTATAAGGTCCAGGGCATCTCATTTCTTCTAGAGCACGTTACTTTTTGCGGAAAGCTTTACAAGGGAGAAGGGAGCTCAAGATTTGAGAGCTTTCAGGCAGAGCAGGGCACGTAGGTTCTACACCCATCCATCGTGCAATGCATAGCCTTCACCAAGGAATTGCCGTGGATCACTATTTTTTCGTTATATAACGGTGGCTTGCTAGGTGACATGCTCTTGAAGGTTTCTTTCAGATACAGTGAATTTACCAAAGCGATGTACCGCTTGGATCAGGGATGGAAAAAGCCCCCGCCTACTGACATACAATTAAGCCAGGTGCACCTCGCTCAGATAAAGGAGGTGGCTTTGAATATGCCTCTCATTATGCATGCCCTGGTGGATGGCCTAGCAGCCGCACACATGGCTAGCATCATTCACACTGACCTACATCCCTTCAATTGCTACATCCCTTCAATGTTGTGCTAGATTTTACAAAGGATTTAAAAGCACGCATTGGTATCATTGACTGGGGCCTTCTGCTGAGAGCGCCCAAAAAGCGAGTATCGCTCAATTTTGTATTCGAAGCCAGTAAAAATCCAAAAAGATGGCAGAGGCTCAAGCTTATGCCGATAGGGAGCGGAACAAGCGACCATGGATAGTTCTAGAGATTTTTGATCCTCTCTTGGAAGATGCATACACTCCTGCGAGCGATGTTTTCGCCTTGGGATGTTTATTAGAGGTGTTATATGACTTTTGGAGGAAAGTGTAGGAGTTGTGGTGGATGGGCGGCAGTACTCACGACAAAGCCACCATGGATTTTCTCTTTCACTCTTTCAGTCTGAGTGCTCTCCCAGTCATAAAATGCCATACATGTAAATGTTTCACAAATTGCATCTTTGTTTCGAAGAAGAGACTTGAAAGTATAGAAGTGAGTGCAAAACCTGGTCTCTACAGGAAGCTTTAACATAACTGACATGCGAGGCCGAAAAATATCTAACACTCTCTGTCTCTTGAGCATAAATCTCACAAGCTTGCAAATAGTATCGACGACGATTGAGGAAAACCATTTGGTATCATCACTTTTATACCAATCTTTCAATACAAGATTCAAACTATGAGTATTGCAGCCAGACGGGAAAACATGTGGATACTGTCGCTTTAAGATTTTGGATGCATTCTTGCAATTTTTTGCATTGTCCTGAACAATTTGGAGTACTTTTTTGGCACCCACTTCTTCTATCATAGAGGCAATGATACCAGCAATATACGCCCCAGATTTTATTGCACCAGCCAAATCCACGGCACGCATAAAAGTCTCACCTCTAGGTGAAACAACCATTATATTAATTAATGGTTTTCTTTGTACATTGGACCATCCATCGCTGACTATACTACATCCAGAAACCTCTATGTTGCTAAGAATTATTCTATGTACACGTTCTTTCACTTGAGCATAGCATTTCTCCAATAGATCATTTCGCATAGCATGATATGAAGGCGGCGAATACCCTGATCCAAATTCACCGATTCTCTTCCATGCTCTCTTCCAATGCTCACTCTCCACCATCACCATAGCACTCCCTGAAAAGTAGATCGCTTCAGTAAGGGTGAGCTGTGCATCATCGAGCAGACCGTTAGGTAAGCTTTCCTGCAATGAAGTTTGACGCATGGGTATGTTAAAGTGACGCTTGCAAGAAGATGCACTGGGTAGATTACTTTCTAGTTGCACCTTAAAGTTCAGAGTACAAGCCCGCGATGCATCCGGAGTTTGATGATTAGAACAACAATGTTCTTCCTGCCTCGATACATTGGCAGTAGATGAGAACTGTTTCCTTGCATGTTTCTTCTGTATTTCATCTCTTAAACGTTTGGCCACTGCAGGTGCAGAGGGGTGGGTACATCCTCGACCTTTTTTCTTCACTCCACCTAAAAAGTGTTCTTTTAATCGAGGCACCCCACTTGATTTTACTGCATGGCATAGCTTACACTCCCAATCTATGAATCGGTCACCGATGTTAATTGCATATTGCCACACTATCCCACGTGCCTTTTTTTTTCTGCTATTCTGAATTTGAGCTCTATTAGAAGTATCGCTAGGTCCAATGTTTTCTTCCATCTCAAATAACCTATTCAAGCAAGCATACAATAATGAATACACAAACGAAGTAACAACAAAGCCACTCACATATTACAAAACATATATCACCACAGAAACATAGAAGCCTTAAAAAACCAAGTGATTACTGAAAAGCTAAAATGTAGCCAAGCAAAAATCTGAAACTAGTTTGAATCTATTTTGACAAAAATAAAAGATCGTCATACATGTTGATCGTCATATATGTTGTTTATTGTTTTTATTTTAAAAGAGAAAGACATCCATGACGATTCATGCTAACTGCAAAGGATGACTGAAAGTTTTTTGCCTATAGGAGTTTTATTTTTCAACTTACAGAACCGTAGATATTAATTTTTGCTAGACTTTTAGCGTCACGACAAGACAAGACGAATGCATAAATGTGTATTCTAAAATTAAGATACATGTAATTGACAGCATGCATACAATGCACATTGCACCCCCAATGAAGGATGTCTTTCGTACCCAATTAAGGATACTTTAAACAAATCAAAGATCTATGATTGCCCAATACTCTAGTATAGGACAAAAGATCTTCTCTAAGACTCTAACATTGACAAAGCAAATCAAAGATCTATGTTTGCCCAACACTCTAGTATAGGACAATAGACCCTTGTCTAATAAAGACTATATCAAATATCAAGAACCAATACAAGCCCCTAAGGAGGACTCTTGGCTCCATCAAACCATTTATAGAGCAGAATAAGGTAGACTACCTGCGCTGCTCGAACACAAAGTTGAAGTGACTCCAACTTTGTCCTTAAATCTCCGCGAGTATTAGCTACGAACCACACTTTGCCCACAATTCAAAGAATTGAGGACTAGTGGCTCAGTAGCCTTAGGAGTGCCAACAAGGAAAGATAATAGTCCCTAAGATAAGGACGTTCTTTCCTAGAGGACGCTCCTAGCCAACTGGGAGCTCTATAAGCACTTCAAGGAAAGATGTGACGCCCCCAAAACAAGGACAATCTTCCCAAAAAGCTGGCTGGAGGGTGTCGGGTGCCTTTTATTAATAAGAAATATGCCCGTCGGGATTCTTTGTTTCCCGGCGGGGCCCGCCAAGAAACAAAGAATCCCGACGGGTTTACAGGAATAGTAAGTTTTGGTCGGTAAGAGATCAAGTCTTGTGAATATATGTTGTGATCACATGTTTTAGAATGTTAATAACACGTTTTGTTAACGTGATCACGAATTTGTGAACACGTTTATGAAATCCCTGCTTCAAGCACACGCTGCTGCTGCTTAGCCTCTCAGAGAGGTCGGGGGAATGGTGTACGCGTGGCTCTAAATGAGCCGGTGTCTCCAGACTACTTGGAGACATCCTGAATATTGTCCAGTCCTGAAAACACATTTGGCTGTACATCTTCCTATCGAGTCTCTATCTCTGTGTCCATGCTTGTATGCTTCTTTTTGATGCGTTTTTGCACTTGTTGAAATGCCTGTGCCGCAGCGACTGCCTGTACTAAATTGTGTGCACCAGACGGTACGTTTGGGTTCTCAGTTTTGCGTGTAGTGTGCTTAGTTCTAGAACTTACACGAGTGAATGAACGTGAAAATATACTTTTAAAACTGACTTTTACAGGTTTATATAGTTTTTGAAAAAACTTATTGATAAAAAAAATATCTCTAGAAATTTAAAAAAAAGCTTTAACTTAAAAAAGGCTACAATTTTTTAATATGAAACCCATTTTTTATTGATACGCCTACGTGCACCGAACCACTCACGAATCCCATGCATGGCACTTGATGCTCACCATGCAATTGCTCGTTGTAGATTGACATTTTTTACAACCTTTCGTAGTAATGACACCTGCCCTTTTGGTTTTTGTCGGCGTCGACCTCCCAAACTACGATAAAACCAATTAACCATCTCATGCAAGGCATTGCTTTTTTCCTTACCACCTCCACAATGTTGCGTGTTCTTAAAGTATGCTGCCTTAGCTTGATAATGAGAGTGCTCCATTCCTTGGGTGCTCCAAATTGCCATTGGACCATATTGGTCGAGAAAAAACTGTGCGTGGGCAAATATAATGTGCTGCAACAAAGATCATATCAAAATTTTACTATTTGGCGATGAATATCAGTAAATAGATAGAAAGGTAAATACCATATAGTGGGTGATATGTGTTTCTCCCCATGCATCAACCATTTGTTGAGTAAATGTATGTATTGCAGTCTTTAAGTTTGTATAATCTCCTCAGCAACAAGTGGAGCCTTTTCTAGCAATTGAATCATTTTATCAAGTGACTCCCACAGCCTTGCATGCTTGAGACCAAGCTCTGCATTATTCCCACGATAAGTGGTGCATTCACAAATGGCCTTCCATATCTCATATTTTGTGTGACTATTCTACCCCTCGTAATTTGAGAGAAGGTGTCTTGCTTTGGACGCACCCATGCATATTTTGTTTGGATTATCCTGACCTGGTCTTGACTTTTTAGTATCCTTAGTTAACTTTACAGCACCACCATGAAGCCCCACGCTTGAAAGGACATCTTCCAGCTTACTGATGCATTCGTTGTGCGAAGATGTTCAGGCTCCATATTCCATGCATAATTGATATGTAACTTCACTAATTTGTCCATTATGCGTAACCTAGCATTGAAGCGTGCAAATATGAACACGGGAAAGTGGAATCTCTAATATAGGGCTCCATGAGATATTTTCTTGATCACGATTAGGCGGACAATTGGTATTACAATTCATAATGCCATTAACCCATTGCATAGGTTTCTTTGGATCTTTGTTTTGCCTTGTACTCATTGAAGGTGGTTGTACATTTTTCTTGCCCTTTGCATGAGATTTGGTTGTCTTGGTGGTTGCAACCTTGCCTGAAGCTTTGCCGCATTCAATATACTCTGATTTTGAATGGCAGTAATAAATACATGGAAAAAAAGTATTTGCTCCTAGCTTGCATCCTAGCATACACTTCAATGTCTTTAAATCCCCTACCATGTGCCACTCAACTGTAAATGTTCCTACATATTCCACATGCAAAGTCTCTCCTTTTGATTACAATGATATGACATTTGGGATGCCTGTTCGGGTAAGGTACCATCGCAATGTATCATTCGTCTCCTCTGGAAGCTCAAATGCAAACAACCACCATATATTCTTTTCTGATTGCACTCCATAGTAATCTTTTCCCTGAGATTGCCTTCCCATGTTGGAATTTGAGGCTTGTGCACTATAGCCAAGAAGATTATCATCCTGTTCCGGATTTCCTTTGATAGCCCTGTTCATAAGTGTTAGGCTGACTCTTTCTAATTTTTGTACACTCATCAAGCTTTAACACAAACACAGCCTAACCTTGGCACTCCTCAATGCTTAGACCATAATAAGAAATCATAGCTCTTTGAAGGGTCCTTAAATCAATAAAGACATTGTTATACTTGTTGTATTTAAATACCTTTGTAGTACATACATGCAGAGCATCCTCCACATGACGGTAGCCACCTAACATGTTCACAATGTCTGAGTTTGCACTTTTTCTTGCCATGGTTACACTGTATGGAGTTGGTAGCATGGGTCGAAGAAGTCCTTTAGCACGATGACCTAGTGTAAACACCCTGTAAATGGCTTCATATCCCTTCCTACTGACACCAGCACTATCACATGCATCCATAATCTGTATGGGGCTTACCATATTTTGCAGCTCTCCAGAAATTTTGTTTTGGATTTGCTTAGCTATTTTGCATGTGGGATCTTCTAGCAGCTTTGATATGTCTGATAACTTAACATGTTTCAATATGCCTGCTCTACATTCCTCAGCACCACCTTCATATCCCATCATATCCCCAGCAATATCTCTACATGGAACATAAATACAAAATAACATCAATATGTTTCACAAAACAGAATGGCCTGCAAAACAATGGCAAGAATAGAAGTTACCTTGTTGCTCGTACACGTCGTTTTCTTGCTCCACTTAGGGTTGCCAAGGTTTCTAGGGAGGACTGACGCTTTCTTTTCTGTTGTCGAAAGCCTACTGGAAGCTGTTGAGATTCAAGCTCGATGTCAGTGTGAGCCAGTTATGCTATGTGTTGGCATGTTAGGTAGGAACATGTGTGAGACATAAATGACCGCGTCCAGGTGGTCATAGTGTGTGGACATTAGCTAGGGTTAGATGTGTGTGGACACAACTCATAGTGTGTTGTGTGTATTATGGATTATGGTTTTATGCATTATGTGAGAAGGGAGATGGCTTCCCTCTATGGTTAGGGTTTACAATATACATTAGGGATTTCTCCTGTGTGTGTGTCTCCTCTCCCTCTACCTATTTTTTCAATATGGTATCAGAGCCTTGTGCTGTCTATTAGGGTTTATGAGTGAGTGAGAGAAGAGGGAGAAGAAGCTGTGAAGCTTGCCATTGATGCTGTAAAGCTTGGAGCACACAAATCTGAGAGCTTGGCCTACCGGGTAAGGTATTCTAAACATCCTTGAGCGGATTGCAGGTGATTCAGGCAAAAACAAAGCAAATTAGGGCAACCCAAAGCAAAAAAAAAAATTGGTTTTTGAAAGCTTTCCATTGAAGCTTGGAAGCGGTGATGGATGGTGGAAATAGATGTAAATCTGGCAAAGACACATGTATCTCACAAGGAGGAATGTATTGGCAACTCAAATGCAAGCCCTACACTGATTTTGGAGCAATTTGGATGCATTTGAATGAGTGAAATTTACTGGTTTTTGAGCTCTCACAAAACAGAGAAAAGGAAGCCAAATTTTGATGCATTTGGAGCAAGTTTTTGGCAAAAATCAAAGCATTGATGGATTGCACACATGCCTAGGTGTGTTGGGGACTTAATTCCATCATCAATTAACACTATAATCACTCCCAAATCCCTCAGGAGTAGACGACGCAGGCTGGACAGAGAAACAGAGCATATTTCACACTATTTTACAAAGTGGAGGACCAAAATCACCTCTTGTGCTTGATTAATTTCAAAATTGGTTTAGCAATTGGATACTACATACACTTGAGAAGGAGGCTACATGATTGGATTGAGCAATTATCATCAATTGAGCTGGAAATGAGTTGATTAAACAGGCTATCTTCTCTACTGGAGAAACAGAGTGTGATTAATCGATCAATTACTCACTGGTCTTAAACAATTGAACTAATTCCTTTTACATGGAGTTAGTGGACATCATTGCTAAGCTAATGAATGCCTGGTTGCTCAATTTGGACAAGGATTGAAGAAATTAGAGCAAAATTACTACTGGTTTTTTTGGTTTTTCTCAGAACAGAGAAAGGGGTTTGATAAAATTGATATGTACACATGTTGGTTGGTGCTGATACTCAACATTGAGGTTGTTTAGGTGTCAATGCAAGTTATGCACACTTGATTGAACCACTACATTGCAATTTGGAGCCTTGGAAAGCGCATCAAAGCAAGGTATCTTGGACTATGTGAGCCAGTTCATTTTGGATGCATACAGGTTGATTTTCTACATCAAAATTGAAGATTGTTGACTACTTTGGAGCATCTCGAACACTCATTGGAGTGTGGTTGAGCTGAGGAAGGCTTGTTTACAGATTTGGAATTGTGGGGAAGGTGTATTTGCATTGAGCAAACATGTCGGATAATCCAGTACAGATTGTTGGTGAAAAGCTGGATAGGAAGAACTTCCAGGCATGGAAGTACAGGATCAAAAGTTTTTTGAAGGGATTTAAAGGTTTTTGGAATCTCATTACAGGTGCTGAGTGAGAGCCGGAACTATCCCAACAACCTACACAGCAGCAGGTTATAGCTCATAAGCAATGGTCAGAAAGAGCATTTAAAGTGTTGCATTATCTGTCTATATGTATTTCGGATGCTATGCTCATACACATACATGATGCTGAGAATCCCAAGGATGCATGGGATACATTGGTGAAGTTGTTTGATACAGACACGAGTGCTCCCGAGTCTCAGTTTGCAACAACAGATACATAATGTGAAGCGGAATAGAAGGAGCATCCATGATTATGTGCAAGAAATAAAGAAGTTTGCAGATGCATTGGCAACAATAAATGCCCCCATACCTGATGATGATTTGGTAGACACTACCTTGCGTGGTCTTGGCAAGGAATATAAATCTTTTGATACATCCATCTCGGTTCGGAGTACAGGAGGTTTACCAGGTTTTGATGAGTTGGTTTCACTCTTGCTTGTTGAGGAAATCAAACTCAGTGATTCTTTTCAGGATGCATCTACTAGCCATGATGATAATGGCAGAAATCAAGCTTTCTATTCTCAAAGAGGATTTAGAGGCAGGGGGGAGATTCGCATCACGTGGCCGAGGTAATGGTCGAGGATGGCAAGACAGGTCACCACAATAGAATTTTCAACCTTCATATGGTGCTAGAGGTGGTCGTGGATATACACCTCAGAGAGGCAGAGGTAATCCTCGTGGTAGAGGACGTTGGCAAGGCCAACAAACATCTATGCAAGATGTGGAATGCCATTACTGTGGGAAATTTGGTCATATGGCACGTGATTGTTTCCGCAAACAGAATGATTTGAGAGGGAGTAGAGCACAACGTGGTGGAGATTATGGTAGAAATTATGCACAACATGGTGGAAATTATGCATCAAGCAGTAATGATGGCAGCGCAAATCACTTGTTTGCCATGAAAAATGTTGTGGGATCTATGATGACAAATGCTGAAAATGATGACACTTGGTATATGGACTCTGGAGCATCAAACCATATGACTTGTCATGGTGAATGATTTGAGCAAATGAAGCCTATGGATGTGAAAGGCTATGTGGAGACAGGAGATGATACTTAGCATGCCATTACACATGTTGGAAGTGTACCATTGGTTATGCACAATGGTTAAACAAAATCTATGTCAGATGTATTGTATGTGACTTCGATTACAAAAAGCTTGGCCTCAGTTGGTCAAATGGTGGAACAGGGATTATAGGTTCGTTTCAACGAGCATGGTTGCTTCGTTGAGGATTTCAAACATGGATGTAGAGTCATTGCTAAAGGCAAGAAAGAAGGCAGGTTGTTTAAGCTGGATACTGGGATTCCTGAGTTAAAATCAGCCATGTTCTCTAAAAGCAGAAATGTGGTACAGGACATTGATATGTGGCATAAGAGGATTGGACATGTCAATATACAAAGGTTAAAGAACATGCAGGCAAGAGGCATTGTTAGTGGGCTGCCTAGATTCAAGTATGATGGGAATATGCATGTTTGTGAAGCCTATCAGTTTGGAAAGCAGGCGAGGTTGCAGTTTCCTAGAGAAGGCAACATGAGTAGCAGGCCACTTGAGATAATACATAATGATGTATGGGGTTCTGCACAAAACCCATCTATCAAAGGCAGTTTATATTATGTGACATTTATTGATGATTTCAGCAAAATGACATGGATATACTTTCTCAGAGAGAAAAGTGAAGTGTTGGAAAAGTTTATGGATTTCAAAGCTTTTGTAGGAAAGCAATATGGTTCTTGGATTAAGTGTTTGTGGACATATGGGGTGGTGAATACACCTCAAATGCTTTTGCGCATTTCTTGAGAAAGCATGGAATAAGAAGACAATTGACTTGCAGGTATACACCTCAGCAAAATGGTGTGGCTGAGAGAAAGAATAGAGTCATATGTGAAGTGGCTAGGGCAATGCTCAATGAAAAGAGCATGCCAGATTATTATTAGGCAGAAGCTTGTGCTACCGCGGTATATATACTAAATAAAACACCTATAGCAGCCATACATGGAAGTACGCTAGAGATGCGGCTTACAGGTTTTAGGCCAAACATTGGATACCTCAAAGTTTTTGGATACATAGCTTATGTACATGTGCCTGATGAAAGAAGAAGGAAGTTGGATCCTAAGGCAGAAAAGTGTGTATTTGTTGGATATGCACAGGATCGTAAGGCATACAAATGTTACAATCCACAAACTAGACAAGTGGTTATCTCCTCACGAGATGTGGTGTTTGATGAGCTTGCTAGTTGGTACAAAGCAAAGGATGAGGGTGTCATTGAGTCACTTGAAGCTGATGTGCATGTGAACTTGCCACAAGCAAGTTCTAGTTCTACTTCTATGTCTGGGCCAGCAAGAGAGGCTGAGAGTAGTACTGTACATCCATGGTCAGGACGTTTGAGGCATGAGAGTGTGAGCACTGGGAGTAGTGCTGTGGACAAAGGAAAGAAGAAGGTTGAAGGCATTGGAATTACAGTTTATGAGTCATCAAGTTCAGAGAGTTTGGATGAGGAACTTGGTATACCCGTTTTATGCACACCTGGTGCTAGGCAGGATAGATCTGTGCCACCACATGCTAGAGTGGCAGGTGTTCAGAGTGATCCGCATGCATTGCGGAGATCCCAAAGGGTCAGGTATCCAGTTGTGACAGGTTGACATACCGTGATTTTGCTATGCATTATGCATATATGACATCTTTCGTGAAGCATGTGGAACCTACATGCTATACAGAAGCTATTGGAAAGCATGTATGGGAGAAAGCAATGGATGTTGAGATGGACGCATTGGTTCATAATGACACATGGGATTTGGTTGCATTACCACAGGACAAAAATGTTTTACGAAGTGAAATGCAAGTCTGATGGTTCCATTGAGCGACATAAAGCAAGATTGGTAGCTAAGGGTTATGCACAAACCCAAGGTTTGTACTATGATGAAACATTTAGTCCAGTGGCAAAGATGGGAACAGTAAGAGCAGTCATTGCTATGGCTACAGCTAATGGTTGGGAAATGCATCAAATGGATGTGAAAAATGCATTTCTAAATGGTGATCTACAAGAAGAAGTGTATATGGCATAGCCAAAAGTTTATGTACACCCAAAGTATCCCACTCATGTATGTAGATTGAAAAAGGCTTTATATGGTTTGAAGCAAGCACCTCGTGCTTGGAGTGATAAGATGAGTAGATATCTTGTCTCCCTTGGATTTCAGATTTCTACAGCAGATTCTTCACTCTATGTGAAGAAAACAGATCATGGAATTGTTTTACTTGTCATCTATGTGGATGACTTGATTATCACAGGTGATCATGATACAGATGTGATGCATGTCAAGAAAGCATTGAGTGGGCAATTTGACATGAAAGATTTGGGTGAGTTGAGATACTTTCTTGGAATTGAAGTGATCAAAGACCATGCAGGTACATGGTTAGTGCAACGCCAATATGCATTGGATATGTTGGCAAAATATGGCATGACAGGGTGTAAGCCTATGAGTATACCTTTGGAGCAGAATGTGAAGTTGTGGGCTGATTTTGGTGAGGAGTTAGATAATCCATCTATGTACAGGAAGATGGTTGGTAGTCTCATTTACATGACTATCACATGCCCGGATTTGAGTTATGCAGTGGGGCTAGTAAGCCAATTTATGCAGAGCCCTAGAAAACCTCATTTGGATGCAGTGAGACGCATTATGCGATATGTAAAGACCACTGCACATTATGGTCTTCTTTATGAGAGTGGTAAAGGCTTGGATATACATGGCTACACAGATGCTGATTGGGCACGTAGCTCATATGACAGGAGGTCTACTAGTGGTTATGCCTTTACACTTGGAAGTGCCGTGGTGAGTTAGAGTAGCAAGAAGCAACCTACAGTTGCTTTATCTAGTACAGAGGCTGAATACAGAGGTGCAGCCATTGCTACTTGTGAAGGAATTTGGTTAAAGAGTCTCTTGGCAGATTTGGGTGAGCATATTGATGGCAAAGTTGTCATTCATTATGACAACATGAGCAGTATACAGTTGGCCAAGAATCCAATATTTCATGCGCAGACCAAACACATAGAGGTCCATTATCACTTTGTCAGAGAGAAAGTGTTGGATGGTACAGTGGATCTACAGTATGTGAAGACTGATGAGAGCAGGTGGCAGACATCTTTACAAAGCCACTTAGTAGGGAGAAGTTTGAGTACTTCCGTACTATGTTGGGAGTACGTGGGATGAGCTTGAGGGGGAGTGTTGAGAGCCTTGATATCCCAAGCTCATCTACATCTTCATCTATGGCAGTACATCATGAGCTTGAGAGGGGCTGTTGAGATTCAAGCTCGATGTCAGTGTGAGCCAGCTATGTTATGTGCTGGCATGTTAGGTAGGAACATGTGTGAGACATAAATGACCGCGTCCAGCTGGTCATAGTGTGTGGACATTAGCTAGGGTTAGATGTGTGTGGACACAAGTCATAGTGTGTTGTGTGTATTATGGATTATGGTTTTATGCATTATGTGAGAAGGGAGATGGCTTCCCTCTATGGTTTGGGTTTGCAATATACATTAGGGTTTGCTCTTGTGTGTGTGTCTCCTCTCCCTCTACCTATTTTTTCAACAGAAGCTTCTTCAAGCTTGCAAGGTGTCGTTGCTTGTTTCGTGCATCCTGTTTGGCTGCATTCATCTTGTCCCGTTCAATATCAAAGGCTTGCTTAAGCAACAAGTTGTTCTTTTGGAGCTCCCGATTCTGAGTTTTCAAGTTGTTCACCACTTCTTTAATTCCTATTAGGCTCTAATACCATGTCAAAAGAATTAAGACTGTGCTCAAGAGTAAACTGTGTAGGGTGAAAGTGTGTAGGAATGAGCTTAGGTGCAAGAGAGAAATAAGGGTTAGGGTTATAAGAATGTTTTGTACCAGAGATCTACTCATTTTCTAATCCATTCCACATGGGACGAGCACTTTGAATGCTTACAAAAAGTATTAATCAAATACAAAGAGTACATGATCTCCTTCAATCCTCTCAAATGTCAATTCTAGGTTTAGGATGGAGTGATATTGGGAGATAGGAATGGCATATCTATAGATCAAAGTAAGATCCGAGTGATTGCGGAACTAACAACTCCCACAAACTTCAAGGGAGTGCAACATCGCTTAATGGGCCACATGGGGTACTATCGACAATTCAGTATCTTTTATGTTGAGGAAGCATGTATACTATCCAAATTCTTCATAATATTTGAGTGGACAAATGAGTGTCAATAAGACTTTGAGGGGTTGAAATAAGCATTGGTCAATGCACCATATTCATGTAGACGCTTCAAAGTTTTTCACAAGATGTTCTTTCACATAACCAATTAGCATAAGCTAGACTTCCTAGTCAGCTTTGCGAGTAGGAATCTTTAACAAGGTAGAGATCAACTACACTATGATAAAGCATCAAAGGATAAGTGTTGGTCTATCATAGGGGTTCACTTTCCATATAAAAGGGGATGTCATCTAGGTTCACAAAACTCATAAAAACTCCCTATTTAGGTTTCTCTTGAGAATAAATTATACCCCCTTTTAAGCTTATGAGTCTTGCTTATGGAACTTAAGTACCCCATATTTAAGGTGTTAAAATCAAACAATAACTATTAATGCAGTACATGAGGTAAGATGCAACCCATATGGGTGTACACTACACTACAAGAGATGGGGGCAGCAGGAGCGGAGGGTGTGCACAGTTCTAGTGCATATCTATGCACATGGCTATATCCTCATGCATAGCTATATGTATAGCCGCATACTAGGAAAGAAATCTAGATATTCTAGAGAAAATTCTAGAGAGCTCAAAATATCCCAATATCACAAAAGAAGAAGTACAAAATGTAATGTAATACAATCAATTATGGACTAAATCAAGACTAGCAAATTAAGAAATTGATTAATGAATAAAGGTGAGATCAACCCAAAATTTGTTGCATCTACCATCAAATTCATACATGCTAATTGGTCTATCTCAAGATCCATATGTTTCATTGTAAGATCAACAAAAAAATCTATCCCATTGCTAATGGACTCAACATCATTATCATCCTCAGATTCAATTCCTTCCTCATTATGACACCTTCATCTTGTTTAGTTGGTGGTGGTACCTCGCGTTCTTCATCTTGTACTGGACTTCTTGTGAAGGTGAGGGATTATGAGAAGACCTTGAGAAGGGCTTGTGAAGGGAGAAGAGCATGATAAGGGCAAGGGAGGACAAGGGAGAGTAGGGTAAGGTACATGCCATAGCTAGAGAGGATCGACCTTTAAACTTATGCGTGAAGTAGAACAGGAGTGGAGAACGCGAATGTAGGTCGGGCAACATGCACGAGAAAGGTATCCGATTTTATTTTTCTAGTATGTAGCTATCTTTACACATTCTCCCCACTATTAAAGCCAAAGGCACCTCCTCTTTTACAAGAGAAGCATAGTGAGAAGATTGAGGGCTCTCCCTCCACTATAACCACCTACTCGGAGATAACCACTCCTAACTTGACATAAGCAGCATTCTAGATGGCATATAATAATGCCTCATATCTCTATGCATAAACCATAATGTATGCATAGGCCGTTGACCTAAACCATAGCATATGCATAGTCTAAACCATATGCTATGCATAGCCTATGCATATCCTATGCATACACTATGCATAGCCTATATGTACACTATGCATAGGGTATGAATAGCATAGGCTATTCATAGGATATGCATAGCATAGGTAAAGCATAGGATATACATAGGCTATGCATAGGGTATGTATAGCATAGACTATGCATAGCTTCTGCATATGCTATGCATAACGTATGCATAGCCTATGCAGCATAGGCTATGCATAGGGGCCATAGACTCTTGACCTAAACTTAATCCTTGGCACCCAAGGGTGCAAAAACACAAAGAGAAGAAGCACAAACAAAGAGGGCTTACCTCTACTAGCCGAATCCATATGAGAACCACTACGTGGCCGGAACCCTTGGTGGTTTTTCGCTTGAATAGACATAAAAATTTATCATAATAAATCAAAACATTAGTTCATAAGTTCATAAGCACTATGCATAAGCCCTATGCATAGGCTATGCATAGGCCTTATGCATAGATATGCATAGCCTATGCATAACATATGCATAGCCTCTGCATAGTGTATGCATAGCCTATGCATACGCTATGTATAGCCTATGCATAATCCCTATTGCATAAGGCCTATGCATAGCCCTATTCATAAGGCTATGCATAAGTCCTATTGCATAAGGCCTATGTATAGCCTTATTGCAATAGTTGTGCATAAGGCTATGTATAATCCGTATGCATAAGGCTATGCATAAGCCCTATTGCATAAGGCCTATGCATAGCCCTATTTTATAAGACCTATTGCATAAGCCCTATGAATAAGTCCTATTGCATAAGGACTATGCATAGTCTTATTGCAATAGCTATGCATAGTCCTATGCATGAGGCTATGCATAAGCCTTATGCATAGGTCTATGCATATCCCTATTGCAATAGCCTATGCATAAGCCCTATGCATAAGGGTATGCATAGGGATTTTGCATAAGCCCTATTGCAATAGGCCTATGCATAGCCTATGCATAAGGCTATACATAAGGCCTATGCATAAGGCTATACATAAGGCCTATGCATAAGGCTATACATAAGGCCTATTGCAATAGGCCTATGCATAAGGCTATACATAAATCCTATTGCCTATTGACCTACCCCTAATCCTCGGCACCCAAGGGTGCAAAAACACAAAGACAAGAAGCATAAGCAAAAATGAAGAAAGAGGGCTTTAAACAGTATGGGAGGCTATGCCCAAAACCCTTCTCACTTAAATAAACCTACAAGAAAGAAACATAATAATAATAAAACCCTAAACGCTACTCTTAATGCATAAGTGAATGGAAATTTTAGTTTATGTTAAGCCTAAACCATAGCTCTATGCATATAATGCTTAATAGAACGCTTTGATGGAGAGCTCTCCATCAAAGCTCTCTATTAGAGCTCTGTATGCATTAGGCTAGGATTAGGGCAAGGGAGAGGAAAGAGAGGGGAAGGAGAAAGGGAGAGAGGGGAAGGGAGAAAAGGTCACATAAAACTATGTCCAAGATTTTCATTAAAGCTTGAAAGAAGACAAAGATTGAACAAAACCATGAAAGCTTGAAGAAAGCAAGAAAGGGCTTACCTTGGAGAGGGAGACTTGATTGATGAAAAACCCTTGAGAGAAGAGGTGTGGCGGGAGGAATACTTGGGTTGCGAGCGTAGGCTGTGCATGTGCAAGATAGGGGAAGTAGGTAGGTATTGACACCCATCGGTGGCGATTTACGCAGGAGTCACAGTTCGCCCGGTCTCTACTAACTTCACTGGTAAGCAACAAATTTTTGCCTAAGGAGCAGATTTTTGTTGGAGTGAAAAAACGTTGCTGTGGTCGTTGTTTAGCAGCGAAACCCTGCGTAATTTTCTGTTTGTAGTACTGGATATTGTTGTGTGTTTTGTATAAACCCTAAATCAGTTTTGGCCAGGTTAAAGATGTCTGACAGGTTAAAGATGTTTTTGCATGTATACGCTCATACTTTATCAAGGACCATAATTTGGTTCCGAGGCATGGTTGAGAGAAAAACTTCGATGTGTGTGTGTGATCAATGTAAGGGCTAGTATATACAATAACGCCGTATAACAATTGAGCATGTCTAGACATATGGTCTTCATGAGGCAGTGGCACAACCAAGTGCGAATGATGACATGGAGGAGAATCATATGAGAGTTCTAGGTAACATGCCACACCATTTAGTGACATCAGGTAGAGTGTAGAAGGTGGTAAGGCTTCATATGGAAAGCATGGCTGAGACTCATCTTCCCCAACCAATGAATGAGGTGCCTCCACCATTGCCACATGAGGAGGAAGAGAATCTCATCATGGATGACATGGTGAATGACTTCTTTGGACAGGAGGTCATAGATGATGCTGAGCAAGGTCCAATGTCACAAGAGGAGGAAACCTTGCATAGAGAGGCAAGCACCCCCTTGTATGAGATGTTCGTACTCCACACTACATGCAAACTTGGAGCTATTGAACTTGCAAACAACCTATGGATGGAGTGATGCAAGTGTCACAAGTCTTCTTCGGCGGTAAGACTGCCTCATTATATTCTCTCAAAAAGAAAATATTCAATGTTCTATATACTCTCCTTGTGCTAAATTTTTGACATATGGTTTCTTATGTTATGTTGTAGGCTTCTCAAGAAGATTCTTTTCTCTCAAAAATCTATTACTAAAATCATGATATGGGTGTCATAAGATTCTCTCTCTGCTATGTATGGATTACACAAAAATGCATGCATGTCCCAATGATTGCATGCTGTTTAGAGGGGTTAATAAAGATGCAACACAATGTCTACAATGTGGGGAGAGCCGCTATAGGGATGATTTGCAAGGAGATAAAGTTTCCCTAAAGGTTTTGAAACACTTTCCTATCATTCCTCGCATCCAACACTTTTAAATGTAAGGGATTGTAGAACTCATGATGTGGCATGCTACTTATCGCTCGACCGATGGCATCATGAGGATCATAGGCTGATTCACCGCATGGCAACATGTGGAGCATCAATGGTCAGAGTTTAAACATGAGCCTCGTCACTTAGGTCTTGGCTTGGGCATGGATGGTGTTAACCCATTTGGCTTCAAGTCCACATCATGGTCTACTTGGCCTATTGTATTGGTGAATTACAACCTCCCTCCATGGGTGGCAATCAAGAAAGGTCATATCATTCTTACTCTCCTTGTACCACGAAAGTATAAGCATGAAAGTATAAGGTGGGAAACATTGATGTGTACCTCAAGCCTTTGATTGAGGAGCTTGAGACACTCTGGTGAGGTATCAAAGTACATGATGTTTCAAGGCCAATAAATAGGCATGAGGCGGAGGTGAAAGGAGTTTTTCTTTGGACGATGCATGACTATCTTAGGTTCTCAAAGTGCTCAGGTACATAATTGAACCTTATATTCTTAAGGCTTTAGCCTTTAAACTTTAATTTTATATCTCTATTTTATATCTCTCTATCTCAATCATCTCAATTTAAAAATAGGTTTGGCAACCTCTGGACATCATTTATGTTCGAATTACGGACCACCACTTGTTTGGAAAAGACCATCTACACTTAAGAAGGTGGTGTATGACAAACATCATTGATTTCTCCCTCTTTACATCCCAAGTATGTGCCACCACATGATGTCTCACCACTTGTGATGAGAGGTAGAGATTGGTTTGAGGCATGGAGAAGCACTCCCAAACCACCACCAAATGGGATGTCTACACACTCAATCTTCTTTCGACTTCGATATTGGTGTGACATGAAGATCAATCATCTCTTAGATCCCAAGCATATCTTCAAAAATGTGGAAACAAATATTTGGGACCATTTAATTGGTAAAAGAGATGCAAAGGGTGCAACGGAGGACTTACAAAACATTGGACACCTTCAAAGTGCATGGCCAATTGAAAGTGAGAGTGGCAAAATAGTTCTACCAAAGGCACCATGGGTATTAAACAAGAGGGAGCACAATAAGGTGAAAAGTGTGGTTGCCTCTTTTTTCATACACCAACGGGAGTAATTCATTCATTGAAGGGTACCTTCACAAAAACCAGAAAAAAAAGGAGAGGAACAATTATATGGCCTCAAGACACATGATTGGCATAAGATATTATAGGTATATAAATATTCGCTTATTCATTTTCTCTTTATGGTACAGAATTTGTAAGCTCATATACTAACTTTCATTTTTTTCTATGCATAGTTTATTCTTCCAATTGCTATAGTTGGTTGTGAAGACAAGAAGGTGAGAGAGGCTATTTATAAAATGGAAAGCTTTGTGAGGTATGAATCTTCTCTTCAGTTCACTAAGTTATATTGCTTATTTGGAATTCTCAAGCACTGATAAGTTATGTGTATTGGTAAATAGTACACACGATTGCTATGTATGTAGGTACATATTCTTAAAGGAGATAGATCCTACATCCATTGAGATGGCTCGTCTCAATGCTATTGAGGTAGTGTGTATGATTGAGGACAACTTTCCTTGAATAATTCTCACTAACCAATTGCATCTTGTGGTGCATTTGGTTGATGAAGTGGCATTGTGTGGTGTTGTTCATGTTTGATGGATGTTTTTTCTTGAAAGGTTCATGAAAACCTTAAAGAACTTTGTGAGACAAAGAGCAAGTCTGGAAGCAAGCATGGTAGAGGGATGGTTAATGCAAGAGTCTCTTGTATATATCTCAAAATATCTATCTCGCATAGATCCTTCCATGACACGATTGTGGAGCAATGAGGAGGATGACCGACTAATCACTAACATGCCTTAAGGAAAAGGAAGGCAAGGAAGACTGGATGAAGCATTATGCCACAAGGTGAATACATTCTGCATTCTAAATAGTCCTATCATAGAGAAGTGGATTGGGAGATACAAGGATGCAATCAATAGATGAAAGGACGAGAGAAGAGCTTTCAGAAGAGAAAATAGATGCTTGCCATTTCAGCCTAACTTGGAACCTCTACCAAATGTGATCAATATAGAATGGATTTGTATGGAAATATCAATGACATCGCAAAATGGAGAGATGATCACAGGAGAAGAGCATGAGTATGCAAGAGGATGCGACCCTCAAGTAAGTACATTCTGTTGAACCAACGTGAGAGAGAGAGAGAGACACGTCATATGCATCCCCAAAGGTGTGTGGAATACACACAATAGATGAGTATATATAGAGGAGATCCTAGGGCTATATATAGAGACATTCTATATATAGCCAACACCCCCGCTCAAAGAAGGGTCTCTAACTGTGGATGAAAAAACCCTTGGGGGCTCAAGGGAAAAACCCACAGCTCTATATACACCTACCGCTATATTAAATTATTTTATAGTTACAAAGTATTAGTCAAAGGAGCTACATCACTCCCATATATACAATATCCATGAAGGAGCTACATCACTCCCATATATACAATAGCCATGAAGGAGCTACATCACTCCCATATATACTTCATCACTCTTATGTGTACAATAGCCATGAAGGCTTTGAAGGTCATCCATCTTCATGTTGTCTTGATCCATTCATGTAGGTTGGGTGCGAGTCTATCTTCGTGACGGTGCCAAATAATATTTTTGTAGTCTCTTCTCTATATTGAAGCTCAACAATATCCAAATACAATCCTGATCCATAAACCCTGTAATATGGAAGAAGTCTCCATAACAAATGGAAAACCATAATTTTGTTATAGAAATATGAGATGTACACGAAAAGATGTACATAAAGAAATAGACATAAAGGTATCTATTATATGGTTGCTTAGGAATATAGTCCATCCGCAAGCACATGCATGGCAATGTCAACTTGTGGAACATCATCCAATCAATGGCAAATGAACTAGATTTGGTAAGTGAATCTGGTTACTTGAAGAAGTTGACTTGGAAGATTGACCTGTCAATAAACACTAAAATAGAAAATGACAAGTAAGGATATCATGGAAAGCTAGAATCATATCTTTGCCATGGGAAAAATCTATGACATAAGATCAAACCTCCAATATTATGAGTCAAGATAATGAGACAACTATAACTTGGATCAAACCTCCAAGATGACATGATATGAAAGTACACCTCATAAGATGATAGGACGAGAAACCAAACCTCTAACATCCATAGGTAGGATGACCAGACATGACGAAAAAGTGAACCTCTGACATGAAATAAAATTAGGATGTAGACACCTCTAACAGGACGAAAAAGCAAACCTCTGACATGACGTACTTGAAAGTAAACCACATAAGATGATAGGCTGAGAAATCAAACGTGTGACATTCACAATCAGGATAGTAAACCTCATAAGATGATGGAACGAGAATTCAAACCTTTGACATCCGTAGGCAGCATGTAGCCAGGATGACATGATGTGAACATAAACCTCATAAGCTGATAGGATGAGAAATCAAACCTCTTGGGAAATATGCTCGACATAATTTCTTGTTAGTTGCCATAGATTGAATTCCAAGACTTGACCACCATTATAGCCATTTAGACCTGCATGGTTGCATTGTCGACCACAAAAGACATTGATAGACTTAAATAAACCTAGTCAATCTGATGAGCCAAAGCCAAGGCACGGTGCATCCAATGACCATGGCATCATGGTAACAATCCATGGAAACGTAGTCAACCATCATTCACGAAACATGTAACCATCATCACGGAACAACACCATGGCATCATGGATAAAATCCATGGAAACACAATCAACCAATATAGATTAGGTAAGTGAACCAACATCAACGAAACATGTAGCTTGGAATGACCAACAACAACGAAACATGTAGCTTGGAATGACCAACATCAACAAAACATATAACCATCATCATGGAACAACGATCCATGGAACCATCATCGATGAAACATGTAACCATCATCATGGAACAACACCATGGCATCATGGATACAATCCATGGAAACATAGTCAACCATCATCGACGAAACGTGTAACCATCATCACGGAACACGAAACATGTAACCATCATCATGGAACAACACCATGGCATCATGGATTGTAGTGAGTGAATTACATCAATGCAATGAACACATATACATATATCGATAAAATGTGTAACCATCACCACCATGGCATCATACCAAGGCACCAAAATTACAAACTCACCAAACCTGTCAGAATCACCGAGGCTTGCATGCTTAAAATAATAATTGTCAAGTCCGTAAGACTGGTTGTAATATAACAAGCAAAGGTAGAACACATGGCACCTTTAACTATTTTTTGCAAAGGCTCCCGAGAAATAGTTGCATGCTTACAAAGCCTCTCGAGTAGTAACAGCATGCTAAGCATCAATAAAGTCCTCTTTACGCACAAGACAAACTTCCTCGAAGCCATAGAACGAACAAATACATAACTTCCTTGTGAGAACAATCAAACGAGAGATCAACATCACCGCCGAGATAAAAGGATAATGAGATCATCACCGAGATGACCATGAGCAAGTAACTGTAATGATTCTGAAGTCATGAGATAAAACAATCAGATCATCACCGAGATGACCATGAGCAAGTAACTATAACGATTCCTAAGTCATGAGTTAAGACGATCAGATCATCACCGAGATGACCATGAGCAAGTAACTGTAATGATTCTGAAGTCATGATATAAAACAATCAGATCATCACCAAGATGACCACGAGCAAGTAGCTATAACAATTCCTAAGTCATGAGTTAAAACGATGAGATCATCACCGAGATGACCACGAGCAAGTAACAGTAACGATTCTGAAGTCATGAGATAAAAGGGTCTTCATTGAATTTACCACAAGCATATCATGGGCACAAATTAGAACCAACCTATTTCAAACAAACTAATGCACACCTTTGGTTTGGTATGCAAGATTTTTGCTCACATGCACAAGGCTACGAATTGATATTGAGAGAAGGAGTAACCATTCAAAAAGTAAGATCCAACATCAGATATGTAAGCAATATCAAGCAGACATACACCAAAAGGATAGCAAGCCAAAACCATGACATCATGGATAAAGTCCATGGAAACGTCATCAACGAATATAAAGAAATCATCATAATGAGCATCACAAAATAAAACCATGGCAGGATGAACAAAATCCATATACATATCATCAGCAGTCGATCGAAAAGAAAAGCATAATTACCATCATGTGATAATACCTTGGATTGTCAATAAATACATTATGAACGTCCAAGCTTAATCATGTGATTCCTGTAGCTAGCACAGACCATGGCATAAGTCACGATCAATGTGAGTTGCATAAGGTACGAAAGATCTTCTTCTACTTACATCATGAAAGTAAGAATCAAATATGTTGATTATCATGGACAAACAACTCTAAGGAATAACTGCCCTACAAAAGGCTGGCGGTTTTGCTTTTTTCCAAGCTTCCCCTTCTGCCACCTACAAGCAGCCTTTTGGTCTGTATACAGGTTGTAAGACAGCCCTTCTACACACTAAACTGAGGCTATCCCTTGCTCACTCTACTCCACCCCTATGCCTACATGCATATCACATGTATTGAGGGTAGGTACATGAGCGTAATCACAGCCAACTAGGAGGAAAACCAGAGAAGGATTAGGGTTTCCCATGAAATTTGCTTCTACACCTTTGACCAAAAAAAAAACGATCATGGATGATCAATAAAGCACAATTCGAGCCAGGCACCCTAAATTCTCCCGCATACCGTAGAAACGATCAAAGAAACACACACAAGATAAAGAAAAGAGAGAAAATAGTTTCAGGAGGAAGGCATACGTGGGCAGCTCGCTTTCATCTTCATGTTAAGGAAGGAGTAAACACATCCTTCAGAGAGCATATACCTGGGAAGCTCGCTTTCATCTTCAAAGAGACACATCCTTTAGAGAGCATCAATTTTTTCCTCTATTAACACTTCCGCTTATATTCAGCGAAGTATAATCTCTTTCCGTCTTGGGATCGATACCCAAACGCCTGGTTCTATGCCTTGATACGTTGTCCTCAATAATTGAAGGAAGCAAAGCTTTCCATAGAGAGAAGAGGGAAGCAACGATTGATGCATAGCTCGCTCTGATACCATGTTGAACCAACGTGAGAGAGAGAGAGAGACACGTCATATGCATCCCCAAAGGTGTGTGGAATACACACAATAGATGAGTATATATAGAGGAGATCCTAGGGCTATATATAGAGACATTCTATATATAGCCAACACATTCTTCATCTCTATCTCACGTATATTCCTTATTTAATGCACTATACAAAATGTCATGCGACCCTCAAGTAAGTACATTCTTCATCTCTATCTCACGTATATACCTTATTTAATGCACTATACAAAATGTCATGCTTTTGTTTAATGTTAGTACAAACTATATAATGTAATATGGTGAGAGGGAAGGAACTTTCACACAGAGCGTGTGGATTCTAAAAGAAACACATTTGATTGTGGTGTGATGACACCTTTTGAGCAATAAAGTCGAGCTAGTAGACATGATACCAATGTCATAGAGGACAATCTTGAGTATTGTGGAACTATTTAGGATATTCTTGAGGTTGGATTTAGAGCATTTAGTCTATTCATCTTTGATGTGTCAAATGGTTCAAGGTGATATATAGAGGTGCTCAAGCAACCGTGAAAAAACATCCAAATGAGTTCTTTCAAATTGATTCCACCAAGTTTTGGAACGATGAGAAAGATAACTTCGTACTACCTCAACACTGTCAAACAGGTTAGTAACCCAACCAATCCCAAATTAAATCGTGATGTAGTATAATAAAAGTGTAACCCCCTTGCTTTGTGATATTAGGTTGTGTTACATGCCGATCGAATTGATCTAAAGTGGTGGTATGTTATACAAGTTTTCCCTCGTTCAAAACATATCTTTCAAGATCAAGATGTTGAGGCCAAATCTCTGGATGAAGTGCTAGTACCACCTCAAATCGTCTCATTGGAAGAAGATGATGAAGAAAACATTTTGGATGTGACTGATGAAGAGCATGAAGAACATCAATCGAAAGAAGATGATGAGTCACCTATCAATCATGACAATTCTTCATTGGATCATGATAGTGATATTGAAATTGATATGGAACCCCATCTTTTCATTGAGCTTCCACTAGATATAGACATTGATGAAGCAACACATGGATTTATTACAAGATGGGATAGATTCATGATCTTGACATTGTTTCGCTTCGCAAAAGTTTTCAACTATCTTTTCTTTTTTTCTCGAAACATGGCTCTAAGGGTTTTAACGCATGTTTTTTTTAAAACTATATATCATTTTTTTGTGTATGTGATGTATTTTTAAAATTCAGCATCCAACAACTCTGGAATTTCATGCAACAAAAATAGCAGCGTATTTTTGTTCAATAGCGAAATCATAGTATAACACTGAAATTTTGCTACTGCTAAAGACGCTGCTCTCAACAATGGAATTTCGTTGCTATAAACGCTGCTCATCAGCCATAGCAGCGGAATTTCGCTGCTATAAACGTTCTGGACTAACAAAATTTTACTGTTAATAGCACTGTTCAGCAGGGAACGAAATCCTCGACATCCCGACAAAAAAGCGCTACTGAAATGCTGCTAGAAAACACTGTTGTGCCCCCAATGTGTTGTAGTGATTTGTTAAATAGTGATATTTAGTGTCATAAAATAATGTGGCACTAAACATCATTCTCATAAAAACTTACCAAAATCCCTTTAAAAAGGCTTTTCTTATGATGTTGTGTGACATTTTGTTGTGACATTAAATGTCACCCCTAATGGCATTATTGATTGACGTGTTAACATCTCCCGTATCTTGAAAGCTTACACATAGAAAACCCATGTGCTTTTTGGGCCATGTGACATTAGCATAGTGACATTAACATAGAAGTTCTCTTGTAGAGATGATCTTGAGACATCCCTCGACTTTGCCACAATAAAGAGGATGGAAAAATAGTTGGAGAGGTACCATAAGGCAAAGGACTAACTGGTAATATAGATGACACATTACAAGATAAGATAAATAAATTTGGTATGTTCAATTCTCTAGAAATGAAAAAATGGCTTGATGTAAAGAGGCACACGTGGGGAGGTCAAATGTACGAAAACATTTCAGGATAAGACTCAGACATCTTATATATCCTCTTAAGACTACACAACTCCCTAATAATATGCCACCTAGATAGCTAGAACAAACTCTACGAAAAGCAAGAGAGGACGTTGAAGGCATCAATAAGAAGAAAGAGATGGAATTTACAAGAGGATGTGATTGGCATGTACATAAATCAAACTAACACGTCCATCTTCAATAATTAATTTTCTTGATGTGCAAATAAAATAATGCTCTCTTTAAAAGTTTTTTTTTTGTATATGTAATGTAGTATCAAAAATATGGAGCACTATGGTCGCATGGGTATTATTTTCATGTGGAGAGAATAGATATAGGAAAAGAAAAACTTATTACTATAGAGTAATGGCTAACTTTGAACGAGAGAGTCGAGCTAGTGCTAGAATCAAATTTTAATCTCTTCAATCTTGATTATTGTGGAGCTATATGCAAGACATAATTGGGAGTTTGAGATGTTCATTCTTGATGTGTTCAATAGTTTAAAGTGGTCACCAACAATGTTCAATAGTTTAAAGTGGTCACCAACAATGTTCTACCACAACTGTGAGAAGAGACAATAGTGAATTTGTTGTTGTTTACTCCATTAAGTTATGAACAGATCTTTGGGATATATTTACATTACCACAACAATGTGAGGAGGCATTATTTTCTCTAAAGCTTACCTGTTATTACTTTATCTTCTGTAATGTGTGCTTGGTGAGAGAATAACACTTAAAGGCATTACTCATGTACATAGTTCCTTATGAGAAAGGCCAAACCTAATCATCGGTGGATTTAGGGTCTTGCATTGGTCCCTCTAGAAAATATTCATAACACAAAAACTCAAAAATTATGAGTGATGCAAAACTATTTGATGGGTGCAAAGTGTAGAGGCTTACCATATTGTCAACACATATCCAATTGACGTTGGCGCGCTTTCACTCAAGTTGCTTGAGGAGGGCATATTGCCATGCTTTAAGGAATACCTTTCCTTTGTATCACTTTCTACCTAATTGACCACTCTTTGTTAGAAGAATGAAGCATAAATAATTAACAAAAATGAAATGCACATTATGTGGAAAGCATAAATACTATTACTATTTACAAAGTATACTATATTGCATAACTCATGGATTTCAATCTTCATCTCATTGTCAATATCAATGTGAGGAACACATTTCCCTCCACTATTTGGTATTTGGGAATGAGAGAAACTGGGGGTAGAGGGGTTTGGATGAGCAAGAGGCTTGTCTGGACCTGACTATTGCTGAGACAGAAGCTTGGCTGAGGCGGATAAAGCTGTGGGAATTAGCAAATCTTCCATGGTCGGAGTGGGAGAAGAATCTGCATGCAAAGGAGCAGTTCGACTACCTCAAATCTACCGGCGGGTTTATCACACAATAGGTGCAGGTAACACCAGATTATGTAGCAGCAGCATTTCATTTACCTTATACAAAGGATTCTAGTGTCTTAAAAGTGACCAACCAGATGATGAGGGTGGAGTTTGGTTCTCCCGAAGGTACAAAGGGGTATTTCATGGTTAGGAATGCATCTCCACAGAGGCAAGTGCAGTGTACCTAGTTTTTATCCAAGGTGTGCCTGTTGGTGAAAAGTTTGTATATGAGTAAGGAATCTTATGCAGTGCTGCACAGTGCAGAAAAAGGATTGAGTATTGATTGGGGTTCTTTTCTTCATGAGAAATTGCAGTTTTATGCAGGGCTTCAGGATAAAAGAAGGCAAGTTTAGGTGGACCGTTTAGCCCCATACATGGCCGTTATTTACATATAGGGATTGGCTTCATTCCGATCCTATTCATGCAGAGCCGAAGGCGACCATGAAGGAGCCTGTGGATGGTGGAAACCTCAAGAGAAAGTTGCAATACATGGCAGGGTCAAGCATGAAGGCAACTGATGAAGGGGATCTGCTTGCTGCCGGATATTCAGAGCAGGAGGTGTTAGAGGCAGTGGCTAAAAATAAGCCTTCTTTAGTGGTGTTTGAGGGAGATAAAGCAGGGGGTAGCAAGCCTAAATTGACTATCGTCGGACATAAGTTAAAGATGCCAAAACAAAAGGGCGCTGGAGGATTGGCATTACAGGCTTTAGGGAGTTCTGTACCATCTACTCCTGTAGCACCAGCAGTTCAGATGATCATATCCCCACAGGGTTGGATGTAGCCATGAGACCTGAAGAAGAGGTCATCACAAAGTTATACTCAGTACAGCATTATATAAGGCAGCAAGCTAAGCAGGGAGAGAGACAGAAGGCTACTATGGAGGCTTTCGAAAAGCAGGTAGCTGATAATGAAGCAGCAGGATTGGATGACATGCGTAAGGAAATAGAGGATTTGAAGGAGCAGAATGTTCAGCTCAGGAAGCAACATAATGAGGAGTTGTTGGGTGTGCTGAATTCCACAGCATTGTTCAGACAGTGGACAGAGGTGTTTAAGCAAGAATGCAGGTCTGAGTGGACTCAGACAATGGACAAAGTGGCAGTAGCTCAAGTAGAGAATGAGTTTTTACAGTCTCGGATTGCTACATTATCAGAGTTAGAAGGGGAAATCTTGGAAGAGAATCAGGTTCAAGGAGTAATAATAGCAACTGAAGATGTTGAAGTGATGAAGAAAGCAGTGACAGAGCATGCATTAGAATTGTGGGAAGGTTTGCTGTTGAAAATGGAAGAATGGATTTCAAAGCCTTATCAGGAGGTGAAGGCTATGTTTACTTCTGAAGTGGATGAGGAATATGTCATGCGGATTAAAGAGCTTGAGGCAGAGAATATGAAGCTGTCTAATCAATTGTTACAGCAGACATTGCAGGAGGTTGAGGGTGCAGGTCCAGTGGAATCTGGTGTGTTGTGGATATGTAGATAGGAGGACAAGAGGCATTGTCGCCTGTGGGTGGTTGTAGCAGGAGGTGATATGGCTAAGGGTCAGAATTTGATGGTTAGTGCATCTGAGGAGATGAAAAATCAGTTCGAATTGGTGAAGATGTCAAGACCTTTGGCTGATGATGCAGAGATTTCGGGAAATAAATACAACAACAGAGGATGAAGGGAATGGAGCATTTTAGGAGAGGGATGGTGGTTTTTCTGCTTGATCGTATGTTCGGTACCTTGGATTTGGTTCTAGGCACTACCGTTTGCTATCAAGTAGGAAGCTGCTATCCTAAATCAATAGAGGATTTTTGGTCGGATCAAGGGATTATGGGAAACGGGTCCGCCTGGTCAGGCTCAGGCCACCGGGCTGTGCCAGTGTTAGGGCTCTACTTACAGTACCATAGATGATTACTTTACTTTGTTTTAGTTTTCAAGTTTAGCAATTCCTTTTTGTAAGTCTTTTTGCAAAATACCTTAGTCGGACTTTCATTATGTCTTGGGGACATTCCGATGAAGGAATGCGGTTATAACCACTTGTAACGGATGCGGGCTTTTAATCAACCGCACTATTGTGTTTTGGATATGATGAATTAAGGAGTTTCGTCTGTGCTCTACAATGGCATTTGGACTCATTTCTGTCATCCACATGTGTATTTCTGATTTCAGTCTTATTTCCATGTATCCGAATTAGGTTTAGTGAAAGTCTGATTTGAGTCGGGAATATACATAGGAAGATTATTGAATAGATTGTAAGCTAATTAAAGTCTCGAGTGAGGGCTTAAACAGGAGAGACCAAGAGAGAGCTTGAGCCTCGAGAGAAAACAAGTGAAAACCCTACAAAACAAACATAAATAAGACATATTAACAAAACATTGAAATCACACACACAATCAAAAGCACAGGCAAAGTAGAAGGGCTACCTACTAGCTAGTGTCACATGCTAGGGCTTGTAGCATGAGAGAATTAGAAGAAAGAGTTAAGGGAAGGGCTTAGGTTCAATCCTAAGGGATGGAGGGGGTGTAGAGAGGAGAGAATACCAAAGAAATAAGCCCCTCTTTTGAAACCTACAAAAATGTGAAATCACAATAAGTGACTCAGTGCGATTCTGTTAAAAATCCCCAGAGTCAAAATAAGCATTGAAATATCCATTGAAAAAACCATGGAAAAAAGGCGTCAAAATAAATTTCTTATTTTTTGACACTTATTTTGATGTTTATTTTGACCCTTGCAACTTTTCACTTTAACATGCAAATTCTCATTCAAAATTAATCATTTTGGTGGTCCATTTTGAATTAGAATGTACTGACTAGGCCATGCATGAAATAGAAAGGAGTGTCCACCTCCCCCTCATTTAAACCCATATTCGAATGCGTATTCAACATACATGGAGCCTGTGAGTGTTATGAACATTTCAAATTTCATCGATTTAGAGAAGACAATGTTGTGCCCGTGCAATCATTGCAAGTATCAAAATTTTCAACGTCAAAGAATTTAGAACGAGCATTCTAAAAATGGGCTTTATTTCCATAGAGCGCTTGAAACATCTACTTGTTGATCTCTTTATGCATCTAGACAACAATGAATTAGTCAATCACATGGATATCCAATCTGAGAGTGGAGAAAAGAAGCAAGGGTATAGCCAAGCTCCGTGGGATTAGAACTTGAGAAATCTTGGACAGACTATGATAAAGTTCTAGAGCATGACATGGATGTCATCATTAGGAACTCAATGGAGTCTTCTTGGGCCCTTTTATTTGGCAGTTTAAGGGAGTCAAACCTTTTCTCTTAAGAAGAAACGTTTTCTAATTTGAAGCTTCAAAACGGCTACTTTATTCGAATTTGAATTTTGGGGGGAAAATGAAATTTAAAATCTAGCGGATAAAACCATATCATGTAACATATCTATGGAAAGCTCTTGATGCGTAGATCAGGGATCTATAATCTCCGCTCAAATCGGAGCTTGTATGTAGAAGTTATGGAGGTCCGAAAATTGTAAAATTGCCCCCTCCCCTTTTTGGGGGAAAAAGTGCACCCTTTGACCACTCTTACACCTCTCTTACAAACCATTGGTTTTTGCTTACATGGCGGGCTCCTATTTGTCAAAAAGTTAAACGTTTCCATAACCTCATGGCAAATTAAAGGGCCCAAAAAGACTCCATTGAGTTCCTAATGTGATAGATGCTCTACATGACAAAAGTCACAGAGTAGACAATCATGATGAAGAGCATGAAACGGCCCAAGAAGAAGATGACATAAGAAGAAGTATGGAGAATGACATATGACGACGTGTGGAGCATGCTTCTTAAGAGGAGAAAGATCTACATAGGCTTGTTTGTCTACCACTTTATCATGGAGTATGTGTTTCTATTTTAAGCACTTGCCTCTACATATTGAACTTGAAATCAATATATGGGTTGTCTCATACAAGCGTTTCAAAACTAATGGGGTATGGGTCCCTTCATCTCTATATGTTTCATATGTTTTCATGATTAGTATTTAAAGTGGATGCCACATGAATGTCTTCTCTTTCTCCTAAACTGTTCATTGTGATAAATCATATAGGTTATTTAAGAATAAAATTATACTAGAAGATAATGATATGCCTTCGGACCATGCACGAGTCAAATCAATGTTACACTCCATAGGGATGGACTACAACATACACCATGTTTATACACAGAATTGTATTGTCTTTTGGCAAGAATATGCCACTCTTCATGAGTGTCCATAGTGTGGTGCATTGAGATATAGGCGAGATGTCCAAAGGACAAAGGGTCCTTGCTAAAGTCTTATGGCACTTCCCCATCATTCCATGCATTCAAACAATGTTTAGATGTAAATCCATTGCATCTTTAATGCCTTGGCATTGGAACACCATATCCACAGATGACATTATACATGTGCGTGTTGATTATCCAACATAGAGTCATATTAAAGATAAGTGGGTGGCCTTTAGGTAAGAGCCTCATCACATTTGCCTTGGAATAGAAATGGATGGAGTCAATCCATTTGGCTTACGAAATTCATCATGTAGTACATGGCCCATTTGACTAGTTAACTATAACTTACCACCATCGGTAGCGATAAATAAGGGGTACCTTTTACTTTCCTTGATAGTTCCAGCAGCCAGCAGGGAAGTATAAGGTGAAGAACATGAACGTCTACAATCTACGCATGTTATGGGATGGTAACAAAGTTCATGATGCATCCAAGCAATTTGGAGAAAGGCTACTATAAGGTCCAAAATATTTAAATAGTTGTTGGGTGTAATGTAGCAAAATAAAGGTCCAAAATATGTAAATAATGGGCCATGGGAAAGGGTACTATAAAAAAGGCCTTGGGTTCATTGTAGGGATCTTTTGGTCATTCATATCGTGGACACTTACATGTACTCTTGTCTCCTTTCATGGAGAAGGCCTTTCATGGTCTAGGGCTCAGGGCAAGCTTGATAGCCACCCTCATAGTGAGAGGTTAAATCACTTAGGCCTTATGCAAATACCTTCTTTGCTAATGTGCATGTCGATTTCTTCTCTTTTCATCATAATTGAACATAACGGATGCTAGATTTGGACTTTATGTGTTGATTTCTTTGATATTTGGTCTAGATCCATTTCAATTCGTATTAGAGCTTCGATTTTTATCAAGTTTCTTGAAATTTCTTGAAAATATTTTGAGTTTTCTTGATTTTCTTGATAAAGAAGATGAAAAATGGTGGGATTGCATGAATTTTGCTTCAACTATAAATTTTTCTAAGGTTTTTGGGCAAGAATTGGGCACTGGATCAATTTCTTGGACTAAATCTGAGCACAAGACCAAATTTTAAAAAGATGTGGACCAAATTTGAACTAAGTAGGAGTGATTAGTGGTAAATTTTTTTATAATCACATTTTTAGTTTCTCTTCCACTTTTGTTTAAGCTTTCCATGTCCAGGGTTCATCAAATAGTAGCCGTTTCCACACAAATCCTTGGGACTTTTGTCAGGGACATCTTTAGCAACACATAGAGCACCATTTTGAAGTATTTTTTAGGCTTGGAATGTTTTATTTTTCTCCTTCTTCCCATGAATCAAGAAACCCTAGAAATGGTGTTGTCAATCTTTCATAGGGCTCAAGATCCATCATACTCACCATATATTAGCATTAGAGCCTTATCTTGAGTACAGTTTGTGTGATTTGCATCTCCAAAGCTCCATACAAGCTAGCAGTGAGTTCTGCATGAGGAGGAGTTTCTTTTGCTTCGAACCAACACTTGTTGGTGCAAGATATGGAGGCTTCCATAACTTAGTAATGCTATTGGGAGCTTAAAGAAGACATTCTTAGAGTCTTTATATGGAGATTTTGAAGTTCTTGAAGCTTTCTTCAAGAGGGCCAAAGCAAAGAATGTGCTTCGCAAATCTACACAAGGAAGAGACTTTTCTTTATCACACAAGCTGGAGGCTTCTTGGTAATCATCGATCAATTGCTACACATTTTCTTGCATTATTTGATGGATTTCATGAGTTCTTGAATCCATTATCAAGAATTACGAGTTTCTTTGAAGAAACCTTGATCTCATGGATTAAGCCTTGATTACATATGCTAACCAGCTTGCTAAGAAAGTCCTAGAAGCCACATTATGGTCATTGGATTGGCTTGATTGAATGCATATTGGAAAAGGGGATTGCATTGTCAGTAATGGATGCATTTAGTTCAAATTGGTTAACCCTAGTTCCATTTTTTTCTAGTTTTCTCAAAATATTTCATTATGGCCGGGAAGCCAAAAAGGCCATCCTTCGAAGTTATCATTGGTCACATAAGACATGAAAGGGGGTGAGTTAGTGGAGCATGGCAACATTCATGTAATGAAGGAGTTGGGAGAGCAATTGATTGTGGTGATAAGCACAATCAAAAAATCACTTCTCCATCAATGGAGCAAGAATTTTCAGTGTAATGTTCTGACATGTAGTGTAAATTTACCTTAGTTACAAATACAAAATAGTAAATTTGGATTTTATTTCTCTATAAAATATCCGAATGCTATTTGAAGGCCCATTTAAAATAGGCAGTGCACTAACATTAGTCTCCATTTTGTTCCCCACTTTTGTTTCTTCTTCACCTATAACTTCTTTGAATTTTCAGATTTGAATCAATATTGTCTCCTATGTAACACGGAAGAGAGCAGAGTAAAAAGGACTTGGTAAGGCCTGTGCTTACACGATTTGCATATATGTTTATTATGTTGGTCAATTTGCTTGATGAGAGATGTTATAAGGGATTGCGAAAGTTAATGCTTTGTGATAAGTTTGGAATACTCTAGGTTTCACATGCTCAAAAAGCAGAGGAAGTATCATCCATTGTGTATGGAGCAACACTTTGGAAAGAAGCTCGATTGATTGTGAACATATGTGTGCCTATTTTTAAAATTATGTGCTTGGTTGATAGGGAAGGAGCCACCATGGGCCTTATCTATGAGCTCATGGATTGCATGGTGGAGATGATAAAGAATATTCAAGGGGTTGATTCCACCAAGTTAAAGTAGGTTAGAGATTTTTGTATTGAGCGTTGGTATATGTTTCATACACCCTTGCATACTATGGGCTATGTTTTGCATCATGTTTGGAAAGGAGAATACCAAGATAGTGACCAGAGGTGCATAAGAATTGGATGACTCTGCTTGAGGCTTACACAAAAGGTGATGCAGAATTGTAAGGAAATATTCTTGATGAGTATGATAAGTACAAGTCAGAAGGAGATTCATTTTTGTGTACAATTACAAAAGAAGAAAAAATAATGCAAGAGGGTGTGAAATGGTGGCAAACATTTGGGACATGCACACCTAATTTGTAGTAGTTAGGAATCCGAGTGCTCTCTCAAGGCACTTGTGTTTCACCATGTGCAAGAAATTGGAGCACATTTTCTCTCATTAACAACAAAATAAGAAATGGGCTCAAACCTTCACATACTGAAAAGCATGTTTTTGTAAACACAAACCTTCATCTCATGTATGTAAAATCAAGGAGCGGGGTTATGAGAAGATGGAGGTTACATTGGAAATGCTCAACAAAGAGAAGTATGGTGATCAATTGATTGCTCTACAAGAGTTGTAGGAGGCTATTGAGGAAGAGGAGGCTTAGGAGGCTAACTGTGGTGAGGCCTCATCCTCGTATGCTATTTGAGGTCCTTGACTTTGATGATGACGACGATGACAATGATGATGCTCTTATTGTTGAGTTCTTTCCAAAGGGGGACGATGATGATATAATTTATGAGGATCTTGTTAAGTAGCTTTGCTACTACTTCATTCATGTTCGACTAGCTTTCTTCATCTTTAGCACGTTAGTATTTTTGTTGTTGGCTTTATCTTTAGAATCATGAGACTTTGATTTATAATGTTTAAATGTTTTAACATTCATTCATGATCTTTACCGTTCCAAACTATAAGTTTTACATATTCTCCATCATATTTAATGACTGGATTCTCATGTGTTTTTTTAAAAAAATTCTAAACAAAGTAGTGTCACGTATATTTCAAACTAGAGGTTTTTACCGTACTTTAATCATACTTCCATACTCGTATGTGTATTTCATATGATTATGGTATGGAAAAACTATGTTCTGGTGGTTGATGCAGAAGGCTGTTTCAAGCACGTATATTTCAAACTAGAGGTTTTTACCATACTTTAATCATACTTCCATACTCGTATGTGTATTCCATATGATTATGGTATGGAAAAACTATGTTCTGGTTGATGCCGAAGGCCGTTTCAAGCACGTGGTTGGGGAGGGGCAGGTTGGCCAGGAAGAGGTCAACGGAGAGGTGCGAGTTGCCCGGGTTGACTGTTGAGGGCGGGAAGGGAAGGGAAGGGCGGGGCAGGTTGGCCAGGAAGAGGTCAACGGAGAGGTGCGAGGTACCCGGGTTGTGGCTACTGAGGGCGGGAAGGGCGGGGCGATAGCGGCATGTCGAGGTTGAGCTGGAAGTGCACTAGGCCACGAGGAAGATGAAGAGATCGCCGGGAGAGAGGGTCTGCTAGAAGAGGGAGTTGTTTAGGCATAGTGGAGATAAAACCCACCTTGGGCATGCCCTGGGCCAGGTAGAGCACCTCGGTAGAGTACAAAAAAGAGTGTGCATCATGTCTTTCATGTTAGTAGGTCAAAAGAGCTCCTGGGTGTAGGAGATAGCTTAGTGTTTATCTAGGATCTTATGAGACTCGGGGTTTTTTCTTTTTATGTTTCTCATTAGATGGTTGGGGTTGCTGATTTCGTAGGGAATGATTAACATGTCAAGTTCTAAGTGGCTGATCAAACCGGGAGACTACGACCACACTTGGGAGAATGTTTCTTTACTCGAATTTAGTTTTTATATTTTTCCTAAAACATCCTCTGGTAAGGAAAGGGATAATATTATATCTTGGGGAGATTTTTCATGAAACATGAACCTTGGGAGAGTATCATCTCTCAAGGATGCATCTACTATTTAGCCCATTGTTTAGTGGCATAAGTGACAATCATGTGAAGAATAGGGTTGCATCATATGGGTGGTGCATGCCTTCGGGGGTGCAAATTATGCTCAGGTTGTGTAGTCTTTCACTTAGCAGAGTGTCTTTCCATTATATTCAATTTGGAGCATAAGGTTAGATGGTAGCTAAACCCACCAATTGTCCTCTTGGTTTATTTTCTATGTGTTGATGAACCATGGATTACACGTCCTAGGATTGATTCACGATTATGCTTTTATGCGTGTGGATCTTGGATGGACACTCAAGTAAGTGTTATTATTGCTTTCAAGTATTTCAACATCAAGCCAAGAGGCCTTGTTGTTGAAGTAACTTTGACATAATCTCGTTCTCTATCCGATGGGTAAACAATACTGGGTCAGCCCGAATCTCAAAATATCTCTCTCTCTCACTGTTCCTCCATAAAATCACCTCAAGGCTCTGAAAGAATAGCCCAAAAAATAGCGAATAAGAATTAGTTAGATTACCATGCACGAAAATGATAAAGATAGCAATCTTTTCTTAAAACCAGAATTAGTTAGATTACAAAACACTGGAAAGTGGTATTGATTTCATTTCGTGAATACCAACTAAACCGTGCGGGATCTCCAAATGGCCCGAACACGGACTTTGTTTCTCTTGTGATGATCTAACTTTCTTTAATACTTCTCTTTGACAAATATAGTTATCCACCCCCTCATGGGAAGCCTTTACTAAAAATTAAGGGTCAAGTTGGTATCCAGGCCCTGTTTCGAGCGCCCGTTGTGGCTATATTTACTATGTAAACTCCCATGCGAGTTTCCTTTAGTCTAAACTTCCCACTGTGACCCTCTTATACATTATCGAAAATGGTTAGGTATGGAATATAAATCTCTTACGAATGATGGCACAAAATAGGTATAAAAACTCTAAAATTGGCCAAAAATCGACATCTCTAAAATCACTCAATTTGTGACCAAAATCAAAAGTATTTGCCACTTTTAAAACATTTAATATAGATGCTAAAAACCACCAAGTCAACTGGACCCAAAAATACATACATAGGAGTACGTTACATCCTCTTTTGAACTTGACAGTATAGAAACATTGGGCAACTATTTCAAATTTTGAGTGTAATGTGCTGACATGTAGTGTAATATTGGCAAATTTACCTCAGTAACAAATACAAGATAGCAAATTTGGATTTTATTTCCCTATAAAATAGCCCAACGCTGTTTGAAGGCCCTTTTAAATTAAAATAGCCAGTGGACTAACATTAGTCTCCATTTTGTTCCCCATTTGCGTATCTTCTTCACCTATATCAAAACTTCCTGGAAATTTCAAATTTGAATCAACATGATCCCTATTTTCAAAACAAGAGACAGATATATATGATAGTTAAATATGTATTTTAGAATCAATCGATGCATACCATAAGACTGCGATTTTGCTTCGTACTGTATCTTGAAGTTTCTAAACACACTCATTTTAGATACTCCTTGGATTTAAATTATGATAAATGAACTTACTCAAGAGCTTACACTGGCAAGTTAATTCGGCAACTCCACTAGTTCGGAAACATCGATGATATTATTTAGAAGATGAAATTATTTAGAAGATGATATTATATAGTAAGGCATTGTAGTTCCTTGTCACAGCTAGGAGAGGGTGGTCCTGACGCTAGCAGTGAGGAGGTCCACCTCTTTCTTCTCGATGCCGAAGGCCGTTTCGAGCACCTGGTCGGGGAGGGGCGGATTGGCCGCGAAGAGGGCGGCGGCGAGCTGCGAGGTGCCCGGGTTCTGGCTGTTAAGGGCGGAGATGGCCAGGGCGGGCTGGTGCATGTCGGGGTTGAGCTGGAAGTGCACTAGGCCACGGGGGAAGACGAAGAGATCGCCTGGGGAGAGGTTCTGCTGGAAGAGGGAGTTGTTGGTGGAGACGAAACCCACCTGGAGCATGCCCTGGGCCAGGTAGAGCACCTCGGTGGCGCGGGGATGCACGTGGGGAGGGTTAAGGCCCTTGGGCTGAAAGTCGATGCGCGCGATGGACAGGCCCTGCGTGTTGAGGCCCGGGAAGTTGGTCGCGAAGGCCAGGTTAACGGCGGAGCCCAGTCCTTTGACCAGGGGTGCCGCGTTACGAAGCAGCGTTGACGTGAAGTCCGAGGGCTGCACGCGGTTGGACGGCTTGCAGGTCAGCCCGTTGAGGGTGAGTGGGCCGCCGTCCGCCACGCAGAAGTCCTGCAGAGGGTTTTCATCGGCGGCACTCACCTCGACTATGAGCAGCGGCGGCGCAGAGGAGGCCAACAGCATCAGCGCGGCCAGAAGCAAGTAGCTGACTGCCATGACTGAGCGACTAGCAAAGAGTACATATTGAAAAGAAGGCACTCGTCGCTGCAATTTATGAACGGCGCCCGAGTTCAAAGATTCTACTATCTCCCACGCCACAAGGACGGGTGAACGCTATCTGAAAGCAACTGGAGTTCGACTCGGTTCTCCGGTCAGCATCTTACGGCAGCGCTGCCATAAGATGAAATACCCGTGATCTAAGTTTGAACATAAATGCCATCAATCCCCATGAAATCTTAGGGTCATTAGGATACTTTCACTCTTCTACAAAGCATCAATTTGGGGTCCCTACAGGCTACAAATATATATATGGCTGAGCCTTCCTTTACCCTTGTGGAAGAAAATATTTGAAGCACCATAGATCTAAACATATTAGTAGGAACTTGTATGAAACCATACCATACTTGTGTGAAGTTCATGATCCGCACACGATAATTAGGAGGTGGATTGCACTACTTCATTGTAAACTATACATCTATAAATGCAATCATTTGAACCCAATGATAGTAGTCGAATAGTTAATGTGAGACCCACCCCACCATCACGTCACGAGCACCTACCAAATTATGTATGTAGATTTCTTCGACTCTCAACCAAGTAGAGCATATGCATTTGTCAAAGGAGGTGGATTGCACGACTTTATTGTAAACTGTATAAGGGAAAAAATAGTGAAATAGTGAAAAAATAGGTATGTTTATGATAAAAAACGAAAAGTAAGTTCACTTTAATATACATCACTATTTTGGAAAATGGTTCATGAAAGTTATTGATTATAGCCACCCTGATAACTTTAAGTACCACATAAGTATATTCTACTATGTAACTTGAGTCTTACATAGACAATTGTAAGGTTCTACCAAACCTGTAATTTGGACCCAAGGGACGTACGAGCTAAAGAGAGGACTAGTTTAAAAGACAGCACATTCTTTCAGCCTAGTTTCGCTTATATGCATGCTTGATACGTAAATGATGATTTCATTTTTATGTATTTATGAGAATACAAAGACAATTCATTTAATATCTAAAGTATCTTTAAAATCATCAATATAAGTGCCATGCGACAATCAATCACTACATGCCAACAATCACAACAAACAAACAACAAAAAAGATATAACATTGTGACAAAAAGGTAATATTATCTAGATATCTTGAAATGAACATGTATGTTTGGTCTTTTTTCCTAGATAAACCCATGAACTCATCAATCTACATGAAATCTTAGAGTCATTAAGATACTTTCACTCTTCTACAAAGCATCAATTTGGGGTCCCTACAGGCTACAAATATATATGGCTGCAGCCTTCCTTTACTCTTGTGGAAGAAAATATTTGAAGCACCATAGATCTAAACATATTAGTAGGAACTTGTATGAAACCATACCATACTATGCTTCAAAGATTATGAGACATCGAGCAGCATTCATTAGGGAAAAAAATATGATGCCTACATTAGGTATTTGGTGAAGTTCATGATCCGCACACGATAACTAGGAGGTGGATTGCACTACTTTATTGTAAACTATACATTTATAAATGCAAACATTTGAACCCAATGATAGTAGTCGAATAGTTAATGTGAGACCTACCTCACCATCACGTCGCGAGCACCTACCAAATTATGTATGTAGATTTCTTCGACTCTCAACCAAGTAGAGCATATGCATTTGTCAAAAGAGGTGGATTGCACGACTTTATTGTAAACTGTATATCTATAAATGTAAACATTTGAACCCAATGATAGTAGTCGATAGATAATGTGAGACCTACCCCACCATCACATCACCCACCAATGTTGAATAATAAGACTAGTACATTCTATCTTCTCCACTACACTATATGGGTCTGGGGACCACTGTCCTACCTAAAAACTATAGGACTATCTTTACTCTTATTTAAGAAAGTGTTTCTACTGACCTGCATCTACATAATCCCTTATGTCAAAATAAAGTCATGCATGATTGTAAGCTAGTGGAGACACAAATCATGCTTGTAGAGCCATATTTAAGTGTGGACACATTGGGCAAGTGAACACAAATCATGTGTTAGAGACTTCATGATTGGATTGAAACAAGTAAGGGTGGTTAATGCATTCCTTAAATGATGTAAGAACCTACTTTCTTATATGCATCAGGAAATAAAAAAGCATCCGTGCGGTGTACGTAAGAGTTGAATGCAAGGAAAGATTTTCAATGGCGAGGCTCTAACTATAGTGCATAGTGTGTATGTGTTAGTGTATAGTGCGTGAGTGGTGTAGAAAGTTGAGATATTTTTACATAAATCTCTTGGCCCTCCTCTCGAAAAGTAATGTTTTGACTCTTATGCTTGCCCGTCTCACACAATTGACTTGACTTAGACTCTTATGTGTGTCTTTCAATCGCACGCGACTTGGATAATGATGTATACATGAAAGAATTAAAGTGCAAAGGATAAATGATAGCTCTCCACCATGTTTTAAGGTTTTGAGCAACACAACAGGATAATTTTTTATTCCATCCTCCACTTTTTTGGCATCAAGGTATCTCCTCGAAAGCGACACAAATGGAAAGCCCAAATACACACACTCACTAGCTTAAGACTAACCAAGTGAAGTTCACTTACCTTTTTCTTAGCGTGGCAGATCTTATATACTCAACCGCCATATTGGAGAAGAGGCAGATCTTATATACTCAACCGCCATATAACCATAATGCACTAGTACATTCTCACACTCCACAAAAGTACAATTAGCTCTTTCATGCCTCCCTCTACTATCACTAATTTTCTCTAATATATTTTCTTGAGTGGTGTCTGACATCAATATAAAGCCTCTCTCCCTCGTTATGTGTAATGCCTCTTTTTGTGGTAGAGGCAGCGTTAGCACATATCCCATATATTTTCATACTCCTGATGTAGCGAGCAAGCTGATGCCATGGACCCCAGCAATAGATAGGCCCATAAAGTGTCATGAGAGTGACCTCTGAATGAGTTGGCATGTGCAAATGTGTGTAATGAAAAGACCTTGCCCACCATCAGGAATCATAGATGGTCCAATCAAATAGCAAGCACCTAAAAAGCTAAAAACCTCTCTATCAGTTAGAAGTGACTCTCCCAGGCACCCTCCATAGAGTCTATGATTATATGCCTATATGAGAGGCTATTGGAGACCGGGCAAGAGATGATGGCCAGATTTGTCAGATTGAGGAACAAGAGGCAAAGGATGAGACCATGTCTCCATTTATAAATTGCTTGACCATGTCGCGTGCAAGGAAGCATAGATGGATCAATCCCATGCCCCTAATCCTCGTCATCAAAGATCACACCTAAATGCATGTTTTTTATCACTTTCCTATCAAGATCATGTAAAACTTGAATGTATAATGCACAATAAATAAGAAGCATCACTTACCATAAGTTGATCCTATCACTCTAGTGCTCGTATATCATGACATCTTCCATACTCGAGCTCATGGGGCACGACATTGTCGTCGCATCGGTGAGTGCCTCGACAATTCACACACCAACATGGAGCTCTCTCCTCATAGTAAGCTTGTGTCTCATCATGTGCATGGGACACATATCTAGATGATGTTGTGAAAGACGACTCCTCTCCCTACCATAGGAGCTCGTAGGTGCACTGGAGGAGGCAGTGCACTAGAGGACGAGTCAAAACTTGGTCGCCATAGATAAATGCAAAAATTAGAATAACTAATTGTTGAAATGAAAAAAAAAGCAATATAACATGCTTGATATCCACACTAGTTCAATAGAAGCCATCAGAGGACTAGAGGGTTTGGTACTACAAGTGATACGAATGGCATGACAAGTGGTGGTTTTTGTTTAGGCATGCCAACCATCCTTAGTGAAGGGATAGCCATGCTACGTCCTAGCATAAATGGTGGTACTCTAGGTCTCTAATGTAATTCCAACCTAGAGGTGAGTTCCCAACAATACTCTCTAAGGTTTGGTCCCTCCACATAGGGTCTTGATGTGATGGTGACTTTTGCTAGGTTTCTCAAGAATTCTAGAGACTAAATGCTCAGTTGGGACTTATGAGGTAGTCCCGAAATAATTGATGGGATGGTTGTATGCTTTGGTAATGTGGTGTGAACAGTTGGTACTTCCACATGAGAATAATATTTAACCAAGCGAGGGTGTCTAGTCAAGGCAAGAGGTTCTAGCTTTTCCAATAGAGTCCTCTCCACAAGATATATATCTGGCAACGTGCCCATTAACATTAAAGGAGACCCTCTTTCTAAGTGCGTGTTTGTGTGATGAAAATGGGGTTTCTCCCATGAGAATATTAGGATAGTAGATGTTCCCATAAGTGACCGTATACACGTTACACACTTCTCTATTTATGAATCTCTGATCCTTGGGGTTCAAAGGATCAACGATATTTTCTTGGTTCACTTCTTGGTGTTTGTATTGTGTATTTACACTTGCATGATTCCACATGGATCATAGGTTTGTATTGTGTATTTACACTTGCATGTTTCCACATGGATCATAGGTTACAGAATATGATATTACAGAGGATGTGCCCATATACCACTAGGGTCACTCTCGATTGTTGTCGGTGGAGTGTATGAGAATTCTATGAACTCAAGAACCTAGTACTTTTCAAAGGTTGAGAGAGAAATATGTCTCTCAAATAGAGAAACCTGACAATGAGCAACATAATGATTATCGCATGAATGAATTTCTTGACGAGTGGTTTCAACATAGTACCCAAGAGAATGATCCTCCTCAAAAATATCTTCGTGATGAAGAACTCAAAAAACATCTACGAGGGTTCCTCTTTGACACGATTAAGTGCGATCTTGTTTATCATATGAACCTCCAATGTCACGACTCCTAGAGTAATGCATCAGTTATAGCATTACTCACATAAGTGAAATGCATTTGGATTTGCTCAGTGATTATGATATGTATGTTCTTTGATGCGAGAAATGGGTTGGGTTGGCCAATTACTTGATGATTCATAGGTGGTGTTGTAACCTCTTCCAACATTGTTGAATCCTCTTCTATATTGATTAAAGCTTCCTTGACCTCGATAAAAACCATGACCTCTTGCAGCAAATTCTTGTTCACCTCTTTTTTGGTCTTGCATCTCTCCTCTAGATTTATTAAATATTCCTTGACCTCAGTAAAAACCGTGGCCTCTTGCAGGAAATGCTTGTTCACCTCTATTTTGGTCTTTCATCTCTCCTCTCTTAATTTTCTCTTGAAGTAGCATATTTGACATTATTTCAAAGCTTGGTGGAGTGTCTCTAGTCATAATAGCTGCAACAAACTTCCCTGCTGCTTTCCTAAACCATTCAAAGCTATTTTAATGAACCTTTCATTATCCACTAATTTTCCAACTTCACTGAGCTCATTTATAATGCTTTTGAGCCTTACCAAGTAGTTTGGACCACTTTAGAAATGATTTCTCTTTCATGCGTTAAGATTGTTCTCTAGCATAAATATTCTTGTGTTCTTTCCTACAAATCTCTTCTTAAGTGCTTGCCATGTTTCACTATAGCTATTTTCTTATCTCTTATATGAGTATGCATGTTATCCTTTGCATTGAAGTGAATCGTATACTTATCCATTTCTACTCTTTCTGGCCAAGATTCTTCCTCAATAGGATCATGTTTGTGCCTGTAACTATACAAGTAGCCTCTTCAAACCAAAAATAATTTCCATCTTAAATCTCCATGTAGTATAGTTGTTATCATTAAGCTTTCTCTTTTCCTGGATGACATCATTGATGTAGATGAGCTAGATGCTTTTCCTAAATATGCTCCACGATCCCTTTGATGTAGGGATGCCCCTTTACATGTGGATGGCTTACCTTTGAGAGATTAGGGTTAGATAGTAGAGATATGTAACCTGCAAAAAAAAAAACCAAAAAAAAAGATTAGAACACTATTCAAGTGTAAGAAAACATGAAAGCAAGAAAGATGGTGGTGTAGGAGAGTGCAAAGATGTAAGAGAGAGAGAGAGGACAACCAAAAGGTCACGTGGGGGGGAGGGGGGGTTTGAAGATATGCAACCTTCAAAAAAAACCCAAAAAAAGAGATTAGAACACTATGAATATGTTAGAAATCATGAAAGCAACCAAGGTGGTGGTTTACGAGAGTGTAGGGATGTAGGAGAGAGAGAGAAAGAGAGAGAGAGAGAGAGAGAGAGAGAGAGAGAGGACATGCAATAGTTCATGTGGGGGTGGGGGGTGGGAGATGAACTTATCGGTGCCACAAAAGGAGAGCTTCAAAAATGAGAAAAACAGAGTGTGTGTTTTGGCTTTGTAATTTTTATCGAGTGTCGGAATAGACGTCAAAATGTGCGTCGGAGTGAATGTCGGTAAAAGCATTGAAAATTGTGTCAAAAAATTAACTTTCCAACGTTATTTTTGATTAGTGTTTCAACGAATATTTCGACAGCCTTTTCGATGACAAAAGATATTACATAGTAAAAATGTATATAATCTTTGAAATTTCCCCCCCTGATACCTTTCCCCATTAGAATTTAAACTTTGGGTGACTAGACTATGGCCTTACATATAAAGGGCCATTCCACCGCTCCCTAAAAACATAAATTTACAGTCATGGATGGTGTGAACACTACAAACACATCGGAACGCTTGATCGTAGAGAGGAATTGCTTGTTCCCTTGCAATCAGTGCAAGTACGAAATCTCTCGACGAGATAAATAATTTATAATGACCATGTAAAGAAAAATGGTATATTTCTAGTTCAGCATCTAAATGAATTAATTGGTGTTGCAAATGTGTGTCCTCAAAATAAGCAACATATCGATTTCTTGGACCTTCAACGCGAGTGGAGTACTAGATGGATAATGACACAAGCAACTACTAATCAGGCTCATGTTGAAGAAGAAACCATGGTGGACTCTCTGATGTATTTGGAGCGACATGGATAGCATGATAGACGACCTACATGATGCAGGGGATATTGAGCAAGAAATAACATAGGAGATGGGCGGTGTCCATTGATGTATGGAGCAAACCTCAAGAGAAGATTAAGAGTTGCATAGGCTAGCTCGTACACCTCTGTATTATCAAGGTGCATGTATATCTATTTTGCGTACATGCCTTGCAATGCTAAACTTGCAATCAATATTTGGATGGTCCAATAAGCACTTATAATTGCCCTTTCCATTTTTATCTCTTTCTTTTCCCTTTTTAAAATCATCATTGTTAATATGACAGGTCATTGAGAGATCAAATATTGCCAGAAGGTAACACGATGCATGTGGACCATACGCATGCAAAATCTATATTACAATCCATTGGTATGGACCACAATTCTTACCATGCTTGTCCAAATGATTGTGTTCTCTCTCAGCATGAGCATGCAGGAATTGCACAATGTCCACAGTATGGAGAATCTAGATATAGGAAAGACGTCCAGAGAGAAAGTGTTCCTTCAAAAGGACTAGATAAAGGGTTCCTGTAAAAGTACTCAGGCACTTCCCTGTCATTCCATGGATTCAACCTATGTTCAAGTGTAAATCCATGGCATCTATGATGTCTTGGCATCGGACCACTAGATCTACTAACGATGTTATGTGCATGCCCCGCTGATTGCCGTGCGTGAAGACACATTGAAGAGAAGTGGCTCGACTTTAATAAGGAATCTCATAATATTCACATCGGCGGGCTAGCTATGGATGGTGTGAAACCATTTGGTCTTAAAAGTTCAACATGGCGTACATATGGCTAGTTTGTCTTATGAACTACAAACTTCCACCATGGTTACCAATAAAGAAGATACATCTTTTTCTCTCATTAATAGTCCCTGGGAAGTACAAGATAGCCAACATGGATGTGTACTTAGCCCCATTAATAGAGGAGCTAAAACTTTTGTGGGAAGGAATTGATGTTAATGACATGTAAAAGAGGTTTGGACAAAAGGATTTCTCATTACGAGGAATACTAATGTGGACTATGCATGATTGGCTAGGCTATGGTGAATGTAGTGGTAAGCTATTTTTTTATTATATAACAGCTATTGATATATATGTGGATGGTTGTATAATATTATTTGTTTTCATATAGGACTATCAATATCTGGATACAATGCATGTCCTTTGTGTGGACCTAGACTAGATTCTCGTCTCATTGAAGAGGCTTGAGAAAGATGGTGAATGAGGGTCACAAGAAGCTTTTGTATGTATGCATTACTAATATTTTCCTAACCCATTTGTTGCTTTTGTAGGTCCTCTAATCCTCTTTTTTAACATCACAAAAAGAGATAAGTGCTTTCATATTTTCCTCTATTATTATTGCACCATTGGGTGCTGGGGATATGTTTTGTAGGTTATGCGTAAATTGTCAACTAATGGATCCAAGTAGACGTCCATGTTCTTCACCTTGTACTTCCCTAGAACTATCAAGGAAAGTAAAAGGTACCCCTTGTTTATCGCTACCCATGGTGGCAAGTTATATTTAACTAGGCGAATGGGCTATGTACTCTATGATGAACTTTGTAAGCCAAATGGATTGACTCCATCCATTTCTAGTCCAAGGCAAATGTGAAGAGGCTCTTACCCAAAGTCCATCCACTTGTCTTGGATCTGATTCCATGTTGGAGAATCAACACGCACATGTATAATGTCATCTGTTGATTTGGTGTTCCAATGCCAAGTCATTATAGATGCAATGGATTTGTATCTAAACATTGTTTGAATGCATGGAATGATGGGGAAGTGCCATAAGACTTTAGCAAGGAGCCTTTGACCTTTGGACATCTTGCCTATATCTCGATAAACCACACTATGGACACTAAGAGTGGCATACTCATGCCGAAAGACAATACAATTATGTGTACAAACATTGTGTATGTTGTAGTCCATCCCTATGGAGTGCAACATTGATTTTACACGTGCATGGTCCGAAGGCATCTCATTATCTTCTAGTATAATTTGATTCTTAAATAACCTATATGATATATCACAATGAACAGTTTAGGAGAAAGAGAAGATATTCATGTGGCATCCACTTTAAATACTAATCATGAAAACATGTGAAAAATATACAGGGGAAGGGACCCATACCCCATAAGTTTTGAAACGCTCGTATGAAACCACCCATATATTGATTGCAAGTTCAATATGTAGAGGCAAGTGTACAATAGAAACACGTGCTCCATAGATCTTTCTCCGCTTAAGAAGCATGCTCTATACATCATCTTATGTCATGCTCCAAACTTCTTCTTATGTTGTCTTCTTCTTGGTCCATTTCATGCTCTTCATCATGATCGTCTACTTTGTGACTTGTGTCATGTAGGGCATCCATCACGACGTCCATGTCATGTTCCAGATCTTTATCATAGTTTTTCAAATCTTTCTCGAGTTCTAATCCCACAGAGCTTAGCTTTGCCCTTGCTTCTTTTCTCCACTCAGATTGGACATCCACGTTATTGAGACTGATTCATTGTTGTCTAGGTGCACATTGAGATCCCTAAGTACATGTTGCAAGCGCTCCATGGAAATAAGGTCCATTTTTAGAATGCTCATTGTAAATTCTTTGACATTGGGAGACTTGGTACTTGCAATGATTGCATGGGCCAAATGTTTTCTCCTCTACATTGATGAAATTTAAAATGTTCATAGCACATAGAGGCTACATGTATATTGAATACGAATGCAAATGTGGGTTTAAATGAGGGGGAGCTGGAGCCTCTTTTCTATTTCATACATGGCCTAGCTAGTACATTCAAATTTTAAATAGATAGGTGTCAAGCCGCCAACAAGTTTAAATTTGAATGAGAAATTTCATGTTGAAGTGGCAGGTTGCAAGGGTCGAAATAAACATCAAAATAAGCATCAAAAAACAAGAAATTTGTTCTTGATGCCTTTTTGCCATGGTTTTTTCAATGGATATTTCAATGCTTATTTTGACTCTCGGGATTTTTAACAAAACTGCACTGAGTCAGGTTACATTTTCACGTTTTTGTAGGTTTCAAAAGAGGGCCTTATTTCTTTGGTATTCTCTCCTCTCTACACCTTCCCGATCCCTTAGGATTGAACCTAAGTCCTTCCCTCAACTCTTTCTGATTTTGTATGTGTGTGTGTGTGTGGTTTTTCAAAATTGCTACATGTTGTGTTTTGTTTGTTTTGGAGGTTCACAAGTTCTCCTTAGTCTCTCATACTACAAGCCCTAGCACGTGACTCTAGCTAGTAGGTAGCCTCTCTCCTTTTCCCTTGCTTTTGATTGTGTGTGTGTGATTTCAATGTTTTGCTAATATGTCTTGTTTATGTTTGTTTTAGAGGGTTTTCATTTATTTTCTCTTGAGGCTCAAGCTCTCTCTTGGTCTCTCCTATTCAAGCCCTCCCTCAAGACTTTAATTAGCTTACAATCTCTTCGATAAGCTTCCTAAATGCGTTCTCATTTTTTTTAATGAATCCTCTTTCTTTTGATTTTGCCCTTAGGTAGGTAGATCCTTTAAGACCACGCTCCTCTCCTTATTAGAGTCATGGTGTAATCATGAGCATGATGATTCCCCATGCTTATGCCATGTAAACCATAAACCCTAAACATTGGCGCCCTTGCATAATCATGCACATAACCACCTTTAATTGTGTGTGTAGACCATGGATTGCACACCAGATGACACACCTATATACACCCCCAATATCTCCATCATGCCTACTCCACAGGCAATGTCCCTTGAGTCAATTTTACAATTTCATCTCCCAAATAAGCAAAGGGCTATGGCTCAGGCCTACTTTGGGGAAAGGGTTGGCACTTCTGCACAACCATCACATCCCACCACCACAAAGAAGCCACATCGATGGTGGACACTCCATGGAAAGTCACACAAACCCACCCATGGCTCGCTCGACTAATTCGAGCCATAGAAGATGGAATTTCTCGTCAGGTTTTTGCTATGGTGGTGGCTCCATAGACGCTTCTGCACCTCCCTGCGAGCGCCCATCCATTGCTAGTTGTGAGGGGATACCATGATCACACTCATCTCGCCGCTTTGACACAAACCCCTCTACCCCCAATTCCGATCATTACCAATACCAAATAGTGGAGGGAAATGTGGTCCTCACAGCAGTGATATCGGCAATGAGATGAAGAATTGAATCCATGAGTTACGCAATATAGTCTTTTCATGACTTTATGAGTACATGGCATAAACTGGATCAAGCAAAGAAGGACTGCATCGTTAATCAAATTAGGAGTGAGTTTAGGCCAATACCAAATAGGGAAGAGGTACATCATAGAAGGATTACTGATCACATGGTGAATGTATTGAAGTATTGCAGGCATAGTAACATTACACACATAGTAAAGATAAGGGGAGAAAATCCCTCGTATTTTAAACAATTGATTTGGGAAGCACAACACAAATCAGTATAGGTATAAGCAGTAGGAGGAGACCACAACCAAGTGGATGGAGAGAACAGGGAGATCGCATCTTGCGAGCGGTAGCTGGGATGCTTTTCACATGTACTTTGTAAATATTAATAATATTTATGCTTTCCACATAATGTGCATTTCATTTTTGTTAAGTATTTATGCTTCATGCTTCCAGCAACAAAGAGTGGTCGATCACATAGAAAGTGATACAGAGAAAAGGTATGCCTTAAAGCATGGCAGTATGCCTTCCTTAAGAAACTTGAGTGAGAGGGTGTCAACGTCAACTAGATATATGTGGTCAATACGGCAAACCTCTACACTTTGCACCCATCAAATAGTTTTGCATCACTCATAATTTTTGAGTTTTTGCATTATGACTATTTTCTACAAGGACCAATGCCAGACCCTGAATCTACAGATGATTAGGTTCGGCCTTTCTCACAAGGAACTATGTACATGAGTAATGCCTTTAAATTCTATTCTGTCACTAAGTGCACATTATAGAAGATAAAGTAATAACAGGTATACTTTAGAGAAAATAATACCTTCTCACATTGTTGTGGTTACGTACATGCCAATCACATCCTCTTGTAAATTCCATCTCTTTCTTCTTATTAATGCCTTCAGCGTCCTCTGTTGCTTTTGATAGAGTTTGTTCTAGCTATCTAGGTGGCATATTATTAGGGAGTTGTGTATTCTTAAGAGGATATATAAGATGTCTTTGTCTTCTCCTGAAATGTTTTCCTACATTTGATGTCTCCACTTGTGCCTCTTTACATTAAGCCATTTTTTCATTTCTGGAGAATTGAACATATCAAATTTATTGATCTTATCTTGTAATCTCTCATCCATATTATGAGTTAGTCATTTGCCTTATGGTACCTCTCCAACTATATGTTCAGCCTCTTTACTGTGCTAAAGTTGAGGGATGTCTCAAGATCAATTTGTTTATATAAGAAATTTGGAGATGTACACCAATTATTCTTGTAGTAACCAACCTTCTACCATCACTACAGAGAAATTCTATGTTAACATCACTATGCTAATGTCACATGGCCCAAAAAACACATGGGTTTGCTATGCGTGAGCTTTTAAGATACGAGAGATGTTAACACGTCAATCATTAGTGACATTAGGGGTGATGTTTAATGTCACAAAAAATGTCACACTTCGTCATAAGAAAAGCCTTTTTAAGGGATTTTGTGGTAAGGTTGATGAGAGTGATGTTTAGTGCCACAATATTTTGTTTCACTAAATGTTACTATTTCAGAGTTGGCTAATTTTATGGAGTGTGACATCTAGTGTCACATTTACTGCGTGACACAAAATGTCACATGGAATTTCAAATCCCAAAAGCACCAAAAAAACAGCTTGTGATGTGTCTTTTTCAGTGATTAAAGCTTCTTATGCGTGCTCCTCCTTCTCTTCCTCTATTTCCTCCCCAACACTTACCTACACATCCACACATATTCTCTATGTGTAGCATATTTGTTGCCTATTCTGGTTTTGATCTTCTTTAGATTCATTTGTTAAGGCCTTCGTGCATTTATTGCAAATATAGAGTACTCTAAGGGCATGGTGCAACCCACACTATCGATTGTCATGAGTGATAAGGGTTGAGTTAAATTATCTATTGAAAGCATATCTTGATTGGTGGGTGCCCTATGGGATTGTACTTGTTGCCTAGTTGTCTACCATCCAATGACATTCCAACTTTGCTTGATTGCATGATCCTTGGCCTTGTAGAGCTCTAGGAGATGGATTCAAGCTCAGTTTTTTGAAACATCTGATCCCATATATGGGCTTTAGGAGTAGATCTACTAAATAACTGTAGTATTTGCACACTCGATTGAAACTTCTAGGTGACTATTTGAAGGGTCATCGATACAAACTTAATGAGACTTTGTTAGAACCTACTAGACACCCTATCCAAACTTTCTAGCTTTGTAGAATATTTCTTCAGACATGGATAGTGCAGGATAGATCAAATTGAAGCTTTCTTGTGGTCCACAAGTGGCCTTAATTCAAAAGATGTTGCATCCCTTGGATGGCCCTTCAAACCACATCCAAATGGGTGGGGGTCATCGATTTCCTATGTTTCTAGTGAAACCTAGGAGTACAACAATATTTGCGGAGGTTGGATGATTCTAAGGCCATTTTTCACCACTATTAGACTATTGTCCTATGGTTGTAAGCAGTGCTAGGTAGCCATTTTTGATGTCCATAAGCCATTTCGGACATTGTGAGTTACATCTTTGTGAGCACCTATAAATAACAGACAATCATTGACACATGCATGTATACGCTCCTACTCCATGCCAAGTGTCGTCAGTACTATCCTAGCATGCACCCTTACAAGTTTTTGGCATCTTATTGTCAAAAGGAAGCATCCTTTTAATAAGCCTACAAAAACTTTAAGAGAATTTCAAATATTATTTATAAAGGGTATATCAAAATTGTAAATTGCTAACTACAAACATTGAGAACTCCCCAAAAGAGGCTTGCAACACTAGAATTTCTCCAACCATACATGGTTTTCAAGTTTAGTAACTCCAAGGTCGCATGAAGGGTGGAAGATGCACACCCCTCGTTTAGTAGAGTGCAAGTGTGCAGGTTTTAGGCTAGTCACAATTGATCTTCGTTAAGTGTGGTTTTAGGCTCCTCCTCTCCTTTCTCAAAGAATTCATCAATCATATCGTCGATGCCCAAATCCTCATCGACTTCATGTGCCATTGATGGAGGCATTTCTTCCTCATGTCGAGCATGTGGGCTCACCCCAATTGTAGCATGGAGGTGTCTAAAGCCCCTACATAGTCATCCACTCATCACAAAGTAATGAGGCATAGACTCCCTCATTCTATGACATGTCTCGTTCTCATCCTTGTCCTAAAAAATAGAGACTACCTTATGGAATACCTAAATCATGTGCATAAGAACATATATATACTCACCAAAGAATATAGATGCCATACATCTTTGAATCATCTGTAATCTTACGCATGCTTTATTGCGATTTGCCATAAATTCATGATTGCTCGCTTGTATCTCTCACATGGACCAAACATGCCAATTTTGCATGGTGTTGTGTCATCCTCGGAAGAAGAAGACATTGACAACGGATGGTGGGTGCCTAGTTGTCAACACCCATAATACAAAAGTGTCTCTAGAATCCACTCCATTCGATAAAAAACATCTCTTTGGAATCTACAAAAATAGATCTCTAGATTTTTTTCCCCAGTGTATAGCTAATGGACGCGGCATACCCTCACACACATAGTGTATCTACAAAACAAATCTCTAGATTTTTTCTGCAGTACATATCTAATTGACGCATCGTACCCTCACACATAGTCGTTTCCATATCTACGTACTGGGAAAATAAAATTGGATACCTTTACTCGCGCATGTTGCACCACCTGCTTTCGCTTTATCCACTCATCTTCTCCTTCGCATGCGTTAAAAGGTCGATCCTCTCTAGCTATGGCATGCACCTTACCCTAGTCTCCCCTGCCCTTATCAAGCTCTTCTCCCTTCACAAGCCCTTCTCAAGCTCTTCTCGTAATCCCTCACCTTCACAAGAAGTCAAGTGCAAGATGAAGAATGTGAGATACCACCAACTAATCAAGATGAAGGTGTCACTATCCAAGATAATGAGGAAGGAATTGAATCCGAGCATAATGGTGATGATGATGATGATGTTGAGTCCACTAGCAATGGGATAAATTTTTTTGTTGATCTTACAATGAAACATATGGATATTGAGATAGACCAATTAGCTTGTATGGATTTGATGGTATTTGCAAACAAATGTTGGGCTAAGCTCACCTTTATTCATTAATCAATTTCTTAATTTGCTAGTCTTGATTTAGTCCATAATTGATTGTATTACATTACATTTTGTACTTCTTCTTTTGTGATATTGGGATAATTTGAGCTCTCTAGATTTTTCTCTGGGATGTAGATTTCCCCCCCAATATGTGGCTATACATATAGCTATACATGTGTCTGTGCATGAGGATATAGCTATGTGCATAGCCATACTCTGAAACTATGCACACCCTGCGCACCTGCCCAGGTCATCATGCGGCTATGCTCCCCATCTCTTGTAGTGTAGCGTAAACCCATGATACGGGTTTTCCTCTTACCACATGTACTGCATTAATAGCTACTATTTGATTTTAACACCTTAAATATGGGATACTTAAGTTTCATAAGCAAGACTCATAAGCTTAAAGAGGGTATAATTTATTCTCTAGAGAAACGTAAATAGGGGGTTTTTATGAGTTTTGTGCACCTAAGTGGCATCCCCTTCTACATGGCAAGTGAACCCCTGTGTAGACCATCACTTATCCTCTCATGCTTTATCATAGTATAGTTGATCTCTACCTTGTTAAGGATTCCTAGTTGCAAAGCTGACTAGGAAGTCTAGCTTATGCTAGCTAGTTATGCCAAAACACATCTTGTGGAAAACTTTGAAGCATCTACATGAATATGGTGCATTGACCAATGCTTATTTCAACCCCTCAAAGTCTTATTGACACTCATTTTTTCACTCAAATAGTATGAGTAATTTGTATAGTAGACATGTTACCTTAGCATAAAAGATACTAAATTGTCGATAGTACCCCATGTGGCACATAAAGCGGCACTGCACTCCCTTGAAGTTCATGGGAGGCGGTAGTGCTGCCGCAATCACTCTGATCTATAGATATGCCATTCTTATCTCCCAAAGATCACTCCATGCTAAACCTAGAATTGACATTTGAAAGGATTGAAGGAGATCCTGTACTCTTTGTATTTGATTAATACTTTTTGTAAGCATTCAAAGTGCTCATCCCATGTGGAATGTGTTAGAAAATGAGTAGATCTCTGGTACAAAACATTCTTGTAACCCTAACCCTTATTTCTCTCTTGCACCTAAGCTCATTCCTACACACTTTCACCCTCTGTAGTTCACTCTTGAGCACAATCTCAATTCTTTTGACATGGTATTAGAGCCTAATAGAAAATAGCACATTTCACAAAAAGCCTGGCATAGCCTAGCATATTCTTTTGCAAGCCTAGAATGTCTAGCATCTATTACATTAGATCTACTCAGTTTAGCTCAAGTCTATTTACTACTTATCAAATCTACTCGGTTCAGATTCACATCTATTTACTTCTAGACTTACTCAAGCTAAGTAGTTCTTCTATCATGGCATATTTTCTAGAGAAGCACTTTTCATTGTCTACAACAAAAAAAGAGCTATCTACTTCTCAGGTACATCTATTTCATTCCCTTTTATTCTATCTCAAAGCAATGGTTGGCTTTGACAGCATGTTTTTCTTTCGAAAGGCTATATAAAGCCCATGTAGCACTCACATTATGAATGAAGCAATGAAGTTATTTCTCATATTATGAATGGCTCAAATCTCTTCCCACCTTGATTTCTTTCAGGCACGGGATACTTCCCAATTGTTTTTGCAATCCATGGCCATGGCCATGGTCGATCCTCCAAAGTGGGCATCCATTACCATGGTTATGGCCAATCATGCACACATGGCCATGGCTATGAGTTTGGCCATGGCCCCTTTTTTCTCTCCCTAATCTCTCCATATTAATTTGATTTTATGCTTTTCAAACGTAGCTGATTAGTGTGGGTTTTCTTTTTTTGTGATGCAGGAACTCTGACAACTAATCTCAGAGGTAATCCCTTTGGTCTTATTCTTTTTATAAAAAATATATTTTTCACATGTCACATGTTCATATGCTCATGCACATAACTTTAATATCCACCTGCATAACCATATACATGCACATATGCAGATAGAGGACCATATATATAGCTTGAAAATCACCCCTTGCATTACCCCCCAACCAATTGTCCCACTTACTCCACGTGTCATGACCCTTGTCCAATTTTTTTCTTCATTACACAAGCCACCCCCAAGAAAGCAACCATGGCTAGAGCCTATTTTACCCATGACAAGCCATGTACCGTCCCATCGACAATTGTGACCATGGTTATGGTCATACCATCCCCTAGTCAAACCCCCTCGCCCTCGGGCTATTCCTCCAACTGTAATCACGATTCCCGTCATAGGGGTGGTGGTGGTTGTTGTGGCGGTAGTGCCACACGGATGCATCCACGAGAGCATCCACCCATACATAGTGTGGCCGACACCCCCATCTCATCGCATCAATCTAGTTTGCATATTGGTAGTATCCCTCTCCCCAATGTAGATCAACATCTTTACACGAGAAGGGAAGGTCGTTCTTGATGATGTTGGTCCACGAGATGCGTCATCTGAGGGAGCTATGTGGCGTAGTATTTACCCATGAAACTTTGACAAAATTCGTCCACCTCCCATCGAAGAAGAAAATAAGAATTTGTAATCAAATCAAGAATGAGTTCAAGCCTACCCTAGGTAGCGAGGAAGTACCTAACAAGTGGATCTAGGATCTCATCAGAGATTGTATGAAACACACGAGGTCCGATGTCACCCAAGTAGTGAAAACAAGGGGAGAAAAGCCATGGTTCATTGACATCGGTGTATAGGTAATCCAGCCAGAAGGAGAGATTGTATGAAACACACGAGGTCCAATGTCACCCAAGTAGTGAAAACAAGGGGAGAAAAGCCATGGTTCATTGACATCGGTGCATAGGTAATCCAGCCAGAAGGAGAGAGAAGAACATACAGCTTCTAGTTTTTTCTATCTCTCTCTTGTATCTGTAATAACGAGAAGAGACACGCAGTAGCAATTGAAGAAGGAGCTTTTTGAAGATGCTTTCTCCCAAGCTTTCGAGGAGGCTTTTTTTGATATTTCTTTACACCTTGCACATAGCAAGGAGAGAAGAACGGTGTCTATAGAAAGGCGGCCAAACAATATACGAGCTGGTTTTGGTCAGGGACTCATCTTCATCTTGCACTTGAATTTGATTTGTTACCATGACCTCAGAAGATTCCAAGCACCGCAAGGGTCCGTAGCATGGCGGTCATCCATCTTTAGATACCAATATGGCTGATTTGGATGTGGGTGATCATGGATTTGTGGATTTACATGCACATACTTTATTAGAATCATGCACACATTGTATTGAACAAATTTTACTTGTTCCTTCTCAAAGTTTACAGACCATGCAAGAGACTCTTAAGCATTTGGTTTGTTGGTTCAGAGTTTTGGAGTGTCCCAGTTGATCCTCTAGGGGCATCTACTCTTGGGGGGTCAACTCAAGACACCGAAACACCTAGGAATCAATAAGTGGTAGCTATGCTCAAGAGCATGAAGCCTCTTGTGTTTAGTGGGGAAGAGAAGGAGCGTAATAAAGATGCAGTGAACACTTTTTTACAAAACTGGATGGACTTGCACCTTTTGAAGCATTCTCCTCATGATGTTCGCACACTCGAGGCAAGTCTCGCACAGGAGGGCAAGGCCTACAAGTGGTGGATGAGTCTCCGTGTGAGAGCGATCGACCTACGGCATGGGCTACTTTTGAGGCACTTCTTGGAAAAGAATTCTTACTTGAGAGAGCGAGAAGGCTTGTAACTAGGATGCTTGAGAAAATTGTAAGATGGAAGGTCTTACATTGACCCAATATATTTCTAAGTATTTCAAGATAATTCTCAAGCTCAAAGGCTTGGATGATTTTCAGAAGGTATGAGGTTTTTTGCATGGTTTAGATAATGAATATAAGACTAAGGTTAAATCTCAATATCTTAAAACTTTAGAAGAGGCCATTAAAAGTGTGTAGATCTTGGATCATAATATCGAGAAGAAACGCACGGACAAGACACCTTGGATTGGAGCATCTGACTTCCATAGTTCTAAGGGGAACAAATGGAAGGGGGCCAAACAAGGTAATGATGCTGTTAAGAAGGCTATGGGGCCAAGGGGTCACTGGTCTCTGCAAGATTATGAGCAAGCTAAAAACAAAAAAATATGTTTTATTTACAATGGCTACTGATCACGATAAACAGAATTGTCCAAAGAATCATGGCAAAGATGTCGATAAGGACGGTAGTAAGGCAGTGCACATGGTGCAAGTCTTGCCACTTGAAGCTTCTCAATGAGGTAGAGCGTCAACTTGCAGACTACCTCAGCCAGGGGCTTCATTAGGCTTAGGAATTTTCCATGGGCATCACCAATTTTACTGGTGAAGAAGAAATATGGGTCTATGTGTTTATGCATGGACTATCATGGTTTGAATGCAATCACAATAAAGAATAAGTATCCGTTACCACCACGAGTTGATGAGATTTTTGATCAACTGGTGTGCGCGATACTTTAGCAAGATTGACTTAAGGTCAGACTATCATCAAGTTTGCATTCGCACATGGAGGATGTGCCTAAGATAGCTTTTTGTATCAAATTTGGGCATTATGAGTTTTTAGTTATGTTGTTTGGTCTAGCTAATGCTCCAACTATGTTTATGACGCTTATGGGGATAGCGTCTTACACTCGTATCTTGGTCGATTCGTTGTAGTATTTTTTGATGATATTTTGATCTTTAGTCACACCAAAGAAGAGCATTTGCAACATGTAAGATTAGTGTTCGAATTGCTAAGGCAAAACACACTTTAAGCTAAAGAGAGAAAGTGTGAGTTCATTGTCTCAAAGATCCATCATTTGGGTTACATAAATTTGGCAGAGGGAATTTAGATGGATCCTCCGAAAGTAGAGGCAATCCTTAAGTGGCCTCATCGAACCAATTTGGAGGAATTACAGATATTCCTTGGGTTGGCAAGGTTCTATCGTAAATTCATTCGAGATTATTCTCAGTTAGTGGTTTCTATGATGGACCAATTAAGATTGGGGTGATGACCAATTAAGGCTATCAGTCACAACTTTGTTTGGGGTGATGACCAACAACAAAGTTTCGATTGCCTTAAGGTTGCCATAGCTACCGCACCTGTTGGCAATAGTAGATCCTAAGCAACTGTTTGTGGTTGAAATGGATGCTAGTGACCGTACATTTGTGCTTCTTTATGGAGGAAGACCGATAGCTTTTGAGAGCAAGAAGTTGGATAGAGCTCAGCAAAATTATTATGTGTATGAGGATGAGCTTTATGTCATCATTTGTGCTCTAAGCAAGTGGAGACATTATCTCTACGTTGCTAAGTTTGAGATTATGTTTAATCAACATGAGAGCATCAAATGGTTGAAAACTCAAACTAATTTGAAAGGTCATAAAGCTCTGTGGACAGAAATCCTCCAAGAATTTGACTTTCAATTAAGGTATCGCAACAAGGGCCGATATAATGTTGTGGCTGATGCCTTAAGTTGCATACCTCAAGTCCACTCGTTGAGTTTCATGGAGTTGAAAAGTTCTTTTTAGATTCACTCAAAGGAAAACATGATCAGTCATATGCACAGGTGTGGAAAGTTGTTACATGCAAGGATCCCTCCCACTCCATAGTAGTGAGTGCAGAGATGATAGTTACACACCCAACTCTTCTCATTCTAGGGACGACCTTAATCATTGGAAGCATTTTTTCATCGACAATGGGTACTTGTTACACAAAGGAAGAGTTTGTGTACCCTCGGATTCTGACACTAGGCACAAAATACTTTATGAGTGTCATGATAGTCCAAGTGTGGGTCATCCTAGAATTAGGAAAACTTATGCCTTAGTGAGAAGGCAATTCTATTGGCCTAGACTTCACAGGGACGTGGGGGCTATTACAACCCTTACAGATCCTTGATGGTAAGCGGGAAAGAATCTCTATGGATTTTATTGTATGTCTACCTATAACTATCAGAGGCCATGATGCCATTTGGGTTGTAGTGGACAGGTTGACCAAGATGTCTTGGTTTATTCCGACTAAAAAACAGTGAAAACGCCAAGGTTATCATGGCTTTTCATTGAGAATATCTATCGACTTTATGGGCCAGGCCAATATCGTTATTTAGTGATATTAGAGACCAGAAGTTCAATAGTCACTTCTGGTGAGTAGTGTTCAAAAGGTTGGGCACAATGCTTAGTATGAGCACTTCTGACCACCCCCAGTGTAATGGTTAGACAAAAAGGGTCAACCAAGTACTCGAGGATGCATATGTGAGTAAACGACAAACGAATTGAGAAGATAATTTTAGAATTTGCCTACAATTTTCCGAAGCATGTCGCTATAGGCTTTAGTCCTTTCAGGCTTATATATGGGTTTTAACCCTGATCGCAAGTAGCTATAGGGTTAGCTACTGGAAGAATTCAAAAGGTTAAATAATTTTTGCAAGATCATCATGATATGCTGAAAATCTTAGGACCATTTAACATTATGAATACAAAGACCACAGAGTGATCACACTTGAGAAAAGTGACCAAGCATTAAACGGGCCCAAGATCATTACAAGCATTATGCAGACAAAGACCATAGAGTGGTCACATTTGAGAAAATGTGGCCACTCTACGGCCCCAAATCATTAAAAGCATTACTCTGTGGGCCCAAGGAAAATGTTAAATGGTCCCAAGATCGTTACAAGCATTATGCGGAAGAAGACTGCAGAGTGGTCACATTTGAGAAAAGTGACCAAGTATTTCTCAAGGTTTTCCTGAGTTAGGAAACTTTGAAGACGGGCAAAGTGTCAAAGTTATTGCCAAGGTATTGGGGACCTTTCACAATACTTAATCATGTAGGTGAAGTTGCCTACAAGTTAGCTCTTCCGCCAGAACATTCCAAGTTTCAACTTTTTTTTCATGTTAGTCATCTACAGGAAACGACTAGGCAAAGATGCCAATGTGGTGGATACACGTGTTCTTGTAGATTTAGCCTACGGTGCTACCACATGAGCTAGAGTGCATCTTGAATTTTCAAGAGATTTAGACAACACTATCTAGTTAAGTCGAAGGATAGACCGGAAGAAGATTCAACTTGGGAGGACATTAGTCAAGACCTGATATCCTACCTTTATTTTTGAGGATGAAAACTCTTCCAAAAGGGAGGGAGTAGTGTTTGGACATGGGTAGGACTAGGGGGAGTCTGGCATTTCAGAGGTGAATCCAGACATGTGTGGATGGCCATGATGATTTTAGCCGACTAGGGTTCCTATATCCGACGGTTGCGTGGAGAGTTTCCCTATAGTAGCTTCATGGAGGTCTCATGGCTGATCTCGCATTTACTCTTAGTATTCTACTAGGAAATATATTTAACTCAACCTCTTTCAAACCCATTATATGCCAATCTCATTTTAAAGGCATATGATTAGACAGAGCAATGCTGGAGTCAACTACCATTCTAAAAGTATAATGAGCGCATACTGCATGTTGGTTGTAAAAAACCATGTCTATTCTAGAAGATGATTCAAAATACTGTAGACTAAAATAAGTGTGTCTAGGATCTGAACTCCAATTATCCCCCATCTCCCACCCATCCCTTAAGCCCATCCTCCTTCTTAGGCTCTCCCAATTCATCTTCTCTCTTGTCCCATCAAAACAATACTCCCCCCACACCTATCTCTTTGATTCTCAACCATGTTAAAATCGCCCATAAAGATCATTCACCCTAAATATTCAGGTTAGCTATCCATTTCCACATCCCACTTATAATTTTATGATTATGGGCACCATAGATATTTACTAACCACACTCTCTCTCCTTCTAATAATATTTCAACAACCAAAATCCTACCATTAGGATGGTTAGCTATAATGTTAGGCTTCAAGTTGCTTTTTACAATAGTCATAACTCCACTAAAACCCCCATACAGCACCACCCAATCCTTAAATGTATCTTTCCTCATGGTTCTAGGCCCAAATAGGTTATGCTCTTGTATAGATAAAATGGAGAATCCCCACTCCTTAACTAAACCCCAAAAAGTTTTTTTTTTGTCTTTAATTTCCTTAACATTCCATGCCCACCCAATTAATCTTCAATGACTTATTCATGTTAGAGCAGTTTCAAGAACTATTTCTACGTCCACCCCATTCCCTTCATGATCCCCCTCCTTTTGTATCTCTTTCGAGGCTTCATCCACTGCCAATTGAACTTTTGAAAAAAAGAGGTCCCACTATCCTCCTCTCCTAAAGGACTTAAAGGATATGAATACAACAGAGGACTTAGGCTGCCTGAAGATTTACTTCCTTGTTTATTCCTAGCCAACACCACTTTATTAACAACTTTTCTAGCTTCATCTTTAGCCTGTCTCAGATTAGTTTTCCCTTTTATCTTTCTCCATACTCCTTCTCTTAAGGAATCCCCGTCATTGAATAGAATCCCTTTTCCTCTATTGTGTGCACTATCCATGGATGCATGTCTCCTTTCCTTTAGTCATATTACCTCCACCTATTTCATCTTTTTCTTTGGCTTCACTCTCTGGTTTAGCATGTGCCTCCCCTACATATTTCCTTGCTATGTGTCCAAAACCACCACACTAAAAACAAGCACTCTGAAATGGCCTGAATTTCAAGTTTAGTTCCAATTTGCCAAACTCCCTGAGATCCACCTTTACTATTTTGGGAATTTCTACCAAGTTGTTCCAAGAGATGCAAACATTGTTAGCTCGACGACCTCCCACATTTTCTTTAGGAAAACCTAAGAAACAACTCTATCATGAAAGATGTTGTCTTGTAGCTTTAGACGAAGACTTACCGGAACAAAACATGGTTATGCTGCACAGAGACAAAAGCCCAACTTGGCTCTTGGTCCGCTTGGGTGAAACCTACAAACATACCTTCCTAATCCTCGTCTGAGGTCTTTGGGACTGGGCGATGATTTTCTCTGCTACCCACTCGGGAACAGTTTCTTTCGCTCCCTCCCCTCATCCTCCTTGGGGGTTGAGGGGATTGGGGAGAGGAGTATTCCGAGGACATGAAATGCTCGCGTGATCACATCCACCTGTAAACGTACTTAACTTAACTCGACACATCTATCACGAGCTCCTAAGGCAATGAGAAATATATAAAAAGAAACCCTTGAATTATAAAATCCTCATTCTAATCTTATGCCGGCTTCACAAGCTTCCAGAGAACGCTCTGCCTTCTGGGAGAGCGCACGCGCACATATACAGTAGTTTTTGCAGCTTTCTGGGGTCTCAGAGGGTATGCTCTTTGGCTTTGCTTCTGCAGCTTTCTAGGGTTTCAGAAAGGTATGTGCTTTGGCTTTCCTTCTGTAGTTTTTGCAGCTTTCTAGGGTTTCAATCATCCACATTGCTCAGTGAGAATAACGCAGAGGCAGTCATGCCCAAGCAGAAATCAGCCTTTGACGTTACTCCTAGCTCCATGACCCGCACAGATTTCCAGAAATGTCATCCTCTAATCGAGATCAATTATAGCACTCTGGACAAGTTTAATTTCAATTGTGAGTTCCATGATGGCACCATTCTCAGGGTTAATGAGGTCGACAAGGGGAATTTGGATTACTTTCTTCTGCAACATGTCCTCCCCAACTTGCAGATGCTCAGGAACTGTTACAAACGTAGGACGAACGAGATGAAAGTTCGGGGCATAGCTGCATCACTTTTCCCAATATTCACACATCTGGCCCCAAGACCTGGATATCGATTGATTCTAGAGAGTGTTGAACATGGTAAGCAGATCAATAGTGGGGAGAATGCATTGGTTGAGTTAAGTGTGGATGATGCACGTGAGCTGGAAGGGGCTTCACGGGTCGTTGAACCTACACAACATCCTTTGGATGGAGAAAGCTGTGACAAAATTGATTTTGAACATGAAGATTGGACTGACTTGGGACCTCCCCAAGCTGTGGACTTCCGTGGCTATCTGGAACGGGGTGACTTCTACACGCTACTTGTCTGTGACAGCAAGAAACTAGGCTTTGTTTGGGATCCTGCTACAGATGAAGAATCTGTGATGTATCAGCTAGCTTACTATGCATCGTGTGCAGGAATCACAAATGTGGAGAAGGGTCAGTACAAGCCGGTACACATGGTGATCCTTGCAGATCGGAGCTTTCCAGTTGCTGTGCTGCACCCAGAAGGGTATTTGATGGTAGAAAAGAATAATCAAATCACACAGAGCAGCTTTGATGTGTTTATGCAGTCGAGGGAAGCTAAATGGTGTCAGGAGAATCCTGGAAAGCTCTATGCATGCAGTGCAGTGATGATGAGAAGGTGGTCTTATTGAAGAAGTATCAAGCAAGGTAGGATGAAAGTCCGGCGTGCATGCGAAGCCTTTTATGGACGACAGAATCCCATCCGACTGCAAGCTGCTGGTTGGTCGAGTGGTGCATCATTGGGCCTCAGAGCAGTGGACGTGATTCCCCATCATCTTTCCACGCTACAAGTTCACAGGGCAAGACTATATTCTCATGGCTGGTCTGCTGGGGGTTCTGTATGGAGACGGTGCTGTAGGAATTAATGCTATAATGCCCGCATGTGTGTGAACGCATGTGAGCAATGAACGGACACACGAAGAGGCACAACTCAATAACTATAAATAAATGTATTCTCTCATTAATAATCAACAACGATTCACAACTGTGAGCGCGTCTCCTTTTCCCTCTCGCTCTCGCTCTCGTGTATGCTGCAGCCATGGCAACACCAGCATGGCTGTAGCCTCTCCCCCTCGACTTCTACATGGTATCATCGCCTACTTTACTGGAGAGCCTGTGTGGGCCTGCATCGCCTCCGCCATCTTCGCAAGCCAAAGTCTTCATAATTGTGCAATTCGCCTGCCTTTCGACGTGTACCCCTTCGAGCAAAGCCAACCAGCCTTGTTCTCTCGCCGCCTCCATCTTGCTACACAACTCTCGTGAAGGCTTGATAAAGCCCATAGACCTTTGCATGCGCCTGATAAAGCCCATAGACCTTTGCATGCGCCTGATAAAGCCCACTCCCAAAAAAAAAAACGGCTATCACTGAAGTTCCCACCCAGCAGAAACAAGGTCGACCACACGAAAGCACAATTGTTCACTCATGATGTAAACAAAATATATCATGTCTCGTGCATTCACAATACATACATCACTAGACACATAGCATGCTCTCACTTACCCTTATGCGGACATTCGCATTAAGGGGGAGTGTAGGAATTAATGCTATAATGCCCGCATGTGTGTGAACGCATGTGAGCAATGAACGGACACACGAAGAGGCACAACTCAATAACTATAAATAAATGTATTCTCTCATTAATAATCAACAACGATTCACAACTGTGAGCGCGTCTCCTTTTCCCTCTCGCTCTCGCTCTCGTGTATGCTGCAGCCATGGCAACACCAGCATGGCTGTAGCCTCTCCCCTTCTAATTCTACAGGTGCTTTTTTGGGACAAGGCGACGCTCGAGGCTCTTACAAAGACCAGAGAGGAGGAGCTGGCTCTCAACTTAGAATTGGCGAGCTGGTCTAGTGAGGTTGAATCTAATTGCCCCACTATGATGAATTGAGGAATGCCTTTCGGACTTACCTGCGTAAAATACTTTTCTTTGACTTGAATAGCTATCAACCTGGCAATTTTGTAATCTGAATATTAACTATTGTATAAAGCTCTTTCTGTATACAGCATGCATATGTCATGATTTCAACATAGACCTCATGCATAATAGATGATTCAAGTACATTCGATATCATCTCTTTGTTAGCATTCGATATCATCTCTTTGTTAGCATTTTAACTCTAGCACACATGAATTTCCTGTTGCTCTCATGCAGAGGTACAGGCAAAGCCATACAAAATAGATGTTACATCCAAGATGGGGGCATGTGTAAACAATATTTCTAACACGCAAACAACAATTCTAACACATGATAATCGTTTAAAATTCTAGTTAACAACAAATAAACAAAAGCAGTGATTGAGATTTTGCACCTGGTTTTTTCTATGCTGATGTGTCAACATAGTTTCTAGCTGATTAAGGGCACTGAGAAGATTCCTTAGACCTAGTAGAGCTTTCCTCTTAAGGATTGCTCCAATGTTGACTGTAGACACCAATTTCATCATTTCCCCCAAATCAAACTGGTACTGTTAGAAATGCTGATTATGAGCTGGCCAATGAGCGATGAGGGCTTGTAAAACAGGGAGCGCCCGAGGTGCTAAGCTTCTCATTCAATGGTTTGGTATTGAGACCTCTAAATTTCTAGATCTTGAGATGAAAGCTAGAGCGTTGTATTTTTGCAAGATAAAGATAAAAAATTAGAGGGTTGTAGTTTTTGGCTCTGATCTAAAAATTAGAGGGTGGTACCTGCAAATTAAGAGAAAAAATCTAAATATCACTAATGAATATTGGTGAGGTGATATTGTAAGAGATTTAATGATGGTAATGGATAATGAGGATTAAAGATTATGAACGAGAGATTAGGATGTGTAGGCGTGGGTCAAGGCTTCAATACCATGCTTAGAGAGTAATGGAGGCTCCTATCGATACACAAAGTCAATAGGTATCGAGTGTATGAGGAGTTTGGTCTCCTAGAACTTAGTGAACGTGCATGCAAGTAGTTTAACTGAGCAAGTATGGGTGATGGTGAAAGATACAGTGATTGAGATGCTTGTGGTTTACTTCTAGGATAGGCAAGTGGGAAGCACCTGTTAACCGATGTAGTTAACATTCCCCCCATTTTAATTGTGGACTTATCTTCGAGGCGGGACTTGTCCTCAAGGCAAGTTGGAGCATGCTTGAGGACATAATTGTTGTTTATTGTCCATTCAATAAACTTCATGCCATACATAGAGAGTCTTCACCACTCATGAGAAGATGGCATTTCGATAAATGGCCCAAGTGTTGCCAATAGAGCCTAAAGTGCAAGCATTAGGGAGAATTTGGATTTAAATTGGGCCCTTTAAGGATTTCTACACATTGACTCTCTATGAAAATGGACGCATCGTAAAATTTTTGTAAACCAACTCAAAAGTAAGCATAGTTTGGACATTTGGAATCTACTCTTTGAGACCTTTCCAGTGATATATAGCATGATGAGTAATTTTGCATATTCAAGATGTCCCCAAATTTGGTGATGATATGGTACGTTTAATGGAATCTACTCTTTGAGACCTTTCCAATGATATATAGCATGATGAGTAATTTTGCATATTCAAGATGTCCCCAAATTTGGTGATGATGTGGCACATTTAACGTGCCACATCATCACCAAATTTAGGGACATCTTGAATATACAAAATTACTCATCATGCTATATATCACTGGAAAGGTCTCAAAGAGTAGATTCCAAATGTCTAAATTTTGCTCACTTATGAGTTGATTTGCAAAAATCTCACCATGCGCCCATTTTTGCTAGCGAGAATATGTAGAAATCCTTAAAGGGTCCAATTTAAGTCCAAATTTTTCCTAATGCAAGCAATAAAGAATAAAGAGAGCTGAGGATCCAAATATGGAAACAAAGGAATTGCGAGTCCACAAAAAAATTTAAGAGAGAAGCACCTGAATTCCAAAAATTTAAGAGAGAAGAACTTAATTCTATCACTTGCTAGCTTATATTGAACTTTATTTCTCTTTGTCTCTTACATAGCTCTAAATCGTAGTGCAAAATTTGTATCCAAAATGGGTTTTTCTACTTCATAAGCTTTACTGAATGCTTCTTCAAGTGTGATAGTGCCATTCATGTTAACCTCACATGGACTTGTAATGATCACAACAAACCCTGGATAAAGCTCTCCATTAATAATCTTTCATCATAAATATGGTGATTACAACGCTTTATTTTAAACTTAGCAAATCTACCCACATAGCTTTTCACTTTTTTCCTTCACAGAAACCACCCAAGGCAATAAGGGCATTTAATGGATTCAAGGTAGGTGAGAATTGCTCAAGAAAGGCCGCTACTAACCCTCCCAAGTAGTAATCACATGGGCTTCATGCTCATCCATGTCATGGAACCTATTTTTTAGCTTTCCAATCATTGGGTTGCATACCATACACTAAAGAATGGATTCTCTAGCATTAGTGTATGCTTCCTTCCTCCCAACCCCATCATAAGGCTTTATATCAATCCTTCTAGGTTTAAGAGGAGTCTTGATTACATCATTATCTTCCTTACACTCTTTTTTTCCTTTACTCACAAAATGATCTCTTCGGACTCTAAAGCTTGGTTATTAACAAGGTTATTCCTTTGAGAAAATTTTGTGTTCTTTATTAACTTTTTCAACACTTTGGGTTTAAAAATCTCTGGAACTCTCATGCTTTAAGGTGCTAGTTGTCTAATTATACCACAAATCTAAAAGAAAAGCTAGTAACCTAAAACGAAAAGTACTATAAGCTCCATGAAAAAAATTGTAGATTCGCATCACTCGATCACAAAGGAAAGAAAAAGGTCCCACCGGGTGTGCCACTGTTAAGAATTGTCAAGAAATATATTATGGAGCTAAACCCAAGCCCAAGAACACCTAGCAAAGAAAGCTATTCAAAACTAACAACTATCTTCAACTCCCAAGACCAAGTCGCAAAGAAGAATGGGTCTATAGTTGAAGTGTGCAACTATGTAACTGTCTCCCATGAGTAGGCAATGTAATCTCAATGCTACAAACTAGCTAAGATAGAAACATGTTATTTTGATGTATCATCAATAAGCTGAGAGAAACAAAGAACTATAACATCAACATCATGAGACGTAACCAAAGAACAACATAATATATTATAATTGATAGTGTTCTTATAATAACAAAAATAGAGTGTTGTTATATATCATAAGAGCATGAATTAGATATCACAAAAAGGTAAATAAAAATATCTTATCTTGTTGTTTATTCCTTGACACCCATCTCCTTTCATTGAGTGTTACGCTGAATTCGTCTATATTGTTGTCAAGGTTGTTTTCATTCTTGAGTGTGTGTGGATCCTTTTAGTGCTCAAGATACAAAATCAATAAAATTATACAACTCTTATTAGGGCTTTTATGTTTTTGAAATCACAAGCCAATATGTGTTGTGTGTTTTTTGTTTTTTTAGGGAGGAGAAGGCTTCTCACAAACTTCCACATGTAGTGAGATTATTCCCACATAGTGTTGCAAGCTTCTCACAAACTTCAACATGTAGTGAGATTATTCCCACATAGTGTTGCAAGCTTTCGATATTTAGGGTCTAAATACAACTTTAAATGTATATTACTTTTAACAAGTGAATGACAGCGATTGAGAGTTTATATATCTCCTCACACATGTTGCCTAATGTTGCCTCTGGGCTGTGTTGTCATGTCCGCGCACTATGGCTCTCGATGATGGTTGTATGCACTATTATATGCCTACGTCTTTTGTGGTTGCTACTAATTGTACACAACAAAATTACATCATTGTTGTTGGCTCTTTGGTGACCAGAAAGTTTTACGCACCTCAATGCTGCTGTGTGCACTTATTCTTTTTTGTTGTCCCACCCCCTATGTTGTACACGACCGCTCCTATCAAAAAGGTCCCTTCACCTACTACCATTTCGCTTCTTCAAAATTTTTCTTTCAAAATACGAGTGTGCCCCTTCATGGCTTGGGCCACCCACCCTTCTTTTTTGTTCTTTTTCTTTGTCCAAGGTTCTTTTCTTTGCTGTAAATTGTGAAGGAAAAAAACATCGTTTGGTTCACTTTCCTTTCACATGAACAAGACAATCTTCTCTCTTCTTTTGAGCACCGAAGATGGACAAGTGTGCCTAGATCTTCATGCAATTGTGCCTTTACTTTGAAGATTCCTCTGAGAACGTGAAACTTTGGTCAAGACCAAGTTAGAGCATCGGTGTGAGATAAATATTATGCGAGATGCACATAACAGTAGTAAATAGACATGCGGGGACATAAACACACACATGCATCTGGATGCTCACACAATAGCATACTCCCGAGGCTCTGAAAAAAATGCAACAGTGGTGTCCTAGAAGGAAAGTAGCCTGCTAGTATGAACCCAGAGTTCCGGTTAGAGTGGTGCTTTATCCATTGGGATTCTATCAAGTGTATTTACCACCAACAATGAGTCATGAAAAATGTTCACAAGTCATGAGTAGTCGTTTGCAAGAGGCTATCTTGATTTTCACTAGTCCTAAATATTGATCAATTTTACAATCTTTTGGAGACATTCAAGAGAACTGTTTTTATAACTTTTGCTGCAAAATAAGCATAGTTTCAAACTTCTTTTAAAAAATGTACATATTACCAATTTAAAGGTGAAAAGTTTTTCACTTTTCGTATCAAATAACAAAATGGAAAAAACAAGGTCAGTGTGACAAGATCTAATATTCCTTAAAACTACTAATAATTCACGCATGTCTATGTAATCTATAATACATTCTTTACTTAGAATTACAAAAATGTGCTTTTTATTCTATAAAAATTTAACTAACTTCATCCCAATCATTACACTTTATCCCAATCATTGAATTAGAGCATATATTTGATGTTACGATAAGAAGGTATATGGAGTCCATGGCCATAGAAGAGGCTTATTAAAAGAAACGATTTCTCTAGATTCAGATAGAAAACCAACGATCCAAATTCTCAAATTTTAGATGGTAATGAGTATTACAATTTATTAGTTTACTTTATTTTGATCTAATAGTTCGATTTAGAGTTATAGTCTTTGCAAAAACATAATTTTTAGTTTATAACATTTAGATTTTGAACCATGAAAATGACAACAGTTGTCATTTTGAAAAATTGATGGAAATTTGAATTCTAGAATCCACTTTGTTGACAAAGTAGATTCTAGAATCCAAAAGACTCACGTTTGTATCATGATAGTAAGATTTTTGTCCGAAAAAGAGAAATTTGGTCCATAATGAAGAAAAATTTCACTTCTATTGGATAAAAAATATAGTTCGTCAGTGGAAAAAAAATTTGTTAATGAAAAAAGGTCATCGATGGGAAAATAAAAATCCATCGATGAGAATTTGGATTCCATAATCTAATTAGAATATGCTTAAATTCAACCATTGGATCAACTTTGTATACAAAGAGAATTGATTTTCTTAGATGATGCACTAATCCCATGTAAGAGAGTTTCTTCAAATTATATTGGGTCTAAAAGTAACGCCAATTTTACCACCTAATCAGTTTGTAGATAACACGCTACATATAACACCCAGTCTAGAAATGTGTATTAGTATAAAACTTATCCATGCTCAAGACAGTATGATCTAATGCTTAAACAAACAAAAAAGGAAAGAAAAGTGTAATTGGTCGACGTGTGGACATGCCTTATTTGTATGATATATAAATTCTTGTGTATGGATTTGAGTTAAAAATTTATGGATACTTGCGCCAAAAAACAATTGATATTTTTAAGCAAAAGGTCTAATGCCTCTTCTAGTTGATTGTAAGAGTTTCTTCTCCTTTGTAATTCTTTTTTCAAATTGAACATTTTTGGGTTAAGAGTAAAATGTAAGTAATGTTTTATGCATTTTTTTCCACAAAAGTAGTGGTGTTTTTTATATGTATGACATGAAAGTATGTCCTCTGTGTCCATAAATTTGAAAAAAGGTACATTTTTGGGTTTTTTTTTTCAAAAATGGAGTTGAGTGAACGTTTGCATGATTTTGTGAAGATTTTTCATGACTTGCAGTTCACCCCAGTTTCTTCTCTTGGAGTTGAAACATAGAATACCTTCTTCTTTGTCCCTCTAGCTTTTTGTGATATCCCATTGTCCATCTTGTGACTATATATAGCATCACCTTGAAATGATTCCCTTTTTATAGCTGCTTGTCCACTTTGGTTTCTTTCCCCTTGACTAAAATTTGGCATGTTTCTAGGACTTGCTAGCTTAAATATTGAACCTCATTTCCCTTTGGCTTTTTCATAGCTCTACAATTATAGTGTAAAATTTGTATCCAAAATGGCTTTTTCTATTTCATAAGGTTTAGTGAATGCATCTTTAAATGATAGTGCCATTGTTAACCTCATATGGTGTAACGTACTCATATGTACGTATTTTTAGATCCATCTGATTCGGTGATTTTTAGCATCTATATTCAATGTTGAATAGTAGGAATTACTTAGATGACATAAAAGATTAAGTTTGGTCACAGATTTAGTAATTTAGATATGTCAATTTTGAAACTTTTATGCATGTTTTGGGGTGCCATTTGTATGCGATTTCTATTCTATTCTTAACCATGTTACATAATGTATAAGAGGGTAATAGTGAGTGGTTTAGCCTAAAGGAAACTCATATGAGAGTTTTCATAACAAGTATAACCGCAACGAGCGCCCGAAACAGGGCCTAGACATCAATTTGACCCTTAATTTTCAGTAACGGCCTCACCTGAGAGAGTAGATAACTTTATTTGTCAGAGAGCTGAATTAAAGAAAGTTAATTCATCACAGGACGAATAAAGTCTGAGCTCAAATAATACAGAGATTCCGTATGGGGTGGCCGATATTCATGAAACAAATCTAACACCACTTTTCAGTGTTTTAAAACAAACATATCTTCTCTAATTTGGTTTTTGAACGCATGTTGTTAGAAAAGATTTTCTATCTTTGATGATTTTGTGCATGATAATCTACTAATTCTCGTGACCTATTTTTTTTGGCTTCTTGAGCCGCCTTGAGGATTTTCTGTGCACAGGATAGAGAGAGAGATTTTGAGATTTGGGCCGGTTAGAAAGGGAACGTCGGACAGAGATTAGGATTTATGCCCTCTGGGAGCCATTTGGTAGAACCCAGAGTGGATGAGATTTACTAAAGGCATACCTGCAGAGAGTGGTGGTTGGGTGGACGGGCGTCAGAGAAAGGCCCTATTGGTTAGATCTTTTGTTGGTGATTCTCTCTATGATTTTTAGATTTTTCTATTGACAAATATTACTGTTACTTTGGATTTTGCAAGCAAATATGATTTGTTGAAAAACTCTTTCTTTTTCTGAAGTAGTTTTCTGTAAGATTTGGAAAATTTTGTGTTAGAATATAGAACAGAATTTGGGTACCTTTTAGTTGGTATCAAAGCCTAGGTTGGGCAATCCGCACTTGATTGCGGATATTGCAGGTCTTGGATGACTAATATTATTTTCAAATTTTGTGATACAGCCAAGAATTTCTTTCTCTTGAGAATCGTTTTGAATTTTTGTTGTGCAATCACAAGATGGCTGCACATCAAACAAATTTAGTAGTCAATTCGGGGCAAGAAGAGGAGCTTTTGCAAGGATTATTACGTGTGGGTGTAACTCCAAACAAAGTTATCAGACTTATTGAGACAGAAATCAAGAATTGGAGGAAAGAATGAGAGTCATGCACGCTTGAGCTTCCATGAATTTGAATGAAGAAGACAGAGATGACCGAGAAGATGGGGAAATGGAAGATCGTCTAAGTTTTGAGACAGAAATCAAGAATTGGAGGAAAGAATGAGAGTCATGCACGCTTGAGCTTCCATGAATTTGAATGAAGAAGACAGAGATGACCGAGAAGATGGGGAAATGGAAGATCGTCTAAGTTTTGATGATAGACATGGTCAACGAGAATGGCAAGGAGTAAGAAATTCTAAAGAGCAGCAAGAGGAACCTGGTGAAATTCCTATAAGCCCTCAACCAAGAGTTACTACACAGGTTGGTTTGGATCTTTCAATTCATCGAGTTATTAAAGAGTTACAGGATACAGTGCAGGCCATGAAAACTACTATTGGCACAGGACTTAAATCGGGACATGTAGATGATTTTGCTCTCAAACAAGTTACAAAGAAAAGGTCACTACCAACCTTTAGTGGAAAGGGGAAGAGAAGTGAAGAGGTAGAAGCATGGATTGAGCTGCTTGAAGATTATTTTCGAACATGTAACTTCAGTGAGGAAGCTAAGGCAGCAAAGACAGCAGTACTTCTTTTTGAAGGTTGTGCAAAATTATGGTGGAAGTCTATTATGCGCACAGCAGGCTTACGGAATGAGGACATCACGTGGCCTCTAATAAAAAGGCATATGATTCAGCATTACTATCCACCAAAATACCATATGTGGAGAAAATGAATGAATTTTTAAACTTGGAACAAAGGGCACTTACTGTTGCAGAATATCATGATAAATTTTGGGACTTGTAAAAATATTCACCCTAATTAACAAAAAAGGAAAGAGCCTCCCAATTTGTGAATGGTTTAAACAGGCAAATCAAATTTCTGGTAAAGGGTAACAAGCCAACTACAGTTCAAGATGCTATGCTGCGTACCATGACATATGAATAGATGGGAAAGAATGAAGAAAGTTTTGGAAATAAAAGAAAGAGATCAAATCCATTTTATGATGAGAAGAGGAATTTTATGTAGAATAGGAGAATGCAAACTGGCGAGAAGAAGAATGGTAATCAGCCTTTCACATATTTGTCTACAGAGATGGTAGAAAAGGTGCAACGTGAAGGTTTATGTTTTCGTTGCTTTACAAAGGGGTCATAGAACTTATGAGTGCAAAAACAAACCAGCAACACATGGGTGGTTGCAAGATGAGGTTATCTAGTTTCATGGCGTGGGCGCCCTTGGCTTTAGCTGAAAAACAGGCATTTTTTCAAGAAGAATAGCCAATCTCTCATAGTTAGCCAAGGAGTTTCACTTCAAGGTCTTCTAATGAAACATCATATGCAAAGTTGGGCACCTAAAACTATAATCTGATCGAATATCCAATAATTGCAAATCCCCTTTTCTTTGGGAACCAAGTTTGTATACAGGCCCTGTCCTAGGTTTAGACAGGTATAGTGAATGTGAGTAAATTGCCTATAACTTTTACATTATTACTCATACGATGTTCCCACTTTGCATTTCACAAATACAAATAACATAGAGCTTAACTTGATTTATCGAGTAATTTTTGATGTGTTCTACTATTTTCTATATTATTTAAAAGATATTAGAATTGTTAAAAAACATACTATTTTATCCTCCCACCACATCTACCATTTAAAATGCTCAAATTGTATGGATCTAGTGATGATTAGATTGGGAAAGATTAGTATAATGTGGGTATAAGATAAAATTACAAATCTAACGGTTTGATTTTTGTAGATTTACTTTGGAAAATTTATTATGACTGTCAGAGGCCCATTAAATCAATAGTAATTTAACTCTAGAAAATTAAATATTGAATCTTTCAATCTAAAAACTCATGGGATCAATACTCTTGTTGCCATGAATTTATCAAAAAAAATTTGGCTTGATTTGAGTATGGGAAGGTCCATTTTCAATCCTCCCAAGTGAAAATTTCCATATTGTGTCCACTCTCCCCTTTTCAAGTCTAAAACCAATCCTAGTTAGGTTTGGAAATCTAGGCTTGGTAAACTTCACAGCTTAGGTTTCATTCCATGTGTGAGGCTTGGGTAGGCCCAAACCTTATACATGCATGCCACTTTATGTCCACGTGAGCATCGAGAGGATCCACATAAGCAGCTTGCCACCTCAGCTTGCCACCTCCACCCTCCATGTCAACATGGTCAACCTAGTTGACTCCCCACCTCATCATCCTAGTCATCATTAATGCCACATCATCTTGCCACCTTTGCATGCCACCTCGCACATGGTGACATGGCATGCCACATCATGGAATTGCCACATCAACCATAATAGTGCCACATGTCAAGAGAATGCCACGTGTCATGCACGCTTGTGACACGTGGCATCTCCTTCCCACCTCCCCTCTTTTTTCAAAAACATATTTTTGGAAAAGTTAATTTAGTAATTTAGAGAAATAGAATATAGAAATTTAAATAATAAAATATATGTAACTTATTAAATAAAAGAATTTAAAATCACTAATTTAAAAGGATTATATTTTGGGATTAGATCAATAAAAATATTATTAAAGATCATATTATTAATTTTAAAAAAATAAATTTTTTATTTTTATATTTCTTGAAATTTTTTTATGTAGAATAAACCTTTGAATAAAATATGAAAAAAATACTTTATTTAAAAAAAGCAGTTATATAATTATAAAATAAAAGATTTCTTTAAAGATATATTTATATACATTTATATATCTGGTAATGATAAATATTTAGACTTGTTAATAAATATTATAAATAATATTAATTTTTAAGTGGATAATAGTTTATCTTTAAATATCTTTATGTTTATCTTAGTTATCCAATCAATCTTAGATAGGAAATCCAGTGAGATTTGAAGTGGATAACCTATTTTTCCTATATAATCACACATCTCTAGTACTATCCCACACTTATCTGTAGTACTATCCCATCATTGAGCCCTTATAATATTTTCTCTCTTAGCTTCCTTGAGAATGGGTTCTCAAAGCCGTAGGAGTCGGAAACGTGATAGGACTAGACTCCCCCCCATCCACCAAGTTCAAGAGGAGGAGAGGAGAAGGGTAGCTCGTGAGAGAAAGAGAGAGTGGAGAGCACGTCAACGAGCAACACCTTCCGTTGGCGATGATCCAAGCCTTGCTCCTCCTCTTCCACTTCCTCTCCCTTCGCCCTCTTCCCCCCCACTACCCCTTAGTTTAGATAATCCACATGAACCCGCCCTTCTTGAGTCCTCTCTTCTACAAGAACCCACCCCCCCTCCTTTGGGCGCCCTTCGTGTGGATAGGAAAGAACTATCAAAGTCAGGGGCATATCGTCGTGCCCGTGCAATCTTCCAATCCTATTTCAAAGACCTCACGTCTTCATCACAGGCATGTGTGCTTGATGCTTTGATTGATCTGCCCAACATGGCCAACTGCAGGGCGCTTTCCGACATTGGAGGTCGAAGAGAGAGGAGAGCTGGCATGGCGGTGCTACAAAGTGTTCGTCATTCCTATAAAGTTAACAAGAAGAGGAACTCTGCGGACGCTTTGGCTGCTCGACGGGCTATTGTGGCAGCCATAAGTAGCTCCCAAATGAAGGGTAAGGTTAGTGCCACATCTCGCATCCTTTCCATAGCACCACACGCACTTAGAGTTGGGTCTATTAGGCGACAAAGTTTAGATGCCAATGAGGTTGGTGCTATGTGGGCGAGTAGTGGTCGTGTAGCTAGGCATGATCGCCTACTAGATGAAACCACTAGAACCTTGATAGAAAGTTTTTGGGAGGAGAATTGTCGTGCATCGCCAGTTTTCAAGAAAGCTTTGCGTAAGAGAGTGACAAGAGGAGTGTTCATTGAGCACGGTGCTTGCTTTCTTGAAATGTCCCAAACTGAGTTGTATTCTCAGTTTGTAGCTTCGTATCCAGAGCTTAAAATTGGGCAAAGGTCATTTGAGGGGTGTAAGCCTTGGTTTGTGAGGTACTCACGTCAGCGTGACACATGTTGTTGTCGCTACCATGTTGAGTTCAATCTTTTTTATGATGTGTTCCGTTCTCTTAGTGGGCATAGAGAGTTGCCTCGTAGTCCACGTGATTTCATCCACTCTCTTTTGTGTGCACGCACGGAGGATGCCCAGTTCCATAGGATGCCTTGTGTGGAGAGCAATTGCACATCATGTGGTTCACTTGCACATCTACAGATGGTAGATCTTGATGCAAGTGACCAAGAGATAGTGGCATGGCAACGTTATGAGTATGTGACACACCAGCTCCAGAGTGGTGGACAGTCCAGGAAGTTGCAGCTCGTGGACAAACATACACCACGTTGTCACTTCACAGCCACATTTAGGGAGCAGATCTACCCCTACATACGGCACAGTCATTGTGCCAAGTGGCAGGATCGTCAGTTCCGAGCATGCCTAGCAGAGTTTCCTATTGGTGTGGTCGTCTCTGTGATTGATTTTGCAGAGAACTACACTTTCACACCTTTTCAGGAGATACAATCTGAGTATTACTTCTCAGAGCAGGTAATGGTTATATTTTGTACTATTTGTTTTATGTTTGAGCTTCATTACTTAATTGATTTTTTGTGTCCTAAACGTATGTATTGCTTCCCTCACCAGGTTGCTATTTTGGTCCACATTAGCTATCGACATGCAGAGGCTCATGTAGATGGGATAGCGAGTACCCCCGAGACCCGTGTCATTATTCGAGAGTATCATTTCTATATCAGTGATGATCGTTCACATGATGCACATTTTGTGCAACACTGCTTTCGTCTCCATGACGATTTTTTAGGAGATTGTGGGATCAGACATGTCCAGCGATGGGTTTGGTCTGATGGTTGTGGCGCACAGTTCAAGTCATCACGTCAATTCTATTGGCTCTACAGGTTGTACTTATGGCTTTCTTACATTTTCAATTAAACTAAATTCACTAGAACATCTTAAAGAAAACAATAACTAAGACTATCTTTTATGGATTTATAGGTGGCATGTGCAGTCTAGTATCCCAGTGATTTGGTCATTCTTTGAGACTGGTCACGGGAAGGGTGAGCATGATGGTGCAGGCGCGTGTGTGAAACGTGCCTTGAGGCGTCATCAGCTGCGACAGGATGCTCAGCGGTTCAGAGATGCGGGCCACGTAGTCGAGTGGTGCTCCCAACATTTGTGTGGGAGTGCAGCATCATCGTACCCCAGACGTGATGCTCGGATTGTCAGGAGATTTTTTTGGCATGTGGATGGTGGCACGATTGACCGCAGAGCCTCCCATGATTGTGACACAGTACCTGGCACCTTGGGCTTACATTCCATCAGGAGCACGTGCATGGCGGCCCCCACGATTTACACACGACGGTTTGCATGCTTCTGTGGAGCATGTATGGATGGCGATTGGTCACATTGTGCCTCGAGAGGATGGGCAGATGCATGGATACAGACATTCCTCTCCCCCGAGCATCCTTCACATCCAGTGGTGTCTGATGAGCACACAGGTCCTGCGTTCATGGTCAGTTATGATGACCTGACAGATTTGCTACAGGAGGGTGATGTATTTGCTGTTATTGCCAGTGAGGGAAACAGCGAGGGAGTAGACTACTATCTGATGAGTTGCACTAGGCCAAAGTGCATGCTTGACCAGGATACAGTGGATGATCATGGGTTTTCTTATGACGCCCATAGCATGATTGTGGCAGGCCGGTTCTACCAGTAGATTCGACTTCATCGGGGGAGTCTTGAGTTCCAGCAGTGGAAGTGGGAGTTAGAGGCATTTCAGTTCTCTCATCTAGTGGTTGCTACCAGACTCACTCTTGTTCGAGTACAGAGCCGAAAACACAGTTCTCACCCTCGTTTTCGGCTTCGAGTGGATGACCATGAGAGCATTCTAGAGCAGTTGAGAGCTAGAGAGGGTGCTGCTGACTAGATCTCTATCTTGATAGTGACTAAACTCAGACTAGCTGGGTTAGCTCACTTACATTGTACTTAGATTTTTGGGCAGTGACTAACCTCAGACTAGCTGGGGTAGCTCATTTTCATTCTGATGTACTTATTTGATGTTTATATCATTATGAGTTTTCTCATTATTGAGTATCATTACATTTTAGTTGATGTTCTTGATTTTATTATATTTTTTAACACTTTGGCTATCATATTGTTTGTTGAAAATCTCCATGCCATCGTACCCAAACATGCTCTGATGGTGACCAAACTTTGCAAGCATGGGGAGGGGACCCACCCCCACACGCTTGCAAAGTTTGGTCACAATCAGAGCATGTTTGGATTGGCAATTGGCGCCCAGTGCGGGTTTTTCAAGTCTCTTGGTGCTTAAGAGGCCATGGAAAATCCGGGCCTTCCCCATACCATCGTACCCAAACATGCTCCGATGGGGACCAAACTTTGCAAGCATGTGAGGGTGGGTCCCCCCCACATGCTTGCAAAGTTTGGTCACAATCAGAGCATGTTTGGATTGGCAATCGGCGCCTAGTGCGGGTTTTTCAAGTCTCTTGGTGCTTAAGAGGCCATGGAAAATCCGGGCCTTCCCCATGCCATCGTACCCAAACATGCTCCGATGGAGACTAAACTTTGCAAGCATGTGGGGGTGGGTTCCCCCCACATGCTTGCAAAGTTTGGTCACAATCAGAGCATGTTTGGATTGGCAATCGGCGCCTAGTGCGGGTTTTTCAAGTCTCTTGGTGCTTAAGAGGCCATGGAAAATCCAGGCCTTCCCCATGCCATCGTACCCAAACATGCTCTGATGGGGACCAAACTTTGCAAGCATGTGGGCGTGGGTCCCCCCCACATGCTTGCAAGGTTTGGTCACAATCAGAACATGTTTGGATTGGCAATCGGCGCCCAGTGCGGGTTTTTCAAGTCTCTTGGTGCTTAAGAGGCCATGGAAAATCCGGGCCTTCCCCATACCATCGTACCCAAACATGCTCCGATGGGGACCAAACTTTGCAAGCATGTGGGGGTGGGTCCCCCCCACACGCTTGCAAAGTTTGGTCCCCATCAGAGCATGTTTGGATTGGCAATCGGCGCCCAGTGCGGGTTTTTCAAGTCTCTTGGTGCTTAAGAGGCCATGGAAAATCCGGGCCTTCCCCATGCCATCGTACCCAAACATGCTCTGATGGGGACCAAACTTTGCAAGCATGTGGGCGTGGGTCCCCCCCACATGCTTGCAAAGTTTGGTCCCCATCGGAGCATGTTTGGATTGGCAATTGGCGCCCAGTGCGGGTTTTAGGGTCTCTTGGTGCTTAAGAGGCCATGGAAAATCCGGGCCTTCCCCATACCATCGTACCCAAACATGCTCCGATGGGGACCAAACTTTGCAAGCATGTGGGGGTGGGTCCCCCCCACACGCTTGCAAAGTTTGGTCACAATCAGAGCATGTTTGGATTGGCAATCGGCGCCCAGTGCGGGTTTTTCAAGTCTCTTGGTGCTTAAGAGGCCATGGAAAATCCGGGCCTTCCCCATGCCATCGTACCCAAACATGCTCTGATGGGGACCAAACTTTGCAAGCATGTGGGCGTGGGTCCCCCCCACATGCTTGCAAGGTTTGGTCACAATCAGAACATGTTTGGATTGGCAATCGGCGCCCAGTGCGGGTTTTTCAAGTCTCTTGGTGCTTAAGAGGCCATGGAAAATCCGGGCCTTCCCCATACCATCGTACCCAAACATGCTCCTATGGGGACCAAACTTTGCAAGCATGTGGGGGTGGGTCCCCCCCACACGCTTGCAAAGTTTGGTCCCCATCGGAGCATGTTTGGATTGGCAATCGGCGCCCAGTGCGGGTTTTTCAAGTCTCTTGGTGCTTAAGAGGCCATGGAAAATCCGGGCCTTCCCCATGCCATCGTACCCAAACATGCTCCGATGGGGACCAAACTTTGCAAGCATGTGGGGGTGGGTCCCCCCCACACGCTTGCAAAGTTTGGTCACAATCAGAGCATGTTTGGATTGGCAATCGGCGCCCAGTGCGGGTTTTTCAAGTCTCTTGGTGCTTAAGAGGCCATGGAAAATCCGGGCCTTCCCCATGCCATCGTACCCAAACATGCTCTGATGGGGA